>NW_022987564.1:20582482-21317482 GCF_902827165.1 Trematomus bernacchii | reverse complement strand
TGTTTTTATATACCATCATTTAGCTTGTGTGTGTGTTTAAGGCACATCACTGGCAGGAGAACACTTTCAAGTGTTTTTACTCTTCTCTTTAAAGTGTCACAGTTGACTGACACTAAACTGTCATAGTCAAAGGAAACCAATGAAGTGTAAGACCCCTTTAGATGGCAGTAATCATTTCAAAAGCAAAACTACCCTTTCAGCTCAGATGATTGTTTATTACCTGCTCTTATGTAGAGCTATCAATGTGTAACATGAACTTCAGATTCATTCATTTACAACAAATACATGTAACTATTGCACAATCTTTGGTACAGTATTGCCCTCTAAAAGGTATGCTACTGGAAGTATAATGCAGCAGAAATGAGATAGAATAACATTTCAACTACATTTGTGTATTTTGGCAATTCCTCCATCTCTGTGGCTGCAGTTCATTCCTGAAGCATGCCAACACAAAATGACTTTACACTGCGAATATAAATACATATGTTGAAGGTGACGAACGTGAAACCCCTATTCAAACTGGAAAGCAAATCAATACATCATCAGGAAATTGACAGGAGACAATCAATAATATTAAACAGTATTAAATCAACTCTTACCTTCCTTGGCAGGGGGGATTGTGGGTAACGGTGTGGTGCTGGGGGGCTTGGTTGGTGCTGGGGTTGGGATGGGTACTGTGTAGAGAGAACAAATAAAGAAGACACACATGGCGGCATGAAAACCTGCAATCATGACCACATGGATCGTAAAGCAATCACCACATGCTATAAAAGCCCCTAACCAAATGTCCCCTCCTAAAACAAGTACAAAAACAAGAGAAGAGAGGAGCCAGCGTCAGGCGGGACGCATCAACATACACACTGAGTCAAGTAACGTGGCTCTGCTCTGTGGTTTCAGCTCAGTGTCATTTGAGTGATCACAGAACTGTCTCTGCTTTCAACTCCTTACCTTTATCCGAGTAGGAGGGCTAGCAAATAGATAAACCATCTGCAGCCCCTCCCAGACACATACACAGTTTACTCATTTGGTTCTGCTTAGGCACTAAATCAGATCCCCGAGGCAGCGGAGGACTTCTGACGGCAGGTGGGAGCGTTCAGCAGCGGCTGCCTGCAGCGGTTAGGAGAGTCATTTGGAGAAAAGGCTCTGGCTTTCATTTGCATCAAAACAAAGCAATAAATCATGTGGAGGCGCTGTGTAGAGCTACAGCTCTGAGGGAGCAGCTTCACGCTAGCAAATGGCTCAACATTCTTTTATCTCCTTTTTTCATACGTCTCAATTTGGATACTTCACTTAGTACACTGCATGTTGTGTACTTAAAATTGAATTTTGAACGGGTAGTTTTCTTTCTAATCACACACTGCTGCTGTGCCCTGACGGTTACGGCTGTTAGCTAGATAGCTAGAGAGGTAATGACGAGTCCTCACTTAAACCCCCAAAATTGGCTTCTTTTCAACAGCAAATTAGTAGTACTTTGCGTTAGTAGTGGAAAAACCCCACATGTATAACTTATTGGCTTAGTGTTGTGTTCACCAGAGCAACTGCAATCACAGCAGGATGTCTAACTTTCATGACCTGGAGAAGATGGAGATCGTTTAGTGTGAAAATGCATCATAGACGCATTTCTTTTTCTTTTTGCATATTAGAAACGGAGTTGGCGAAACTAAAACTGCAATATAATGTTTATGTAGCAATAACAAATGTCTCCAGTACCGATGAAAAGACAGATAACGTCGGAGCTTAACGGTATCACTGTCTTAATAATTCCGCCCCGGGGCCCCTTTAATACCGGCGCTCGGTACCCATCCCTCCCGACGTCACAGCGATATTATAAGGACATTTTCTAGCTCATTCTCAAGTGAGGCTCGACTAGGTGTGTTGAACTTGAAAAGCCCTCATCTTTTCAGTGAAGCTAGCATTCAGAATTGTATCAGATCTAACCGTCAGGGACATGCGGTCAGGGGTGGCAGGGCTTCACCTGTCCAATGAAAATAGCTTAACAAAAAATAAAATTGCAATAAAAAGCACAAGGTAAGGCAGCATCACATGTGCCTCACTGAGGGAGCGTGTCTTGAGCCAACCTAATTGACGCTAGCTATCCGTCTACGTTAGCTAGGGGAAGAAAGCAATGAGCTGCTGCAAAAATGGAAAATCATCAATCAAACCAGGGAGTGATTAACAATGGAACACCAATGCTTGAGCTTAAGGACTTACTTTCAACAAAGAGACAGAAAATACCAAACATGTTTCAAATGGGGTTAATATGTGTGTACATCTGGCTATTCTACTAGCCAGTGCCTTCTTACCCATTGACCTTAGGGCACATCACTGCTAACAGTCAAATGGCTTCAACAACTAAAGTATGTTTCAAGAAAAAAACTAATGGAAAAAAAGAGTGGAAAATACCTTTTAAAATAGGAACATTTGCAACTGTTCATTGAAAATAAAACAGAAAATAGCGTGTGCCCACCCACCACACTCGGTCCCTGCTCTGCAGACAGTGGGTGTTGACAAGTGTTTGGGCCTGCCGATGCAGAACAAACGTCTGTAAGCACCGAAGCTCCCACGAGGATGAAAGATGTTTTAATCTGAAAGTGACGTGATGGGCTCCTTTTATACACAGTGACAGCTGACAGCCATTTCTATATAAGTGTGTTTGTTAAGCGTGTGTTTCTGCTTTATTGTTATTATGGCACATGTACGGGCGCATTTGAACAGGAGTCTGGCACGTTGTATGGAGGAGGTACAGTACTTGATGAGTCTGTTTGAGTTTGTTTTTGTATTGCAGCCTCACACGGTGTGCGTACGGCAAATACATATGTTTGTAAGCATCTCTGAAATGCTTTCCAGGGTTAAGTGTTCTGAAAAGCCACATTTCTCTGAAATGACTGACTAAAATGAATTTCTGAATACATATGAAAGGAGACACATGCTTCAATGCACGTCAATGACACAACTCCAAGTTGAATTAAAACTCAAGTGTAAGTTTCTGGTTTTCAATTGTGCTGAAATGAATATTTTTACAGCTATGCCAGTCCTAGTCATTTCAGATTACGACTTACTTGAATACTCAATTCTGAATGGTCAATTTGAAAAAATTCAGCAGAAGACAGACAGGAAGTAAACACAAATGGGAACAGCAGAATATCAAAAAAATTGAATAATAGTTCAATGTTTTCATACAATTACAATCAGATCTATTATCAAAAATCAGTTTTTACCCTCAAAGTGATGCACTCACTTTAAGGGTAAACATATATATACACTGTATTTGTGTCAGTGAAAGAGTCTGTGGGTCACTTACATGTTTTCTCAGTGATGGTGACTGCGGGCCCTTCAGTGCCATCCTGCATCTGAGCGTACACACTCATCTTATACTGCGTGTTGGCCTTCAGGTTGTTCAAACAGTGTCTGTTGGCTCCTCCGGTCAGCTTCGCCTCCTGCTTCTGACCATCTGCAGGGAAAAATACACACAACACATTGGGATCAATCCTTTGGCACTTTTTGCATTGATTTGTTTTAAATTTGAATATAAAATATTCACTTCACATAATGCAAAATCTACTTTTTGTTAATGTCTTTTATACATCAACATGTGTCCCCTCTGTGGAAAGAGACTCTGAACGTTTCAGGAACAAAGATTCTCTCTCTTTTTGTCCTGATCCATTTATATAAAAATGAAAATGAGCTGATCAGATTTTGGCCACTTTATGATGTCATAACGATGTAGCCATTAGCCAATAACCAACCAAGGTAACTCCCCCCCCACCTGAATCTCCTCCTAGAGCACCATTGTGTTCTTTTTAACCAAATATCTCTCAGAGGGGCGTGGGGAGGGGCTCCTTATTTTCATCTAAGGTAACAGACAGAGAATCAGCACTTTGGAAACAGGGCTGAAACAGAGGGGATTATGGGATGCTGCAATGATCTGTTTTGTGTTTCAGCCAATCAGAGACAGGCTCTGTATATATCTGAGACCTATAATATATTGATGAAAAACAGTATACTGGGGACCTTTAACAAATAAGACAACTAGCAAGTCAATAAAACCTCCAAACAAAACTTGAAACTGATAGTCTAAGGGGCGGGACATCTCTAAGTGGTTGACCAATCACAACATAGCCGGCCAGCTAACCAATCAGAGCAGCTCTGGTTTCAGACAGAGGGTGAAAAGAGGTGCTGCAGCACAGGCAGTATGAGAAAATGAAGAGCTTTCTGAACATTAAAGCATGGAGACATGTAGAGACACTACATACTGATATACACCTGAACATCAGCAGGAGAGGACTCTTTAAAGTAGAGACACTACATACTGATATACACCTGAACATCAGCAGGAGAGGACTCTTTAAAGTAGAGACACTACATACTGATATACACCTGAACATCAGCAGGAGAGGACTCTTTAAAGTAGAGACACTACATACTGATATACACCTGAACATCAGCAGGAGAGGACTCTTTAAAGTAGAGACACTACATACTGATATACACCTGAACATCAGCAGGAGAGGACTCTTTAAAGTAGAGACACTACATACTGATATACACCTGATCATCAGCAGGAGAGGACTCTTTAAAGTAGAGACACTACATACTGATATACACCTGAACATCAGCAGGAGAGGACTCTTTAAAGTAGAGACACTACATACTGATATACACCTGAACATCATCAGAAGAGGACTCTTTAAAGTAGAGACACTAGATACTGATATACACCTGAACATCAGCAGGAGAGGACTCTTTAAAGTAGAGACACTACATACTGATATACACCTGAACATCAGCAGGAGAGGACTCTTTAAAGTAGAGACACTACATACTGATATACACCTGAACATCAGCAGGAGAGGACTCTTTAAAGTAGAGACACTACATACTGATATACACCTGAACATCAGCAGGAGAGGACTCTTTAAAGTAGAGACACTACATACTGATATACACCTGAACATCAGCAGGAGAGGACTCTTTAAAGTAGAGACACTACATACTGATATACACCTGAACATCAGCAGGAGAGGACTCTTTAAAGTAGAGACACTACATACTGATATACACCTGAATATGAACAGAATAGGACCTCTTTAATAAAATAAATGTTCATTAACACAAAACTCTGCACAACAACATTGTAAACTATAACTGAAAAATACTCAAATTAAACTCAGTCAATTAAGCTTTAGAGTTTGATATCCAGCAATGAATAATATACACTCTCTGTAAGCGTCAGTTGTATTCAACAATAACTCTCCATCCCACAGGGGGATTGTGAAAACACACCTAACTCTTCTTGCTTTATTGATCTCTTGTATCTGCCTCTTTATTTCACACCTAACACTTTCCATCATTCCTCTCTATCGCCTGCAGCTCACACATTTCCCAGGTAATTATTTACCAGCTGTGCAAACATAAATCCTCATTTAGCTGTAATATGTGCAGAGAGAACCAATAACTGGGAGCTCCGTGAAGAAGCACAGGAGAGCTGCAATCATATGTGCCTTTCTGGGACGTTAATTGCAGGCGATGCTGTTGCTGGAGGCGTGGAGGTGATACACAGCAGCCATTACTCCCTTCCATTGGGTGGATGATGACTTCAAGCCTGCCTTTGAGGAGGTGACTGAACGCTGGTCCATTGTTATAGAATTGAGGCAACACCATATGTTGTTTGATGTTATTTTGGAGATCGTTATTGGTTTAAAAAGAAATGGGAAAAACAAAATGATTTCTGCCAGAGGCTTTGGGAAATCATAACCAAGATGACTTTATTAATTGCAAGGCTGTTGTATGGAGGTGACTTTGGTGCAGAGTCAGAGATGAATACATCAAACGGAATATAATCAAAAAGTATGTCATTAAGAGTTTAATGAAAGACTACGAAGGGAATTTGAAGACAGGATTAAAGTTTCTGAAGGGACGACGGAGGTCTTTTGTGTATAGGCTCTGTAACATCAAATGTTTCAGAATGTAAAGTCAGGTATACATGTTAAACTCTCTCTGTATGAAATGCTCTTAATTATGACTTTAATAAATGTACTGCTATCAAACCTTACTGGAAAGTACAGGGCACCAAATATCTGCACTAAAACCTGAATGACTGAAGAAAAAAACCGCAGATTGTCAATTAGAACAAATTAGAGGATGCTGGCAAGACTAGGGGAAATTCCATCTTTTCCATAATTCCATGTTTGTGTAATTCATTAAATTATATTACATGTCACTTGTTAGACGCTTTTATCCAAAGCGACTTACATACTCAGTACTGTGGGCAATCCCCACAGGAGCAATTTGGGGTGAAGTGTCTCAGGGACACAACGACATGCTGACTGCAGTGGGGTTTGAACCTGTGACCCCCTTATCCAAACACCAAGGCTCTATCCACTGTGCCACACATCTCTTTTTCTTATCCACAAGCAATGTAAAAGGAAAATATCACTTAAGGATTTCCACTCAGTTTTTCTATCAGATATCTGGTGTGAAACATTGAATGATTGATGTCTGATATTTAATAAAAGCTGAATATTCAGATGCATTCAGTTCCAAGAAGTCCATTTCCCAGGATGTGGGCAGATCAGACAGGAAGAGTTGTTATTGTACGTTTCACCCCCTTGGATTTTCTGCACGATTAAGAAATTCAAATAGAACCACTTGTATTGTTTTTATTGTTCCTATGAAGGTGTCATCCCAGAATGAGAGAACAGGCTGCAGGTGCAACCAAGAGTTCAGAAGAAAAACCCTTAATGAGAAGTCTGTTTTTCTTCTTATTCTCTTTAGCACTCCTTTAGGACAACACGGCGTAATTACTGTCATTCCTGAAACAAGAACATCTAATCCCAATACACTTGGCAATTATAACACCAACCGTCTGCCTTTTCCCCCTGTATTTTAACTCACGCAGCAAATGTAAATGTCAGCTGGATAACCAAGCCTTCCTCATCTACAGAGCGCCTCAGTGATGCGCCTCTACGTCTGACGGCATACAACAATATCTTTGTGATCCCAGGCTGCTTAGGGATTGGAAAAGTGGACACTGTGTGCTGCGTACTGAAACTCCCACCGATGAAAGCAGATATGAGCATGCATACCACTCCTACTGGTGCAGATATGCAGTGTGGGAGATGATGGGGAAATCACAGCTGTTTATACAGTTCTATTCATCCCACATTCACTTGCAGTCATGTTTAATAAGTCTCCGTTTTAAATCCAGCAGATACTCCAGAGAGACAGTCATTTGCAGGAGAGGAGTACATACTTGTGTGTATGCATGTCATCTACATTAGCATACATGTGCCACCGAAACAAAAATCCTAGCGATCATTTTGACCTCAGAAAAATTAAATGTTATGCAGCTGTTGACAGTAACAGGGCCTTATTTGAACTTCTCTTATTTTGTGTTTTATATTTGAATTGCACATTTTATTTGACTTTTAATGTTTTACTTTATGTTTAAAAAAGGTATCTTTTTTATTACTTTTTGAAAACAATTGTAAATGTTTCATCTTTTATTTATTTCATTCTAAAAGGGAGCAACTGTCACAAAACCCCAACCCCCCTGGGATGAATACAGTATTCTGATTCTTGGGAGACAATAAGGAAAAGCAATGTAAGTTGTATCTGTGTGTGGCCACTGCAGACATAAGTTGCTTTTAACATAGCTAATCCAAAATACTAGGCATAACAAGTATTTCAACTCACACATTCTACCAACTTTAAAGTTCTTGTATGTTATTTGTTTGAGAAGTTGCGTGCTATCACTGTACCTACAATGCTAACATAATTCAAAAATGTTTTTATTGGCACAAACAAATGAATACATTAATGAACATGCAAATGTGGACACTAGGGATTTTTAAAATGAAAATACTATATTTGTTCCCGTTTGGTTGATGGGGAGAAACAAACGTCCCAGGCTGCACTCATTTGAGATGTATTCATATCAGCCTTAAAACCTGCTTCATACGGGTGTGGTGTGTAGAGCTGAGAGCAGGCGGTGTGTGTACTCACTGAGCAGAGACTCCATGACCACTCTGTAGGAGCTGGCGTGTCGGTGAGCCTGCCACTGGCCACAGAAACTGGTCATCCTCACCTGGTACGCACTCAGGTTGGTCACCCCCAGATACACTGCAGGAAGGAAGGAGACATTAATGAAGCGTTTAAAGAGAACACATTTGAAATAGCTCTGTCTATATATGAGTTTTATAGAACTCACATAAACATTGCAATATGCTGGAATGATGTTACTCTGAACACTGCATTTGTCTCAACAGCGTAAATACCTTTCTCAGTGGTGATTTTAATTGCTCAACAGAGGGGAAACTGGCTGCAACAAACAGTTGTTTTTTATCGTTGGACTAGTAAAGGGCCTAAAATAGTAAGAAATGTACTTCTTGGTTTCTGGAAGTCTTAAAGTTTTGAAATGTCATGTTATGTCGGTGCATAATCCAAAGATATTCACTTTAGTGTGATATATTGACAGAAAAGCAAGGAACCGTTATACATGTATTTGAGAGGCTGAATCTTCTGACATATTTGCATGAGAGATCAAGATATTGATCATACAAAAGGAAAAGCCTTATCCCTTTATTTAGCATCTTTGACTTTCACCATAACCCTACATGTGACTACTGTACATTTAATTATATAACTCAAAGAAACGCTGACAAAAATAGTGTTGCGATGTACAAAAAACAAACTCCATGCTTCTTTTGAACTAAAAACTTGTAAGCATTCTTCTGAAATAATAAAACTGCATATAACTCCACATCATGGGAAACCACATACTATGGTGTTCCCAGAGGACTGATTTAAATAAAGTGTGGCCTGGTGGCTTCAAGGACACTGACGTGAGTTATTTACAGAGAGAGACATAACACTTCACTGTCTTTGCTACAGAAGTGCTGCTTATGCACACACTCACAAACAAACCCACACGCTGTCCTTATGTAAATGCCATGCATGCACATTCACTGCTGACTGTTAAAAGCGGCACTTGTTCTGAAAGACAAAGGCAGGCATGTTCCTGTGAGATGCTAGTTTCTAGTTTAGGCCTCCTTCACACGGGAACGTTTGCGTTTATGCACAGTATGCGTATTCAAAAAAGTCTTCCGTTCACATGCATTCGTTTCATTTAACGTGTCTGTTCAAACGAGGCCGCTGGAAACGCTGTAGTACATATGCCGGGACTGTAAGTGGCGCTGTAACTTCCGCCAAAATACACCAAAAGCAGCGAAGAAGAGCAGCCCAGAGCAGCCCCGCAGCAATGTTGCCATGGCTACCCTTCTGTTTATGCCCCGCGGTGTATTTAGCAACATGTAGTTCATGTAATTCTCCATGTCCACTTGTTGCTGATGGTTGTGGTAGAGGAGCTGTAGATTTTGCACTAATATCTGTAGCATGGTCAGTAGCAGTAGCACTAGCAGTAGCTACTGACAGGAGGAAGTGTGTGGCGATTGCTGGTATTCAGCGGGATATAGTCATTTCCTCAGCATATGGATAAATGCAACGGGGAAGTTAACTGAAAGAAACCGAATCTGTGGATATTGCATCGACCGACCAAGAAGCACGTCTCTGTGGAGAGGACGCGCTCAGAAAGAGAGATATTCTCTACAAACACCGGGTGAGATCGCTCCTCTGGGACACGCCGGTCCTCTGCCTACAAACATTTCTCTTTTTGCCGCCGACGGGCGCAGGAGCAATGAACAATAATGGCCTGGATTAGGCAGTAAAGACAAGTTTGGTGTATCGCAGAGCGGACTGTTTAATTTTGTTTGTGTTGTTTGGCTGGAAAATTGTCAATATAATGGATCAATGCATGAAATCTGACTCTGTTTATTTTGTTTAAGGAGTATATTGGGCGTTAACAATTCTGGTTTGCCTTTTATAATATTATTTCATTCAAGAACCCCTTGTGCGTTTCATTAACACAGCTATTTTTGATAGTTGCTACAGCAGTGAGCAGGAGAGGTGGGGAGAGGTGGGGCTATCGCTATTTTTTCAGGAAATATTCGTATAGAGGTGATTACACGGACTCGGTTGACCCCCCAGAGCGTTTCGTTTGCAAATCTATCCACCTTGGGACCCGTTATCGTTTGTGGGGTCAGTTTCTATCGGCCTCGTGTAAATAATAGGGCTATACGCACGCGAAACTATGCAGATCCAAGCAGTTTTCTCCTCGTGTAAACGGCGCCTTAGCCACATACCTCATTTGCATTATTTTAAACTGCATGCAAATGTATCATTTACGCACTAGTGGGGGTTTTTGTTAAAATCTCTGCAGGTGATTTAATTAGAGGGCACAAAGGGATTTTCAATTCAGCCCCTTAACAGTATACTATAACAGTAAAGTGCAAATAGTACATACAACACCAGTGTCTCCCCTATATACAAATAGCGGCAGCTGTATATATATATATATATCTTTTTTTAAATTAAAATAATAATAAGTGGCGACCCTTTTTGATTTTGGATTGTTTGTTATGTGGATTTGTAGTATTTGTGTTACTGTATGTTCAATAAAGGTGTATTTTGCTCAATCTTGAGACATTGCCACTGTATGTACTAGGCCTCAAGAGCCTTTCTTGTGCTGGCAGACACATGGAAACATATTGGCAGGGCGCACTTCGCAACCGCACACACTAACAAATTCCACGCGCTCCCGCTCACATTTTGCTGGACCCGCGTGCCTTAGCACCGCTGCTATGACTCCATCCTAGGGGAAACACTGAACACTATAACACAGTTGTGAGTGAGAACGCTGTGATTACGTGTCATTACATTAACTACTGTTGCCAGTTCATTTTGTAGTGGATCCAAATCACGAGGTGGATACACATTGTTTTTTCACATATACAGAAACAGCCTTGGTCTGCTCTTAAGAGCGCCATTCTAGTTTCTACTGATTTACCTTCAGGCTAATTTTGCTATTCACCTTTACACCAGTACAGCATCTGAATTACTGCTGATGTGGGCCCAATCTCACACTCAGTTTCATCTTCACTAAGAACAAGACCTCAAAACACTTGAACTTATTCCCTCTTTGGTACTAACTAAACCAAAAGCCTAAGAAGTAATCCATCTTTTACCAGCAGAGTGGCCTCAGACATCTCTGGTTCCACACAAGAAGTGAATGTCCCTTACGCCCTAAGGGACATTCACTTCTTGTGTGGAACCCTAAGGCTTAGGGTAAGTGAAACTACTAGTAAATCACTTTTTATCAAACTAAATCTTTGGCACTTTTATATGCAAGATCAGATTGTGTGTCAGAGCATCACCAACTCAAAACAGTTGGTGATGCTCTGAGTGAGCTAACTAGAGAGTAACAACAAAGCTATGTTGTGATGCAGAAGCATGAATATAAAGTATCATTTCATCATCCAGCCACTATGCTGGTGTCTGTGCACAACCGTCCTTCTACTCCATGTTGTTCCATAGCAATCTGCTAACAGCAGCTTGCTGAATGGAACCCACTCAATATAGAACACATTGTTATAATTAAGCCACGTGAGAAATGACCAATAACACTTGGACTGGTAGCCTAATTACACCTTCTATCTTTTTGTTACCACTCTGTACGCCCTAACAAGTGTTGTTAAATGACTTCTGGTATCATTTGGTGCTTTGAGAATAGAAATTGACCATATTGATGGAAGCTTTCAGTCAAAGGTGCTCTTTGTGATTTGATTGACCCTACCCACACCTTTAGTTGATATTAAACTGGTGTTTCCCTCTGTGTTTCTCTATGTTTTTGATTGTTTAGGTGATCAAATCCATGAAGATATCACAAATGATCGACTCGTGGGGTTAAGCTTTAGAAAAGGTCAAACAATAAAGCTGTGTGACAGTGACGCATCAGTCCACTCACCTCGAGTGGACCTCTGGCTTCATTAACATGCTGCTCAGCCATATGACACACGGTTCATCTCCAGGGATCCCACTGGCCTCACATCCTTATACTCTCTATTCAACACCGCCCATCTCTCTCTCTTTCTTCCTCCTTTCCTTACCTTCTCAAGATTTAGTCACCTCCCTTTCCCCTCTTTCTTTGCCCCACGCCCCAAATGTGTCCTTCAAGTCAACCAAGAAGTGCTTGATTGTCATGCAGGCGGAGTAAACTCTTTATGCAAAGTGCCTGTGATCCATTCAGTGCTGCATGTTCAGGCATTTAGCTGACACTCGAGCGCCTATAGAGAGAAATACGTGTGGATGAAAGGGTGGATGTCAAGTGTCCTGCTCAAGGAAACTTCTAAAGGACACAAGTTTTTTTCGTTTGCTACGTCTGAAATGGAGATCGGACTGATGACCTTTCAGGGTCAAAAGCAGCTTTTTCACCCACAGGCCAGCCCACGGTGAAGTGGCTGATTATCATGCAGGAGAGAGAAATCCAGGCTACGACTCGAATGCTGTACTTGAGAAGCGCTGATGGATCCAAACCTCAGAGAGCCTCGGGAGGATCCACAGCGCCGGAGAACTCAACTCTCCAGTTCACTTCAGGGCGGCGATGTAATTGGTTGAAGTTGCCATTTAAAGTGTCGGATGGAGATCAAGAGATTGATGTTTGTTGGTGTTCGGCTCCAGCCTCAATTAGATTAGAGGACAGAGGGAAGCGATAACAAGGTATATAAATGATCTGCTTTAGAAAATGCCAACCAAACAATTAAGTTAGTGGCAACAACACCATCTGAGAGTGAGTCTGTGTGAACAGATTACATCATGATTGCATCAAGTTGCTTTGTATGGCTAAATCTGGCACATTAACATGATGAACTCAAGTGCTCAGTTTAATACATTTGCTTTGTCTATTCCTAAAGAAATAAATACAAAATACAAATATTATTTCGTAATTATACATAGAAATGATCAGAATATCTTAAGGAACAACCGCTGAAGTACAGAGGAGGTTAAGTGTGTGGTTTATAGTGATGCATCTGCCATTATGCCAATGAAAACACTATGTAAACAATAGCATCTTAATGGTGAACCACTATCTGTTATTCATAGAAAACAGAGAAATAAAGTAGGCCTCTGGCACTAACAAGCCTGCCACTTCAAAAACTCAAATTAAAGATTTTAATAATAGTTAAACATATATAAGTATATATAAAATGACAGTTTGTATGTGGCCTTATTAGTCGTGCAGGTCGTCAGCCTTATAAGAGGAAAGTCACATTGGTGTTGTGTGTGTATTCTGAATTTGAATGCTTGATTATATTGGGGGGAGAATTGGTCTAAATCAAATTGTATCAAAATACAGTATAGAAGGAGGAATAATATATTTATAAAATATCGTTTTATAATTTCAACTAAACATTTTATGTTAATGTTATCTTAAGTTAAGACATTTTTGTATATCATGTTGTATTTGTTTTTAAGTTTTGTTTGGCTGCCTCCTTTATTCGGTTACCATAAACATGCCTTATTGTTATATAGTTATCATGATACGAAATTAGCTACATTCAGATAACAATTTTGGCCATATTGCTCAATTTGATAACACACAGGATGAAAATGGTAGAGTACGAGTACAGAGTTTTAATGATTCACAGCCTCAATGGGTTTTTGAAAATGATTCTAAGAAGTGAATAAATTATTTAGGGATAGCAAGAAAGCCGAGGAGTAGATTAGTGCATCGGAAAGATTTCGGTACGTTTCTGCTTTTGACTTACAGGTCTTGGCCCTCCCTGAAAGGGCCTCACTGGATCCTGTGGTGTAGGAGGCGATGACCTTCACGCTGTACTCCGTCCCACTCAGCAGGTTGACGATCAGCATGGTGTTCACGTCCTCCCCCACGAACGTCTCCAAAGCGGGGCCCGGAGCTGCACAGAGGGGGGGGGGAGTTCAAAGACCATCATTAGATTCAATTCCAGGGAGCAGGGCAGGATGGAAGATAACTGAAGCGCAAAGGTGACAAAGGCAAGACAAAGCAGTAGCAAGTGGTGGAGAAACAGGAGGGTGTGGAAGAGATCTGCAGGGAAAATGTGTCTGTGTATTCTGTAGTTATGTTATTTTATCAGAGGAAGCTTTCTATAAAGTATGATTACTTAGTTTCTAAATCAAGTAAATCATATGATAGCTGAAACCGTTTACGTTTCCTTTACGTTTCCATAAACTCGTATCAAGCTCTTTTAGTCATTTCTGATTCGAATAAATCCTCAATCATGGATGTATAAAGAGTACTGGGTACATTATCGGAGGAGGGGCCCTGTTGCTCAGCTTTTTAAGTCTAATTAAAATGTCTCTTTCCAAATGCAACTCAGTATAGGTAAATACATCAAGTGACTGACACACGTTTTAGAACCACCATCCAGTCACTACGGAAATTAGCTTCAACAGCCGACTCACTTCCTTGGGGCTTGTTCTCAATATGAAAGAGTTCCTTCTATCATATACAGTGTTTATGTTCATGTTTCACCCCTATGCATGACTACGGGAATTATTCAGCTTTTCATTTCAAGAATATTTGAGCTATATGCTAATAGTAATGAAAGCATATGTCGTACATTTTGGAAAGAGATTTGGCATTTTTTCTTTTGGAATCCTGGAAGTTTAATCTTAGCTCAAATAATGATTCTTTAATATAAGTGTAGCCAAAATGCAGGATATCAATGCTCCAAATTAATCCCAATGAATTCACAATTTGTTGTTGAAATGTTAAATGAATTGCCACAGCGTGTGTATGTGTTTGTGAGTTACCAGATATGGGCTGGTAGACGACCCTGTAGCCCATGGTGGGGGAAGGGGGAACATCCCAGCTGATCCTGAAGCGGTTGTACCATTCCTCCGACACACGCAGGTTCTTAGGAGCCGAGAGGGGAACTGAGGACAAATAACAGCAGGTTTTAGTTTGGCTCAAAAATGTTAAAAGTGAATTTCTGAAATAAAATAGGAGGATTCCCAGTTTCCATCATATACATATTTGCAAAATACAGTGTATTAATAATAATAGATTTATTTTGTTAGCGCTTTTACAGGTGCTCAAAGACGCTTTACAGATATAGTGAAAAGAAAAGAACAACAAATAAATATATATAGTTAAAGTTAAAGTCAAATAATACAAATTCAACAAGATTGTATTCCACATGTACCCTATAAAAAAATGTCCAAGCCATTATGGTTATTATAAAGAGACATGAAAAAAAGAAATCCATGTAGTTTAGAACCAGGGAAAGAAATAATGAAATGGGGAAAAAAAGAGATGGACGCGACGAAAAGAACACATGAAAGTGATGAAGATCAAAAGAGACGAGAGCAAACAGAAGTTGGAGAGAATAAAAAAACGAAAAACTGAGCAATATAAATAACAAAGAAGAAGGCTTAACCTGTTAAGCCCTAAGCCTGTTTTTCAGGTCTCAGGCTCGAAAATGACATTCCCAGAATTTTTTCAAAGTAATGATAAACCTGTGAGTTGGATGTAGAAAAGTCAGAATCAATATAGATGTTTTTTATTTTAAAGAAAATTCAGATTTTACATAGTAAAAAACTGTAAATTATAGTGTCCGTCCAAAAATTCTTTTTTACTTATAGTGAAAACCACCCTTGGATGATGGGTTAGTAGACTAAAAGCTTTAGGAATCCAAAGTACAACATATAATAAGTACCCTGTATCAAGATTGATGCAAAACAAGTGATATTTGACCTTTTTAGAGAGATTTAGCAAAAAGAAACCACTTCTGGGGTCATTTGGGTGGATTTTCCATATCTCTGGCCCCCCTTTGTCGATGTTGATGGTTGACACCTCTTTCTGACCGTTAGAGCCAATAGAATCGAAGGGGGAGTCCCCCACACACACACGTTGTGAAGAGAAAAGGTGGGGGCTTCGCGCATGTAATTTTGCATCAGAGTGGACCTATCTCTAGCTTTGACATCTGGAAACGGAAAAGCAGTTTTAATGCTTATGGATTATCAGAAATCATTTCAAAGGGACACAGACACATTAGATTAACCTATGGATTAACTTCAGCAGCGTTTTTATCGTTTTAATGCCATTGAAGACCACTTTGGAGAGACTACAGAGCCAAGGTAAAAATGTTAGCATTTTTAGCTACCTAGCGTCACCTGTTTTGATGTCCGTTTTTGCTTATAACGTCGCAAATACGTATAATTCAGTGGTAATCTCGGTGTCAATAGATTCTGTGTCACCTCACGATGTGAATCGATGTGTTGGATGTGGTGAAAAGATAAATAATAAGGTTTTGTGAGTGATTTTCGGTGCAGTAAGGTGTTAGCATTTTTCGCTCGTTGCTAATTCAGAGGCTCAGTGTTAGCATTGTGGGTTTTCTTTTGAAAACTGAAATGATCAGTTAGATGAGTTTCTTACCGTTACATGGATATAAAACATTCATAGTTTTATTAAATGAACATGCCCTCAGACACTGTTTCCTGCAAGATGTTGCGGCAGTACCCCGGTACCGGGGTCTCTCGGGCTTAACAGGTTAAAGGGGACCTATCATGCAAAATGCACTTTTGTATGTCTTTTATACATGAATATGTGTCCCCGGTGTTCCAGGGAACTCACCAAGTGTCAGAAAACACAACCCTCTCTATTTTCCTCCATACCCAAATCTCTAAAAAAGGGGCTGCAACGGATCTGATAAAAACTGATCCAGATTTGAACATTGTCCTGACGTCAGGACGGTGGCGCTACGGCTATTGGGCCAACTCTCCACCTATCAGGGGAATGTGGGGTTGGGCCACAGCCGGCCATTGCTGCTCGAAAGCGCTGGAGACGCTGTAGTACATATGCCAGACCTGTAAGTGGCGCTGTCGTCTGCCACAAAAGCAGCGAGGAAGACTTCCCGCGCATGGTTACCATGGTTACCCTTCTGTTTATTCTCCACTGTGGCTTTTTTTCTCCCTCCCCGAGGCAAGCGTTTGCTCCTCCTGCTGCTGTAATTCAATGCAATCCCTCCCCGTCGAGGCAAGCACTGTCATTCTCTCTGGTTAGTCCACCAGCAGATGACAAACACCCACCTCTCCGCCTCTTCCAAGGAACGAGGGGACCGTGCGGCAGAGTTTCAGTTAGGTTTTCTTTCGCCGGTCAAGATGTCCGTTAAAGTTTAAATGTTCCGGACAAAATTAGAAAATTGCCGGTCAAAGGTCTTCTTTGTTATTTATTGAGCTTTAAAACAAATGAATAACGACTCTATATAATAATATAATAAAACACGGAGGACGGAGATCTATTTTCCTCCCCCTCTTCTGACACGCAGGGGGGCGTGGTCAGCTGCAGCTCACAGAATCAGCCCCCTGCAAAAACAGTGCTGGAGAACAGCAAATAGAGCGAAATGAGGCATGGCTAAAATGCATGATCTGTTTGGTATTTTGAAAACAGAAACGTATAAATATACCTTATGGTATGGTATGGTATGGCCCTACAATATATCATTTAAATATAGCATGATAGGTCCACTTTAAGAAAAAGGAAATTAAGCTATTAAAGTGAAAAAACAATATTTCCATAACAAAATGAACATGGTTTAAAGTAAATCCAATTAAATCAAATCTATTAATTGTTATACTTTCTAAAGATGTAATTCTCTGTGTGTCGGAATGATTAAAGGAAACAGTGGTGACACAGCAGAAAGGAGAGGGAGAAGCTGGGAGGAAGATAACGAGGAAGAGTCAGAGAAGGATAACATATGATAACACTTAATACAATTCCCACAGTCAGCACAGAGTGCACAGCTGAATACTACATTGAAAGCTAATTTCACTGACATGGAGAACATTTTGGAGAACTCAACTAATGGCAGGATGGCATTTATAGTATATATAGGTGTTTTATTATAGCACACCCACATTTGTAACCTCCTGCAGTCCTTCCTGAACTTTTATAAATGTGAATCTTGTGAAGATCCCTTGTGTTAATGAGAAACCTGAGACTTTTTTCGGATCTCAGTCCCCCGTTTTGTTGCGCGTTTAAAATTAGAAAAAGCTCCCATCATGCCTCCCCCGAGTATCCATCGATATCTCCATTTCACAATCTGATACCTCCAGATTATACTGGCTCTTCTGCCTCAATTTATCCGTGCACCTTCTGTTGCCGTTCTCCATTAAAAAGCCAATCATGCTGTTCAGTTCAGCCACAATCCCCGCCCAGTGTGTTCTGTGCCCCTATGTGTTCAAACCCCCATGAGACACTGGCCTCTTCTGTTGCATTATCTTCCCTCCTGATGCCCTCTCTGGTCCGGGCAATAATCCCATCACCCTGTAAACTCTTTCTGACATTGCTGTCACTACGGTGTCTTCATCCTTCAGGCCGAGGAGTCATGAGAAACTGGAGATTTAATGGCCAAAGACACTCTTCCAGAGCCCCCCCGGAACATTCTTAAGAACTTGGGAACCAATTGTGCTTTCTGAGTTCACAAAGTTTGTTTCATTTGTTGTTCAGGGGCCTAATTTCCAGCATCCCCTGTGGAAGAATCTTCAATTTCTGTAAAGCTTAAAGTCCTGCAGACAACTCGTACATGTCTAACATGGAGACGTTTAAATAATAGCTACTTTCATCCCGATATGCTTGGTTTGCTGTGTACTTGTTTTATTTCGCCTGATTTTGCATCTATGTTCTGTCAAATGTAATAGATAACAGTTCAATTGTCACAGTCTGAATAGAATAGTGCAGGAATACACCCTAAAACGTTCTATATATACTATAAACTTGACTATATGTTTTTACTATGATATATTTCTGTTCAGGCCATATATTGCCCAAAATACAATAATTAATGTAGTCTCATTGGTTCGATCCCCACATTGTTTTGTTATACTTCTCCTATTGTTCCATATTTACATATCCTTACATATTGTTCCTTGTTCCCATCCAGAGTCTCCAGTGATGGGGTTTATAAATGATTGCTTTCTTCAAGAAGACAGACCTAGTTTAATGTCATTGTCGTCCAGGTAATTAACAGCACTATGTGTTCAGGTCAAGTGTGAACCTAAAATGGTAATCCCTCACAATATGTTGCATCTGATCAGAGTAAACATTTGAGTTAGTATGTGCTTTTTAATAAGGATTTAATGATGGAATTGTGTATCACCATATATGTTAGGGAATCATCTGCTTAGGTATTCAACCTTCGACACAGTTCATCATGTTCTCCTCTCACTGTCTCTTTTCTCGTGGCACAGGTCTACGGCCTTGGGTATTGCTGCTATCTCTCTTAAGGAGGAGCAGCTTGGGCGCATTGTTGATGCCAGTCTATGACAGAGCACAAGCCGCCATGAGGTAGTTTACTGTTCAGGGACGAAGGTTCCCTGGCGCACATTCTTTCCTATGGACGAGAGCTCTAGTTAGATTCAGGGTCCATACTTGTTTAGTCTCACTGATAAAGAATGTTGATTATTACACTCCGAACTAGTTAAAACCTCGAGCTGCAGAAGAGTTCTTCAGAATTGGTTTGGCAACCGCTGTGTCAACTCGTGACACACCACCTGTCTCGTCAATTCTCCGTCCGTAACTCCAAATAAACCGTCAGTGTTTGCCATCAAAGCTCCAGCTCTCCTCGTGTCTCTCTGAGTCCTGACTCTCCATCGCTACAGAAGTTTCCCCCACATTATATATCTCAATATATGATTTTGTCACTATGCGATTCCATTCAATGCCGATAAATTGTCATGTTGAATTATCACTCAGATGTAATGCATTTAAATCCTCCTCTCCATTTGAATCGATTGTATCACAATGAAAAGACAGATCCTCAGTTGTACACATCATCTTATTGTCCATCGTTTCAAATCTCAAGATAGCACTCGTCACACTATCTTTCTCACTTATGAAGCTATGAAAATCAAGCATGTTCTGGTTGTCTTACCTCCCTCAGTGAGTAACTAATCCCTTATCATTGAAATGTGCAGTTTGTTCTGTCACAGTCTGTGTTTCTCTTTGTTTCACGGATACATCTCTGTATCCCCCCCACTCCTCTCTTAGTGATCCCTCCATCCCTCAGTGGATCAAATCCACATGATCTATCTTTAGTTTGAGGCTAAACCCCAACCATCCCCTCTGCATTCCCTGCCATGCCTCCCTCAGCGCTCCTCCTATCCCTCATAGGTTCAAATCCCCAGATTACAGCCACTTCAGTTGTCACATCATCGATCTTCACTCTGAGAAAACAATCATCGGCCTCTTTCTGCATTCCCTGTCGCTCCTCCCGGGATCCTCTCATCCCTCACTCCTAACGGGAACCATTCATCATCAGCGGGCTTCGAGAGCCCTGTCGCTTAAGAACCGCCGAACGTCGTTAGCGCCTGCTAATGTGTGTGATGCGCTGCACGGGGGGGCGTGATGGGACGAGGTGTAAAGACCAATGCCTTGAATTGAGCGTTAGCTGAGAGTGGAGTGTTTGTTCTGTAATGCGCATCCAGCCATCAGTCACAGATAACTAAAGGGAAGAGAGCTCCCCACGTTCATCTGCCTTCAGCTGCACCCAGAAGAAAATAGATGTTGCACATTGAGCACCCAGGACAGGTTGCTATCCATTTGGCCTCCCCTGAATTTGTGGTGAGTGTAATGAGCTGCAGAGAGACAGGGGGGGGGGGGGGGGGGGGGGGGGGGGGGGGGGGGGGGGGGGGGGGAACAAAGTGCCCCTCTCTGCTGAGAACTGCTGAGTTTGAATAGTAGCTCAGAGAGGTGCTGCTCTGATACAACACGTGTTTCAGGGTTTAACATTGTTGTATTATAAATCATTTGTCTTAAGTAGAAAGAGTTGTAACATTTGTATTGACTTGATTTAATGTGATGTTGTCTTTATATTATCGTCTTTATACTGTTGGCAGAAATTGCAACTCAATTATTTCTAGTCTAGAACGTTTTACTTTTTTTTACTCTGTATTTTATTACATCAACTAAATGCACATGTTTGTCACTGCTGTGTAGCTTTTATTCTTGTATTCTAGCTGTCTTAATGTATTTCAACTTGAATCTGAGTTTCCTCTTGGCTTTTTTAAATGAAAGATTTAGGTCTACTTAAATGTTATTAGAGCCTTGACGTTTTTTTATTATTTGCCGGGGAGACACGTTTTTGGAGTGGTTTGCACCACTCTAATATTCCTAACAGACTATACATTACCAAGGTGGGAAACTCTCATAATTCAAACATTAGCCACCTTAGATCAACATAAAAATGTATTTGAATTGACTATTTAAGAATGTATTTTCCCTTAAATTAGGACAATTAACATCATAGTGAGGTCTTTAATTAGGTGTCCCCCCTCGTTTCTTTTTTGACCCACTTATGGAAGCTTATGGATCCTCTGCGACTGGATCCTGAACTTCCTGACGGGCAGACCCCAGGCAGTGCGGGTGGGAAATATCACATCCTCCACCCTGATTCTCAACACCGGTGCCCCTCAAGGCTGCGTGCTCAGCCCTCTCCTCTACTCCCTGTTCACCCACGACTGCGTGGCCACACACAGCTCCAACACCATCGTGAAGTTTGCTGATGACACGACCGTCATCGGCCAGATCACAGACGATGACGAGACGGCGTACAGAGAGGAGGTCGAAAACCTGACATCTTGGTGCCAGGAGAACAACCTCCATCTCAACATCAGCAAAACAAAGGAGCTGATTGTGGACTACAGGAAGCAGCAGGGAGAGGGACACGCCCCCATCGCCATCAATGGGACTACGGTGGAGAGAGTCAAAAGCTTCAGGTTCCTTGGGGTCCACATCACTGAGGACCTGACATGGTCTCTTCACACCACCACCATCACTAAGAAAGCTCGACAGCGGCTCTTCTTCCTCCGCAGGTTGAGGAGGTTCAAAATGGATTCCAGGATACTCTGCAACTTCTACAGGTGCACGATAGAGAGTATCCTCACTGGCAGCATGACGGCCTGGTACGGCAGCTGCACCGACCTCGATCGTAAGGCTTTACAGAGGGTGGTGAAAACTGCACAGCACATCACCAGGACGGAGCTGCCATCCATGGAGGACCTTTACTCCCAGCGGCTCAGGAAGAAATCACTACGGATTATCAAAGACCCCCATCACCCCAGCCACAAACTGTTCTTTCTGTTGCCGTCTGGCAGACGTTACCGCAGCATCCTGGCAAGGACAAGAAGATTCGGAGACAGTTTCTTCCCGCGGGCAGTGAGACTGTTAAAAAATTGAACTGTTGAAACAACTTCAAACATTCAACTGCTACTCAGTAGTATGTATCTAATACCTAATATATATATATATCATTCCAATAACTTGTATATAGACTCATACTGCACTATTCCACATCATAACTTTATTTCATTTTTATAACTATTATTATTTTTGTATTGCTCTTGCTCTTATTGTTATTATGTTATGTTATTATGTTGCATTGTTGGAGAAGCCTGTGACATAAGATTTTCAACTGCATAATTACTCTGTAGCTATGTCAGATTGACAATAAAGAACCTTGAACCTTGAACCTTGAACCTTGGGGTAGTAATACAAAAACTACAATTTCCTAAAATGTATACAATTTAAATTTAAAATGTGAATGGCATGATATCCAAAACATGTTTTTTGAGGAATAGCTGGAATATGAAATGATAAAAAAATGTAATTACAAAGATACTCTAACCCCTAGATTCCACCGGGTCCGTCTGCGCTGCGTTAGGGCTGCGCCGCGGTTTTGGTCCGGCCTCCTCCGGCGTCATACCCTACCAGGCGCGTTTCAGAAGCAGTTCAGAAGCGGAGCGTCTTGCCTGCAGGCTCGCAGTTTTTGTTGATTTGGGCATATTTCCTGGACAGGCTACTTTGTACAGACAAAGTTAATAATAACTGTAATATTCCAGTTATAAACGACATGAATCAAAGATGTGTTGCTGTATTTTAGTGGTAAAAAAATGCATTCATCATCATAATTATTCTATATATATAATTTACACAGTGCCTGTAAACCGGAGGAGAACGCTGGCATTTCTCCTCCTACTTGAAAGACTACGGAGGGATAGGGTCTGCAAAATTAGTTTGTGTGTGTGTATATATCTATATATATATGCTATATATGCTCTGAACGTTCCACTTCCTGCCTGCCCGACCTTACGTTACGGCTGCGCCGCGACAAAAATAGGATTCGATCCTAATTTTAGAGGAGCCCTGCGCCAAGACGCTTCTGGGACGCTTCTGGGACGTAACGCGCCGCGTGTGGTGGAATAGCACCCATTGACTAGAGTGGCCGCGATCGCCGTGAGCACCGCGGTGCAGCCGTAAAGCGCCCGTAACGCGCCCGTAACGCGCCCGTAACGCGCCCGTAACGCGCCCGTAACGCGCCGCAGACGGACCCGGTGGAATCTAGGGGTAAGAAAACCACCTCACCGGGTCAAAAAAGACCCACTTATGCATCTAAGGGTTAAGCAAACAAGACTTCTCAAAGAAGATTAATAGCTTACAACTTTCGTTTTTTGCTTGAATTGCAATGTTTGTGTTCAGTCAGTGTAATGAGAGTTTAAATGAAGACAGCCACTGTGGGGGGAAATATTAATTGAACTCAGAATTGATTCTTCCTATAAGGAGCCTGGCAGCGTTCTGGGTTTCACACACCAACACAAACACACCTTCTAATGTTCAATATACATTTAGATGTATTTTAGCTCTGTGTTTGGTCTCTGTCACCTTCACCACCTTCATAATGACTTTTAACCCGTTTATGTGTGCGGAACATAACTTTACTGTCCTGGTTCATTCTCACTGCTCTCATAACATTGTTATAGTGAACCATTTAGCCACTGAGGAAATATATTTCTCTCAGGAGTTTCAAGAGACATGGGAAGCACAACATATATGTTTTTAGCCGATATCGATAACTGATATTACCTGCTGCGCATGGCCAATACTGATTAGGGTTAGGGTACAATTGGCATCCACACCATCGTGATGTTCTTCTTCTTTTGTGTTTTTATTGGCAGATTGCAAACCAACTCTAAGGAGCTTATCATTGTACTGTATCAGAGTTTAGATGCTTAGTTTTTAAAACAATGAAAGAATCATTAGTCTTTGTATGTTGGCTGATAATTAACTGTCAGTAATTACAGTAACACATTAGTACACAATAATAAACATTTCCCATTATCTGCCAATCATTTACCAGTCTGATATATTTAACTAATTCCTCACTGAGACTAAAAGAGAGTGAAAATCCATCCATCAGGTGGACAAACACTATTCCACATGAATGAAATGATATTGGGACTCTGCGGGATGAACACAAATGTGCAACTTTTCACTAACTAAGTTTAAACCATCAAGTTAATTGGGGAAGATATGTCCAAGATGTGTTCATAACATGTCTTCACTGCCCCAAGGTGAGTTATTGGTGGTTTAAACCAGTGGCGTAGCTGTGGGTGGGTCCGGGTGGGCCTGGGCCCACCCACGTGCACGTCTGGCCCACCCACAGCCAATCAGCACATTATAGCGCAGAGCCGGGAAGCCCAGAAGGAAGTGCCACAAACTGCAGTTCCTCTAGTGGCCAACAGGGGATGGATGCAGAAAGGAGCAATTCCCATAGACCTCCATGTTAAAATGCCCAACTTTACAGCAGAAATAAACATGTTTCTAGCCTGGATCCAATCAAACTTATTCTGGATATAGTTAGATTCCACCTTCATGACAATGGAATAGGGAGTGCATTTTTTTACCGTGAGTAAATTAGTAAGTAAAGTAGGTTTTGCCGTGAGTTAACGAAAGTCTTATTTCTTCTTGAGGTCTGCAGTGAAGCGTGTACACATTTGCTGAATATGAAAACTCTCAGTGTGTGCCCACTGTGCGGCTGTCAAGGATAAACAACCTGTGGCCGCCGAGCCAGTCATGTGTAGGGATGGGTACCGACTCCGAGCCCCAGGGCTGAATTATTAAAGACCGTGGTACCATTAAGCTCCGACGTTATCGGTCGGTACTGGAGACATGTAAAAAATATATCTCATATGTATTATTGCTACACAAACATTATATTGCAGTTTTAGTGTCGCCAACTCTGTTTCTAATATGCAAAAAGACAGCAAAATTCGTCTCTGATTATTTTGAGTATTTTCGATCTTTCCAATCCAGACGAGAGATCTCTCTCCCCCGTCTGTGTGCGAGGGGGCGGGGCGGTTTACACACACGCTCTGCTACATGCAGCAACACACACACACACGCAGCTGCTACATGCAGCAACACACACACACGGAGGGGATGGCAGAGAGAACGCGCTCCGAGGTGTGGTTAAACTTTACCTGTTCGATGAGGACAATGCTCGTTACCAAAAGTGCAATAAGAGTTTAGCATGTAAGGGCGGGAACACGAGCAATCTGTCTAAACATTTAGCAAAAGTGCACCACATTCAGACGGAGAAATGTACCGGGTTCGACTGTCTCTCTAGCAGCTCTGTAGCCCCGTCCACGAGTAACTTTTCCACGTCAGGTGTTATGTATGCTAGCAGCAACACACGGAGTTAACTCAATTATACAAACATGGGCTAATGATTAGAGGTAATTTAGAGTTATTTATTTTGTTAAAGTTTCAGCTATTCTGTTTACAGTTCTGTCATCACATTATTTAATACCATTTGTTAAAACACTGTTGTTTCTTTTGATGTGAAATATTATGTATTTAATTAAAATAAAAAGCAATGTTAGTTTTGTTCACAATTTGTGTTAGTTAGTTTACCTTATTTTTTTCTCAAAAAAAAAACGATAAAAGTACCGTTAAAGCCGTGCCTATGTTTTTGTTTTCACTGCTAGTTTACGCTTATGTTCAATTAGTGCATTACAAAATCATTAAAATCATTAATGAAATTTCAGCTCAGACCCCACGCTTAATAAGTCTCCCCCTGGCCCACCTACATTTCTCCAGGCCCACCCACACAATAATTCCTGGCTACACCACTGGTTTAAACACAAGAAAAAAATTCATATGAACTTACGTGTTCGTCCCATCCGCGCCGCTGGTGGTCCCTCTCCTTCAGGGTATACAGGAGTGATGGCGATTTTGTACTCTGTGTCTGACAGCAGAGGCTGCAAAACCAGGCTGGTCTGACCTGTGGGCACCGTCCTCTGGAAGCACAAAGAAATTCACGTTAAGTTAAAAAATAACATACATGTGTTCCGGCTGTGGTTCACGTTCAGCGGGTAGTACTCCCAGCTCCTCCCGTCCACATGCCAAAGTGTCGTAGTGTCAAAAGTCTAAACCCCAAATTGCTCCCGATGGTGGCGACAGGCAGCCAACACACAGGCCCTCAACTTGACCCTGGCTGGTTCTGCGACCTCCTACTCATCATTGGGAATACAATCACTGGATTGCACTGGTAATTGACTGTTGCTGAACTCCTTTCACCACGATGTTTAACAAACTCATGCTATGGACCGCTTTGTTTTCAGCGTCGCCCGTCTGTGTGTGGACGGGTGAATTCTTTCTAGTATATGTAAAGCAGTTTGAGGGGTCTCAAAGACTGGACAAGCACTATATTAATGTGGTCCATTTAACATTTAATTAATGTTACATTTCAAACATTCTCAGAGATCAAACGGCGCCAGGTGAAATGCTAATGGCAGACAGTATGACTGTTCCCCACCCTGCAGGAGAAACACACTATTCCTTTTAATAAGGAAAAAGCATATGGATAAGAAATTATTTTGACAAAGATATGTTTTTTAACAGGGTGTTATAAGACAGGACTTGCAATGAACATATGGCCTAAAGATCACAAAAACATACCTGTATATGTTTTTAATGGTGATGGAAGAGAATTGTTTTTGTCATGATATTAGATTTTTTATTTTCTATTTTAATTTGAAAAGCGTTTTCTCCCGCTGTGTTGTGTCTGTATTAATTCTTGTCTTTGTGTGTTTTCCCGCCTGTTTTGAATGTCCTGGCCTTATTAGTTCAACTTGTTCCCCTTTAGCCCTGCAACCACTTGGCCTTCTCTAAACCTGCATGTAATCCCCTCATTAGTTCTGCATGTAGTCCTGTTTTTGTTCTGTCTTTGTTGGATTCTTGTTTGTCGTACATCTTAAAGTTATGTTCTGTTTTGCCATGACTTATCTGTCATTTGCATTTTCGTCCACCCTGCTCTGGTTTCTGTGACAGATTTCGGTGTAATACCCAATCAATATCCTCCTTATTAGATTTCCTTTGGGACGGATTCTTCAATGAACTAAAAAAAGCAGATTAAGATTTTAAAAAGCGGCAAAAAATGTGTATTAGCCTTTTAATGGAGGTGAGGCGCTGCGAGCTGCTGAAATCAGGCTTTCAGGTTTTAGGAGCTGTAGAGGTTAATTGTATCCATGTTTTGTCCTTACCTGTCTGTGAGCTTGGCCTTTTGTTAAACCTAATCCCTAAATGAGTCATCCGTCCAGGTGAAGGCATGCTGGAGACAAAACTTGCTTTTTACCCTTTAGCTTCTTCTGTTACTTTGTCTCTCAATGTCTTCTTCTCTCTATCTGCTGCTGTTAATAACTCTAATATGACTAATATCATTGTTGCCATGTATCTTTAAAAAATCTGTACCATTCATATCAAACACCATATAGTTAAACACTATGCCATGATGATATTGTCAGTTGAAGACTGTCATTTTTCATGGTCTCAGATTTATTGTAATATAAACGAACCCTGATTAATCAATCGAAGACACTTTCAAACATTTCAGAATTCTGCATATTGTGGTTTTTATCTTAAAGTCTTGGAACTCCGGAGAGTTTTTTAAGTGCTGATTTTACCTCCAGATAAACACTGCTATGGTTGTTTGATCTATGTAGAATATATTGTTTGTGTTACAAGTTGACTTTTTTTAGTGTGCATGTAGAAAAACCTCAGTCGTTTCATTCCTCTGTGTCTCTCTTTGCCTCGGTCTGTCTGTCTGTTAGCCTAGTTTGCATTCTGATCATGCACAGTCTAGCCCGGCTCCGTCCACAAACCATCAACTTCGCCCCCAAAAAATACACTTTTTCAGACGTGTCAGTGCAGGCCTTGACAAATCAATTTCAGCCCAGCATGATGAAAAAGGCGGCAAGTCTCTAAACTGTCACCGAGCCACACAGTTGGGAGAAACCAGCCTAAATCTAAACTCCTTCTACTCCACTTTGTAAATGCAAACATGGCTACATTAAGTATTTATAGGATTCAGAAACCCAATCTAGTTTTAACAAAGGCTATGTGCAGGCCCAGAATATTAAGTATGATCCATGTGAGACCTTGCCTGAGCTACAATGCTTGGAGGCAAACTGCATGGGGTACACAGGTGATGGGAGTCAATTAAATTGATATGACAATACATTCGCTAAACTGCACACAACTTTGCCTCAACAAATCGGCCAAAATAAGGGATAAACAAGTGTAACCCTTCACTAACTGTAACACATTTAAATAAAAACAGGATGAATCATAGCTCAATTTCTACTTCAATTGAATCTATTACAAAGCCAAGAGGGTACACAGCATTCTGGGCCAATAGCTGCAATGAGTAGAAGATAAGAATCCTAAATACTAGAACAGACTCTGCTAACTCTACAGGGACCCCAAGGGGCTTCCCAGTGGGACTCCGTTCAGTACAAATATCTAGCCAGGTAGCCAGGTCCTAAGAGTGTCAGCATACAAAATAACATAATAATAAGACCTCTGTTGATTCAAAGACAGGGGCCCTAAGGTGACGACTAGAGTGGTGTAAAGTTGCTTTCACTTGACCAGGGGTAAAACGGCTCTGTGCTGGCTGTGCCGTTGTGTTTCTATGGAGACAGCGGCGCAGCCCAGCTAAGAAGACACGCTACCCTTGCCGTCGCGCTCTGCTCTATATTGTAAACCTGCATTCTTTATGAAGTTTAAATGTATAGAAATCTATTGGAAAATGACCGTAATTCTCAATAGATGTATTGATCCAGAGTTTCCGTTATCATTTTCTTTTGCCGGTCAACATGTCCGTTAAAGTTGAAATCTTCCGGACAAAATGAGAAAAGTGCTGGTCAAAGGTCTTCTTTGTTATTTATTGAGCTTTAAAACTAATTGATAACGACTCTATATTAACCAAACTAATTATAGTAGATTAACTACATTATTCAAAAGTGTACAGTAACTTTGGATAATAACAGGGAATAATTAACAGGGAATAATAAACAGAGTCTCTCTCTCTGATCCAGTAATGAGTGACCCGACAGTAAAGAATAAACATATTTATAACTAGTTTTCCCGTCCGATTATACTTCACTCGCGTTTATGTCCATATTGATCAGATCTAGCTAGTTCTAGCTAATGATATGACTGCCGGTGTATCAAAGGACACCTAAACAATAAGTGTTGCTTGGCAACGGGGTGTGGAGGTGAAGTATAGCGCAGCATTATGCATTTGTTTACATGAGGGGTCAAAATGTCCCCGAGGATACATCTCTTTCTGTTAGGTAGCGTGGAAAAGGTAGGACCCAACTGCAGACTACAAAAAGAGGCAACAGGTCTAGAAACAAAAAATGAGCTTTATTTACAAAGCTGATAGCAAGGGTAGCACTAGGAATGAGAGCCAACAGGAGGGGGACAGGAAAAACCAACAATGAACCGACAAGGCACACAGGGGAAGACAAGACTAAATACAGAGAGGGGTAATCACAAGACAAGACACAGCTGGGGTAAGGGAGGCAGAAACACAAGGGCAACAGGTGAACACAATCAGACAATCAGACACACCAGGGAAACTAAGACAGGAAGGCAAACACAGGAAGAAGGAACAGAGAAGACACAAGGGCCCGTTCTCATTTCATCAAATGTCCCTCCTCGACTCCCCTCCTCGACACCTATCCTCGAGACTTAGTCCCGCCCACAGGAGATGCGAGCGGAGGAGTCGAGGAGGGGAGCCGAGGAGAAAGGAGGGGAAGCAGCAGGCGGTTAGAGAAATGAGAACTCCTCTCCTCTGAGCGGTCATTTTAAAGAGACGTCCATTAATGATGACAGGAGGCACAGCAGCCCTCTGTCTGATGGACAGATGTGTTCATGACGACTTATATATTTACTTTGAATTCATTCACAGTGCGGTATAATGAGACAATAACAGGCTACAGATGCGGACACACACACACACACACACACACACACACACACACACACACACACACACACACACACACACACACACACACACACACACACACACACACACACACACACACACACACACACACACACACACACATGTATATATTTATATAAATATATACAATTTCAGAATCAAACAGAGCACTCTCATAATAACGTAACACTATCAGAGACTGGATATATCCCCCCTCTCCCCTCTCTGGTCGCTACAATGAGGGAAATAAATGACGGGCCAAAAGTTTTATTTACAAGTATAACAAGTAAGCAGAGGACACCAAACCAACTGAGACCTATCTGTCCGCTGCATCTACGCACACACTGTACCACACACACCTACACTACACACACGCACCTACAGCTCCTAAAGCATATAATCAGGCTACAGCCGTTGTGTATTTTATTATGTGACGCACAAAATGGTTTTAGAAAGATATCGACTCTTTGTTTGTAGATATCTACTAAACTAAAGCAAATAAAGAGAGTAGGCCTGTTATACTGAGTGATATATATTTTACACACTGCTCTGCTTTCTGCACGGACCTCACAGCTGTTCTCACTGTAAACATCGCGTCGCGATGAAAGCAGTTAATAAAATAATATCCAGGGGATGCATGCAGAGCTGTCATTGGCTGAGATCAGTCCGGCCGTGCGTCACGACTCTTTGAAACATCTCTGTTGCCGGAAATGCATCCACGAAGGAGCCGTGGAGGACCGTGGAGGACCCATCAGTGTATCCTCGGTTATAGCTCCTCCAGAGAGCCTCCTCGACGCCCGATGCTCGGTCCTCGATGTGCATTTCGAGAAATGAGATGTCCTTCAACATGGCACGCTAAAATTCATTTCCGGGTCACTACCGGAGGACCGAGGAGTCGAGGAGTCGAGGAGGGACATTTGATGAAATGAGAACGGGCCAAGGAGGAAAACATTTCAAAACAAAGGTGGAAAATGAAAACATAAATACAAAACCGTAACACTTTCTCCACATTAAATGTTAGACTTAATAGTCAAATTAAGAGCAAGATACATCAGATGTAGGGTGTAGCTATCTTGTGTGCCAAAAGTTGATAAAAATGGCATCCTTTCAATCAGGAGAGAGCCATTGCAATGGTTATCCATCCCAAAGGTCCATGATCTCATACAAATATGGTCACTCCTGAATCCAAACAAAGCAACTTGCCAAACTTGAGTCTACAAACGAATAGATGACTCGCAGTGGCTCATTATCAGTCAGGATATTTAGATTGGTGAAACAGCAGGAACCATAAGAAGAGACTGAATTAAATCCGGAAACAAACTGGTCACAAAATCGACTGTGAAGGGGTCAATGGACACAGAGCAGAAGTGTGGATGGTCCAAAGTTTGGAAGAAAAAGTGTAAACCAGGTGTTTGTTTTCCTTTCCAGTTTCTATAAACTCTAAAAACCTAAAAAGTTGTAATCCTCCCATGACAATATGTTTGCCTTTGGGAACAACATGTTGGTGCAGGGCGATAATAGCCGAAATTCTGTTTACACACTGCCGAATTGCATTTCATGCCCTGCAGCTTAGGTTTATAGGACACTGAATGAAGCTGCTCAGGGAAATAACACTGAGTTCAAAATCACAGATGTGTGTGGACAGATGGCTGCAGAGTGGAGTCGCCTCACGGCAACGACTGGTAAGATAGGGACAGAGCAATATGAATGGACATAACCATTAACTTCAATATTTATATGCATGTAAAGAGCTGAGCATCGAGGAATTCTCAACTTAGTGACAGACTTTAGTGCAATTGGTTAAGTGCCCTAAAGCTGCCGGTATCTTTTTTTAACCATTTGGGGGCAGCAGCAATCCAACACAAGATGACTTACAAAGATGATTATGTTTCACAAATAACTAGCTTTTCACGTCCAGCAGACATCATAATTGATTTGGAGTAGTGTCACAGTATTTTGGTCTCTACCAACTCCTGAGATACATGTCTACATACAACCTTTGTTAGTTAGCTGGTCTCTAACTGTGTCTGCCAGCTGTTTGCTGCTGAGCAGGTAATGTACAGTGGCTTTATAAGAAAACCAATTAAAAATAAAGAAAATACTATAAAAAGCTGCGTAAATCTGAGATGTCAACTTTTCTTAGGGGTTTTCACTAAGAGAGACTCCTAACATTCATTTAAAAATGTTGATTAGTAAGCCTTAAGATAATTCCAGGTGTGAAGATTATCTGGCACAAGGTAAAGATTCTGATAAATCCTTTCTTTGAGTCCTACTCAACAAAGTGTGTTTATAATATGTGCTACATCCTTCTTAAAACAGGCTTCTACGACAAAAACATAAACCAGTGAAAAGGACATGTGCGTCATCGGGAGAAGTCAGTCACCAGCCAGCAAAGTGAGGTGTTCGGCAGTGATGGAAACTCAAACCAAAACACTGAGGTTTTCAGGTAAAAGTGATTTGAGAGTCTCACAAAACGATGTGGAGCTGCATGTCTAAGTGGATAAAGCAGTGAACAGACAACGAAGCACAAACTACTGGGTAGACTTGGCAACGACAACAACAATTTTCACTCTCCAGACTGCTCATTCAAAGGAAAAACATTTAACGGTAAAAAAAAGTGAAGCCAAAACCACCTAAAGATAAAGTTTTGGACTTTGTAAAACTTGAACCATCAAAACTTGTTGTTCTCAACATTTCTATCAGAGAAGAATACGTTTCCATCTCGCTCTTAAATAAGGCAAGAGAAAATTGAACACCATATTGGTCTGGTTTTAATATATATTGGATACCATTACTGCACTTTTGATGCATGTTTGTAACGGCTCAACTGATCTAATCATGTTTGAAAGCACTTTCGATAAAATTGCTGCATAAAAACTGTGAGTTAATTACATTTAATATAATTTGTTCATAACTCCTGAGCCAATACTCCACCCACAATTTCGTAAAAGTTATTAACGGTTTGAGACCAAATTCCATCAGTAAAGATAAAGTGGGATAACTGCCATCCAGAAATAATCGTATGTAAATGAGGAGTTTCTTTAGCTTTGTAATGGCTGGTGTCCCTCCCTTGGCAGCTACAAACCACAGAGTGAAACTTGCTTTGGAAAAGAAGCCTGCCAGTTAGTTTTTTTCACCTCAGCTGATAGATATCTAAATGGTAGCTATTGAGTGCAGCACTTGGTGATTCATGACCTGACCGGATTGCCAAACAGAGCCCACAGCTGTTCGCACTTTGATAAGAGATCTCATTTAACAGGCCACTGGTGTGAGCAGCTGGCGGCTTTTTATTGTCAGGATGAAAAGGCTGATGTGGGACCTGTGGCCAGCGTCGCCCGCAGACACACAGTGCCTACCAGTGTGGTGACAGCACAGAATCACACACACAAATACACAACTGTCAAATCAGACTTTCTGCAATATGTGACTTTGACACATAACAGGACATTCCCCACTACTACACCCTAACACTGAGCAATATAACAAAATACAAGGGTGCATTTTTCATATAGCCTATACACTGAGGTATTGATTACAACATAATAGTTCAAATAAAACAAGAAAAGTCTACCAAATAATGATGACATGATGAGCAGCATAAAATAAATCTTAATAAAAATGTAATTTACAATTGGTACTTTTTATATGCTGCCATGAACTTGAGTTGCAGGCTCAGTGGGGGTGTGCATGGGGCGTTCATGCTAGCTAATCATCAGCTCATTTGTGGTCCGATAAACAGTCATCAAATTCAGTATGAGCCAAGCTACTCTGATTGTCATGTTTCATATTACCTGATATAACTATTGTCATACTGTGTTTTTTTGTGCTCATTTGTCAAGCTAATGTTAAGCGTACCTTCTTGGTAATGTTTTCACTAGCAAAATACAAGCTGAGAAGATGTGTTAGTTGGCCAATTTGCCAGAACACTTAACAGCTAACGTGATTCAGGATAATAACGTTTTTAGCCAATGATTGATTATGTATCGGTACAAACCAAATTATTCACCACTAGTTAACAAAGAGAAATGCAAGGCAGGGGAGGCCAATTATCTGTTGCCGTGACTTAAAGGGGACCTATCATGCAAAATGCACTTTTGTACGTCTTTTATACATGAATATGTGTCCCCGGTGTTCCAGGGAACTCATCAAGTGTCAGAAAACACAACCCTCTCTATTTTCCTCCATACCCAAATCTCTAAAAACGGGGCTGCAACGGATCTGATACAGACTGATACAGATTTGAAATTTCTCTGACGTCAGGAACGACGAGCTCCGCCTATATGGCCAACTCTCCACCTATCAGGGGAATGTGGGGTTGGGCCACGGCCGGCCATTGCCGCTCGAAAGCGCTGGAGACGCTGTAGTACATATGCCAGGCCTGTAAGTGGCGCTGTAGTCTGCCACAAAAGCAGCGAAGAAGACTTCCCGTGCATGGTTGCCATGGTAGCCCTTCTGTTTATTCTCCGCTGTGGATCTTTTTCTCCCTCCCCGAGGCAAGTGTTTGCTCCCGCTGCTGTAATTCAATGCAATCCCTCCCCGTCGAGGCAAGCACTGTAATTCTCTCCGGTTAGTCCACCAGCAGATGACAAACACCCTCCTCTCCGCCTCTTCCAAGGAACGAGGGGACCGTGCGGCAGAGTTTCAGTTAGATTTTTTTCCGCCGGTCAACATGTCCGTTAAAGTTTAAATCTTCCGGACAAAATTAGAAAAGTGCCGGTCAAAGGTCTTCTTTGTTATTTATCGAGCTTTAAAACAAATTAATAATGACTCTATATAATCATTAGGGCTGTCAGTCGATTAAAATATTTAATCGCGATTAATCGCATGATTGTCCATAGTTAATCGCGATTAATCGCAAATTAATCGCACATTTTGTATCTGTTCTAAATGTACCTTAGAGGGATATTTTTCAAGTTTTTAATACTCTTATCAACATATGAGTGGACAAATATGCTTTATATGTTTGTTTATTATCATTTGAACAATGATAAATATTCTCATGAATATTAAACACAAAAACCTCTGAATATTACAAATATTCGCCTCAATTCAACCTGTAACCTCTCATACAATAATACAATACAAAGTGTGTGTGTGTGTGTGTGTGTGTGTGTGTGTGTGTGTGTGTGTGTGTGTGTGTGTGTGTGTGTGTGTGTGTGTGTGTGTGTGTGTGTGTGTGTGTGTGTGTGTGTGTGTGTGGAGACACTGTGATGGATCGTTGGAGCTACAGTATGTGCAGCTCAAGGCATATATGCTCGAACGGGAGCTGCAATCATGTTGCGCGTACTATCCGTGCTGAGTGTGCTGACTTTTCGTACAATGTCCCACTGTCTGGCTACCTGCATAAAGTCAAGTGCTCGGCGCAGTTGTCGGCGAAATGTCATTGAAACAGCTCCTTATATCCGTTAGCGCAGCTAGCTAGCACCAGATGCTAACAACAACAACAACACGTAAGGTGTGCCTCGCTCGCGCGAGTCGCCCCACACATACACACCCTCCCGGTCCTCCCGATGGCCAGTCCGGGCCTGCCGGTGAGCGTGGAAGTGTGGTCTGCCACAAGCGGGCAGCAGGAGCGGGGCTGTCAGCATCAGCTTGTAGATGGTATTTTAAACTCGATGCGCTCTGAAACTACGGGGCGGCGAGGACAAAAAATACACATGCGTTAATCGCGTTAAAATAATTAGTGGCGTTAATTTTTTTTTGCGTTAACGCGTTAGTAACGCGTTAACTTGACAGCCCTAATAATCATATAAGAATAAAACACGGAGGACGGAGATCTCTTTTTGTCCCCCTCTTCTGACAGCCCAGCAGCTGATCAGAGCACGCTCCCCTCTCCTGCAGGGGGGCGTGGTCAGCTGCAGCTCATTTGCATTAAAGCTACGTCACAGAATCAGCCCCTGCAAAAACAGGGCTGGAAAAGAGCAAATAGAGCGAAATTAGGCATGGCTAAAATGCATGATCTGTTTGGTATTTTGAAAAATAAACTATATTTATATACTTTATATAGGTATGGCCCTACAATATATTGTTCAAATATAGCATGATAGGTCCACTTTAAGCTAGCGGTTAGCAACAAGCGGTTAGCAACAAGCGGTTAGCAACAAGCGTTTAGCAAGCTATAGCTGTAGATACGCTGCATGGATCCGGGGTTTGTTGCTTTATAACAGTCAGCGGATACAGTGATTTGCAAACAGCAAAGCTTGACAATTTAGCAGCAAGATCCCTGCTGAAAAAAAAAGCATAGAGCAGTGTGGATGTCATGCTGGTCTGTGCTGTTTTTTTTCCAGCAGGGATTAGACGGGAACCTCCATGACTTAGCTGACGATATTCACTCAAGACATTATTTTGCTAACGTAAGATAGCTAGAAGTGTGTCTGCGTTAGCAAGCAAGCTAAGGTCAGACTACAGAAGAGCAGCGAAATCAAGGTCATACTTTATATTTCGATTGTGGATTCTCTGAATTGAAGGTTGCAGATTGTTCATAGTGGCTATGGTCAAAATAAAATGTAAGAACAATACAGATATGTTTTAAAAGAAAATTAAAATAAGATTCTAATTTATTGTCTAGCATTATTTTTTGCTGAACAGGAAACTTTTGGAAATCATTCTGAATATGTTTTATATATGTACACATTCATTTTTATTCATTAGATTGTCTATGCTGTAATTGTATTATGTTGTATTATGTTTGTTTCTGTAAACAACAACATTTCACATGTGTCCATCTGGGAAATGGATTCCTCCACTGTTGCGTAACAGAGGTTGTCCTATGCTGCCCATATTTTTAAACTCTCTGAGACAATTTTGTATAGGCAGTATAGGCATATTAATTTGTTTTCGTTCACCAACAAGATGTCATTTAGTCTCATATTTTTTGGAGGATGCTTGTGAGATAACGGAGTGCGATTATGAGAGCAAGCGAAAGGATGCTAAGTGCTAACTGCTGTAAACTTAATTGTCACAGGTGTTAATCAAACCATGATTTCATTTTACATGGTGAAGGTACAATACACTCATATCAACATTCTATATAGCATCTTAATGATTGCCTGTCAACCATTCAGCAGTGTCCACACACAAAGTACATTCCATTTTTGCGTCAGTGTTGGTTTTCAATACAAATATGTTCTTCACTCTCTCTGCCTCTTTTTTGTGGCTCATTAGTGTGAAAACCTGTCATTCTATCTCTTTCTCACTCTTTCTCTCTCATGAAACTCTTTTGAGGATCTGCCACTATTTTCATCATCATTCTCCTCCTCTCCCTCCCTCTCTCTTCCTATCGACTCCCTTCTGAAGGCCTGCCATGAACACAGTCTCTGTGTCCCTCCCTCTTTCGTCCGGAGGATTTTCAATTGGAAGGCCTGCCATCGTCTTCCTCAATCATCTATATTCTTCCTTTGAAGGCTGATTGCAAGAGTTAGATTTGCACTTGAATCAGGCTCCTTATAGCCACCTTTTGAGTTCACCCCAGTACAACATGTTGTGTACTACGCTGTAACAAGATAAATGGTTCTGAGATGCATTGCAACCGAAAACCCCAGGAAGTGCGACGGACAATGAAGCACATTTCTGTAGTGGCCCAACGGTGGTACTACAACTTCCGTGTCAGTCCGTGACCAAAAATACTTTTTCTCATTGATTACATTGAAAAAAAGATGAATGTACATTGTTTTTAACTAAAGGAACCCACCCAGTACAAACACTTTTATAAATAGATAAAACATATCTTAAAAATCACCTCATGTCAAAAACACTTTAAATCCACATTTCCTAAGGCAGGGGTTTTCAAAGTGTGGGAAGGTGAGCCTCCCCTCAGAGAACATAAGAACAGCCGCGCCCCCCTTCCCAATTATTATTGCTATTATTATTATTATTGTTGTTGTTGCTATAATGCAGGGGTATTCAATTGCATTTCAAAGAGGTCCAGTAAGAGAACATGTCATTAAACGCTCTGTTTTCTCTGTCTACCTTTCTCTTTATTGAGCACGCCATTTGAAATGACTCCGACTGTTTCTCTCTCCTTGTCTCGTCTCTGTGTTTGAATCTATCGTGCTCACTGACTGCACCGATTTGATTGGCTGAGTAGCGTCACCTCCTTAAAACATTAAACAATAACTTTTTTAAACCTTTTTATCTTTATGTTTTAAACATGTAAAAAAAAAATGTACATTTACATTTTCAACATAGGGGATAAATCCTTATATGCTCCCGGCAACACACTGAACTGTCAACTTTGCCTCCTTATTACACTCACCCCTACTTTAGTGGGAACAATGAGTCTGCGTCTTTGATGCGCACAGGCGGATGATGCAGGGATGCAATGTAGAGAGGAATAAACGCAGATCCTCCTCTGGCTGCAGCCTTGACCGGTTCTTGCTTTTGATCAAAGTCAATGCGGAAAACCCGCACTCACACAGGTAGGTGGAGCCTGGGGCGGACTGGGACTAAAAATCAGCCCTGGAATCTCACCCAGCCCAGCCCACACAAATTGGTAGAGCACGCTAGTGAACTGTCAACAGGGGGGGTGCTCGTGAACTGTCAACGGGGGTGGGAGCCTCGCTGTGTGGAGACTGACGTCTGTCGCCTGTCAGCGCAACTTAAATTATGCTGTTTAAAAACATAAAAAATAAAGGGCGGTGCCGGCTGTCAGCGAACCGAGCCGGCCGTCAACGGCCTGCTGACGACCGGCCATTCTGTGATTCTCCAGAACACACTTTGAAAACCGCTGTCCTAAGGGAATGAGTGGAGATGCAATTGTCTCCCATGAAGTTATTAAGCTAATTCTCATGAAATAGGGCAAAGTTGTCTCTGTTTCCCTGTCTTACCGTCTCCTCTGCCCGGTCTCCCTTGGCACTGATGTAGCTCAGCCGATAATGTCGAACATTCCTCGAGTCCACAGGCTGCCAGGCCACCCGCATACTGTACGTGGTTTCCTCATCAATCCTCATGTTCCGCACGCCGTAACGAGGAGCTGGAGGATCAGAGAGAGAGAACATATCACTGCAGGGCAACATCGGCTCACCGAAGCACAAACCTGACAACTGATCAAATTCAAATGTCATCATTTTGGCATTTCATTTACTCAGGTTTCATGTAAGCGTCTTTTTCGATATCAAAACTTTTCCCTGGCAAAGTCTGTGTGGGAAGAAATCTGACAGCCTTCATGAGGGATGATATGTGTAAAGACGTGGAACAGTGCCAAATCAAAATGGAATTCAGATCTGATTTGAATCCTGATTTATCCATTGTGTAAGTTAAAGTTATAAAAGCTTTGTTGGAAGATATTTCTACATTATTAGATAAGTTCTACTTTATTATATCTCTGCTTGTTCAGGCACTTTACTTCAACTTTAAAAAAAATGAAATGAAAACAGAGTCAAACATTGTAGTCCAAAATGTTAATATAGTCCTAAAATATCAAACAGCTGTAAGGAAATATTTACTTGCGGTGGTGGTGGTCGTCGTTACAATGGTGGTCAATATTTCAACTGAAAAGGAAACAAAAATATTTAACTAATGTGCGTGATTAAAAATGTAACAGGAGTTTACTTCAAAGGATCTTCTGATGTTTTTACAGACATAAGACCAGAACATATATGATGAAAACAAAGTCTACTGAGATTGTGGCTTTAGAAATATAAATATCTGAGGAGTGACATTTATATTTACCGGTGGACTCTACGAGGACCACCTCGTCACTCTCCACCTCGTTCTTATAGATCGCAGCGAGCATGACTTCGTAGTCTGTGAGGGGGGTGAGTCCTTTTATCAGGTAGGTGTTCACTTTTCCGTCGATCAGAACCTGAAACAGAGAAATGTTTTGTGTTATATGAGCAGATGATTGGCTAATAAAGACTAAAACAGTGGGAGTACACCCAACTGAATATGTTTTCAAATCATTCTAAACCTCAGAGTTAACTAGATGTAAATAATTAAGAAACTAACCTTTGAATCCATCACAGCAAGGAGCAGCTCATTTCACTTATTGTATTATTGTGTGGCAAAACAATTGGTATATATTTAAAGTTACCTTACTGCATAAAGTGAAACAACAGCAGATAATGAGAGGCTAGCGGATGAAGAGACACATCGCACATTAGTGCGACAGGAATGACTTTCATCTTTGTGTGGTCACCTCCACTTCATTGGATATCTTAATAGGATGGTCTGATTCAATTTGATCAATGTGACTTGATATGGATCTCTGTTTTAATCAATAATGAGTAACAGAGACAAAAGACAGAAGCAGAACGCAGTCAATTAGTTGGGATTGTGATAGTTTGTAGGATTGATGTTGAGAATAAAGTAGAGAAAACAACAATGATACATAGCTGCAATCTGAATGATGACAGCGATGACGAAAAACTAATCATAAATAACTTAATAATATCATATTGGGTGTATTAAGTCTAAGACAATGGTGCTCTACAACTCTCCTGGCTCTACTGTTTTGTGTCAGTGCCCCATATAAAGGAGTTCAGGTGTTAAGTAGTAGAAATAATGCAGACATTGTAGAGAAAACGGATGCTGAAGGAGAAGCTCTCCATTTATACCACTTCCACTTCAAACCTCATTTTAGGTCAAGCTGATTGGTACGGAGCAAAAACAATGATAACTTATATATAGAAGGATTTTATTTAGCTGAGTGTAGCCTTGTGGTTTTAGGACCTGAACAGGTGTAATAGGAAATTATTCAATTCAATGCTACTACACATTCTACTGTGTGGATATTTTATAACATTTTCATAAGCTGATTTATTAAAATCCTAATTTTGTCTGCAGTAATGTAATGTGACACCACCCACACACACACCCACCCACCCCCACACACCCCCCCCCACACACACACACACACACACACACACACACACACACACACACACACACACACACACACCACACACACACACACACACACACACACACACACACACACACACACACACCCCACACACACACACACACACACACACACACACACACACACACACACACACACACACACACACACACACACACACACACACACACACACACACACACACACACACACACACACCACACACACACACACACACACACACACACACACACACACACACACACCTCTTCACTGTCTCCTCCATCTGTGGATATCCAGGTGAGTCGGTACAGCATGACATCAGAGGCCGGGTGTTTCCAAAACACCCTGAAGCTGTCCGTGGAGATGTCAGTGCTCTTCAGGTCCAGGGGGTCCGGGACGGTCTCTAAACAGAAATACACTTACATTTTTCGTATATAAACTAGAATGTTTATGTTGCTATACCTGACTTGTATTTAATAAAGTCTTTGAATTTTACATTATTTTAAGGGCCTAAAATGTCTGTATTCTGAAGACACTATTTGGGCCGCAGTAAACTTTTTAAAACTTGATTCTTCTTAATAATGCTACATTGAATACAACACATCTGTGTTATAATTGGAGCACTGAGGAATTAGCTGTTAGCAGCACCTGAACGCAGCTTCAATGGGGTTGCATAAGGATGCATTCAAGCTCTCTTCAGTTCAAATGAATATAAGGTGAAGCTTAATTATAACATGGTCTGTTCAAATGTTCTTTTGCTAAATGCTGTTTTTGTAAGGAAACCTGAATAAATAAAGTTGTTTTCACAAAAATATAAAATAGATATTATGGGGAGAATAATTACCTGTTTATTGTCACTACAAAAACCAGGATGCAAGCATTACATCATTTGTTTATCGTGCTATGGAATTTGTAATACAAATTGTGGAAATTCACTGGTATTCGTATATATAACTTTATTTCTGGTTTCTCGACATCTCTATTTGTGAGCCAAATCACCTGTAAAATACTGATTTCTTTATTTCCTAATTATTTTCAACAATTTTAACAATACATTTGACTCTGAGAACCCCATGAAAAAGTGAAACCATCAAATCAAATAATATTGATATTAGTTCCTACTTGTGGTGAAGCTGTCAGTCACAGCCTCAGCTTGTCCCTCGTCGTAGATGGCAAAGACACCAACAGTGTACTCCGTCAGGGAGGTCAGGTTTCCAAGCAACCAGGTTGTCACACGGCCAACATCCACCTGTCGAAAACAGAACCAAAAACATTCAGCGAGCTGCACAACAACAGCTTCCTTCCTCTCTGTAACTGCTGTCAGTAATGAGAGGACGCTCTCACCTCAGTGGTCTGGGCTCCGGTGGTCTTGACGTACATGACGCGGTAACCATTGGCCTTCCTGGAGGCGGTGTCCCATGTGAGGCGCGCGGAGCTGTGGTCCACGTCTGAGAAACGCAGGTTCCTCGCCGGGGTCAACGGTACTGATGGGGGAGGAGATGAGCTAGAGAGTTAATGTCAGGAAACACAGAATATCATGTCCAAAATAAACTGAATCATTATATCTTGATCTTCATTTTACTGCAGGAGATGTGGAAATCCTGAAAGGTGGACCAGCTGCTCAGGAACAACAGAGACACAGCTTTTTTTTAAACATAATTTGTTATGCAAAATTGGGGCCACACACACACCTCATCACTGTCTCCTTTATCTGTGGGTTTCCAGGTGATTCGATACAGCATCACAAAGACTTGTAATTGTGAGAATAATGGCCCTTAGAATAACCATGTCGTTCAAAGTTTCAGTTTCTATTAGCCATGTTTCCTTGAGAAGGCATAATCTATCAGCTCATTTGTGATTTGACTTGTTCTGCAGCTTTTATTAATCAATTTGAATAAACGCAAGATGTACATTTACTCTGATTCTGTACGTTTTATGTATGCTGCAGTTTGAAGTCATATTACACACTAACCATAAGTACTTTAACATGTTGATCTACAGTTTTGATTATTTCATCAGCAATTAGTCTTATTTGATTGGTTGTGTATATATGTTCACAAGCTTCAATAGAGAAATGCAAGTTATCTCCTGTCTTGGCCACGCATAATGAGGACAGTAGAATATCAGAATGTTAATAAAAAACAGAAACACCGTCTGCCAAAGAGCTGCTGTTACTGAGAGGTCAGAGGATAGTTGAGATCGGATATTGTAAGTGAATTCACTCTTACACACAGACTCACATACTCATGGGGGCTTGAACAAGGGTCCGAAACCTTAATTATAAAGTGGGCAGACCCTCACTAAATCTCTACCTCTGGTTCTGCCTCAGCTTCCTCTCCCCCCTGAAGGCTGAGCAGAGGTCTTAAAAACCATCTTACCCTCAGTTTGTTTTTTATTCAGCCAGGGAATGTGTTGTACTCTCGGAAACTTTCAAATTACTTATTCACCTCAATTATACCGGGGGTCAGAATAAAGACAAAGCAGCAGAGGGAGAGAGAAGGGAGGGAGGGAGGGGGGGAGAGACTGCCTCTGCTTTACTGTAGGTCGTGGCAGGGTCAGCACAAGAATAAAGAGGCTGGGAAATTAAAAAGTTTAGAGATAGGTTAGTCTCCAAAGTTTCCAAATGTATGTGTCCGTATAAAGAATATCCACTCCATTAGACCGCCCATTCACAGAGATGCAGGGTGACTTTGCAGAGCAGTGTTTGAAATGTTACAATTTGGCAAAATGATTAAAAGCTATTTGAATAAGAAATCGGAATACTATCTGGAGTGAAAGACTGTTTTCTTTATCACCATTTTCCATACTTTACTAAAAGTGTGGCTGAATAGAGTGGTGCAGTGATGAAAATATTTCGTACACCAACAGTGAAGTTAGCATTGCATTGACTCCCTCATTGGATTGAAGATCATAGCCGAAAATAAGACCTTTGATCAAGAACTCGTTTATGATATAGACATTTTGCTCAGCAGGATAATATCCACATAACACTTTTTGACTTTTGAGCGTAAATGCAATCGACAGAATAAAAAGCTAACGTTGGACTATCAACAGACTACACCATGGTTACATGGCATCACCACGGCTAAGCTAAAGGCAGCTAATGTTCGGAGTGACGACTTTTTGTAGTCTTACTTAATCACTTGTTAGCAACCGCTGTTTTGATGACACAAAGAAGCTTTAGAAATCACCAGTGGGGTATTTACATACATACTTTATGTCGTAGAACTAAATCTCTTAAGCTGTTGTTATCACAAACCTTATTTTTGGCATCTAACGACAAACACTTCCCTAAAATCAAGTGAAAAGGGCTTGAAAAATTGTGATAAGATGGTAGGAAGTTTGTGGAAAGTCAATCTACACATTTCTTTGACTGACATGACAAGTTATCATATACCAAACATTTTTCAAACAACAACTCACATGAACCTGAGGTCAAACCAAGTAATGGACTGGGAACAGCCTGTGTTTTGTCATATAGTATGCTATTATGATCTGTTAACTGTTAATCCACTGTCTGTAGACAACAGAGCCAAGTCTGATTTTGGAGAGTCTTTACCTTTAATCTCGAACACGCTGCTTTTTACTTTTATAAAGGTCCCTTTTTGTGCAGCTGTGGTGACCTCTTTTCACTGTCATTAAAGCTCATTTTGTTACAACAATGCCAAGAAAGGTTACATATCTGGATGAGATGAGGGACTGATGAGGGGCGTTTAAAGGCAGAGAGAAGGTGTTTGGATTATTATGAATAAACACTCTGAGTGAAAAGCACATTAAATCATCTCCCGCGTGTCCAGATGCATCAGGGAACGTGAGACAGGAGAGGAATGGTGTCCTCTGGCTGATGTATTGTATATTATAGAATATCCATTTCAATGATTGCAATAATGCTGATGAAATAAAATCATGCACCCCATCTCCATTCCAGGCAAAATCACTGCAAAAACAGATCTGACTGTCAGGGGCAATTCATGGGGATATGTTTTGGCACTGATGGAATGAATAATTAAATATACATAAAGAGATATGAACCATTATCTGAATGCAACAAAATGATCTGGATGAAGGAATTTGAAAATAATTTGAGAGGGACCTCACCCGCCCAAAAACAACCACTGTAATAATAATAATAATAATAATGGGTTCCATTTATAAAGCACTTCATATTCGAATTCAATATGTCTAACAGCCGCCAGCATCCCTATCTGACCTGCATCCAGAGCCTTACATGCATCATAAAGGACAAACACATGCCCCGTCTTAAAGCCGCAGGCCACAGACCTTAAAAAAGCTTCATAAAACGTTAATTAGTGGGCATGGTGCGGGATGGGGGGAGGAGGCAACGCTTCAAAACTCTTAAAAATGAAAGTGAGGTGCAAAAAATAGCACAAGGGGAAGCCGGAGGCCGGAGCATGCAGGGATTTTGGCATCGGTCGTTGCCAGATTAAAAAACGTGCCGGGACGCGACTTAAACATGCCGCAGCTGTCCTGGAAGAAACACGTAACTGAGCAAACAAAAACAATAAGCAGCAGCTGATCACAGAACCTGTGAGGGGGTGCTGATCCGATAAATCCGATGCTTCCTCATTGAGTTCAAAGACACTCCTGATCTTTAGAAATAGCCAAAACTTCACCGACTGGTTTCTGAAAACAAGTGCACTCAATGTAAACTTCTGGGGGATGTGTGGTTTCCTTCCTGCAGTGCACCAGAGAGCTGAGAGTAAATCTATGCAGAGTAATATGTGCTGAGTTCAGAGGGTCATAACGTCGTCAGGAATTTAATGAAATTGAATTTATTCAACAGTCAATACAGCTCTTTGATGTTTCTCAGTGATATTCAAATGATTGTATGAATGTGAGGGTCCATTTTTGGAGAGTGAGGACATTTTTTCCGGATGTCGTAACTTCTTCAAAGGACTGGTTTAAACTTGGTCTCAGATTATAAAATAAAATGGCCTTTTTGAGGTTTCCCTCTCCTGTAGTGTATTCAGGTTTTAGTGCATGTAAATGGTCTGCAGAGGCTAAATTCCCTGTGTTCCCTCCAGAGGGAGTTTCTCTTGCTCACTGCAAAGTTTATTAGGATCGATATAACTTATATCAATCCAAACTTATGCTGAGCATGTTTGTGATAACCCTGTGTTGGCATTAGGGATGGGAACGATTAATCGAATATTCGAAATTATATATGAGAATATGAGAATATGAGTTGTGAATATTTTTATTTTTATTTTTTTTGGGAGGGGTGCCTAAGGCCCCGGCCACACGAGGACGATAACGGTCGTATCTGCTACAGTTCACTATCAGATAGACGGTTCGGCCACACAAGGCCGACATGGAAACGCAGAAAACGATAACGATAACGGGTCCCTAGGTGGGTAGATCTGAAAACGAAACGCTCTGGGGGGGCAAACGGCTCCATGTTTACGCCTATACGATCATCAGAGTCGTTATCAATTTGTTTTAAAGCTCGATAAATAACAAAGAAGACCTTTTACCGGCACTTTTCTAATTTTGTCCGGAAGATTTCAACTTTAACGGACATCTTGACCGGCGAAAAAAAGTCTAACTGAAACTCTGCCGCACGGTCCCCTCGTTCCTTGGAAGAGGCGGAGAGGTGGGTGTTTTTCATCTGCTGGTGGACTAACCGGAGAGATTTACAGCAGGAGCACACGCTTGTCTCGGGGAGGGAGAAAAAGAGCCAGAGCGTCCACAGCGGAGAATAAACAGAAGGGCAACCATGGCAACCATGCACGGGAAGTCTTCTTCGCTGCTTTTGTGGCAGGAGTACTGCGCCACTTACAGGCCTGGCATATGTACTACAGCGTCTCCAGCGCTTGCGAGCGGTCTCGAGTGAACGGACACGTTTCTGGTGCCTATTGCGTGTGGACGGAAGATCTTTTTGATATCGATTTCGGTCCGTTTGCATTATCGTCCTTGTGTGGCTCCAGCCTAAGTTGATTACATATTATCAAATGGAATAATTCAATGTATACGACAGTGCCATAGCTAAATGTGTTAGGTCTAAAGGTGTGTTTTGCTCCGCTCACCGGTCCCTCACAGCGGGCAGAGCTGCAGGTGCTGATCTCTCTCTCTTGCGTCCGGTTATACTTCACTCGTGTTTATGTCCAAATCCATCAGATCTAGCTAGTTCTAGCTAATGATATGGCTGCTGCCCCTCCCTACACGCAGACCACGCACACTCAAACCTCATCTTATGCCCACATTCCAGCTGAAAGGGTCTTCTCTACAGCTGGCCTCATTGTGAATCGTCTCCGCACCCGCCTCTACCCTGAGCATGTAGACATGCTCATATTCTTAAACAAGAATGAGTATTGAATAGCTGCATTCTGTAGATAGGCCCTGTTATAGGTTGTTGATCTCTGTTGTAATAGGGTTACGTTACCCTAAAGGCCCTGACACACCAAGCAGTCACCAGAGAACTCGCCAACACCGACACCGACAGTTCCATCGACGAGTTCTCCTGCGTCTTGGCCATGTGTCGCACTGGAACACACCGCAAAGACTTCAGCCGAGCACGTACGAACTGCGCCTGCGTGAGCCACTTCTTGCTACATTTACATTTCCATGTGATGCTTTTATCCGAGGCGACTCACAATAGGTAAATTAACAGCAGTAGACAGTATCTCATTTACTTAGACACTGTACTTAAGGACAATGTTGAGGTACTTGAGACTAATCCTGCAACTTTATACTGACAAATAAACCGATGAGATGAAAAACCGGACTTGACCAAACAAATCACGGAGCTCTCAGCAGAGGACAGCCGGGGACGCTCCCGCCGATATCAGAGATGTCCCTGCTATGTGTGGGAGGTAAGAGAGGACATTTAAGGGCTATGTTTGATGTCTTTAAGTATCACCTGCTGGGGTTTAGCTGCTGTCCTGTGCCTTTTGAAATCGTTTGTTTACGTCCCTCACTTCCGTTTCGCTTCTCATTTGCTAGCTGAACAGCTGGTCAGAGTGGTTTCTTGGCCCGATAGCTTGTGTCCGTATTTTGGCCGATTCAACATGTTGAATCGGCCATGTGTCGACCGTGAAAGGCCAAATAAGGCGTGTCACGGCCGAGGGTTCGGGACACACCAAATTGACTTTGGGCGACAAGGAACGCGTTGCCGCCAGACAACCGAAGACGGCCGAATACGGCCTGGTGTGTAGGGGCCTTAACCCGTTATGTTGTTCGTGTATGATCCCACTTTAATTTAAAAACCAAGTTATGTTTTAAGCATGCAAGCTGTAGGCCTATAGCTGTCAACTGTTCAAACTGTGATCACCAGTTCAATACATTTGACAAATTCGACTTGGTTTCTATACTTATTTGAACATGTATTTCTTTTTATTTTTTTGTAAAAATATCTTTCCCACTTTTTTTCTTTTTTTTTTATATAGGATATGTAAATTTCGGTTAATAGGTTAACCGTTTTTTTGGGGGTTGAATATTCGAAGATACATTTGCTTTCAAATTCCCATCCCTAGTTGGGATGTATACATTTTTTGATTAATGTCACTATTTTTGACATTACTGATGATTTATTGTGTTTTACTCTTTAATTTAGGACAGGTGAACAGGTGGTCACTATTAGCGGAGGGACAAATATTTTTAACAGTATGAATTTTATAAAAAGTAAAACGTTTTATTATTGAAACGGATATAAACGGATCACTGTTAATGTGGAAATGCTTGATGATCGCTCCCAACACTATGTCACACAGCTGCTGCTAACAACCATCTGTAGCTTCAACTCTTATGGCTTAATTGAGGAAATGACTTAATTTGAGTGAGAAATGATTCATCTTAGGGTAACTATTTTTCTGGCGAGGGATTTAGCTGTAAAGAAAATTTGAGTGGTGTGTGTGTGAGACACTCACATGTTGTCTGCTGGCTGGTCATGGGGTCGCTGGCCTCTTCTCCGTACAAGGCGTACACCGTCACAGTGTACTCTGTGGCAGGGGTCAGCTCTTCTAGCTCCACCTCGTTCACGGAATCCTCAACCTTCACCTGTGTACACACACACACACACACACACACACACACACACACACACACACACACACACACACACACACACACACACACACACACACACACACACACACACACACACCACACACACACCACACACACACCACACACACACACACACACACACACACACACACACACACACACACACACACACGAAGGTATGTGCCTTTAGCAGAAAGAGGATGCATCATTTCCAGCAGACATTCTTATGTCATCTTTTCTTGTCTCAGATCTATCTGTCTGATAATCCATCATATTATCTATCGCATATCTGCTCTTCTATCATCCCTCCAATAACCCACAGTCCTGTCCAGACAAGCTGAGAACACTGTGATAACAGTATTATTTCTAAATGTGGATGTTCTTTCACCTACTACTATTTTTCGAAGGTGGGACCAATCAAAGGTGGAGATAATAAACTCCAAGTGTAGTAAACCTTAATCCCATTTAAGGACTCCAACAGGCTGATCAGGACTCTGATGCAAAGCGGAATTAAACTACTATATATCAAGTACATCAATAATTAGTCACAACATATTTATTCTAACATTATTTTTTCAAATGATCGTTTTAATTCCGCTAATATTAAATAGTGTTCTCCTCAGTAGCAAAGGCTAAAACTGCCGATTTTCTACTGAGGTCCTTGAATGCAGGGGGTCCAGATGACTCTTACGCTCTTGTGGGGCCGTGGCTCTGTCATAATGCCGCCTCTTTGAAACGGACATTATGGGGAAATGTGGAATGGTGGAGAGAGATGACTCTTACTCTTAATGCAATCGTTTTTACTGAATGCATTTTTCACACACACATCACTCTAGAACTAGGGTTACAATACGTAACCCACCGTTCTTCTGCAGAGGTCCTTGAACACACCGCGGTCACACTAACTGGGGCCGCGCGCCTTCGTATTAACGCTGTGTTTCACATTCAACAGTGAAACGCATTAATCGGAGCTATTATACCGGGCAAGGTGTGTTTTCTGACAACAGCACGCCGGCAATATCGTCTCTTGAACCCGCACAGTGCTTTGACAGCACTTTCTGCGGTTTATTCCACTCACGTTCGCGCGCCCACCTGCTGCTTCCTTTACTGGAGTTTACAGCGGGGCGGCGAGTGTGGGACAGTATTCTGTCCTCTGAGGATGAGCAAGAAGCAGCATACGCCAAGCTGCGACTACTCCTCATCCACGTGACCAAGGAAATTGATCCAAAGAGCCCTTCCGTATACACGGAGGCTCCCAGGAGATCATCACGGTCTTTTTGGAAAGTGCCCCAGGGACATCACACGGCAAGCCGCGGCGGCCACACCGTAGACCAAGCTATTAACGCGGCCAAATAATCGCTCTGATCCGGTGAGAGAGGGCATCTTGCGGAAGAGCAATGATCGAGACGACTGACATTCAACAGACCGGACTGCTTTCTGCATACTGCTGAATGTCCAATGACCAATCAGAATTTAGTATTCAACTAAGCAGTGTAATACAATTGTACAGGTTCCTTACTTCAAAACACTTTAAAGGGCCCATGTCATGGCCATTTCCACTGATCATAATTCCATTGTTGAGGTATAATCAGGGATGCAAACTCATCAGGTATGAAAAAGGTGACAAGGATCCGAGCACCCCGACCCCACGGAATATCGGCTTTAAAATGAGCAATAACAGAGGATTTTAGCAGTCAGAACAACTAAAGCAGTTAATAATAACAGAAACGCCAAAGAGTCACATCTAATAGAAATGTATAAAAGCATTTATTTTAATTGTGTAGCAGTCAGTTTATACTGTTGAGCATTTTGAAAATGTATTTTCATGCCTCTGTGCAAGGCTTAGTCTTTCTATCTGTATAGCCACTGGTGTAAAGTAACTAAGTTCATAAACTCAAGTACTATACTTGGGTACAATTTTGAGATACTTGTACTTTATGTAAGTATTTCAATGTTTTGCTACTTTGTTCTTCTTCTCCTCTACAGTTCAGAGGTACATGGTGTACTTTTACTCCACTACATGTATTTAATAGCTTTAGTTACTTTACAGATGTGGATGAATGATGTGAAATATAACCAAGTGCTAAATCAGACTTTAGTTCCACCTGGAGTAAATCCACAAGCTACCCTGCAGTATACAAAGTCATTCAAACTAGCTGCACCTTTACCAGCTTTGAGAACACTTTAATGATCAATCATTATAAAACATATCACATATATTATTCTGAAATGGACCAATCTGCACAATCACTACTTTTGGTACTTTGTTTTGATGCCAATACTTTTGTACTTTTACTTGAGGAACATTTTGAATGCAGGACTTTTACTCAAGTACAAGACCTGAGTACTTCTACTTTTAATCAAGTACAAGATCTGAGTGCTTGTACTTTTATTCAAGTACAAGATCTATACTTATACCACCTCCGTTTATAACCTATGAAAAAAGCTATTGGAAAACGAAGGCTAAAGCTAACGTTAGCAGATATGTGATGCTAGTTAGCTAGCTCAACGATAATATTGCTACAGGAAAACTTTTCAGTGCACATCACGCTCTGCCGCTCCGACAAGGAGCTCTGCTGTGAACACCCCGTTCTAACAGCTGTTCACCAGCGGTCCAGTCTGTGCCACAGTGACTCCAGACCGCACAGTTAATATTAACGAACGCACCCGTAGGTAATGTAGCTGCTGAAGCTAGACCATCATCGCGGAGCAGCAGAGCCTTATTATACATCCATGAGCAGAGCCGACAGGCAGGAAGACTCGAGCACACAGCTCACGCTTCATTATAATATATAAAAAAAGAACACCATGCGTGTCATGATGGCAGATAACAGCTCGCGGCCGCAGATTAGTCCGGGTCCCAGACCCGCCCCATACCCAAAAGATATTGTTATTGCAGATCGACATGAATCACACAAACGACTTATTTTGGATTCAAAACGGCGAATTTCGCCGAAAGGGGACAAGTTTGCATCCCTGTATACTAGAATAGATTTATATTGTGCATTTTTCCAAACTCACATTGGTTTCTCATACAGCATCTCTGTAAACTACTTGTATTCACTGAATTTCACTCTCTGCCTTTAACGGCTCGTTGTAGCTCCAAAAGCTCCAGCCCCCACCCTCCCTGTGAGCACAGTGTGCTCTGATTGGTCGGGACGTTGTGAATCGCGCTGAGCTCCGTGGAGGTGTTGTTTCCTTGTTTAGGATACATAGCGAAACACAGCCAAACTCATCCTGAGCACACACAAGCTCACAGCCGAAGTAAAAACAATGAGTGTGGCTTGATATTGAGTAAGAAAAAGGTTGATAAACGCTGTGAGAATGGGTCTGCAGAGAGAATTTCGCCGCGATCCCAACTGTCTGTTATCAGCCTGCAGCCAGGGAGGAGAAATCAGCAGAGCTGCCTGCACTGAGTGTGTGTGTGTGAGGAAGTCCGTGGATTGGTCAATTTGGACCAATCAGCGGGGGGCTTAACGTAACGGCTCCGCGGACGTAACGTAACGGCTCCACGGATTGGTCCATTTGGTTCCGGGTACCGCATGACCGTATCGCGTCATAGCTCTGGGCGTGGCTACTGGGTATCCAGACGTCACGATGCCCAGGAAGAACATGAGAAAGGGTGTACTTTGAGGGTGTGTGACTCTGCAGACCGTTTACATGCATAAAAACCTTCATAACACGCAAGGGGACGGGTAATAACCGGAAAAGCATGACATGGGACCTTTAAAATGATGTTTTTGAAAGGAGCTACAGTATATAAATCAAACTTCTGCAGTTTGGCTTACTCTCTCTATGTTTCTCATTGGAGCTTTGTCATGCAGATGTAAAAAGGATTTCTAACCGATCACTGTCTGATGCCAGATCAGAGGTTCTGTGTTTTCAGAAGATGATTAACTCCAGTATAATACAGCTGCTAACAAAAAAGATTCTGGCAGAGTGGAGGCTGTTTGTCCATCTGCTCTTCTTTCTGCCCATTCTATGAATAAATGGATCTCCTTTTGGAGTCCGAGAGAAATAAGATGAACTGCCAAATTGTCCGTCATATTTCATAACCGATGGACAATTTTAGACAGGGATCGGCTTACTGACTCTAAATATGCTGCGACAAACGTTCCAGATGTATTTTGTCGCTGATTGACCCTTAATGCAATGGTTATTATATACATCATTGGGCCGGTTCAACTTTCTTGTGGATCTTTTTTTAACCAAACAGATCATCGTTCACATGGGTTGCATGTAAATAAAGCAGCATGATGCAGCATCAGGAGGCATGTTGCTGTGCCCGGGTGCTGTTGTGCCTTCTGTCATATGCAGATACAAACACACAATAAAAGATGAATTGCTATTTCGAAATGAAAAATGTCCAAGTTGCCCTGAAATGTTTTCATTAGCCTGGGTTTCAGTGGAGGGTTGAAATACCTAATACAAAAAGAGACTGCAGACTGACTTTAGAATAATTAAAATGATCTTCAATTTTAAGATGATTTTGGATTTGAATGCCTGCCTGTTTTTTTTTATAAGAAAGAAGAAAACATGGCAAGTAAGTGGAAGCACTTTTGGAGCTGTGGATGAATGTGCAAGTGGCGTTGAACATTTCCAAGTGTGATCAAATGGAAGAAAAAGATGACAATGACAAAGAGGTTCTTTGATCGAGGCCATACATGTACAAGACGAGATATTAAACTAGCAGTTGTCAATATTAACTTATTTTTACTGAGAACTTCACTTCTTTGTAAACTGAGAGAGACATTTGAACCTTTTGAATAGAGTTGTCAATGTTATTGTTATATTTTGTTGGCCTTTCTTTCCATCGCTTAATCCCTGTCGGTTTTGTTATAAGGCAGGACAATAGACCACTTCAGAGGGAGATGAAGTCTGCTAGGCCCATTTCTGTCAAGACCCTACCTTAGAATCTCCCTTGCTGTTCACATCTCTCAATATGTGTGTCCTCTCTCTTGGAAACAGCCTTTATTGAGCCCTCTGGCTTTGGCCCAGACGAGTCCCCACATGGCCCCTGAGTGGAGCCAGGCCCGGGCTCTGACAGTAGGGCCTCAGAGCCTGGCTCATCCTCGCCACTGGAAAGCATCCATCCTGGTATTGAATTGAATTGTTTTTATTGCTTTCTGCCTGGAGGGGATTGTGACGACGCTAATAAGGATTAATGGGGAGGAGATACAGATGAGTGGCCGCACCCTTCACACCTCTGCTTTGCTAACTCATTCGTCATTTTCATCACTGCTCACTCCATCGGTCATTACCCGCTGATGCTTGTATACGTTTTTCAATTTATAGTCATTTCTCTTGAAAAAATCTGTGAACTTTTTACCTAAGCCCTGATCAATCTTTCCCTGTTTGTTTTTTGTTCTTTTGTTCTGGGGGGTTGTGCACAATAAAGACGCTAATCAGGGTTTGTTGAGCTATTTATAATGCTGCCTTGAGAAGCTGCAGCTGTGACCTAACTACTTTCTTCTTTGTTATTGTATTTTGCTTTCAAAACATGTCCACCATTTGCTAAAAGCATTATGCCTTTATCATTTTGTTCTGGGTCTTATCCCCTTTACTGATCATTACTCAAGGCAGGGTATACAGGGTGATGAGCTCAATACAAAGAATGCAGGGGATCATATCAGAAACAACATATCAAAGCAGACCTGACTTTAAAGCAACTCTACAGAATACACAGGCTTCAGGTCAGATGTATTCATTTGAATGGCCAGTAGAAGTATACGTTTGCTGACAGTTACCCTATTTTAGCATATTTGGGTAAACTCAATGATGCAACAATTGAACAAACTGCAGGCAAAGACGAAAATATAAAGCCAAGGCTTTGCAAAGTCATGCTCTTCAATTAAGAAGGACACTCAAATGAGTTGTGCCTCACGACAGCAACATAGTCAAATGTGGCTGAACATCTTAACCAAAGCATCTGTATTTCTCAGAACTCAGTTGTGTTTGATATTCAAACTGTGAGTCAGAACTGGATCTTCCACTGCTCAGTTCTGTGAAGTTCTCTTTAGCTCAAACACAGTATCTTGTTCGCAAAAATGTTACGATTTTGTACCCAACTGTATGTGGGAATAGTAGTGGTGTTTGCCATGACATTTTCGACTATATTTTAAACAACACAGTGTAAATGTTACTGACAATCCATAAAGAAAGCATTTTTGGAATATGTAGCTTTATTAAATGTATTACTCCACATTGATTGAGACGCGAGTGTAATAGGATCATAATGTGATCATTAGATGCATCCGTGACACAAGGCAATGAGATGTTTTCTGATCTCCTAAAACTCTGTGGCTTTGCTTTCCTATCTGTATAGTCTGCTCCCTGCATACACAAACCCACACACACACACTCCTCACCTCCTTCTCGTCTGCATGGTCTCCCTCAGTCAGCGGGGCGTAGAGGATCATGTACCCAGAAGCCCCGGCGGCAATCTTCCAGCGGACCATCATGGAGTTGTGAGTGATATCAAACAGCTCCAGGTCGTTCACCATGGGCAGGGCCACTGCAGGACACAGAGACAAAACATAACACTTCTACCAAACACATTGCATCCGTTTTTAAACAATGTATGGATTTTAAGTTAAAAATGATTATTATCCCAAAGAATTTCGTTGTAATTTCCATGTGTCTGAATTTGACAATGATTTAGTCCAAAAGCTTGTCTTATAGTTTATTTTAGACTTCCACAAGTCAGTGTAAGCTGATTTCTCTCTGATCTCAAAGCAGAGAAACAGCCAAATGTGCAAATACATTATATTTTCTTTAACATATTATTTGCTAGATATGATTTTAATAAAATTGCCAAGCTTTAAAGTTTGTTTCAAGTTTGCTGACGACACGACCGTCATCGGCCTGATCACCGGGGACGACGACACGGCGTACTGAGAGGTCAGAACCCTGTTATCTTAGTGCCAGGAGAACAACCTCCATCTCAACGTCAGCAAAACCAAGGAGCTGATTGTGGATTACAGGAAGCAGCAGAGAGAGGGACACGCCCCCATCGCCATCAATGGGACTACGGTGGAGAGAGTCAGCAGCTTCAGGTTCCTCGGTGTCCACATCACTGAGGACCTGACATGGACTCTTCACACTACCACCATCACCAAAAGAGCTCGACAGCAGCTCTTCTTCCTCCCCAGGCTGAGGAGGTTCAACATGGACTCCAGGATACTCTGCAACTTCTACAGGTGCACCATAGAGAGGATCCTGACCTTCTACAGGTGCACCATAGAGAGCATCCTGACCTTCTACAGGTGCACCATAGAGAGCATCCTGACCTTCTACAGGTGCACCATAGAGAGCATCCTGACCTTCTACAGGTGCAGAGAGGATCCTGACCTTCTACAGGTGCACCATAGAGAGCATCCTGACCTTCTACAGGTGCACCATAGAGAGGATCCTGACCTTCTACAGGTGCACCATAGAGAGGATCCTGACCTTCTACAGGTGCACCATAGAGAGCATCCTGACCTTCTACAGGTGCACCATAGAGAGCATCCTGACCTTCTACAGGTGCACCATAGAGAGGATCCTGACCTTCTACAGGTGCACCATAGAGAGGATCCTGACCTTCTACAGGTGCACCATAGAGAGCATCCTGATCTTCTACAGGTGCACCATAGAGAGGATCCTGACCTTCTACAGGTGCACCATAGAGAGTATCCTGACCTTCTACAGGTGCACCATAGAGAGCATCCTGACCTCCTACAGGTGCACCATAGAGAGCATCCTGACCTTCTACAGGTGCACCATAGAGAGGATCCTGACCTTCTACAGGTGCACCATAGAGAGCATCCTGACCTCCTACAGGTGCACCATAGAGAGTATCCTGACCTTCTACAGGTGCACCATAGAGAGGATCCTGACCTTCTACAGGTGCACCATAGAGAGGATCCTGACCTTCTACTGGTGCACCATAGAGAGGATCCTGACCTTCTACAGGTGCACCATAGAGAGGATCCTGACCTTCTACTGGTGCACCATAGAGAGGATCCTGACCTTCTACAGGTGCACCATAGAGAGCATCCTGACCTTCTACAGGTGCACCATAGAGAGCATCCTGACCTTCTACTGGTGCACCATAGAGAGCATCCTGACCTTCTACAGGTGCACCATAGAGAGCATCCTGACCTTCTACTGGTGCACCATAGAGAGCATCCTGACCTCCTACAGGTGCACCATAGAGAGGATCCTGACCTTCTACAGGTGCACCATAGAGAGCATCCTGACCTTCTACAGGTGCACCATAGAGAGGATCCTGACCTTCTACAGGTGCACCATAGAGAGCATCCTGACCTTCTACAGGTGCACCATAGAGAGGATCCTGACCTTCTACAGGTGCACCATAGAGAGGATCCTGACCTTCTACAGGTGCACCATAGAGAGCATCCTGACCTTCTACAGGTGCACCATAGAGAGGATCCTGACCTTCTACAGGTGCACCATAGAGAGCATCCTGACCTTCTACAGGTGCACCATAGAGAGCATCCTGACTGGCTGCATCACGGCCTGGTACAGCAGCTGCACCGCCCTCAATCGTAAGGCTTTACAGAGGGTGGTGAAAACTGCACAGCACATCATTAGGACGGAGCTGCCATCCATGGAGGACCTCTACACCCAGCGGCTCAGGAAGAAATCCCTCATGATTATAAAAGACCCCCATCACCCCAGCCACAAACTATTCTGCCTGTTGCCGTCTGGCAGGCGGTACCGCAGCATCAGGACTAAAACCACCAGACTCAGGGACAGTTTCAATCCACAGGCCAGATAAGACTGCGAAACACCTGAACTTCAATATTTTTTGTTTATTTATTCATTACTCAACTATATATATATATATTGTATTTATAAGAGGTATTTTTAAGATTCTCAGAGACTTTAAATATACAGGGTAAAATGCTTCAAACATTTTAAACTCATAAAATACAACTTAAAAGATAAAACACCAAATATGAGTTTCGATTTGAGATCCGAGTATAGACATATTGGTGCAGTGTCAGTTCTGTTTGGGGAGAGATTTCAAGAGGGATGGGTTAGCTCAGGAGATGGCTATGTCCCCCAAGGTCCACAAATTAGTTTTGATTAAATTGTTTCTCCTCCAATTTCCATCCTCTGTTGACTATAAGGCACACAGCTAAAGCACATCATTCCAAAATCTATCAGTATTTAATGTCACGTTCTATTTTTTGCCATAGCCTAAACTAGCTTAGGCAGCTAATAATAGCAGCAGCCAAACTCCATTAACTTTGTTACTAGGTCGCCACGAAAGGTAGCACCCCTCCTGTGTCGACAGGGGAGGAGTCCCCTGTCATTCATCAGCTAGAGCCAGGCAGTGAGAGGTGGGAGAATCCTGCCAGGCTGTGGTTCAGTGGTTCAGTGTTTCAGACCTCATGACGGGGCCTCAGGCTACAAGAGCAGAATTAGAGCTCACCACAGGACTTCCTGTCAGAGGCAAAGGATCAGGCCTCCGATGCATAATGGAACACCTGTGCAGCTCTTATGGCCCACCTTTAGTGGGGAGACTCTTGTAGGAGCCATAAAACATGTATAGTAATGTGTTTTGTTTGAATATAAGATTTGTTTGATCACTATTGATTGGTTGGCTTGGGTCACATGGATATGGGCGGCACTCATTATAATCCTGTTCACCTGCGTGAGGTGTGTGTGTGGAAGAGAGGGTGACACAGGGCCGTTGTACTTTTTGTTGACCGCAAGATTTATGATTGCTTTGATCATTATTATTACAATGTCTAATCTCCGCGTATTTTTCATTAAACTACATTACAATTCAACAGAGTTTTGATCTCAGTACTCTTTTTTAGCGTGTCATACAATATCAAACAGGCCCGGCCTCAGCCTCTCAGCGACTTTGTTTGTTTCCTGCTGTCGCTATAACTCTGTTACAGGTAAAAGTCCTGTATTCCAAATGTTACTCAAGTAAAAGTACAAAAGTATTGACATCCAAAGTACTCATTATGCAGATTGCCCCATACTATAATAATATGTTATCAAGGGTTTAAGGGTTGTTTATATTTCATATTATTTTTAATCCAAATCTGCAAATTAACTAAAGCCTCTGAATTGTAATAGCGTAAGTAAAAAGTAGCAAAAAATTGGAATTCACAAGAAAAGTACTTTCCCTCAAAAGAGTATTTAAGTACAGTACTTGAGTAAATGTAGTTGCTTTACACAACTGCCTGCTGGTGGATCGTCATTACTATCATTACATTACATTGCAATGTTCCTTATAAGACGCTTCTACCAAAAGCAACTTCCATACTTAATACTGTGGACAATTCCCTCAGGAGTCATTTGGTGTATTGCCCAAGGACACTGCTACATAATCAGTAGGTGACAAGGTCGAATGTAATAACCTTTTATTTTACACATGTGTTGTTTTTGTTTTAACCAACATTGCATTTATTTCATCTGCGTTCCTGGTCAAGTCAAAAGTCAAAAGTCAAAACAAGTAGAAGATAAACAGTATGTTATAACATATTTGACTTTAAGACTTCACAACCATAATTGCATTTACTTTCATGTTTGATTTGATTTCTATAATGCTTTAAAAACTAGGTCAGGAACATTTCCACCATAAGCTGATTGCATGTTGCCTTTATCTGTCTGTACCCCCTCCGTCTCAGGGTATAAAGGATGATGTCCATGCATAGAATGCAGGGGGAAATATCAGAAACACCATATCAAAGCAGACCTGACTTGAACAAATCTCTATTCAAATGACAAAGGCTTCAGGGAAGATTAAGTTCAATGTTCAATGACTTGCTTTATCAATGCTCAAAGTGAACATCGTCTTTAAGCTTCATTTACATAATCACTATTCTTGCTCTGGCATGGAGACAGCAGTTCCCTGAGAGTCTCTTGGTTCCTCCACAACGCATACACCATGGCCCCCAGCAGGGCGAGGACAGCCAGGGATTTGATCACAGCCCCTAACACTTTGATCCAGAGTCCAGAGTCAGCTGGTTTTCCTGGTAGGAAGAGAATCGTGCGGGCAGGGCTTTCTTCCTCACTTAATGGGTTCTTCATCCTGCAGGTGAAGGTTTGCACGTGTCCATGCTCTTCCTCCATGATGTCCTTCTGCAACTCCTTCCACTCTCCGTCCCCCGTCTTCCAGCTGTAGGTGACAGGTCCGGCCCCGGTGGTGTCCCCCTCACAGGTCAGCTTACAAGGGCCTCTGCATGTCAGAGGGGAGACCCTCACTTGCGGCTTGGGAACGTGTTTGATCATTACAGCTGTATATGTCTCACCTTGGACCTTGTTGTTAATCTCCACTGAATAAACACCCTCGTCAGCTTTGGTCATGTTCTTGATCATCAAACGTCCGGTGTGTATATCCAGGGTGGCTGTTCCTTTGTATGTGAGGTAATACATACTTTCACAACAATCTACCAGCAAATCACCGTTACACGTCCAGAGGATGCTGGTGATACTTTTGGAAGGAAAAGACCTCAAGTCCAACGTCAGACTGTTGCCCTCTTTGAAGTATATCTGTGTTTCTTGAGTAACAGAAGAGCTGAGCTCCACCAACAGCAGACAAAGCACGACCACTTTCTCCATGTTCACAGCTCAGTGCCGGACTGAAAGACTTTTTGATTTCACATCAGCTTTAGTCTATCAGTTTCTGTCACCAAATGACGCCGACAGCATTTCCTTCCTCTTTCTCAGAAGACTAATCTTCTTCTTCAGAAAAAGAAAGCAGCAAATGGGCAGAACCTCTAAAACGTAGATGTAACTCTCCCACTTAGGCCTTTTCACAAACTGCTTTCTCTTTTACGACAATCACACATTGAAATGTTCTTCCAGCTGATCTTTAACCCTTTTCACACTGTTTCCCGTAGTGCAAACATCACTTAGTCTTGCCAACATAAATGTTACTGCAATTTGAGATGTTTGTTTAAATGAATTGTAAAATTATATTTATATGACAAATGTACTAGTATTTATATGTTATACATCTGTATTTTATCTATTTGATTTGTTATTGTGATAGGCATTATGAAATGTTTTTATTGTTTGTACAGATGCAAATGAGCTTTAGCTATAATCTGGCATATATATATATATATATATATATATATATATATATATATATACAGGGTATATGCAGGAATCCTGAAGTCAAATTTAATACCTTTTAAGACCTTTTTTAAGACCCTTTCCATACATTTTAAGACCTCATCGCCACTTTAAGTTTTAACCGGTTTCATTGGCGACACACTTTACCTCACATTCACTATATACAGTATTGATTGTCCTTCCTCCTTATCTTCCAACCATTTGGACGCAAACTTGCATTTCCCCATAACGATGTTGTTTAACAACCGGCGTAAACGGACCTTCGCGCGCTATCAAGCAGTGAGCGTGCGATGTCCTGTTCAGATGACGTCAAATCCAACGGGATGCCATGAATAAACTACACAGAATCACACTACACACCTACGCAATGATTACATTCAGGCAGACTGTAGAATACAACCTCTTTGGACAATTTATATACTTATTGAAAACAAGCTACAAAATGTAATACCTTGGAAAATGCCGTTTAATACTTTTTAATAGCCTTCATTTTCGCTAAATTGATTTATCAACTTGTAATACTTTTTAAGACCCCGCGGACACCCTGGTATAGCATCTCTTCTCTTTTTGAGATGTATGAATTTGTATTCATGGTCCTTGTTCAATAAAGATATATAAAGCAAAACAAAAAGATTATGCATGGGAAAAAGAACTTGTGTTTGAAATGTATTCTCAGAATTCAGAATTTGACGCCAAATTCTGTAATAAATAGTATAGATGTATGAAATGAATAATATATTAAATAGAAAAATAGAAAAAAAACTAAATGTCTTTCAAAAGTTATCGCCAGGCCTCGGTTGTTTGCTGCTGTTGAACGGACATTGGTATTCTCTTCAACCGACTACACTGACTATCTCCAACAGTGTTTCAGTAATCTCAAGTACTGACAACAAATACATTTCTACTAAACAAGGCTATGCAGAAAATGTGTAGGTACGAAGTTGTTGAAAATGTGGATAAATAGGACATTTGGTAAAAAAAGAAAAACCTTTCAAATGTTCTTTGCAGCAGAAGTATAACAATGTAATCAATAAATTGATGTCAAATGATTGTATTGTGTTAAATGATTGATCTATTGTAATTTGCAGTGTAACACTACCCACATTCCCTGCAACATTCTCCTGTGTCGTCTCCAAATATAAACTTACATGTAGTAGCACTTCCTCTCAGGGCCTCGCTGGCCGAGCTGCGGTAGACGGCAAAAACAGCCACCTGGTACTCTGTCAGAGAGTTCAGGTAATTCAGCTCCACACTGTTCTCTGTTCCGTGCACCACCTTAAACACAGATCACACAGGGTGTTAGCATGAAAGCTGCAGAACTGCTTTACACTCAGATATGAAGATCGTCCAGTCTTAGTATTCGTTTTGGCATTTCTAAAATGTTTCAGTGTGTCAGCAAGCAAGTTTGTTTGCCATGATTATTACTGTTAGTTATTTCAGCTACATCTCTGATATTTAAAAAATACTTTAATTAGCTCTGGTTCTGCAACCCTTTGGTACAGACAGCAGCATTATGTACATCACAAATCATTGAATTATCCAAAAATGCGGTGTTTACTGGGGAACTTCATGTTGCACGGCTGAAAAAGCACCACATGTTGCTGTAGGCATTCGGCTCGTCTCCAAAGAGATTTCAATTGAGTGTAACTAGATCAGATAAGCTTTGATGAAACCTCAGTGTTCCTTGTGGGGAAACCGGGGCCATTCCAGCTGCACGTTATAATCCACATCAAAGGGAAAGTGGATAAAAATGAGAGGGAACTGTATATACATAAATATCAACTCAGAAAATTACAGCGATGCGTATGTGCAGTTATACAGGTAGGAAAACTTCCAACGACTTTTAAATCAATTTACCGCACAGGTTGTCAGGTTCCTACAGACAGACGACACTCCGACAGTTTATTAGGTACACCTATAGCTTAAATTATTGTAGAGGGAGGCTGTGGCCCAGTGGATTGTGTGCTGGACTTCGAATCTCGGGGTAGCAAGTTCGAGTCCCACTGCAGTCAGCATGTCGTTGTGTCCCTGAAGACACTTCCCCCCAAATTGCTCCTGTGGGGATTGTCCACAGTACTGAATGTATGTAAGTCACTTTGGATAAAAGCGTCTAACAAGTGACATGTAATGTAATAATTTAATTGTACTCTGAGATCGATTCACACAGGACTATTACCATCGCCAGACTTAATGTGGTTTAGAAATAAAAACCTCTAATTTGTATGGGCTGATTTGGACTGAATAATCCAAGTCTGTATTTTACCAACACTATTCCCCTGATATGATGACAAGGCTCTGAGTGAAAGCTTTAAAAGGCCGAGAGAAAACCACAAACTTTGCAAAGAAACAAAAAATCTGAGATGCCAATCGATATGGGACTAATACTTTCACTAATTACACAATTCACTAGATTCTGATTGTTCAATAACAGCATTCTATGGTCTGTTATTTATTTATAGTAGGCTCATGCTACGGATAAAAGATTAACACAGTTCAGATTTTTTGGTTTATTTTAGCTAAGCAATAAAATAGATTTTAATCAATATCCTTTGTCAAATGTCTTCTTTATTTAGTATTCTATAAGACAGATCATTTACAGCAAACAAGTAATTATTGAGAAATGAAGGATTAAGTCTATCCGCTTGCTATACCTGACATGACCGCTTTGTTTGGTGAAATAATCATTTCTGTGAGAATTTCTTCTGACAAATGACAGTCATGGCAGATCCTGATAGGAATAATTAAGATGGCAGACGACCTCAATAATTATGACAAATGATGCATTTCTAAAGAGAGCTGATTCTGGTATTTAGCCTGACCTCATTTACATAAATAGGGTGTAAAGAAATGTAACCTGTCTGCATCACACATTGGATCAAAGCTTCAGGGGTTTCTGGAAAAAATCACTTTCTGGTAGCAGGATAAAGTTTTGAAATGTTGGGGGGCAATGGTGTAATGAACCTGTAGAATTGTTGCTTTTCATGATGCAAATCACCTAAAAATATATTGAAGTAAATCCTTACACACTTAGCTGAGCAGCCTCTATTGAAGTGCTGTCACTACATCACTAATTGAGCATTTTTGTTATCGTCTGCTGGGAATTCAGAAACAAAGTTACACCAATTAAGAGACTGTAAGGAAACCCCCTCTCATATTTGACGAGAAGCAAGAGACTCAGATCTACCACATAGTAACCATTGAGTTGGAAAACAACTCCAATGAAACTTAAATTCTTCTTGCATTGACAGGAAGTTGATCCTTGTGGCAAAAAAAACAACTTTACAGATATTATCAGAAGTGCAAGAAGTATGAGAATCACAGGAGTTAATGTAAACTGTAGTGATCATGTAAGAGGATGTAACAAATAAAGTAATTTCCATCCTTGTGTTATAGATTTAAAAAGTAAATATTGCAGGTACCTTTTCTTCCGGCTGCCCCCCGCTGGCTGGGTAGTAGACCACGCGGTATTTCTCCACCTGGCCCGACGCGTGCGTCCATCTCACCCGGAAGGTGCGGGCAGTGATCTCTGATGTCACCAGGTCGCGGGGCGGCTCCATAGAGGTGGGTTGGGGGTCAGGTTCTCTTCCCACTGGAGAACAAGCAGAGAAAAAGAAAGGGAAAAAAGCACATGTTGGATTTACTCTCAAATGTTGAAATACTTAACAGACAAAATAAACAAAGAGTGGGATTATATGGAACAAATGGAACAATAATCATATTAATAATGATAATAATAATAACAATAGTTTGGTATATCGCACATATCGAGTTATTTGAAATGTATTATTATTGTTATTATTATTATTATTATTATGGATGTTCATGTTTTTATAGTTTATAGTTATTTATATATTTTATTTTATTTATTTATTTTATTTTTCCACGTGGGAAGATTTGGTATGCAATTTAAAGATAAGGTATTCATTGTGACAGTTATCTTTTTTCATCTTATTTATTTTTATCTCGTCTGTTCTTCATTAAAAAAAAACTAGATGTAAATATTGCATGTATATACAGTGGAGGAAATAAATTGATCCCCTGCTGATTTTGTTAGTTTGCCCACTTACAAAGAAATGTACAGTCTATATTTGTAATGGTAGGTTTATATCAACAGTGAGAGTAAGAATATCAAAAAGAAAAAAGATGGTGTTCTTAGGGTTATAGTCAGCATCTCTCTTCCTCCAAACACGGCAGGTCGAGTTGATTTTGTATAATTCAGATATTCATTGGCACATTTCAGACGTGCCTTCTCGATCAGGGGGCCTTGCGGGCTTAGCAGGGTTTGATCCATTATGGTGTAGTGTGTTACCAATAGTTTTCTTGGTGACTGTGGTCCCAGCTGCCTTGAGATCATTAACAAGTTCCTCCCGTGTAGTTCTTGGCTGATCCCAGACCTTTCTCATGATCATCAATACCCCACGGGGCGAGACCTTGTGTGGAGCCCCAGAAAGAGGGTGATTGATGCCTATTTTTTTCCCCATCCATTTTCAAATAATCACACCAACCGTTGTCTCCTCCTCACCAAGCTGCCTTCTGATGGTCTTGTAGCCGATCCCAGCCTTGTGCAGGTCTACAATCTTCTCTCTGAGGTCCTTAGACAGCTCTTTAGTCTTGGCCATGGTGGAGAGGTTGGAATCTGAGTGATTGATTCTGTGGACAGCTGTCTTTTATACAGGTAACAAGTTGATATTAGGAGTACTTTCTTAACACTAGAACCGCCAATTGGGTCAATTTGACCCAGAGCTGTTTTTTATTGTGTGTAACTTTTTTTCAATAAAATATTAAAGTCTTCCAGTCCGTGACTTTTCCTGAAAGTGTGTTATGTAGCACCCTATGTTGTTAAAAATTGTCAATATGAAGTCAGATTGAAGAATTCGCCCAAAAAATTGCCATTTATACCTATTTCCGCCCAGCGGGTCATATTGACCCCACCCCTTTTCATATAAACATGACGTGTTGCTATAGCAACGCCTTTTGTCTACTGCGGTTCCTTATAGATTGAGAGATAGATTGAGAGAGAGAGAGATAGATGGATAGATATATTGATTGATAGTTATAGATAGAGAGAGAGAGAGAGAGAGAGAGATAGAGACAGTCTGTAGTGAAGGAGTGTGCTCCCGCTCACGGGAGACTGCTCGCACTGCTCTCCGCAGCAAACAGCTGTGGGGCGAGTTGAAAGTACGTTATGCTGGCCGCGGTGTCTAAATAATGCTTCCGGCCCAGCGGGCCATTTATAATGTCGAGCCCTGAGAGTCCACAGATTATATTGGTATACGTTTCATCCCTGTGCGATCAAAACTCTCTGTTCAATAAAAGAACATTTTACCTTGAAAATCAATGCATTCTAATAGCGGGTCAATTTGACCCAGGTGGCGGTTTTAGGTATAAAAAATCTCTGGCGGTTCTAGTGTTAAAGGAAGAGGACGTATGTAACCATCTCTGGGAGCCAGAATCCTTGTTGGTTGCAAGGGGATCAAATACTTATTTCCCACAGTTAAATGAAAATACATTTTGATCTTTTATATAATGTCAATTTTTGGATTTTCTTTTTGATATTCTTACTCTCACTGTTAAAATAAAACTACTATTAAAATTATAGACTGTTAATTTCTTTGTAAGTGTGTAAACTTTCAAAATCTGCAGGGGATGAAATCCTCCACTGTATATATACATACAATATTTATATCTCGTTTTTGTTTGTTTTGAAATGAAGAACATATATATATATATATACATTTATATCTGTATTGAATATTGTATGTTTATATATATATATATATATATATATTATTTTTAGATTCATCTTAATATGTAATATTTTTAGATTCATCTTAATATATATATATATATATATATATATATATATATATATATATATATATATATATATATATACATATTAAGATGAACCTAAAAATATCCAGTTTTATATGCAATCTTCTACACTTTTTGCAGAAGTGGAAAATGAGACTGTGAAAACATGACCTGCTGTTTGAGCAGCATGTTCAGTATGTGTATATATGGCGCTTGGTGAATGTCCTGACTTAGAAGATATTGCTACAATATATTAGACAGGGGTTTGTTTTTGATTGCTTAGGGATCTCCTGTAGTTATAATGATAACCAACGGAATAAAGTGAGTGAGCGCAGTGCAGCTGTCTGCCGCATCATGTGACTCGGCTGATCAGACCTTTGAGCGTCTTGTCCAGCACATCCACTCGGTCGCACACCGTCTTGGTGAGGCCCTCCACGATGTCGCTCATCACGCTGAAGTCCGCCACATTGTAGACGTGAGTTTCCTCAGGAGGAGAGGCGATGGCCTTCAGCTCGTTCTCATCAGCGTTCTTCACACCTGGAGAGAGACGGGGAGACAGAGAGAAAGAGAGACAGTGACAGTGATCAGATGGTTATATTAAAGAGGTATCCAAGGAAAAGGTCAAAGAAATGTAGTGTATGATCAGTGGTGTGAAGTAACTAAGTACATTTACTCAAGTACCATTTTTTTAGCATCATGTCTTGAATACTTTTGACTGTATTCTCAAAAAGTCATGTCAATGTGTATTATTAGTCTCAGTATTAGTGCAGCATACCAATGGCAAACAGTTCTATCCCAGCCTCCCTCAGGCTCTGTGCAGGGGGGATCACATCATCCTGGGACTTCCCGTCGGTGATGAGAATTCCTATCTTGGGAACACCGGGCCTGGATCCAGACTCGGGTTTGAAGCTGTTCTCCAGGATGAAGGTCAGAGCCAGGCCTGGTTAGAGAAGAGAGGATACATTCAATACAATAAGACACAGACACTAACCAGATCATAAAATACAATAAAAGGAAAAGGAGAATGTTCATCCTGACAGCATTAAAAAAACTCTTTCAAAATTAAACTTCATTCAATGATTTTATTTCCATCTTGTTAAATCTTCTAAGCCGAGTTATATTAAAGTCATGACAAAAAAGGAAAGCCATTCAAGCAGCCCAGCATTTTTCCAATACTTGTTTTGACATGCTATGATCCAGATCTTTTGGGCAAAGTGACATCTACTGTTCAAATAAAAATCAGAGCCACTTATAATGCTTTTTACAGAATACTTGTGATAGTGAGGTAATCCCTGGCTGACAGTATGATTGCCTCCTGTTCCCCACTGCAGCACAGTGAGATGACGTACGATGTCTTGGCTAACAGACGTAATGACCATGATGGTTTAAAGTGTTATTAAAAGCTCGACAAGTGTCAAGTTTAATGAGCGTGTTAACATAATTAGCAGCTAAGTTCTGCTGAGTCCATTAATGACACTATTGATCGTTTATGTTTGAGCCCTGCAGGGTGCTTGAACATTACTTCAGCTTGTTGACCGACACCATTACACACTCTGAAGAAGTAACTCTGGCAGTTGTTACAGTCAAAACAACGTTTTATGTTGCATCATACCATCTCCACTTAACTGATTTGAGTTGTGTTCTTTGTACTCACAAGCAGCCAATTAGGAACCATGTACTGTTTTACTTTTGATAAACAATGGTTAAAGTAATGTTTAATTAAAAATGCCAGGGTTTTTTCAGACTCAAATATCGAATATCTTTGAGAATAAAGAATATTTGTTGTGTTTTGAAACAACACAAGAAATGTAAGGACGTCACCTGAGCGTTGACTTTGACAAGTGGAATATACTAAGAGCAATCAAAAGTGAAAATAACCGTTACTTTTCAATAATATTTTTGGAATATGCTCAATTGTGTTGTAATGCTGTTAAAATTCATTTTCATTATATCTTTGCCAGAATGTTACCGTTTTCAGCTTAGTGACAAAGCATTTTTCACATGATTCAATGGGATACATAAACATTCCCAAACTATAAATTACCATCATTTCTTTACATTTCACTTAACTTTGTTACATTTTGAGATGAAGTTGTTCATTTTGTATTTCTAACAGGGATACTGTACATTTACTGTTGCTTATATGATGATAGTTTTAAAGAAAACATGGACATTTAACCAAAAACAAGCCATATGTTAATAATACATTTATTATTCATGTGTGTGTTCACCACAACTAAACTACATTGACCTTCTGACTCTGCTCTAATCAGACCGGTCACAGGTCAAACACTTCAAAGATTAAATAAACTGCACTGAAGTGATTTAAATAAAGCTGAATTATAGGATTGGCTTTAGTCCAAGTCAACCTCTTAAGTGTTATCTGTAAACTATGAAGAGTATGAAGACCTTTATCAGGTGTTGGCTGTCAGCATACTGTACCTGTCAGTGTGTTCCCTCCTTTATATGGCAGGTTCTTCACAGCATCGATCACAGACGCTTTGGTGGTGTGAGCGTTAAGGTGCCACTCGATCCTGGGGTCTCCACTGTACTGAGCCAGGCCTACACACACACACACACACACACACACACACACACACACACACACACACACACACACACACACACACACACACACACACACACACACACACACACACACACACACACACACACACACACACACACACACACACACACACACACACACACACACACACACACACACACACACACACACACACACACACACACACACACACACAATGATAAGACACTTACTCAAACACAGACTCAACATATCCACAACAAGATATTATGTTTTATGTATTGTCTTTCTAAATCCCGCCTTTTGCAAATAAGTTTGGATGAAAAGCGAGCATGTTTGTTGATTGATCTTGCTCATTGCTAAGAATAATGTGCATGAATCTCTCCTGATGCAGTATGCCATATTTGGTTTCCATAGAGTCAGAATTGCATTACGATTGAAGTAATTTCACTGTTTTTCACATTATGCTAATTAGCAAACATTCTAGGTAGGTTGCCCTTAGTGATGATCCAATTGTATTCATCTGAATATACGCTCAATGTCAAGTCAATCAGACCTACAGTAGGGGAAAAGGTATGTGGTTGTAACTTGTTTTCAATATGGGGCGCTAAAAGAGCATGCTAGCCAAATCAAAGCGCTGGTCTCACATTTTTCGCCATTCCTGATGCCCCTACCAATTGTTGTGAGTTTTAAGTGGTGCTAAGCCCCTCAACAAATGTATACGTAAATGGACATTTATAATAGTCTGATAAAAACAGGACCCGATGATGCTTGGACATCATTTGGTCTTAGAACTTTCGTACTTGGGCCCTACTAAAATGTGATACAAATAATTTTAGACAATAGACTTGTTCAGGCTAAAAATAATTTCCTTTAAATGAAAAAGAAAGCTATAAGTATAGTTGTTTATATAAAATAGTTGAAGCCCAAAAAATAAAAATCTCCTCACCGATCCTGGTCTTGTCAAACTCCACCGAGAAGGCCTTGACCAGGTTTTCCAGGAAAGTCCTGACCAGCCTGAAGTTGATGCGGCCGATACTCCAGGAGCCGTCCACCAGAATAACAATGTCGGCTATGGCTGGAGTCTTACACATAAACTCCTCTTCAGCTAAAGAGAAACAGACAGAAACACACATTTAACTCACACAAATGGTCTTGTTCATCATTGGGAATGATGTAAGTAATTATGATGGGTTTTCTGGTGAGGACAGTTTTGGTACAGTTTGGATTTGCAGGAACATATTGTTTAACTATTCTAAAAAACTCAAAAGTGCACAGCCGCCTCCAGCACACACCAGATGAATCTGCAGTGGTAAAAGTAGGACAACTTGATGTGTAGCTTCTGTCCCGGAGTTTTACAAAGTGTTTCATTAATTCCGATTCAGTCCAACTCAGTATAATTAAACCCCGGAGGAGAGAGGTACTTAGTTTTAGCAGATGAAAAATACCAGCCCACTCAGTTGTTTGTCTCTACAGTTTACTGGGTGATAAAACAGAGCAGGCTTTAATGAGGCAACAGCACTTCTTTCACTTACAAAAGCCAGTCCGGCCCACAGTGAGCCAAAGGGCAACCAAATTAGGAAACACATTTCGATCAGCCAATTATCTTTCTCACAGAGCTTAGGACACCCCTGTGACTTTGGGTGGAAAACAACGGAATAGTTTAGGGTGCTGAAATGTATTCCCGGTAGACCCAATAATCGGAATTAATTGACTACTGCTGAAATGCACCCAAGCGAGAAAGAGGACTATGCTGCAAAAGTGCACAAAATAATATTAAGTTAAATAAAAGTTTAGAAAGCATATGCAATTACATAATGTTATGAACTCAATTCATAATTGACATAACAACTCAAGTGATGGCTGCTTTGTGACATTGTCATCTCTGTGATTAACATTCCAGTCAAAACCCCTTCTTTTGCATCAGTCATATCCACTAAATTAAAAATAAATGTATGTAAAGTGCCATAAAAGTTATGCTTGCTGTTCATATGATTTAACGCTTGTTAATCAGAGAAAATAACAATACTTAAAATATATTTGTCTAGGTTTATTCACGAGTGATATGGTGGAACACTAATGAAGTTATAAAACCTGGTAAGATGCCTTGTTTTTTAAGATATATGTTTTTCTTCCAAAACACAATGCCATTATGTGGTGTGTCAAAACCATTTGGTTAGTAGGATGCACCCACACAGTCCTCTCCACATTGCAGGTAAGTGAGGCAGATATTTTAGTATAACTTATTTTTAACAGTGGGTAGTGTTAGAGTAGAGGTAATATTTAATCTTTTCAGTAGTCCCTTGGGTATGAACTAAGTATTCTGAAGCTACATTTAAAAATGATTCACAAAGCCAAACTGCTTTTCTTCTCAGCATTAGATTTGCACCAATTTTACATCATTTTCTTGCTATTGTTTTTGACATTCTTGACCAGTCGGTGGCAAAGAATTCGGATCACAAATAATGAGTGACAGAGAGCGGTAGTGGTTGAGCAAACTACAGTGTGACTGACAAGAGGGCGATACCAACAAAGCAGTAAATCAGAGCAATAACACTCGTTTCATTACAGGTGCGTTTGGGTTCACCAAAACCGTTTGGCAAAGTCTCCGAAATAAAATGAATGCAGCCGAAGCACAATATCCAACTTTGTTATGCCCCCTTTGCTGACGCCCAGAAACTACCAGATTGTTCTACTTTATAGTGTTTTTGTGCCATTGTTGATAACAAGTAACTACTTCCTATCTGCTCTTAAGCATTAAATACAACATTAAAGCATTACAATCCAACACACAATGAGTGTGAATGCATTGAGAGATACGTTGCTATGTGAGAGCCATGAATTCCCAGCAACTCTTCCTGAATAAATGAATTTCACACTGGATTAAGCAAACAATGTTTTGACTAGACATAAAACACAAGCTAAGCCGCTGAATTTCACTATGTTTTAACTTCTGTGTAAAGTTGACACATACTTGGCCTAGTGCTGCCAGGGTTTGCACATGTGAGAACTAAACTGTATGTATATACACCCCCTGGCACACCATTTTATGTATCCTCCAGATGTATAAGAGAATGTTTCATTCAGGTTGCAGCATGTTTTTAAATATTAGTAGGTGGAGAATGAGTGTGTAAGGAGGGATAGCAAGGGCATTCTTCAGCAGTCATTTCATTCACCGTTGACAGGAACTAAGAAGTGTATCACTCCTTACAAGTCTCTACAGTGTCGGAATTTAAACCTCCTTCTCGGTCTACCAGAGGAGTCTCAGTGCCGCACTCCAACACGACTTCAGTGGGCAGATAAAAGAAGCGACATATAACACTTGCAATTACTTCTCTGAAAAGAATGAGCCTTGAGCTTGGTGTTGATTATCGGTTGGTTGTGCACTGAGAGGTATGGAAATGTAGGTTAATTGTAAGGTTGTCAGTGAAATTCACAGACAGCCAAGTAACCTTTTAACTTAAAATGTTGATATATAAGGTTGCTCCTGTGCATTTATCAACACATGTCAGTGGTAAAGTCCCTAAATACGTTTTCTGGCTTTACCGCTGAGATATATTCATGTTTCCAACTACAAAAGCAAACATGACCTGTACTTCACAGTGAAGAAGATTGCAGCAATGTAAAGCAATACATGTGTCAGTTTTGCAGACAGCTGGTTGAAGAGTCTTGATTTGGTAAGATTGTTGGCTCAACTGAGTTGTAATTTACTTGATGCAACTGTAGAGAACAGAAGCTATTGGTGGAAGCAAAAGCAAAAGCACATCACATTCACATGTCTACCTTTGCTTGTTGTGATGCAGAAGGATTAAAAAGCGATAATATATTAGTACTATAATGCAACTTTGTTATAAAGTTTTGTTAATAGGTCTTCAAATGTATTCAAAATTGTATTTAAAACCAATGTGGACTAGTCCAACATTCAAATTGAAGGAAGCACAATATTTGTTAAATACTAAATATTAGATAAGATTAAAAATACCTTTTTGATCCCAAATTGAAAAGGTTGTTACAATGGCACATTAACAAGGCATTGCAAATGAATAACAAATATAATAAAATAAATTGTACATTTTAAAAGGTCTCCAATCATACTATTTGTAGGCATACATTATAGGTCTCAGGTATATAAAAATATATTTAAAAAATGTCTATGAAATATTTTGCTCAAAATACCAAACAGATCACCCATTCTAGCCGTGCCTCATACCCTCTATTTCAGGCCTGTTAGAGAAGTGCTGATTCTGGGTCCGTAGCTTTAAAAAAAAATAGAAATTGGAAAATAATTGAAAACAAAGAGGGGGCGGAGCTTATGCAGGATAATTCTACCCAGATACTCAGCTAAACGTTGCCGTGATTAAATGCCATATCATGTTCAAAACAACATCAAGGATTGTTGCTGAAACAGTATGGAGCTCAAACACTTTTTCTCTTGTGGGTTTACTACAAGGTGAGTACCTTTTTATATTTCCTGCTTTTTTACACATACTCTCTCCAGTACAGCGTTAGCTCTGAGTGTTAGCGATGCTTGCTAATGTAAAAAAATACCATATTACTTCCAAAACACGTTGCGCATTGTTTCTGATACAGCAACGTTTCTGATTGGGCCGTGGGTGTAAAGCCAGCCATATTTCCGATATTACGTCATATCGGCAGCAAATCTGAATCAGCTCTGTTGTACCCCCGTTTTTAGAGATTTGGGTATGAAAAGAGAGAGGGTTTTGTTTTCTGACACTTTGTGAGTCTCCTGACACACCGGGGAAACATATTTATGTATAAAAGACATCAAAAAGTGTATTTTGCATGATAGGAGACCTTTAACAATAGATATATACCTATCAAGAGTATAAATGTATATATGTATAGAATATTTATACTGTTTAAAGAAAACTTTTCTAATACACAATATGAAATATAAAGTGTATGTGTGTTCAAAATTCCATTTAGAATTTAGAATTGGGACACTGCAGAGATATCGAGCCTGAAACGAGTATTTATTTGGTAAAAAATACAAAATAAAATTGATTTTTTTATATAGTTCAAATATTGCAATCATATTATCATCTAAATTAATCTCTATTTTTTCAATTTAGTTCCGAAATTGTGCAGCTCTATAGGTTAACTTCACTGACTAAATGTGAAGTTGCCTACAAACCTGATTTTAGAAAAATAGAATACCTATAGAAATATGGCAACACTCAAATCATTCAATAAGTGTCCTTAAAAGGTGCTTTACTGTTTTTATGAACTTAATATTTGCAAAAGAAAATGTTACTGAACAAGCTCCTGAACCTTATTGGTGGACTGCTGCATGTTCTGCAAAATGTCTGTAGGTCTTCAAATAATCTTTACACATGTAATGTCACAGAATCTCTGCTTATAACATGGATATGAATCTCTTAACCTGTTAAGCACCAAGCCTGTTTTTCATGTTTCAGGCTCGAAAATGACATGCCCAAAACAAATGACTACAACTTAACTTCTAAAAGGGTTATATGAATAATGTCTTTTATCAAAGCAAGGTTACATCTGTGAGTTGGATGTAGAAGTGTCAGAATCAATATAGATGTTTTTTATTTTAAAGAAAATTCAGATTTTACATAGTAAAAAACTGTAAATGATAGTGTCCGTCCAAAAATTCTTTTTTACAGATAGTGAAAACTACCCTTGGATGATGGGTTAGTAGACTAAAAGCTTTAGGAATCCAAAGTACAACATATAATAAGTACCCTGTATCAAGATTGATGCAAAACAAGTGACATTTGACCTTTTTAGAGAGGTTTAGCCAAAACCACCCCACCTCTGAGGTGATTTGGGTGAAAATGTTTTTTTTTCCATATCTCTGGCCCCCCTTGGTCGATTTGGATGGTTGACACCTCTTTCTGACCGTTAGAGCCAATAGAATCGAAGGGGGAGGCCCCCCCACACACACGTTGTGAAGAGAAAAGGTGGGGGCTGCGCGCATGTAAATGTGCAGCAGAGTGGACCTATCTCTAGCTCTGGCATTTGGAAACGAAAAAGCAGTTTTATTGCTTATGGATTATCAGAAATCATTTCAAAGAGGACACAGACACATTGGATTAACCTATGGATTAACTGCAGCATCGTTTTTTTATCGTTTTAATGCCATTGAAGACCAGTTTTGACCAAGGTAAGCCATGTTAGCGTTTCTAGCTACCTAGCTCCGCATGTTATGATGTACGCTTTCGTTTATAGCGTCGCAAATGTTTATCACTGAGTGTTGAGGTGGGCACCCCCAGATTCTGTGTCTCCAGCTGATGCAAAACGAGGGGTTGGCTGTGCATCTAGGATAAGTAATAAGGGAGTTAGAGTGAGTTTAGGTGCAGTGATAGGTTACATTTTTTCGCTCGTGGCTAATTCAGAGGCTGAGTGTTAGCATTGTGGGGTTTTTTTGGAAAAAAAAATTAAAAAGATCAGTTAGCTGAGTTTCTTCCCGTTACATGGATATAAAACATTCATAGTTTATTAAATATTAAGATTCCTTAGACGTTGTTTCCTGCAAATGACGCGTTTATCCGCCCGGTACCGGGGGGGGCCGTGCGTAACAGGTTAACAGTGGATCTGGTGAAGAGAAAGGGTTTAGAAAGATTTAAGGAAAGAAAGGAGGGATGTTTCAGAGTCAATACAGGAAGTGAAATTGAAGGGCAAAAAAGTGCTTAAGCGAACTAGGTGAAAGACGACTAGGGTCTTTTTAATAGCACGTCTGGGACAATACTTGCACCTGGACAGATGGTGAAAAAAGGAACAGTGAGAGGGATGAGGAAGTGAAAGAAAAGCTGTAACAGATGCATATTAATGGGTGTAACTACACAAGTGAGTGTGCTGTGAATACAAATGTTGTGTTTCTTTCTGCTTGGTTTACTAAGCTTCCCCTTTGGCATTTGTTTTCTTTTATTGCTTATTTTCTGTGAGTTTGCCATCCTGATTCAATTGCTTTTATATTATCACTAACACTTTTCTGTTGTATTACTTGTTTATGTTGTAATTGCAATGAGTCTCTATTTTAACTGAAGAGCTGCACAAATCAAGGCACAAAAAAGTAAACAGGATAATAAAAAGAATAAAATATGAGTTTTGAGAAGAAAAGAGGATAAAAGACAGAGATAAAAATAGATATAAGTGCAATGGGTGTGGCTGAGAAAGAAAACAATGGCATTGCTTAAAGAAATGATCCACACAGATTCAGTTTATCTATCCTACATGACTTCAGCAAAGGAAGAGATGCATTTGTCCCTGGGAAAAAAACAAAACGGGAAGAATAGGGTTGTTAACATAAGCAGAAATAGCAATGGGTAAACAACTTGCAAAGCAAAGAGAGTGACCTAAAAAAAAGAATAGACCAGCAGAAAACCCAAAGAAGACATGATATTGCCATACTGATTTATGGGAAGTGCTGTGTAGGATTCCAAAGCAATACTCATCAGCAATAACACAAAATAAAGGTGTAATGTTTAGGGGAAAGGACCAAGATGGGAGTGAAGAGGAAACAGAGAAGAGGTTACCAGACGACAAAGCAAAAAGACAAATCCACTTTGTTAAAGCATCTCACACTACCTGCAAATCTCTTAATATGGCCCCCTTAAAACAATAAACCAAAGTTGCTGTTGGTCCGATCACACCAGCTGACCATGCTATCAGACCATAGGGGTGAAGTTGTGGGGCATATGGGCACTACCCTACTGCCTACTTTCTTCAAGCTATCTTGCTCCAACCATTCACATCTTTAAACTCTGCTTTTTTTTATGTTAACCACACACCGTGAAAGATAACGGTTGACAAATCAGGCGCAAGGCCTATAGTGGGGGAATCAATGACCACTTCCAATAATACCCCCACTTCCTACACCCCTGCTTCCTGCACCCTTACTTCAGCCCCACCTAGGTTCAAACTCTGCGTTCTTTTACTTTTCATCTACAACACCTGTAATGTTTGCTGACTACAGTTGGGGCCCTAATGCGTTGACGACATTTAAACGCCTGACTAAAAACCTCCTCTATGGAAGTTCCTGCTACAGTAGGAGTCTCCAAGATCATATTTTGCCCTGATGACACACACAGACTCACAAGGTAAGATGACTTGGGCTAAATTCCTCATGGCCCTTGTTTGTGTTTATAATTGTAACATCTTGAAACTCACTTTTTTTAAATCAAAAATTCCAATATGTATTTTGTATTTAAGAGTTAAAGGTAGGGTAGGTAAGTTTGAGAAACCGGCTCGAGATCGCTAGAATTTGAAAATACACAACCGGAGAAAATCTGCCACTTCCTTACAGAGCCCCTCCTCCAACACACACGAACGCGCACATGACCAATGAGGGCACGAGATAAGTTTGTGCACAGATGGAAGGCTGACAGGCAGGTAGACCATCCAGTTATTTTAGCCGGGCCGGCTAAAATAATTGGTCGTGCTTTTTACAGCACTACGGCTTCCACAGATGACATTTTTTTATGGATTTTTTGTCAAAGCACTTAACCTGTTAAGCACCAAGCCTGTTTTTCATGTTTCAGGCTCGAAAATGACATGCCCAAAACAAATGACTACAACTTAACTTCTAAAAGGGTTATATGAATAATTTCTTTTTATCAAAGCAAGGTTACATCTGTGAGTTGGATGTAGAAGTGTCAGAATCAATATAGATGTTTTTTATTTTAAAGAAAATTCAGATTTTACATAGTAAAAAACTGTAAATTATAGTGTCCGTCCAAAAATTCTTTTTTACAGATAGTGAAAACTACCCTTGGATGATGGGTTAGTAGACTAAAAGCTTTAGGAATCCAAAGTACAACATATAATAAGTACCCTGTATCAAGATTGATGCAAAACAAGTGACATTTGACCTTTTCAGAGAGGTTTAGCCAAAACCACCCCACCTCTGAGGTGATTTGGGTGAAAATGTTTTTTTTTTCCATATCTCTGGCCCCCCTTGCTCGATTTGGATGGTTGACACCTCTTTCTGACCGTTAGAGCCAATAGAATCGAAGGGGGAGGCCCCCACACACACTCGTTGTGAAGAGAAAAGGTGGGGGCTGCGCGCATGTAATTTTGATTCAGAGTGGACCGATCTCTCGCTCTGACATTTGGAAACGAAAAAGCAGTTTTATTACTTATGGATTATCAGAAATCATTTCAAAGAGGACACAGACACATTGGATTAACCTATGGATTAACTGCAGCATCGTTTTTTTTTATCGTTTTTAATGCCATTGAAGACCAGTTTTGACCAAGGTAAGCCATGTTAGCGTTTCTAGCTACCTAGCTCCACATGTTATGATGTACGCTTTCGTTTATAGCGTCGCAAATGTTTATCACTGAGTGTTGAGGAGGGCACCACTAGATTCAGTGTCTCCAGGACACCAAAAACGAGTGGTTGGCTGTGCATCTAGGATAAGTAATAAGGGAGTTATTGTGAGTTTAGTTGCAGAGATAGGTTACATTTTTTTCGCTTGTGGCTAATTCAGAGGCTGAGTGGGGTTTTTTTGGAGAAAAAAAATTAAAAAGATCAGTTAGCTGAGTTTCTTCCCGTTACATGGATATAAAACATTCATAGTTGATTAAATATTAAGATTCCTTAGACGTTGTTTCCTGCAAATGACGCATTTATCCGCCCGGTACCGGGGGGATGGTGCGTAACAGGTTAAGATATTCATTGCTATCGGGATGTTAAGAGCATTCCATGGAATATAACAAAAAGTGTATCTCGAGCCGGTTACTCAAACTTACCTACCCCACCTTTAAGTATGTGGATGGTGATGACACATCACTTACAATCATTTGGCAAATTGTGTGTGAAAGTATATGCTAAAGTGACATTCAGATACAATGCAGCAAATGGTTAAATTAAAAGGCTGTGTTGTTTCTTGTGATAAGAAACGTTCCTGATATAATCTAAAATGTCCTGATCTGAGCCTGTGTGGATCAATGTTCAAGTGTTCATGAGATGTCAAGGAGTCAAGAGTCTCAGCCATGACTAATGTAAGCAACATCACAACACTGTCTGTCACGCCCCTTTGCTAATTAGGTACAAATAGTCCTCTGGGGCGACAAGTCTCACAACAGTAGGGTGGAAATGTGGAGGTAGGAACGCAAGGAAGGAAGAGTAAGAGAGAGAGAAAGGGAGGGAGGGAGGGAATGGAAACTTCCAAAGGTAAGGTTTGTTGGCAGATTATTCAACCACATAGCTATTAGCAAAAAGGCCCCTCAGGCAAAGTGTTTATCCACAGGTCGAAAATTCAGAGTGGGAGCAGGTCTGAGGCACCTCCACAGACAGCACGGGTCAAGACTATGAACCTGGATGTGACCCTAGTGGGCAGGGTGGAAACAATATGATAGTCATTTCTGTGGACTGACATTCTGATACATATTCATGACTTTGAGCAAGAGGCCCACAGGTAAGAACAGGCTGTGCTCATCCCAGAATCCCAGAGACTAAAGCTGGGGTAGGCAAAATATTCATTGTGTCATTTGAAAAACAATCCTTTCAAAAACTTTTTGCATATTGTAATTCAAATTGTCTAAGGGAAAACTAAACATCTGGATATTTTCTTGGCTCTGATTCGGCTCAGGCTCTAGAAGGTCTAGTGTAAGACTTTGGCAACTCACAGATTATTTAAAGCAAGACTTTTCCTAATTGCTATTCAAAATGTTTTTGATGTGTGCTTTGCATGTTCTCGTCCCCAGGATGAAAGCCTGAGAAAACGGAGTTACATCCTGCAGGAACGTTGCCATTCCAGGATTGGCAAGAACGGTGCAAAGCAACCCAAAACATGAATAAAGACGTATTAAAAAGAGGGTCGGAGATTAGCGTTTTGGAGATGTAGGAAAAATGCTTAGCCTTCTGTTCAAAGCTGTGGCTAGCCTGTGAGCTAACGTTAGCTTTACAACTTTACATCTTGCTACAGTTGAGCAGTTAGAAGCACAAATTCTAACAACATTTACTCTCCAACTCTTTTACTTGCCTTACAGGCCCGAAGGTTTGCAAACAAAACAGGCATCAGGATCACAGTTCCCATATGAATGATGATTGAAATGAATAATAAGTACTTATACAGGTTTCTGTATGGAGCATGTATCAAGCCCTAGCTTGTCTGGTGGGAGGCGCTGCGGACAGAGGGAAGGAGGAGTGCTGCAGGAGACAGTCTGTACTCTCAATTTTTTTGCATTTTATTTGCCTTTCAAGATTACAAAAATGTTACCCAAAGATGCCAAAAGGTTATTACAGATTTGTTTTGTCTCAACTTTCCTGTATTGCTTATAGTTTCAACTTTGTCACCTGGGCAAAATCTTCAATTGTGTAATGGTTTCTGGAGAAATATGTTCACTTTTAAGTTCTACAAAAAACAGCAATCCATAAATGAGTATTCACTTTCTCTTTTCTGTATCATTAAAACACATGCTACCCCATACTTCTGATTGCATGATGCGACACAACCCAATCAACACTGGACATTTCAAAGTCATATTTTTCCAAATTAAAATGATATGTTCCCTTTTTGCAATATTACTTTCAAACAAATGAAGGTTACAAAGAAAACCGATATCCAATGTCTCTGCTCCTCCCAACGTTAAGCTAACAGCTTGAGGCAACAGGGCAGCAGATGCAACTAGAAGGCAGATACCTCAGTGTCAAAGGTGAGCTACCCACCTTAGGGATGTGTTTGATAGATTTGTCTACGCTTGGCTAAGTTAACCACCAGGAGGTAAACAAGTTCAGCTGCCTCTTATTCAATCTCTCAACAGCAGCTTGTGACACCAATGTCCAGCTTATGGATACCACGTAGTCATCCATGTGGAGGGTTTCAAAGGTAGCGGTAAGCCCAATGTCACTTCTTGCTTAACACCAAAAGATAGAGTTTATCCTTCAAACACATGGCGTCTAGCACGCTAGTAAGCAAGCAATGTTTGGTCTTTAAATATAACTTGATGAGCTTCTTAAAAAAAATACTAATATCGATGTGGGTTTAGTTGAACGACATTTTCATCGGCATATATTCTAAAGGGTGAGTAGGTTTAAACAAGGGTGGCACAAATCCGAGAATACTCATGGTAGAAATGTTACATGGAATTAATAGAAATTAAATGGATACAGGTTATTTGCTCAGCATGTATTTCCCATGATATTTGCAGATACTGTAAGATACATATTTTCTTAATTTTCCAAATAAACATTTTATTGTGGTGTATTGTATTTTTCAGTGCAGTACTTGTAAGCTTGAATATTTACACTGCAAATGTCCTTTAGCAACATAGTATTAACAATTTAAAAGAATGCAACAACTTTTGAATTTATATATTTTCTTTCATTAATTTGGAATGAGGTTTACAGAAAGGTTCAGAGTTATGGTTAGGGTTATGTATTTGTATCTCTTTTTGTCATATAATGGTTAATATTATTAAGGCTTTTACTTTGTTACTCCTCAAATGTGTATCAACAAGGTTTAAAAAGCCTTTCCAGAGACAAACAGAGCAAAGTGTGGGTCTTGTAACTGCTTGGTGGCAAATCCAAGGCTTTCTACCCGCCGACATAATAAGAAAAAGGACTGCCACTGCCGACTCCTCAAGCCAATAACAGCAAGCACCTTATTTTTCTCTGAAACATGAAAGAGCAACAAGCTGGTTAGGATGCAGCTGCAGATTCCTGAGCCGTGAATGAAAATTCTAATCTCAAGAGTCTTCGGTCATACACAAATTAATACGGTGGCCCAAAGATTTATCACATTGAACATTTTAAGGAAATGTGTCTGAAAACAGACAAAAAGCTTCATTCGGAAGTGATATTAACAGTCCCATTACAAGATTTAACTGATAAAAAGACAATACAACATTCACTATTGAGAAGGTTTCACTATAAAGAAAAGATTGTAGATGTCACAGAGCTTTGAGAAGCATGTTTGTTATTAAAGGGCATCAGTTTTTGGGAAAGTAACCAGGAAAAGTAAGATTTACAAGCACATGGTTCTTCTGGAAATGAGTTAGGATTCTAGCATTTTCCTGATTTGACCGTGTGTTTAGTTAGATGCCTCAAATCAAATCTGTAGTTAACACGAGTTTAAGACATTTTCACGTTTTGAGCTACGACATAAAATACGTCAGAAAATAGCCCACTTGTGAATGTCTAGAACTTCTATGCGTCATTAAAACTGCTGTTTTACATTACGTAATCCGAGGAAAACGAGTCCTTTTTCATCTTGGCGGTGGTGATGCGATGCCACGTGACGGTGATGTAAAACGTAAATAGCTTAATGTTAGCTTTTAACTCCTTGTGATTGCATTTACGCTTCAAAAATCATACAAATGGTTTGTTATGTTCAGATTATCCTGCTGAACAAAACCGGCAGGAATCATAAACTTGTTTTGGCATAAGATCTTATTTCCTGCATTATTACAAAATGCAATGGAAAAGTCTACTTTTGTCAAGGGAGCTGTTGCGATACTAACTCTTTGGTTGGCATAAAAACATATTTCTCACTGCATTGGCATCCACTGAGAAACAAATTGCACCAATGAAGGTTCTCATGGACTGAGCGTTCCTGCTCAGCTCCCGGGTGTGAGAATGTCTAACATTATAAATGTGAAGCAGGTTGGTGCAGTAACGAAACGCGCTCAGCACAAAGACCATCCCTGCAAAAATAAAGGTTACAGGTACAGTAAGGTGGTAAATCCACTGACATATGCAAAATGTGCAGAAACAAAGTGTGGCCATGCTACAGATCGACACTAGTTCCTTTGTACAGTCAACAGTATCAGGCCAGATAAATATATGTATCATACAAATCTCCATAGGATACAAATAAACCCCTTTGTTTTTGTTGAGCCACTAGTGCCTTTGGAAAGGAAGTCTGCAGCTGCTCTAGTGCAACACGCAGAAATTATTTGCCTGGATGATCCTTAGTTACACGCTAACAGTCATTACTGACATTATACATCTGAACAAGGTCAGGCACGCTTGAGAATCATAACTCATTTCATTTTGGTCTAGTCGTAAGAAATAAATGGCTCTAGAGTGAAGAAGAAGAGGTTTTTCTTCGGTCAGCATCACAGATGACTGTTGAGTCTCTGAGGAATGGTTGCATTTTCCTTTGAAATTGAATTTATGTTAAGATGGGAGCCATATTAGTACTCCCATTTGTATTCATTAGGATGTAAACATTCCTTTATTTTCAGCTCAGTATGTCTCAAAGGCATTTAGAAAGTTTCAACCGTCTATGCTTCTGCTCTGCTGCTGTGAAATCTTTACTGTTATTCCCATTTACTGATGCTATTACCATCAAAAGGCTCAGCCAGTGGACTGCAATTGAAAAAGTAGGCTTTCAGGTTTCAGGTTGTTAAATCTGACAGCACAGTAAATCATTCATATGTAAAGCAAGTGAGCGAAGGAGTAATACACCTTAATTTACTGTAATTTTCAGCATGGAATCCATTACTCACCGTACGCATTCAACTCAACATTATATAATTATTCAGTCAAATGTCCCCTTTACTTTCCTGAAAGGCGCAAACTTATTGCTGGAGAAGAGAGCTATGAAGATCAATGGTCCAGACTTCTTACTTTTCAAAAATAAATGTAATTTACTCAAAATACATTATTATGGTATTCATATTAAAGGTGCTTTTATCCAACAGCATCCATGAGATTACTAGTTATTTGTTATCTGGCTGTTTGTTAGATCTAATTATTACAGGGAATAGTTGAATACTCAATTATTGTTGGTCAATGTGGTCACTCGGCGGTCTGCTCTTTTTCGATAGAAGACTATTGCTAATTTTTCTCTTTAAAAAGAAAAAGGGCAACAAAAGAAAAGAAGGAGAGTTGGTAAAAGATTATCCCATAATAGTTTTTGCAGTTCAACTAACACATGTTGTATAAATTGTTGTCCATTACATGATTAACATAACAAAATTCCATATACAGTATCGAACACCTAGAAACCACGTTTAAACACACTTTGTCAAGCCATATGAATAACTTCTGACATTAACTACAGACTGTAAACTGTGCATCACACACAGCTGGGTGGTCACAGTGTAATCAGTGTGGATTGGTGTTGCAATGAGACAATTATGCACAAATTGTTTTACAGGAGAAAGCTCTAAATGAATTCATAATGACCCAGGAAGTGCTCAGTATGACAGGGGAGAAATCTTTCTTGTCCCATTAAACATTGAGAACGCTAGTCGAGCAGCAGGGTCACCGCCATGAAGAAGAGCAGTGATTTTGACACCTGCAGAGATAAAAAAGTGACTTTTCCTCTTCTTCAAACACTGCTGGGAAAATTGTCTCTCTCAGCCAACATATCAATATAATAGCAGGCATTACACACCACGGGAAACTAATCAGTTCTTGTAGAACAGTGCATTCTTTACGTTTTGTGTCATAAAGCCAACCAAAGAGAATACATTACTTTCCTATGTCCTGCAGCATGCTAAGAAAAGTGAATCTTGTAATATACTCTTAGCACTTGTAGCAAAGTGCTTTGTACCTCAGAGGAAGAAAAAGAGTTGCGCTAACTGAAAGTCAAAGATCATCTAGAGAAAAGACTACTCCTGCCTGCAGTTTGCTGGACGGTGTTGACTGATGGACTGGAGTGTTGGAAGAAATACCACAGGGATGAGTGTATAACAACAAAGACGAGAAAAGAAAGAAGACGGCTCTCTTTATCTATAAACTCAAGACCTTCCAAACTGTTCAGCTGCAGATCCATGTGACAAAATGAAGAGTGATTGAAAGGCTTTGTTATGTCAGGCATGAAGGCAAACTGTATTTCACAAAGAAAAACAACATGTCAATAGTAATGATGCATGCCATGGACCGGCACTTGTCATCAGAAATAATGTATTAGAAAATGCACTCTACAAAGAAAACAACCTAAGTCCAAGCCTCACTTTGGGTAAGCCCAGTTTCAAATGCTTCTTTATTTGAATCACCAGCTGCAACACTTTTTTACTCAAGAAAATATTTATATTTTGCAGTACTTCAGACAATAAACCATTACAAATTCCAAGCAAATCAATGAATGGGTTGAATCTGAGACCCTCCCACTGAAAATATGTTTTGTTGATTAAAGCTGCTTACACCAATGTGAGTTTCTATGTAGCCTTCAAAACACATCTTCAAATGTACTGTATTGCTGCAAACATATTTTTATGTTAAATTCACATTACTGTAGTTATGGCTAAACATTATGTTTCTAGTTACCTGTCGTTACCACACCTTTTTTCTCCTCGGTGTATGTGAAATAAATTCATACTGACCAATAAACCTGCATTGACAGATAAAGCCAGTGCTCTCATTACAACTACAATTGTTGTCACATGCTACTGCTCAAAATAATGCTGCTACGCTATTTTAATACTATTTGTACAATTATTCACATCAACTAAACATCCAGCCTATTTGAATTTCAAAAGCATTTACATAGAGTGCAAAAACTGGTCAAATGTAAAAGTGAACCTTTTGACTATTCGAAACAAAATTCTGCATTCAATATAGGTTTCACCAAATATTTGAATCCGCCCATGACATAAAGCAAAATATATCAATTATTCTGTCTGGAAAGATTTCTTCGCAGTGTTTTGTTTCACTTCGAAAACCATTCTCAGCCGAACAAGGTGAGCTAATTATGACCCTCTGTCTGCAGATTGTGTTCAAAAGAGGGGGGTGGTGGTGTAGCTTTGTCAGAAGGTGATATTAAACATGCCCCACTGTGTCACACGTCGTGCAAGTGACAACACACCTGTCACCATGTTCTGCTGCCAGTTGTTGACATTACTTCCACAGGGACAACGCCACCTCTAGGGACTGAGTTCACACTGATTTTGATATAGAGCTGCGAAGACACACTGACTGTGTGGGTGTGTGTGGGTGTGTGTGTGTGTATGTGTGTGTATGTGTGTGTATGTATAGTATGTGAATGTTGGAGAAAGAGGAAGAGAGGGGAGAAATAAACGCCTGAATGTTCTTAAACGAGCGACAGCTTTCATTGTCATAGGTAAGATCTGGTAGTCCTACACACCTGTGAAGTCCAGTTGCTGCTTTTTGCGCAGTTGGTACGCTATCACAAAATATGTCCATAGACAGACAGGCAGACAGGAATATAAACAGCTGGCAAAAAGGTCCTAAAACGTGCTCTTTGGGTGTTCCTGCTACAGTAGGTGTCTTCATTTGTATATTTTGCTATGATGACACAGAAAGACTCACAAGCTGAAAACAAACAACAACAACAAAAAGGAAATGACATGCCTTGTTTGTTAGTGGAGGGAAAAGACAATGACATGACGCAGGATTGATTTGGAAAGAAGAAAATGTGTTATCAAGAGAACAAATGTGCAAAGGCAATACAAAACCCATGTGTCATTCAAACAGGAGGGAAAAAAAGTCATTGAAAACGGAGAGAAGAGTAACACAAGACAAAGAAAAAGTATAGAAATAGTAAAAGACGGGAAAGAAAGTCAACAAAAAGTGAGATACAGTTGGATTAGGTTTAAAATATATGAATGGAGAAAAGGAAAGACAGTGAGGACAGGATGAAGCTGGAGTATGATATAGACAAAGATAGAAGATGAACACGAGCTAACAAGGAAGGGAAAGAAGGGAGAATGAGAGGAGAGCAACGGAGATATAAAAAGCAAGTGAAAGACTGTTAATGAGAGGAAAACAGATGGGAAAAATGAGAGGAAGTGTGAGAGAAGGTGTCTTTTCTCTCTGTTGCATCCGGATAACAAACCGACAGTGTGACACCCAGCTCTAAAAACCCTGAGGGAACTACACGCCAACCAGATATTTACAGTACGGAAACAAACAAACAAAGAGGAAAGGAGAAAACAATTACAGCAGTGACAGATACACTGGGTGGTAGTCCCATGATAGAGAAGGGCAGATGGAGAATTACATAAAGAAAGGGAAAAGGAGATCACACTAAGGTAGTGATATAATGCATGGCTTTTATAGACTAAAAGGATTGGATACACAAAGAGAGACTAAGAACTAGGTTGCACTGGGTTTTCATCACCATTGTAAAATTGACAAGTTAGAAAAAGATAAGCACACATGTTCAGCATGTTAGTAGAATTCCCACTTCTTTTTGAAAAGGTTTCCAGACTTTAAATCCAGTAGGATTAAAGAAATGAATGTTGAAGTCATGTTTGAATGCCTGTGATGAATACTAGCTTCATATACTCAAAAAACGTTACTTATGTGAGCTTCCACATGTCGTCCAACCCTCCAGTGCATTCAACCTGTTCAGACCAAGCACAAGAGCGTACATGTTGAACATCTATACTGAATTCCAATGTGACAAAAAAAAGAGAAATTGACACCATGATAAAAAGGTAGAAAGGTGTGTGAAAGCCGATGAAAACTATGTATGACCAGAAGCTATGTTATTCCATACATGTTTTGTTATTATGAATTTTTTTGCATCAATTAATTTTGCTTGGATTATTTCAACATGGTTCTATATTTAGAACCCTCTTAGCTAGAGCTTATAACTGGTTGATAACACCCTGATCAGACAGCGTGTTTTAGCAAATTGGTGGGGCTTTGTATGTCTCGGTTTTTAATAAAAGTGGAGTGTTTTGCACACTGCTTATGAGATGCTGAGCGCCTATGGTTTAATGCTATACATGGGTGTTTTGCAGGAACACGCTGAAAACAACTCTCAGTGGGAAAATGCCTAACTTCATCAATGTGATCGGTTGCTATACAGTACCATGTGAGCATTGTTACTGATGGAACCAGAGTATTCTATTACTAAATTAATTAACAAACGGGTTAGTTTAAGTGAAAGTCAGACAAAAAGTCCTATCGATCTAAAAATGTTATTGTCCTTTGCAGGGAGGATGACATTTGTCAGGTGATTTTGATGAGACATGAGTAAATATATGCCTATGAAAATAAATAAGAAAGCGTAGGATAAAGCTGATCTTGGGAGAGGAATGTTAGCTAGTTAACATCTAAACATTTGGTAACACTTTATATTAAGGTACACAAATTAACCATCAACTAGTTCTTAATTAACATGCATATTAGCAGTATATTGGCTCTTTATTATCCATTATAAAACACTTATTAATGCCTTATTCTACATGACCATATTCTACAAGTAATAAGCCATTAGTTGAGAGCGTTTCCTCAATAACCCTCTAATTAGTGCTTATTTATTGCAAGTAAGGAAGTTGTTGTACATGAGTTTTGGTCTTAATATGCTCTGCTCAATATGGGCCTAATAAGGCAGTAGATGCAAGAAAAGTAATTCTCTCATAATAACACTTAACAAATATGATCTATTCTTATGTAACAAGACATGAAACTATAAGTGTTAATTGTGTCTAAATAAAATTATGTAATAATATGTTCCCTATTTTAAAGTGAAGTCTTGTTCATAACCAATAAGCTAGTAGTTTGACTCTAATTAGGTATTTCTATCTAAGAATATGTTCCCTATTTTAAAGTGAAGTCTTGTTCATAACCAATAAGCTAGTAATTTGACTCTAATTGACCTGAACAGGTTCCCTATTCTAAAGTTGCCTCCTCTTCACACTTTGTAAATACATTATAGCACACAACTACTGAAATTAACCTCAACAGTACATGAACAAAGTAGGCCCATGTTCAAATATCTGTTTTATTAATGAACCACTAAAGAGAGGTTCAGACACATACCAAAACATGTCAAGTTTCTCGAAGGCTGAGAACACATATGCAGCCTGTACTTTTGAATAAAAACTGATTTTTAACAGAGTTGATGTATTTGTGATCATACTGTGTGACCTGCTTGTATGTACTTACACAATAGGTGTACTGTTCTCTCTATGTGTTGTACTGTCTCAGCGTGAACATAGATTAAACAGCCAGCCAAACTCTTTTGAGAGCCAGGGAATGAGCAGCCATGCTCCTTTATTGACTTATTTGCAGTCCACTGACATTCAAACGGAGTGAAACTATAAAAAAAGAAGTTACAAGGCACTTAATGATCTCATACATGCAAGTGTAACATACACAGATTAACACATAGGACCGCTAAGTGTAAACAAGGTAAATATAGCTAATGCTAGCTGTGCAATAAGCATGTATACAGGCTAGTATGGCTAACACTAGCATGTATGCTAACGCTACCGTGTATGCTAACGCTAGCGCGAATGCTAACGCATTTTCTCATTGTGTTTAAACTAGGGCTGTCAAGTTAACGCGTTAATAAAATGTAACGCCACTAATTATTTTTAACGTGCGATTAACGCATGTGTATTTGTCCTCGGCCGCCCCGTAGTTTGACATCCCAAAGGCTTGACGTTGTTGTTGTTGTTGTTAGTTGGATGGTGGGAGATTCTAGCAAGAGATATGGATACAAAAAAAGGTGTTTTAAACAGCAAGCCAAGCACACAGCTGATGCTGACAGCTCCGCTCCTGCCGCTTGCTTGCGGCAGACCACGCTTGAAAGTTTTCTGGGGAGACGACTGGACACAGCGTCTACGAGCAGCAAGCTTTCAACAGCGATAGCTAAATGGGTGGCGGTGGCTACAGCTTGCAGGACAATTAACATTGTGGACGAGGGACTGTGAGATAATTCGGATCGCATCCAACATGTCGACTGCACATCACAGCGCATTATTTTGACCCCTGTGGGAACTTCAGTGTCATGCTTTGACTGTTATGAAGACAGAGGAGCGGCATTTCGCCGACAACTGTAAACAGGCTTGTCTGTTTGAGCAACTGGCTCAGTGCAAAGAAGTAGACAGGGTTGGGAGAGAGTGAAGAGAGAGAGAGAGAGAGAGGTTCCAGGTTGTTGTGTTGAGAATATTCAGGAGAATATTTGTCATTGTTCCAATGATAATAAACAAACATTTGCATAAAGCATATTTGTCCACTCATATGTTGATAAGAGTATTAAAAACTTGAAAAATATTCCTCTAAGGTACATTTAGAACAGATAAAAAATGTGCGATTAATTTGCGACTAATCGCGATTAACTATGGACATCATGCGATTAATCGCAATTAAATATTTGAATCGACTGACAGCCCTAGTTTAAACATCTCCAAATGTCATCACATAAACACAATACATGTTACTAATCCTTACATTGTAAGTGTAAGGCTTACACTTACAGTGCAGTCATTGCTTTCTGACGGACTTGACCCTTTTACTCTTCAGGTTGCATAGGGAAAATTAGTAGCTGTCTACTGCCATGCTATTCAGTTCACTTTCTCCTACTTCCTACTTCCTGTACCCGGTTTCCTGTCTAACCTTCAGTACAAATTTCACAAAAATATAAATGTGCAAATATGAAACATACAGGTCAATATCACCTTGCTATTGGCAGCTGAACTGTCAATACCCCAAAACATATTCTTAGATATAAATATCTAATTTTGAATTATTTAGACACAATTAACACTTATAGTTTCATGTCTTGTTACATAAGAATAGATCATATTTGTGTTATGAGAGAATTACTTTTCTTGCATCTACTGCCTTATTAGGCCCATATTGAGCAGAGCATATTAAGACCAAAACTCATGTACAACAACTTCCTTACTTGCAATAAATAAGCACTAATTAGAGGGTTATTGAGGAAAAACTCTCAACTAATGGCTTATTACTTGTAGAATATGGTAATATAGAATAAGGCATTAATAAGTGTTTTATAATGACTAATAAAGAGCCAATATACTGCGAATATGCATGTTAATTAACAACTAGTTGATGGTTAATTTGTGTACCTTAATATAAAGTGTTACCAAACATTTTATTAAATAGCATGGCAAAAAAACGTTCACAAAATCATTGCACATCGCGCAGTTTATCAAAATACGGACTAGTTCAATATCCAAATTGCAGTAAGCGCATCATTTGGTAAAGGCTACATTTTGTGTTGCTGCAGAGAAGTTCTAGTCTGCAAATGTATTCGACAGACTTAATTAAAAAAAACCTTGCTGTTTACAGATCCATAACATTATGATCCTTTTAATTTATTTGTCAATGATAATGTAAGAATCCAGCCAATATGGTGAATCTTATTGCATTTGCAATATCAGTCAAAATGTATTCTTTTTCAGATTGTGCAGCCCTACTAGTGCCAAACAATAGCTAAAGGTGAGCCAGCTCCAAACAATCTGCTTTTGCACACCTGTATGTTCAGCAGTGTGCAAATCCTAACAAACCAAACATTTTCCTTTTCCCATCAGACAGCCGGAGTATAAAAACGCAGAGTGTTTCCATGCAGCTGCTTTCATACTGTAACCCTGCCATAATGTTTCTCATTGTTCCCCCCATCTGTCTCCCTCGATCTCATCTTTTCTCAGATCTAGACGAGGTTGTCACTGTGTCAAACAGAAGGTGATGGAGCTCCAGCTGCACTGATACCCCTCCACCCTGCCTGCATTACTGCCTCTCTTGCTTTCTGCTTTCACTAAATCAACATCTCTTCCCCTCTCCGGCCCTCCCAGCACCCTGCCCAGTAGGGATGTGCATCTCCATCACTAAGGCCGATGCGATGCGCATCTCGATACGTTGCCAACGATACGATACATTAACGATACATTTGAAACACCAGGCGATGCGATATGATTCACCCCTGTTGCGATACAGTTCGATACGATTTGATTCAACATTATCAAATAAAATAAAATAAAATCAAGTTTTATTTATATAGCACATTTTTAAACGATTTTTGGTCGAGCCAAAGTGCTGTACATATAATAAAAATACCCTACAGTAAAGACACTTTACAGCAAATACAACAGCACAGTTTGTTCAGAATATCAGTATGAGAAAAAACGACACCCTCTGTCCTTAGACCCTCACATCGTTATGCGATTCGGGGCGATACGATGCGTTTCAACACGATGCAAAATAATGATACAATTCAATATGGTACGACAGAGGATTTTTGTTTTATTCCTTATATGAAGCAAATTGTAAATTAACAAAAAAGTGCTTTACATATTTGGTTCTCTCTACTAGTGCATCCCATTATGCCGTTTCTTTTTTACCTTAAAAAAACACTTGGACACTTGGACCTTTCACAAACTGGCCTTTTCACAAGTGTAGTAGTGTTCTCTGTCTCCAGAGTACAGTGTAATTTTATAACACCTCACAGTTAAACAATTTAAGGATGCATTGCCCATGATTAACAATGTGCAAATAACAACTACCATAGTGCAATGCCCATACAACTGCCAGCCTGATGTGCTTAACACTCATTCATAGGCTAACACACCAGTGAGCAGAAAGCAGTGGTTTCTATATGAACAATAACAAATACAAATAACCTTTCACAAACAGGTATTTCAGAACTGCTTACGTAAGGAAGACATTTAAACTATTATTGGCAGTCACAGGCTGTTGTAAACTAAACACCACTCTCACTGACAGAACACCTCACTGAGTGACTCATATGTCTAACTTTCAGGTTTTTCTTTTCAGCCGCAAACCCCATGTCGCCTCTTTATGTGCGTCGCTAAGTTCCTCGTACTACTTGTGTACTTTAAAGCGGCACGGCATCGTTTACAATTTGCGAGCGATTTTTCAAGTTGTCCGTCTTTCTTGTAAATCCAAAGTGTTGCCAAACGTTTGATTTGTAGGTATTTTTCGGTGTGCTGTGTTTCTCTTTTTCCTCGACTTCCATGTTTGTTGATAACTGAGACTCTCGGCCTCCGTAGTGGCGAAGCAAAGATCAAAGATCGTCTCTGCTGTGTGCTGACAGAATGAGAGGATATTATATGAATGAATCGTTTTTTTGCCGATGCAAAGACGCTACAATCGATGCATCGCGAGTTCAACCCAAACTGTAGCCGATGTGCACTCTTTCAACCGGTGCACTCGCATTTTGAACGTTTATGCCGGTGCACCGATGCGAATCGTGAATCTTATCATCCCTACTGCCCAGATAATCTACTTGGTCATCATTCATCTTTATTTGTGGCGTGGCAGATTGACATCACATTGAGTTGCTGTTAGTAGATGCTGACGTGTCCCTCTGAGGGTAAATGCCTGCAACAATATTTAAAAATATTCAGCGTGTAGGGCTGCACGATTTGGGGAAATAATCTAATAGGGATTTTTCTGACAGATATTGCGATTGCGATTCCATTTGCGATATTTGTTTTTAAGCGACCCAACGGACCTTTATTGTAAAATGCGGCCATATCTCCGGCTAGGAAGGTCGCATCAACGTGCTCCCGTCTCTAGCACCCCCGCAGCCCGAGCTACGAGTGAAAGAACTAAACTTACATGAAACTTCTGTTGGGTTGCTTTAAAGTCAAGCTTCAGTTTAAGATTCACCCTGTAATAGATGTAAAACATGTGATGGAGCGTTACTAACCTGACTCAGATGCTTTGTTTCACCAAACCATCTAGGAAAGCTCCATTGGAAGCCATTTGGAAAAGTATTTCAAAACCTACTATCATGGGCCACTTCTGATTGGTTAACAATTACTGGTACATGTGGAGCACAGCACTTCTGATTGGTGTGGATGACTGACACACAAGAAGAACAACAAAAAAAAGAATCGCAGGCTTTGCGATTTGATAATTGCATCATTTAAAATCGCGATTTCGATTTAAAATCGATTAATCGTTCAGCCCTCATGTGGCACGCACAACCTGTGTGTATTTTTGAAGGAAGACTAGTTGTAACCATGAAAAACTTCTGCATCGAATTACAAAACTCATCCATCTATCTTCATTTGACAGGTTTGAACAACAAACAAATGTCGGACGCTGACTACAAATCAACAAGCAAAAACCAATCAGATGTGAACTCCCACCATGTGTACAGCCCCATATTGAGTTGACAAAAACAAAAACATTAACAAATCCACAGCAACATGCCCAAGTATTGACATATGCAGCTGTGTTCAGCTGCCTGTTGCCAGCTCATAATGCTGACAAGTTTTTCCAAGCCTGGCTTTCCTTCCACACCGACTGTCACAGTGTACACACATCCCTGCTACACTGAAATCAAAGAGAAAAGAAGGGCAGAATAATAAAGACTTTCCAAAACTGAGTATTCCATACTTGTATTCCTCATAATACCCTAAATTAACTTTTTTACATTAATGTTTCAGGTAGTTATGTTAGGGAACATCAATCTAGATGATATGGATACCTAAGATTGTTTCTGACAAAAAGCATAACAAATTTGAAAACTGTAGTGTGTCTATATGCTTTTCTATTTTTATACTTTATTTCAGCGCTTAGTTGAACACTCATTCTGATTGGTCAATTTGGACACTCAGTGGTCTGCTCTTTTTAGATAGTAGACCATTGCTAAGGATATCAGATTGTTGCTCTTCTGATCAAGGGACTACGGGCAGTCATATCAATCCACAGAAAGAAGAATACAAAATTAAGCAGCTGCTAAAATAAATATTTTCCTTGACGCAGTTGAGACGATGGTACACAGTGGAATGGAACATATTTTCTTAGCCTAAGCAATATAATAATTGTAAGAGTGAATAAAAGCATGTTTAAATCAATATGTTGTTTCATAATTATTGATTAATTAAGTGAATAGCTGTGTAATAAGCCTGATAATTCAGAGTGATTCAATACCTCTTGAATCTATCTGTTGGGGTTCCTTTTGCTAAAGTGATCAGTTCTTATCCCTTACTTGTTTATACCTAAACAAATACCTACAAGTTTGGAACTTGCATGCAGGTTTGGAAAAAGCTTTCATACTTGCACATTTGTATGCAAATTCTGACCAGCCAGTGTGAAAGGGCCCCGATTATAACCACAGGAATGTATAGCGGAGTCATCCTGAACAAAGAGAAGATAACTATTGCTCAGCTAACTACCTCTGAATAAATACAGGTTAGATAGGTACACATGTATTCCCTAAATATGTGTGAAGAGCCTACATTAACTGTGACTCAGTTTGTATGCCTCATATTGTTTGATCTTTTCTTTCAAACCCACACCCCCTGGTGAGTGGAACAGGATGTCTAAGCTGGAATTCTACTACTCCTTCCTGTCCTCTGCTGACAGCGTCTAATTACTGTGGCCTGACCAAATGGACCAGGAAATACACCTCAATAAACGGGTCCTGTCAGAAACACACATGTGCTCAGAGTGATTGTGTCTTTAATTGAAATGTTGCAAGTCCGAGCTGTGAAACAGAGACTGAGTCCTTGACCAAGACACTGCAAGTCACGCTGAAGGAAATTTGGATTTAAAAAAACTTGAACTTGTTAAGTTGTTGTGCAGGTTTTTTAAACAGGTAGCTCAATCTGTTGAGACTTAAAAGTCTCACCAGTTCAAGTCCCGATTGGACCAAGTACAGAGACTCTGAAACCTCTCCATAAAATCATGTTTACTGTATATGTCCTGTTTTTGTATGTGTGTATTTCTGTCCTATGTGTGTAATGTAAAGGAAAAAGAGTGAAAATAAAATATCCCCTCAAGGGACCAACAATAACCTTCTACTTCTTCTAAAAAGACATAACATTTCCTGTGAGTACATGTTTAAAACTTTTTACCCCAAAGTATATAAATAGCCAGACAGATAAAAGTTGAATCTAAATTGGGTTTAAAGATGCAGCAGGAATAAGGTTAAGCAATGACAGAATGTATTCATTTATTGTACTTAAAGGATGCTTATCGTTGAGGACTATCTAGTCTGTGATGTGTTCCACAAACACTTGAATGTACCACAATGGTTACATCTCAGAACAGTCCCAATTTATGACTCTTTTACCAAATTACATTTATATAACTTTGGTAAGGTGTAGCTGCAGAAAGCTTCAAGTATATGCAAGTTGATTTTCATGGTGCAATAAAATGAACTAAAGTAATGGCTGCTTACATGGAATACAAACTAAAATGAGATGTTCAGAATTCTTAAATGGTAGGCAGAATTAGTGTGTTGCCTTCAGCTAGCCTTCATTTGACATGCCTATTAGGTCATTTTCTCCATAACATTAGGGTCAGGAATGTGAGAACACACGCATACTTTCCAGTATCCGAAGATTTAGGATTGAAGCAACAAGACGGTGATGTAACTCAGACCGACAGCCTTGAGAGAAATACAAACAGTTTCTGAAAATTCAGGCGGATCACTGAACCTTGCCCTAGCATAATTTGGATTCCAATCATATGAGATGGCGATATCTTGATAGACAGAGCTCAGTACATTCATATAACAGTAATGCTACACAAGCAAGTCCACACCTGCCTACCTGCTGCAGAACGATGCCCTGAAACGTGACACTGAGCGTAAATGCAAGATTATAAAAGGCTAAAAAAGATCAATGCAGAGGCACATTTTAGAATCCTGCTTCTTCATGCAGATTCTTGTTTAAGCAAAGACACACTAAAAGGCGTAAGTCTGGGTTTCTCTTCCACACTTCCCGCCACCTGCCTGAAATGCCTCCATTGGAGTCCTTTGTTTACTTCAGGAAATGAGTGGCATCACTATGTTATGATCGCGCTCTAATACATTGTACGTGATAGGCTAAGAGAGCGTTACATCTCTCAGTGGTTGATCACAACAGAGCCGGCCAGCTAACCAACGAGAGCAGACTGGGCTCTGGTTTCAGACAGAGGGTGAAAAGAGGTAGTATGAGAAAAATAAAGAGCTTTTTGAACATTAAAGCATGGAAACATGCCACAGTAAAGGCACTAAATACATTTTAAAATTGATTTGGTATCAAGGATCTTCTTGAAATTAAAGCACAAGCACCCTATCCATCCAAGAACGATCACTTAAGCTTTATTCCAAACTGAAAAACTCAACAACCTTCGCCAAACCCATGGACCTCACACAGAAAAAGGCAACCATGGCAACTAGTATGTTTGTGTTTGCACTGTTTGTTCTAAATAAGAATAAAATGGCCGTGGATGCTTGAATGAGACCAAAGCAATGTGCTTACATAAAAAAAGGTATTTGCACATGAAACAAGAACTGTTCACTGAAAGCAACACTAATGGGCAATATTAATGAGTGTACCTTATCCAAAACGCTCATCTTTTAGAGCAATCATTTGCACTCTTAAGTGATAAAATGCCTAGGCAATCATTACATAAATAGCTTTCTTTATAAAGAACTAATTAAAATGTATGCACGGACACAACACATTAAATTAACACTGTTATAATTACATATCATACCTTTGTCTTGTCTTGTTTTTCTCTCCATTGCTAACAAGGTATTTTCACATTAAAGAAGTCAAAGAAGAACAGAACCTTTACTATCCCACAGGATGTGATGTAACCTTCCCTCCTGCCATTTTTATTAGGGGACGAACTCAACATAAAAACATATCCTGACTGTTACAAGAGAGTAGAGGTGTGGTGTGTCATCTGACAGAAGGGGAACATCCCATTACAGATGTTGCAGCTTAAATACATCCTGAGAGGTCAAAATGAGGTTCAGCCAAATATAGGAACAAATATAGGTTAGTGACGGTAAATGGTGGCTCCATTTTTAGATTCATACAAGAAACATTGCTTTACATAAGCCCTAACAGTGACTGCACTATAGTTGTTAAGGCTTGAAAAGAGAACACAAACGTTTTCACACGGCCATCTGTTCACATGGAACACAAGACACCTGACGGCAGGTCAAATTAGCAGTCCAAAGAAAAAAACGACGGTTAATATTTATCACAGTTCTGCCAAGTCATGTGACATTCTGCCTGATAAACTGAACCATTTCTATTTCTTCTTGCATTATTTGTATTTCTTTTTTGGTCTTGTTTTATGTTTTATGTTGGAGGAGCCAAGGACTGAATATTTTCACCGCAAAAACTACGCTGTAGCTATTTAGCATTTGCCAAAGCTTTGGAATCTTTGAATCTTACAATGTTTACTCCACTAACAATAAAAAGAGCGACAAAGCTGCTTTGCAGAAGTGTTAATATCGACAACCGCAGATAGAAGTAACCCTCAACAAGACCTAATAGCACATGGTTAGCACAATGTAAATCATCATCAATCCGAATCAAAAAGCTTGATCCATCCTGGGGGGCAATAAGGTCTTGTGATAGTAGAATTACATTTTAAAAAACATTTAATTGTATGAACATGAGACGTTGTAGAAAGACAGACAGGAAGACAGATATGTGGAGGAACCAACCTACAGGGACACCTGTGGACACCACCTGGGTGCTTTGAGAGTGATTGGAGAGATTAGATGAGTTATTATGGCTCATGTCAGATTAGACTCCACATTGATCACACAATGGAGGACAGACGGCAAGAGAATTAGAAAGACAAATTGTTTGTTTGATGAGCAGGAAGACATGCCGGTGCAGACGGAAAAGCGGCAAAACAAAACGTACTGTATTTACGTAACACCATTTAACGTTTTAGCCAGCACTCTGATACACTTGTTAGCAGGTAAGGTGTCTATTCTCTAAGACAGACAATGTTAACATTGCTTTTCTATGTGGTCCACATAAAAAGGAGTTGATGTTTTAGAAACAAATATTTGAAAGTGTGTATTGATCTGTTTGCGTTAAGAATCAACCAGTAAAGAACTATACAAATGTAGGTCCCTTTCTCAGTGATCTTTTAAATAACAAAGTTGTGTAATAGGCCAAACACAGCCTGGCAGGATACTTTGTCCGCAGTCAATGTCTCTTTCATCTTCTCCTCAAACAATTGAGAAAACTCCTAGCTATATAAAGGGAATGTAAAGCTCTAAGCTGCAACATTCATTCATTCTGAGCAAAAGTAAGTCAGGAATAAAGAGTGCACTCAGTAACACCGGAGCACCTTGGGTTATTTAAGAAACTGAAAGTCATTGGAACATGAAAACATGCAGATTCAACTTGCTTACATTTCTGTGTTCCTCCACCTAAATAACTCTTGACTCAAATGTGAAGTGGCACTGTACGTATTATCATCTTGAACAAGCACACCTGAGATGTTGATTGCACCTCATGTCTACACTCAATTAGAAGTGTAAATGCTAACTAGGGCCTGTCTCGAAACTATGCAAAGTTGTCAATGTTTTCATTACAGATATTTTGGAATTGGCAGATATGCATGCCAATAACAAGCAGGTCAAAAGTACAGGTGAGTCAAACATATACTGTTTGTTTTGAAACAGTGTCACCATCTTATAGTTTTTACATCAGAGACTAATGACATGTTTACTTTTAAAGTGTTGGATTAGCCAATTTATTTATATGATTCAACTATCAAAAATCTAAATCAGTTATAGCCTTAAAAAAATGAAAACCATGTATAGGTCAGGCTATAGTGCTTCATTGCAAGACCTATGTTTGCTTAGATTAATCTTAAACAATAAATAGCTAATCAGATAGGCTCTGACAAATAACAGATGCTTGGTACTTTGCCATATTTTGAAACTAAAAAATGTTTTGTAATACATACAATGACAATGGAGAAATGGTTAATGCTCCAGGAGCAGTTTGATAACACGAATATACTGGAATGGATTACAATGGGATTTAAAATAGAATGAGTAAACTTCAAATGTATATGAGCTACAATTACATCCAACAAGGGGAGTATTATATTCTCAAATAATCTTTCAGCAGAGTATTTCTTTAAGACACTGGGTGTTTCTCAATCGCGAGTACGCTTGCTTGGTAGCACATGTCTGCCGAGCATCTTGCTTCAGAAGCGAGGCAAGAATACTTCCTGGCATTTGGAAAACAAAGAGTAGAACACGCTAGCAAGTGTGCAGGTGTGCGTCATATGAGAGGCCCCGCCTTACATGTTCCGTCACAGATTTGGGGAAATTGGTCCGTGCGCAAAGCATTGTGGGGATTTTAAGACCGCGGAGTCTACTCATGTGCACACTCGATATTTCTCCAAACGGAGTACGCCGGGCTCGGTAGATTTCCAAGTATGCTGGAGATTGGAACAGTACTTCGGCGGCACTCGATGACGTAGTATGCTTGAAATAGTGGCTCTGCAGCAGCTTTACTCGCGATTGAGAAACACCCATAAACTGCAGACCCTGGCAGCCTTGCTGGCTAATTACCTGCACCCTGTTAGTACCCAGGTGACCTGCAGAGACAAGTGTGCAGACATACACAACAACAGCAGCAGACAAACAAGCAGCCAACTGTGCAGACCGACAGCCATGCAGGCAGGCAGCAGGCAGCTGCTAGTGTGTGATCAGCAGCAGGCAGCAGCCCAGGAACAAGCCTGTGAGGCGAGAGCTGAGGTATTCAGCAAGTGTGGGCAAGGAGAGGACTGTCAGCTATGAGCACTGAGAAGCCGACAAAGAGAGGGGAATCTGAGAGAGAGAGCGAGAGAGAGAAAGGTGCTGAGACGGGACTCAAAGGGAAAATTAAGAGAAAGGAAGAAGAGAAGATTACAGGGAGAAAAATAGGGCAGCAGATCTTGATAACCAACGTTTGAATATGCCTTTGAGGGGAGTGCGTTACATTTAATTTAAAACTGCTCAATACTTTCATCAAATGTGACCTGCATCTGCACAACAAAACACCATCTTTTTTATATTTTCTGACATCATCCTGACAGGAGAGAATTGCTCCAAATTGCACTCAAGATGGGTGATAACTTGTAGTATAGAGGAGTATACTGGACATTTTAAAGTAACTGAATTTATCTTGAATCTTCATATATTTAACAAAAATGAATTGTGTGAGCCACACAGTTGTACCTGTATAAACTGTAGATAACAGTTTTAATAAAGAAGGAAACAAAAAGGAAGACTGAGATAATAGAATAACCGACTTGCAGTTCTTTTCCATTACCAACAAATCAAGTTGTAGTTTATGGAAATAGTCCATACATGTAACCAATCGACAGTTAAATGGTCATACTTGGCATATTAATTATTGCGTTAAGGCCGAAAACGTGTTTTTCAAATTTCAAAGAGCTTGACCTTTGAACCCTGACATCTTATAAGTTCGTCATTGAGTCCAACGTGTGCCACATTTGGTGAGATAATTGAGATATTGGCAACTTGACAATATAATTCCTCTAAATATGGCTGTCGCCGCCACAGAATCATAAAAATGAAACCAAGTAGTGACAAAAGATCAAAGAAATTGATGAGAGAAAAAGAAAAGTTCAAAAAGCCATTGGAGTCAAAAACAAAAAAGCTGATGAAAAAGAGAGCTGGAAGGGATGTTAATGGGGTTTGTGTGTGTGTGTGTGTGTGTGTGTGCGTGTGCGTGTGCGTGTGTGTGTGTGTGTGTGTGTGCTTCAATAAGACAAGCAAAGGAGGTGATGCAAGGCCTTTTATCCCTGGTTGGCTCCTCTCGTCCCCATCTGCCCCTTTAGCCTGCGCCCAGTTGGAGTAGTTAAAATATACAGCAGGTGACTCACACAAACACACACTGATTCATGCTAGGACTGAAAGATGAGGACACACAAGGGCTGTAAACTCTGCAGAGAGTTCATTCATTGGGAAGAGGCGATTTGTTGCCGTGTCTCCGTACTCAAAGCTGATGAGTCTTTAGGTTAAATACTTTTCACTCACAGCACACTGCAACATTATTTTAGCTATTGCTCGTTTTTTATCAGTATTTCTTCAGCTCACATGAGACGCCAATGCTCCCAATTACAGTTGTGAACATCAGACATGTTCAACAAATTAATTGCTGACCATATATCCGTAGTTTCATTTCCAACAGAGTGAAGCCTCCAAGCATGGGCTGAGTGCTTCTCATTAGTGTTTGTATTAATGGTAGCAGACTGTTGTTTCTAACACAGCACAACATTTGTTTCCACACATGTACAGCTGAAAACACTCAACAAATTTCAGAAAAGCCCCTTTTACCAAAAGTGAGAGGAGTCGAGAAAAGCCATGTAATGGTGTCTAATCGCTGCTCTAACACACACTAACTATGGGGTGATTAGTACTTATTTTCTTTAAAAAAATGTCTTTGATAAATAAATGTTTTTGAAGTTATTATTGCTAAATGAAGTTACAAAATTGCAATAGAGTATATGGCCTGCTTTTGGTGAATGCTTAATGGATCGCATTTATCAGCATTAACCCATTCAAGCCAAGGCAGAGGCTGCCATACAAGGTGCCATTGGGGGGACTAACATCCACACACTGGCTGAGTATTGCGTTGCATCTAGTTAGGGATTGCAAGCAGAGCTTTTTCTACTGCTGCAGATTCACATTTAAGTCATTTAATTGGAGAGTTTAAAATAACATTGCCTTTTTCTAGAAGTTATGACGTGAAATGCATTGTGTCTGAGTGAGCTTGACACTGAACTTTATTGTTTTTGAAAAGTGTCTACAAAATAAGTCAATGTTCATTTGGGGCCATGAGCAGCCAGAGGGAGCCATCATAAAGAGCAATTCCATCAAATGTCTCCAACTACTTTCACTCTTGCTGTCCCCAGACACATGCCGTGTGCGAAAAGAAATGATCATGGTTCCTCAAATAATGATAGAAAAGGCTATCTATTGCCTGACTATTGTTATATTAGAACAACTATTCTGGAACCTGTAATCTTAAACTGTTAATAGGGTGTCATCAAATCTAGCAGGACTGAAATCTTAAGGTAGCCACGTTTATTATCATTTCACACGCATGTGAACGCATGACCAATAAAAGCCTTGAACCTTGAACATGTTATGGTCTAATCAATTCAAAGTATCATAAAATCTTTTTACAGACTACATTTAATTTGTTGTAAATCTCTCTGCTGCTTTTTAGGCCCCGTCCACACGGAGACGAAACGGAGACGAAAACGAACCGAAGTCGATATCAAAAAAGTCCACACGGAATCGGCTCAAGAAACGTGTCCGTCCACACGAGACCGTTCGACCCGCTGGAGACGCTGTAGTACATATGCCGGGCCTGTAGATCGCACTGTACTTCCGCCACAAAATACACCAAAAGCAGTGAATAAGACCCCCCGAGCATGGTTGCCATGGTTGCCTGGTTGCCCTTCTGGTTATTCTCCGCGGTGGATTTAGCAACATGTAGTTCATGTAGTTCTCCAAGTCCACTTGTTGCTGATGGTTGTGGTAGAGGAGCTGTAGATTTTGCACTAAAATCTGTATCATGGTCAGTAGCGTCTGGAGCACGAACGCAACCCTGTGATCCGCCATTGTTGTTGTTGTTGGCAAAACGCATCAGCAATGACGCGGGGGTGAGCGGGAGAGGTGGGGAGAGGCGGGGCTATGATCGTATAGGGCGTACACACGGAGCCGCAAGCGTTTCGTCCCCAGACCTACCAACTTTGGGAGCCGTTATCAAAGTGTATCGTTTGAGGGCTCCGTTTCCGCGTTTATACATTTTGCTCTCGTGCACATTCATTCAATGTTTACATTTAACATTATAAATAATATATGCATGTCTGAAGACAATACATGTATGCAAGAGAAGAATGTATGTATGTGTGAGAGAAAGTATAGTGGAAACGGAAGGAGTATAGTTGAAACGGAAGGCAGGTCATTATCGCGCTGTGATTGGCTCAGAAGGTCGAGCGGGGCGGGCTCATGTTCAGAACTTCTGATTCAAATCAACATGATGGAGGGAGATGAATCCCTGTATCTTCGGACCATTTGTTTTTCTTTATTAAACAAGTAAACGGAAGAGTGTCTGAGAGGCGTTTTTGCTTTTTACCTTACTAAATGGTCTAATGTGTGTGTGAGAGGACCTGTACGGCCCCTCATAAAAAACAATTGACTTTTAAGTGCATCATCTAAAAAAAAACAAGGCAGTCACTTGCCCAAATTCTTTTGAGTTCTCTTAACTTTTTCAGGTTGACTTTGTAACCCCCCTTCTTTTATTCCCAGAGATTTTTCGGAGAATTTTTCTGACACTTTGGCCAAATGGCGACTCTTGCTGCCAGAGCCGAGGCAGAGGCCACGCGACATGAAGGGATCTTTGACAAACATCACCAACTGTTACTATGTTGGTCCCAGTCAGACCTCGCGCTCGCTCTTCCACTAACGGCCTGCCTCCTCCAGTGACAGCCTCTGCTGCGGGACTTCTTTATATTTATCTGCAACTCTTGCAGAGTGGAGGAGACGGCTTGAGAAGCAGGGAGAGGCAGTAAACAGAAAGGGGAGAGGAAGATGAACACGCAGGCGAGATTTCACACTAGATTTAACAGTAACCGCTGACTGAACTATATAACAGCTTTTCCATTTTGGAACTTTCCAAAGTCATGTTTTTAAGCCTAAAAGACATTACTACTGCTATATTACTTTAGGATATGTTAGTTATATATGGTGTTGTAAAACCAAATAGTCATTACTTCCAATGTTGCCTAGTATGTCCTATTCTTAAGAAATCTGCATTACTTAAAAACATATATTGTATATATACGATCCTCTTTCACTTATTTTAAACACTTATAACAGTTATTGTCAAATTTTTTATTATTACAATTTCTGTACCAAACAGGCTAATTCTCAATGACTCTTTTGTTCATGTAGAATTGAAAAAAAGTAACTCTCTTTGTATAACTTATAAAATAATGTACTGAATTTAAGGTTAGTTTCTTTCAAATGTTACCAATACAAATGTACATTTCATATGCTGCTTTGCTTTTTCTTTCTGGGAATAAATAATTGTAAAAATATAGTTATGAAACTCTTACAACTGACACAAAATGACAGATGCAGAAGACTAACAGAGTAGTAATCTTGCAAAACCCAAGCAGCAGTAATGAGTCAGAAAAAGGACTTTTATGGATGCCCGAGCTGTAATTATGTCTGCGTTTTGGATCAGATCTCTGTGGGCTCCTTCCCCCCTCCATTCTGCCACCGCTCTCCCTGCTTTGACTCGTCTTGTGCAGCGAGTGCAAACACAGTCCCAATTTAAGAAATCTGTCGCGCCTTGAGTGCCCGCACAGTGAAAAGACTGGCATCAGATGTGACATTATTAAAAGCTCTCTTCGAACATCTGGAAAACTGTAAAGGGTGACAAAAGTAACTAAGTACATTTACGGAAGGGCTGTAATGGGACTGGACTTTACTTGAGGATTTTTTTTCTGTGCCTCTTTATAATTCTACTTCAATAAAACTCAAAGGGAAATATTGTGCTTTTTACTGCACTACATTTAGTTCACGGCTTTAGTTACTTTAAATATGTTTTATGACATAAAGACTCAGACATAAAACGTACATAGAACTTTTTACTTTCAACTACTATTCTGATGAGGAATAAACTATCATACATTATATTTAAGTATCCATGAAACAAGGGCTGCCAGACAATTCATTGGCGGCACATTTTTCTGTAAAAATGATTCTAAAAATATTTATACTAAAAATACTTTGAGTGGAATTTCCTATCATATTTGAATACTTTTACCATTTACCAAAAAAATGTAAGTCCCATTTTCAATGCAGTACTTGCTTGCAATACTGTATTTATACAGTATATTATAAAACATTTTTCCTAAGTAGGGTATCTAAATACTTCCTCCACGACTGTATGTACAGTACAGAAGCAGCTGTCCTCTACTCTCCATGTATTAAACGGTCCTATAATATAGGAATCAAAATGTCCATATCAAACAGATATAGAAATATACAAATTACTGAATAACATTTGTTTAGGTTTTTTTTTCAATGAGCGATTGAATTTGAAAATATATTTTACTTTTTTAAAAGCCCACTACAAATAATCTCCAAACATGAATCACATTGGACTTGTTCCTGATTGGCTATATAGACCTAGGAACCACTTAAACCCATCCGATAAAGACAGCAAATAAACTGGATACTACTCAGTCTGCAGGTTTAACTAATTTAAGTCATTAATGAATGTGTCCAAAGAACAATATTCTGATATTCCCTTTACAAACGTTATCTATCAATAAAGGCACAATTAACATAATGTTTAAACTTGAATATAGTAGGACTTCTAATTCAGCAACAAACTTCTTGTGGAAAGCTTTTATCAAAGTGTTATGCAGTAAATATCATCCACAAACGTATGTGTATACAGGTTTACATTACTTCACCTAGCAACAACTGAAAAACATCTTCAATCGTCTTAAATGTAGTGTTGCAACTCACCCAAAAGAGCAATAAAGTTGAATCTAATGTTAGGTCTGATGCTGCAACACCAAGTAAGAAAATCTGTAATTGCATGAAACTCGGACAGGATTAAAATGACCCGAGGACTTCAGAGCAAACGTGGCATAAGTAATTTCAGGTAGAGGCAGAGAAAAGAGGTTTGTAAAGTTTCTGCCATCTTAAGGAAAAGAAATACCAATCACCATCCTCTCCTGGCGAGGCTTGGTGCTGCTGAGGGGAGAATACAATCCCCATTTAGAGGAGGCAGGCTATAATTGCACGGATAGAGATGAGGCGATGAAAATAAATGAGATTTGCACCAAGGAGAAAGTTCTGTTTCAAGTATGTTTTCTTTCTCACTCTGAACAAAAGCTTAAACTGAAGTTAATCTAAAGGGAATCTGCCTACAAAGATACAATAGGCTGATTGAGATGCATTTATAAGTAGATGTAGATACCAAAATGAAAGAGATTTGAAATGGCAAGGGTTTTCAGAGCAGAAGCTGTAATTTGGCGTTGGAAAACAGTCTGCCAGAAGTCCCATCTGCACCATCATTAACACCATTCCTACATTTCAAAGCTTTAAAACACAACACCACTCACACAAAGGGACACAACCCTTCCTCAAAGGCTGCAAAGGAACACGGCAAAACACTAACACACAACGATTTCTTTCAACAAAATGATTTTGAAAGAAATGCAAACGGTCGGGTTGCTTTCAAAGGTGTTTTCAATATTTTGTCAACCACTGTGCAGTATACATTCATAGGGAACAGTACATTGGAAGAACTTTCAATTAATAAGAAACATTAAACACACAGCAAACAACAACAAAATGAATTGAAATAACAATTATGGTACGAAAACATTGAAATTCTTATGTGAAGGTTTGAGATACTATCTTGAGATCTAAATCAAAACCAAACTTTGGCGGTTTTCAAAATGAGATTGCGGCTTACCTGCCTGTTAACTTGTTTCCTTTTTTGTCCTTGTGCTGTCTTTATTGTGTATCTCAGCCTGTGGCGCTGACAATCACTTTCAAAATGACAATAGGCTTGATTGCCACTCTCTCCCTTCATTTCCTGATTGTTGCAGGCTCTTGCTTGAGTTCTCTTTTTTTTCTGAAACGCGCCGTTTCATTTCCTGTTCCTCCATTTTCTCTGGGAATAAAGCTTGATGGTAATAGCCATGTAAGTGTAGGAATATTCAATTCGCCGGAGTTCGTCCCTCTCAAAATGAGTAATGATAAAGACATCAAAAAATGAAAAAGGGACAGAACAGGGGAAATTGTCTTGATTTGGAGGGTGAATCAAACTTGTTCCACGCCGGAGTAAAAGCATTCGCTTGTGACAAAACTCTTCAGCCTTTTCACTTCCACTTACCTGTTTTGGTTACGCAATTTCCCTGAGTCGTAATCTCAGACTGAAAAAGGTCAGGGTATTAAAAATGATTAGTTCAGGGTTCAAAAGCAATCGTTTTAAAACGTTTTCTTCACAAAAGGAGAACTGAATAGCGAACAGAGTGTGCAGTTTCTCCAAATTGTAAAAAAGCTTGTTCTTGGTTCTTTCCGTACTTTCCATTGTGCAGTTGATCTTGCAGAATGACAGTTGTCTACCTGACATGGCATTTAAAAGAGAGTCTTCTTTTAGACAAATCTTCTTGTGCTCTTCTTACACAGAGGAGGACGACCAGGGACTCACAAAAGACTGTCTGTTTTCCTTGAGGAACTTACCTTCTGAGATCTCGTTGTCTTCCTCTCTGGTAACGCTGTCTTGTCTTTTCTGAGATTGAACCATCGCAACGCCTGATTGCTGAGCTGGAGAAATAAGACATAATGCAAAAATCTATATTAATTATTGTCGGAAGAGAGAAGAAATACAAAGATACAAAGATTTCAATCAATGAATCAACCAATGAAACACAATTCACAAAAAGAATAGAACAAACTAAATGAATGCATTTTAGTATAAGTGTTTAAGATAAGGAAATACTTTTAAAATCCCAAGAATAGAACGGGCCAGATTAAACACCATGACAAATCAGAAAATATGCATTTAGGCTTTTATGTTAGATCTCAGCCAAGTGGCAGAGACTCAAAAAGCAACATCAAAACCTCACTTACTTTGATCAATTGGGCACAGTGTGATTCAAGTGAAGGTAATGATGAGCCTGAGGATTGATTTATTTCATAATTGAATGAGAGGATAAACCCCTTGAGATTCACCATCTCGTTATCAAGTGGGTCATGTACGTAACAAAACACAACAAAAACATTAACAACAGAATACACATTAGGGCTCTCTCTATAATAATAATAAAATGAAATAAAAATACTTATACTATAAAAATTGAAAAAAGAAATTCCCCAGATGTTTGAAATTGTGAAGATCGTGGTGTTATTTTGTGCGCAATTTTTGGTCATATTTTGTTATCCTGCCTGTTTTATACTGAATCAGCTCCTGATTTCCTCACCCTTGTGATATGCATGCTAAGGTAAATGATGTGTTGCACCTTTACAAATGAGTGTGTTAATTAGCAGATATTAAATAACAAAACTAGTCTATTGTCATAAACAACATTAAGATATCTTCTTGAATAAGTAAATGAATGTTCTCTTGAGCTCATGAACTTCATCTTCACCTTTCACAATGTTGTCAAATGTGTTCCCTGCTCTCATGTGCATCTCAACAGAGATGAGAATGGAGCTAACTTCTTAGCTATTTATTTGATCACCCCCTAAATGTATTTAATTCTTCTTTACAACTTGCCCACCAGATAGTGAGATCCTAGATGTACATTTAACTTGCCTTACAAAATGGTGCCATCTTTATCAGATTCATAATAAACAGGTCCTTGAGAAAAGTCATTTATCTGGGTGAAATTATTCTAGGATCTCAGTGATTCAAAACTCAAGAAGTTGGCATCTCATTATCTTTTTTGGCCTAACTGCCAAACTTTAATATTTATTTGTAATAATCAGTCAATCACAGTTAAATCCAACCTCTTTGATCAGCCATTCAGTCAGCTTGACTGACAAAACGTGTTTCCAATCCAATAATGCCACAAAAGAAAAACAGCAGCAATGATTTTCACTTGTTTAACCCTCCTGTTGTCTTCGGGTCAAATCTGACCGATTTACTACTTTCATCAATCATAACTGTTTTGTTTTACATTCGATTGCATTAAGGCTTTATGATATCCTTCACAGTAGACATTTGAACATATCAAATGGCTGATCACTACTTTCATTGAATTTTGGATGATTTAGTCAACTTTGTAACACCCATGGTGTTCCCGGTCAAACATGACCGCCATAAAGAAAAGGAATTAGTAACCATCCGGATCAGATAAAACACACACACACACACACTCACACACACTCTAGATGTGTTCCCCCCTTATCCCCCCATGTGAATCACACCTGGCACACACACACACGCAGAACAATTTGATACATTTCCCGCTCTTATGTGCCCATCCCCCCACATGGATCACACCTGGCACACGCAATACATGTTCAGTGTCTATTCTTTGTATATTTACTGCAGTTTTTCATGTATACCAGTAGTCTGATACAATATGTACAGTTTGAAAGGGTGTTAAATGAAATGTGGTGATGATTAATGGTTTTTGTGTTTGTCAAATTTGACCGCGAACACCAAAGTAAGGGGGGGAAACGAAGACAATAGAAGGGTTAAATGTCAAACATCATCACTCACATTAAGAATGGCATTTCCTTAGCACTGCTACAGGGTGTTTTGATTAAGTGGTGCAACAACAACAAAACCTGCCGGCACAGGAGTTCATACATGTGATATTGTGCCTTTTCTTTAGTTTTGAAGATGATTTTCTAAATGCTGAGTCAAAGGGCTTTTCCAGGAGGAAACACTCCTGGGGTTTACTGTATTACAAATCTTTCTTAAAAGAATTAGGTGTAGTATTTCTTTTTTTCCTGAAGCACAGCATGACAAGTTAATATCAGCCGGATGCAGCATTAGCTACATAAACAGCAGGGTCACCAGGAAACAATGGTGGTGAGCATTAGTGCTAAATAGTAGGGTTTTGGTCGAATTGTCAAGGTTTCTAACTGAAGGAAAGGACCCAGAAGTAGCACATTGACAGACATGATAAGAGCGGTCTGAATTCTCTAGATGGTAGGAGAGGAGCTTTCAGCTTTGCTTTATTATATCCTTTAGCTTTAAATACATTGCAACATCCTTTACGAAAGGAAAGGAGATAATGATGTCCCACAATTCCTTGAGACTGTAACATTTAAAATGACACGTTTACAAAACAACTGATTGTGACTAACGAATGCAGATCATGTATGTAACATGTATGTTCAGCATTTTATAAATGTGATGTGCTGTTTATGCATTGGTCCAAAGTTAGGCCTATTACTATCAAATCAACTTGTTCTTAACATGTTTGAATGTTGAGGTGCACCGTGATAGATGTGTAGACCCAACACATTATACATACTTTATATCTCACGCTTTACTATTGTAAAATATGTTCATATAGTCATACTTCTATGGATTAATGTGGATTAATACGAGGGGAGAGGAGGGGGAGGGGGGGGTCATATCTCAATGCTGTTCATATGTATAAAACCCGCAAAAAACAATGCTATAAGAACTTAAGGGGCAGATATCTAAATGTGGTAATTGTAGTCCATCTGCGGGTAATTGTAGTCCCCCAACAGCAGACGCACATCAATAACATCTGCTGGCTCATCATTGATACGCCCCCCAGTGTCAGTGCAGTCTCTTTTCCTAAGGCCTGATGAATTCTCCTATCGTCTTTCCATAGGCACTTGGAATTTGTCACAGAGGTTGAGCAATAGTGTCAAGGAAAATACGATAGGACCTGATTTTTTTGATAATTCAACCGCAACCTCTATCCCATGGTACCTTTTGTTTGTCTCTCTTGGTCACATACCAATCAGTGATGTCACAGCAGGTATTCTGCCAATCATAGCTGATGGAAGACACCTGCTGTGACATCATTGATTGGAGCCAGACATGCAGCCTGCTGTCACATAGATCCAATCACAATCCATCCACTTCACTTTCAAACTCTGCGACATAATAAACTCTGTATGTAGTCTCACTCTCAGCTGAATGAGGCTCCTTCATTAAAGCGGCCCTATTCTGCTCATTTTCCGGTTCATATTAGTATTTGTTCTCCTGGGACACGTCTCCATGCTTTAATGTTCAAAAAGCTCTTTATTTTTGTGCTGCAGCACCTCTTTTCACCCTCTGTCTGAAACCAGAGCCCAGTCTGCTCTGATTGGTTAGCTGGCCGGCTCTGTTGTGATTGGTCAACCACTAAGAGATGTCTGGCTGCCCCTTAGCCTATCACATACAATGTGGTGCAGCGATAGCCAATAGAAGGGCAAGTGTTCCATAGTGATGTCAGTACTTTATGGAAGTAAACAAAGGAATCCATTGGAGGTGTTTCAGGCAGGGGATTTGACCTTCTGCAGACCATTTACATGCACACAAACCTATATAACACACTACAGGAAAGGGAAACCCCCAAAAGCATTATAGGGCACTCTTTAAACAAATGATAATGATATGATGCTACTTGTGTGAGCCTCCAGTCTGAAAGCAAACTGATGTGATTCAGAAAAAGGCTCTTACCTTCATGTTTGGCCTGAAGAGGTTTACTCTGCTGTCCTCCACTCAGAGCAATTATCTTAAAGTTGTATTCTTTGGAGGGGTCATAGTCCTCAATGACCAGCTTTGCTTCCTGCTTCAATACCTCAATGTCCTTCTGCTCTCCACCTATTAAGGGAAAGAGAGCAAACACACTCAGCAGTGGAAGTCTGATGATTAGAGGGAAGAAACATTTCCTGATTTGAACTCTGATCACGAAAAGGCATCATTTTTAAGATACTAAGGCCTTTCCATAACTCCTTATGAAAAGGCAGTAGTATCTTGTGGCTGTGTGTGTGTGTTGCATTTTGGCCAATGAGTTCCACCTATTTTGCTCCGACAGGAGAAATGAGTCAGAATGCTGAATTATCTCTGCTTTATTTGTATTGCTGGACAAAATGTTTTGCTTTTTTCTCTTTAGAAAAAATGCAGTACATAATACAAAAGATGCTGCTTTAATGTCTTTGTAAACACACAAACAGCATGAAATATATTTAAAAAATGTATTCAACCCCTCCTTGTCTTTTGTTCTATGTACTTTCTCCTTGAAATTAAAATAGCTGTTTCAGGCTAATTGACATTGTCTAGCGTCCTTTAAATGCGAAACACTCTTTGCAGGGATCAAGAGCTTCAGTAATATCCGTGACATTATACATACATTTAAAAATAGTGCTGGCAACACCTGTTTTAGCATCATAAAGCTCTACAGAATACAAAAACATCACTTGCAACAGCAACACTTTGTATTCCTAGAGGAGCAATTCAATCTGCAAACTGCACTTGTTTGCCTTCTATTGGAGGAGTAAGCCTTTGGAAATATCAATCCATATAGTGAATTGTTGACTTTTGGGATGAAGCATTTTGAACACCTGACCTGCACTTAAACTCTGCTGGCCTGACACAGCAACGCATGGAGACAGACAGACTATAAAGGTGATGGACAACAGAGTGGAACGAAGGATGAGAGCAGGAGGTAAAGACAGATAACAAGACATTAACCTTAGGATTAACACTAAACAAAATGGTGTAAATAGGTAAAAGGTTTTCAGCCAAATGTAGCTTAGAATCAGCATTTGTTGTTTATAATCATTAACTATGCAGAACTCAGGAAGTCATTTTCTTGGTTATCCAGCACATTCATAAATAACTTTATTCTCTAAAGATGATGAGCGCCGCCTAAATCTGCTTGTGCCAAATCAAATGTATCTGCATATAGAGAAACATGAGACCCCAGAGTTATGCATTTCTTGAAGCACATGACAGTTTGACTTCTGACTCACACTGATGACATCTTCAGGTGCATGAATGACCATCTGCTGTACATGATTCAACTGTAACGAACAACCAAAAGGCTCTTGCTAATTGCTTTGATAACTCTGGTCTGTGAAATGTTATTTAGAACGTAATGATTTCTTTTACACAGCGGGTCAGTGGCTTAAAATGGTCATATCAGGTAGCACGAGCAGCTCGCCTCTTATTCAACCGCTCACATGTAATGGGTCGTGGATCAAGACGCCAAGCCTGCTCATTACGTACTAAACACAAAAGACAACCATGTACTACACTACAAAGCATATTTTGAGGTAAGTGACTTTAAAGGGATCGTTTTTATCTTTTGAAGTGGGGTTGTATGAGGCACTTATCCATAGCAGGTAAGTGAACTTGCTTAGATGACAGTCTGCACGCTCCCAGTTTTGAGAATCAAACAAAAGCACATGGACAGAAGCAAAGCAATGTACTGCTAAGGACAGGGCAGCAGCAACATTTAATACATTTCAAGTTTAAGTGTAAACTACATCTTAAGCATTTTCAGCACTTTTCATTGCCGTCAGAAAGCCCTATGCGACAGGGATAAAAGCTGTCATTTTACCTCATCATGGGATCTGTATTGTCACTAACTCCCATCAACAGCACACACTTGCAAATGTTTTTCTAATTGAACCTTCATCACATACACATTAGCAATACAAATGTGTTAAGACAGTCCCCACATGTTGGGGACTGTACAGCTCAGTCTGTGGCTGTTGCAGTTGATTTTGAGAGGTTGTTCTACCTGCTCTGTGTCACTGATTACTGTTGAACTCTTTGTGCTGATTGTATGTTGAAGTTCATTTTACAAGGGAGTTGTTGAACTAGCACTGCCTCTACCGGTTATTATAGTTTATGTTATTGTGACACTTTGGTTAGATGCAAGCTTAAATTAATGTGGCTTTTGTCCATCCATCCATCCATCCATCCAGGATCCAGGATCCAGCAGTTCCAGGAGAGGGCCCCAATCTTCCCTTGTCCCTGGGCACATCAACCAGCTCTGCCTGGGGGATTCTGAAGTGCTCCCTGGCCAGCGTGAAGATATAATTCCTCCAGCTGGTCCTTGGTGCCCCTCTTACTCTCCTCCCAGCTTAACATGCATGGAAAAACTCCCTTAAGTGGCGGCCACGTGGCATCCTTACTAGGTGGCCTAATCACATCAACTGGCTCCTTTCTACGAAAAGGAAATGGCTGCCCCCATCCACAGTACCACTTGGCTTTGCTCCTGTCAGTCTTTTCTAAACTGCATTCTACTGTAGTTAAAACACCGACTATGGATGAGTACATTATTTTGTATATAACCCTTAAAGACAGGTAGATAAAACCTTGTTTAGATGGGTATCATTCCTATAGAGATCTTGTCAACGTGCCGTTGGTCCTTGGGCAAGACACTTCATTGTCGACATTATTAAATGTATAATATGTCTAATTTATGTAATATGTAATGTAAAGCGCTTAAATAAATACCATGAATTATTATTATTAAAGTAACAGACAGAACTCAATTCAAAACATTTGAATTATCCCTTTAAATAATGGATAATACTTGATAGTTAGGTTATTTAAAACATGTGAGCAAGTTGGGACTCAATGTATTGTGCAACCCTTCAGCAAAGACAATTACTGCCATTAATAACCTTTAGTTATTGAACTGTCTCTCAAACCTCCATACCAAACGATCATTTTACACTTGAACTAGACATATCTACTGTACACCTCTCTGAGTTCTCAAATAACTTCAAACTATTTACAAAATATGTGAAAATGTCCTCAGTTATATTTGAAAGTAACACAAAGAAAAGAAACATTTGGAAGCCCTCTGGCACCACAAACTGAGGAGAGGAAAGATTGACTTTATTAACGCCTGAGGTTAAAGATCATTACTGCAGCAGAAAACGGAGGGAAAATATTAAAAACATCAAAAACTAAGACTATGAATAAACCGCAATAAGTTTAAATTAAAAATCACATACATCAATCAAATTAAGTATATGGTTTTCTAATCCTGCCAAATGTGCTTTGCTGTAATAGCAGCAGTCAGCAGTTTACAGATTGACTCAGAAGCGTAGGTTTCCATTTCCTGGCATTTCAGAGAGTCTATCGTGTCTACAGATATTGAATTAAAAGTCCAAGATCATCAGAGAAAAACACTCAGATTAGTTTAAGAGTGTGTGATGAAAGAAGTGCTTATTTCGTCTTCGGGATTTTTGTATGTGATGAAATTGAATTGGTCATTTTGCCTCCTGCTCAGTTATTTGACTTCTGCTGCTGCTGCAGAACACATGTCTTGGTTTGGATCAATACATCTTACAGAGATTGAAGCCAATTTCTTTATTTAAAAAAATCAAAGATCTACTTTCTACTATCTGCTCCTAGAAAATACTTTTCAGCAAAGAAACACCCTATTTATATTCAAACAGATAAATCCTTATCTGTCCATACCACATTTTGGTTCCTTAAACTCTTGAATGGTAAAAAAAAATGTTTTTTAATTAAATAGTTTTGTTCACTTCAAAATCAGGCACTTACATTTGTTTTTGTCTTTCAGAATTTGCTTAAGCTATGACAGAGTTTGAGTCATGTCTTCTCCACTGAAAAAACTGAACCGTTGACTTTTATTAAATGAACAACAGTTGAAGCAAGTTGAACCTAATCATTTTTATTTAAACCTAATATTATTTCTGACAACTAATGTGAAAGTTATTTGAAATCTGTTGACATAATACATTTAATTAAAGTCAACATTTCAGTTTTTTGCAGTGCAGCAGAGTTAGACAAAAACACTGCTTTTCCACATTCATTCCACTCGTGCTGATACCAGAAGCCTACAGGCTACAGATGATGGACCCCGTCATTCAGCTCGCTCACTCGGCCCAGAAGGCACAGAGCCATCCCCGCACTTCCAGTTATTCCTTCACATTTTCTCGATTCTTCAAAACTAAGCAGTACCCAAAGGCAACATGTTGCAACGCGAGCTGCGTGGGCATGTCTCAGAAAAGAGGCCATCATGCTTTGGTGAAAATGTCAGGCCAATTTGGATATGGAAGAATATGAAAAAGGCAGTTAAGCTTTCTAGTAGATGTGAGACTTCAGTGCTCGTTACTGTAAACGGAAAAGCATTGACATCATGTGGCAATGGAGAAAGGCTCCCCGATGGTTGAAGGGAACTCCCTAGGTTTATATGATACAAAATGTATGCATCAAAAGCAAAACACCTTTAACTCAGGGGCCATTAAAGATGATTTTGCTCTTCGATAAAAGCTGAAGATGACCAGGTTTTGTATGGTTTTGTCTGTCTCCCCATGCTTTACCTTTCATTATCTATACCCAACATCGTCTTTTCATTACCTCTTCTCCATGTGTTTCCAGCTTCATCCTTTATCCAACCCTCTATAGTATCCCCCTCTTGTTATATTCCTGTGTCATTCCCTCCATACATTCCACTCTCCCTGCAGTGTCAGGGGACGGCTGCCTGTGCTCACTGCATCTTATCTGACATGTTCTCCATTACTGTGATCAGAGGGCCCAGGCATAACGCCAGCTACAGGTTTACCTGGCCGTTGGCTGAAAGCAGCTTCTGTGGCAGAGGTTGACTTCACGTTCAAACTTCAGGCCACAATGGATAGGTACATCAAACAGTTTAGTTGTTTTAATAATAAAAGCCTGCATCTCTGGAAACAGTCTCAGGATAAAAAAAAAAAAGGTGGTACTGGTTCTTTTACAAAGATACACAATAACATTGTTTTTAAATATATATAATATTTCTTCATCGGGAAATACTAAACATAGACAACCCCATGATTTAAACTAGATGTGGATCACAAAATTGTTTTGTGAAAAAGGGAATATAGACTGCATTTATACAGCACTTGTCCACTCTTTTACCCTTCAGAGTGCTTTGACATATACAACAAATACATTCGGACACATCACCATTATGAATGCAAAGGCTGGAGATGAAACTACCAACCTTCCAGTTAGAGAACCACCATGTACATTATGAACCACAGCCCAATTGTCTTTGTAGGATGTAGCCTATTATATTAATTAAATGTATTAGCTACTTCACTATAAATCAGATGATCTTTCTTTCAGGTGGTTTAGTATTGAAATGCACTACATTGAGTGATTTGAAATTGATATGTATGCCCGTGTGTTTAGGCGCTTAAAGTTGTAATGTGATATCAACATGGAAGCCACCAAGAAGATGTGTTGTAGTTAATTGCGGAGAATTTTGGAACACTATGATGATCTGGTTGTTTAACTACATATTACCCCAGTGGGATGCAATGAAATGATCCCACATTTATTTAAGTTTTTTAATGAAATATGAAATAACATACGGGACATATGTTATTTCATATTTAATTTACTGTTAAAGGTCCCATGACATGGCCATTTCTTCTGATCATAATTCCATTGTTGAGGTCTACTAAAATAGATTTATATTGTGCAATGTTCCAAACTCACATTGGTTTCTCATACAGCATCTCTGTATAGTATGTGTATTCACTCTCTGTCCTAAACGGCTTGTAGGAGCTTTTGCCCCCCCCCCTCCCTATGAGCCCTCTGTGCTCTGATTGGTCAGCTCGCCCACTCTGTTCTGATGAGTCCACCACCGTTACAGCGGAACATCAGTGATTATGTGTTACAATGGCGTTAGCAACCAGAAAAGGACACCAGTAATGACAAACAGATGAGAATGCTGCGTGGGGTCTGGGTGCCGTGTGCCGCGCTGCTGCGAGGAGCGGACAGTGGGTTAGGGTTCATTTCCTGCTTGCTGCGTGGGGTCTGCGAGACAGCGAGACATCGCGAATGGACGATGAATAAACTGTGCCTCCACAAACCCATAGAGGGCCCCTCCTGGGCCTCACACCTTACTTTGGGAAGTCCTTAACAAAATGAATGCTTAAAGCTGTCAGTCATTTCAGTTACAAGACGAGAGGACATGTTTTGCAGCAGTTCATGCAGCTGCACTATTCCCAAAATGGTCTTTGCAGGAAAGAAAGGAAAGTAATAAAGGTAGGAACACATCATGATTAAAAAAAGAAACTTGTGATGGTATAGATCTGAATACACCCATTCAGATCTATACATATCAAGCTGATACTGCATTATAGCAAAGAACACTGACAATTCAATTTTTCTACAGCATTTCATATCTGTGCATCTCCACTGACTGAAATAAAAACATGGGCATACTATACCTATAACAACAGCAAACCCTTTCTCTAAATTGAGCTTGCACAAACACACGCTGTCTGTATCATTTGTGTTGTATCTCCTTGGTAACTTCTTTTCGCATCCATTTTTTACTTCTGTATGCAAATGAGCAATAACTCAAATGAACCTGGATCATGATGAAGTGTTGCTGTACCATGTTCTTGTCAGTGTTGTGAAGTGAAACTGATTGGAGTTCTAAATTACACTGTACAAGCTTTGAAATCCAGTGATTTACAAATACAAATAAAACAATAGGTACATGAATCAGTGTCTGTCTCACGGCCAACTGAAAATGTTCATGTTTAACAGTTGTTTGAAGAACAAACTGTGCCAACACTAAACATATACAGTACCAACAGCATCCTTCTGTTGGGGCTTCATTTCTTTCTTTTTTGAGTATATAACAATTCAGTCATATAAAGTAACATTTATACCTGGTTGTTTAGTGACCAAGACATCATGTTTAAGGACTAAGACTGTGAAGGTTCACCTCTCTTTCTATAAATTATAAAAACCTATATGCTGGAGGTTAAATATTACATTATAAAGTAACATGAGTGAAAAAGTCATGAAGAAAAGAGACCAGGTTGTTTATTTCCAAAACAGGATCCAGTAACAGCTCCCCTGATGTACCATGATGTGCTTAACCAATCACACTATCATTACAATACAATACAAATTGCAGGCTTATGGCTTTACATCATATCCATAAACCGTAAAAACATCTGCACTGCATCTGTTTTTCACTTGCTACCATTCAATTAGAGTAATACCCTGTGTGATTATCACTTTATAACTATGATTACAGTCAATCTCTATCGCACAGAATATATATCTGTTACAGCAATAAAATGAACATAATGTCCATGTTGTGAAGAGTGCAGACAGAGAGAACAGACTCATTGTGCCTCAGTGAGGTGATGTACTGTTGACGAGACTGACAGTGATGGTGCAAGCCTACAAGGAATTGTAGTTTAAGTTCACACTCAGTTACCAGTATATTATGTACAGTATACCTGGCTAACACAGATGCAGGCCACCCCTTTAAAGAATACTACTTTCATGAAGGTTATACGGTCTTATATTTATTTAAACTTTATGGTCATTTCAGAAGGATTTGGCTTGGGAACGAAGATGTTGCGGGTTCTATTCTCGCATTTGACCAAATTGCACTGGTACTTTAAGATGTGCCTGCTCATCTCCTGAGGCACCTGAACCCCACACTGTTCCCCTGCACTGTGTATACAATAGCTTCCCACTGCTCCTTATACTAGGAAGGGTTCAACGCAGGGATCAAATGTAGTTGCTTAAACTAAAGATGATTCTTACAGGGTTTCCCCTACCATTGCAAACGGGACCCCCTTTTGACATAAGATACTGAATATTTGATCTATTATTTATGTTTGCTTGTTTCCGTTAAGCGTGAGAGTTTTTACTTAGTGCTGCTGTCAATTACTATCGCTGTGAGTAAGGCTAGCTATCCTCTAGGCTGCATCATGCAGTGTAAAATGCCATAGACTGAAGGTCTGATAAGTGACTAGTGCTAAGTACCCTTGCTAGGAACTGTTTGTATTTAGAGAGATTGGTTTACTATTAAAGTATGATATCCCTCCCAAATAAGCTAGCCAAGGGGAAACAGTCATATTTAACCGTGACCCAATAAACGTTGATTTGAGTGTGTTAAAATCCAATGTCAGAAGGGTATACTTTGAGAATACTTTTGAGAAGAAAAGTATTATTCTACTCATCCACTTGTAACCCCGCTCTAAATAACAATTTAAATTAATCCAATCACTTAGAAAATAACTTGTATTCCCATCAACACTAGACTGAAGTATTTTCTCGAACTTGTTGAATCAATAAATCCCAAGGTGTGTGCTGCAGGTTTCTACAGGGAGCTCCTGAACAGCTCGGCATCAGTTCCATCCAATCCTGTGTAGTTACGTGTCTCTTTCTCTACAGAGTGAATTATGACGCAGCATGCAGGTGAAAGACACATAAAAAAGGTCGATTTCTTGTCCCTTGGGGCGAGAGGTTCAACAACTGTGCTCCTTTGTGCATAACTAGAATGTTTGTCCCATAAGAAAAAGATAAACGCCACATGGTCAATATGGTTTGTGAATGGAAAGAAATTAGATTTACCTTAATTCTGTTTGTCATTTTACAAATAAACCCGAGTAGTGTCATCTGGGTGCAAGTTTTAACTCCAAATAGTGATGGAGCATCTTTTCTTAAGGAAGCATTATTCTGTGGCAATCACTACTGAGAAGCCCTTGAGCGAGGCACTATAAAACCAATCCATCACAGAGTTTGCGCTGCTCAGCTTCCAGGTGTGAGTGTGGGGAACTGTGTGAACACCAGGCACAACTGGACAGAACTGCTCCTCAGGTTTCCATGACCAAATGAAGTTTAAACGAGACGGTTTCTGCAGAAAGATAAGGCTGGAAAGGAGTACTTTAGCCATTTTGGTTAAATATTCTGGTGTTCTGAGCTTTGCAGCTTGTTTATTGCGCTTTAATCATTGATGAAGACTAAGTGTTTACATTGGCAGGGTTTGATGTCAACTGTCACTAAACATATTGGCATTGACAGTGGCCAAATTGGAAAAGGCTATTGAAGAAAGTCACTTTTGAAATTTGAGGAAATCTAATGAAATACATGGTTTTTTTGGGAGCACCCCAAATATGTGATAAAAAGTGTAACCCAACACCTACTAATAAAGAACCAGACATGCCACATCTGAATCCCTGTTATAAATCTCAACAAATCCTCACGCTGAGGTGGATCTGAGTCCAAAATGACAACTAAATATTTTCCTTCTTTAGAGAACTTTCACAACAACACAGTTTTATGTGAAAACAAAACTCCCACTGTTTTGAGGAGATTCATGCTAGAATTCCAGTGACGCAAACTTTCTGAGATGCTGTGTCTCAATTTGGTTATATCCTTTAGTACAATGCTTTGGGTGCACTGTGAACACAACACATGGCGTTTATTTTGCCTGGGTAGCTTTGTCTCAAAGCGTACACCGACCATCTCTGTGAGATATCTAGCTAGCAACAATCCTTTTGGTACCAAATCAATACAGACTGCTCAATGAACCCTATAATATCACTGGTTGCTCCTTTTTGACCTCCGTATAGTAGTAAGTTACCAATATAGTATTTTGTATAGTTCTGTGTTTACCAAAAAGAACTGCAATCATGGCCGGTGACGTAGCCAAGATGGCGGTCAATTGAGTGCAAGAAGTGTCCAGCATTCAACAGAAAACTTCTTAACCTTTATGAGTGCACCATCTGCATACTTATAGTGCACTACATGTTGTCAAACCCATTTAAGTACACAAGTATGCAGTTTGAAACACATGAAAAGACCCCATATTTTGTTAAGACTGCTCTCCAGGTCAATGATGGACCTTACCTGGCTCTGTGGTGTAAATGACCTTGTAGCTGTCAAACTGTCCTTTAGGCTCTTTCCACGACACATGCAGCTTGGTGGGACTCTGGATTTTGGCACGAAATCTCCGTGGCGATGAAACTGTACAGAGAAAAAAAAATCAAAATAAACAACTTTACACTTTAAGTGCCATTAAAAATACTGCAAATATTTGAATGATGTATGAATTCATTAAAGATCCATGTCATGCACAGTCCATACCACAAACACTTTGCTCTCATGAAAAACTACTGTTATCAGTGCGTATTAGTGGATTACATCCATAACAATGGATGGGAGTTCAATTTTGTCAGTCAAGGGTTGATAGTAGAAAGATCATTTTAAAGAAACGGCTTTGGTTTATAATTTCCAAAAGATACAACTCAGATGTTCTGCTCCTCTGAACAGATGTTGTGTTTAAAAGTAAATGTCCATTCATCCTTTAGAGCATCACTGCTCATGAGGTTTCACAGATCTGCAGGTTTCACAGAATCCGCACCCCTTCTGTTTTACCTCACGCGCTCTCTCTCATCCGTTAAGCAAAAAACACAACTGTGACTGAGTTAAGTTAGATTGAACTCCCTCCAGAGTTATGGCAGCATAGAGGCAAGCGCTCCATCTGGATTTGTAAAGTGTTAGAAAAAGAAAAAGGGGAAAAAAATAAGGATAAACTGGATCTCATCCAAGCGGGAGGATACACATCAGAGGGCTTAGCTTGCACAGATGTCACATTAAAAAGCATAGTCCCATCCTCCTCCTCCTCATCTTCCTCATCTATTGACGAGCCCTTACTGTGCTCGTCTCTGTGGGGATACGACAGGTCTTCTTCTGTGTTCCACTTACCGGCTGCATCAAAGCGACGCCCCTGCCTCTCATCCTGATTAGTTGTTGGCCTTGTCAGCCGCCTCGAGGCCTACCCCCCACTTTTCTCTCTGTATCCTTTCCTTATTTTCATTTTCGCTCTTCATCTGCGTCTCCTCGTCCGTCTTTCCCTCTATCTGATCCCTCCCTGTCCTGATCTCATTTTCTTCCCTTTCTTTTCTCTCTGCGTCTCTGTGCTTTGAAATTGTCATCAGGGGTAAGATGAGGATGAGAAAAAGGAGTGAATGTGACTTCCTTTTAACTGCAAGGAGAAAAAGAACAAAGGGCACCAAAGGGAAAGGCACTGGAATAGCATCTGTTTACTATTCCTCTCCTGTCCTCAGCAGGAGTGTTTAGATGTACAACACACAGTGACTGGATCCACTGAGCTGCACACTATGCAAATACACTTTACAATGGCCTCAACCTGTGTATAAACCCTCAGAAAAGGCAACAGCACTAGAGGAACTGTAGTCATTGTGCTCAGAGTGGGATCACATTTCACTCAGCTCCTAAGCAGTATTGTTACGTTTTCACGTTAAGACACAGGTTCAAACACTGGGAAAGAGCCATTGTAAAGCACTGCAATGCCAAAACACATTTCCATGGTTGACAACCGCAAGACCCCATCTCACACCGGCAGAGCCAAATCCCAGATCATAATCATGTATCTAGAAGCCACACACTCCCCAATCTAATTTGGTAACTATATAAAAAAAGCCCGGGGATGTAAAGTAACATATGAAACCCATAAAGTAGTTCCTTTGTTTGTGTCCTCATTTTGAGGTGAGCAATCTGCTGCTGCCGCCGACTTCTTTAAATACCTACACTGTGACTGATGTAGAGCTCTGATGCTCTCATGCACAAAGAATAAGAGAAGGATGGTTCACCCAAAACGAAAAGAAAAAAACATATTGACTAAAACTGACTTAGAGTGGTGCAGTAAGCACATGTGTTTTTTTGCTAATCTCATTCCTTTGAAAAAATGGGTCCCTCCACATGAGACTTTCCTTGTGTTTCGAAATATTTTGCAAAAAATAAGATCTGTGGCAAACACACATTTACATAACAAAAATTATACTTACACGTTTTGTTTAGAAAGATAATCTCCACAGATGAACAACATTTATATGTATTGATATGTATATATTTGCTGTTATGTGTATTTTGTTTATCTTATACCACTCATATGTATATCTTTATTGTTTTTATTTGTATTTTATTTACATTATTTATTTTAGTTACTCCTCCCTCATGTGCAATGTCTTATCTATGCTGCCGTGACGGAAACATTTCCCAAATTTGGATCAATAAAGTATATCTTATCTTATCTTACTGACTTCTTCTATGACGTAGAACTAACATTAGGATCTCTAAAACTTTTGTAAACCACAGAACTTATTTCAGGCATCTAACCAAAAAGATGTTCCAAAATCGTTGACTTCAAGACAAGTTAACCGGAAGTGGTGAAATGCTAGCTCATTTCCGAGTTGTAGCACTCATTCCTGCACTACTCCACTGCTGTTTGTGACTAAATGCATATAAGATGTCTCTCAAAATGACACATGGTAACATCGTGTGTGGATGTTTGAACAGATTAGTTGTCTGTAATGTTCCTCCCAATGTATAAATACAGCTTTGTTTGGAACGACACGAAACTGAAGATAAAGGGGCTGTTTCCTGTAGCTTTTTCTGAACTGATTTATCCACCTCCCTGCAGCTTTCTCCACAATAGAGGATTTAGACAAGCTGATAAGACCTATCATCAAACACCTCTGCAGCGTTTTGGGTGAACCGCCCTTTTTTTGTGGCATTATCTGCAGAATTCTACTCATGTAGGTATGCAAAGAAACTTGAGTTCAGCAGGGGGAAGGATAATCCTGATTTCAATGGAGAGCACGTGAAGCCGGCGCATTCCACAGCAGGCAATATTTGTATATACAAACACATGTAAGGAATACTGTACCGATGGTCGCACCAACCTGGGAATGAGAATGCGGGCTGCATGGGATTTCGGCTCAGGCTTTAGCTCTCTGTCTCGGAAACAAAGGACATTCTCTCTTCTGGAGAGAGCTGCTCAAATCCCAAATGGTTTGAGAAGCAGATTTTGCACCTCTCTTTGTAGTCTAGTTGAAATGTATTGATTGTGTGTTACCGTGTGTTGTCTGTACTATGAATTATGTATGTTAGTCCGCAACGGGAGGAACCTATCTCCTGGTGTGTGCACATGAAAATCCATCGATGTGGTTGTTTTTTTCCTCACACCTTTTAAAAAACCTGCCGGTTCCTCTGCAGCACCATACATATACACACACACACACACACACACACACACACACTCAGAGAAAGCCATGGATCTTGGAGATTGTATTCTCACACAGAGACAAGTATTAGATTCTGAGCAAACAGCCGGGAGAAGACAAAAGGCCCAGGCTTGTAGAGATGAGAACTTAAATCTCATCTATTTTTGATGGAGAATCGTGTGCAAACAGCAGAGCCGATTCCTGCCGAGAGTTGGAGAGGTGTCCGTAACACCCAGCAGGATTTGTGCGGAAAGTCAGACGCACAGACTTTTGTGTGTTTTCAATTATTTATGAGAACAGGAGACGCAACAGAGTGAAGGATGTAAAATGGTCGAACTCGTGTTTGCAAGTAGGAAGGTTTGAAGTGTAATGTCTTTTAGGGCTGCTCGATTATGGCAAAAATCATAATCTCGATTATTTGGGTCAATAATTGATATCACGATTATTAAAAACGATTATCCATTTACTTTGAAAACATCCATTTATTGAAAAAAGAAAATTGAACAGTATGTTTTTAACAGTTGATTACCCTGAACTTTGAGTATAATTCAACTGAAAAACCAATACAAAAATTATAATACATTTTTTTTTAAATAAATTAAAAATTAAAATAATCGTTTTAATTCGATTATGTTGTTTTCATAATCGTTGCAAGCCAAAATCGTAATTGCGATTAAAATACGATTAATTGAGCAGCCCTAATGTATTTACTGAAATACCTTTTAATGTAATTACATGTTGTCATTGCCAAGTAAAGATGCTACACAGAGCATGACAACATTTCATTCCACAGAACAGTATATCTTTTGTAGTAATTCTAGCCACAAAATATATATATTTCTATGTCATTTGTTGTCGATTTCGCTAAAGTGGCCGAAAAATCTGATTATCTTCACTGGAATGTTTTTTCTGAATGAAACGTATTATAAAAGTAAAACCTACAGTGACATTTACCCACATTCTTCTTGCCCGTTTCCCTTGAGGCTACAGAGACCTGTAGATACTTTTCTATTATATCTGCAGGCAAGGAGAACATGAGAAGCCTCGACGCAGCCTGAGCCACCAAAATCATTCTTTGACCTTGAACCTTTTACAGTAAATCAGGATTTCTTGACAGGTGTTGGGTAAGAGGGTAATCTAGGACATTAAGTCATTATTTAATGATAGCCTTAAGAACCTTTCTATATCGCACATGGAAACTTGGTTAAACAGCAAAATAAAGTAGAACGTTTATCTCTTTCACATCTCTGGGCTCTTGTTAATAGACCAGCAGGAAGTCCACTTATCTGCCTGCTTTTCAAGTTCCATTTTATTTGCTTTTCACCTGATCTAACTCGCAGAAAGTCACAGAGCGAAGGAGTTTCTCAGTGGAAGCTGAAGCTGAGCGTAACTCCTCAGCTCTTCCTGGGTCACTGGTGTAGCCGAGGCTAGCACACTATGGCCTCTCCACTGAGGAATGCTGTGCTGGCTTTCAGTTCAAACTCTGGACAACAACTAGCAAGTGTCCTTTTTGTTATCGAGCCTGAAATGCCAGGCTGTGCTTTTACTGGGCCAAGTATTGCAGACTAACTGGTAAACATCTCTTTGAGGATTTCACTTTGAACTGAAATGATTGGTCAATAGTCGTTCTACCTAAAAAAACTAAAATATTTTACAGTTGCTAAGGTCATTTTTTAAAGAATAAAACCAAATACTTGCTGGTTTCAGCGGTGTCTCAATTGGGGGTATTTAATGCTTATATTGGTCTTAGGTGATACAAAATTATCTTTAAGTTTTGGAGTGTTGGTTTGACGAAAACAAAAAGAAATGTCACCTGGGGCTACATGAAATTATTAAAAAAATTCAGAGAGCAAGGGGTGCCGACCACAAAAACCACACTGAGCAAAAAAAGGCCTTACTTTCATAGTATCCAAGAACCCTAATGTTGCACTGTGACACAACTGTCAATCTAATATTGACAGTTGAAACTATTGTTTACTTTAGTTTATTTGTTTATAGTGTCGTGGACAGTCCCCATTGATCAACTGTCACAAAAAACAGTAAATGGGGCAGCTTTAGCCAACATGGCTAATTTCCAGCTGTTGTCCACGGCCAGATGATAATAGACACCCTTACAATCACAATATATCAACAGCATTAGTTATGAAAAGAGGATGATTGAATTATGTCAAGTATTCCATGTCAGAAAAACTTAAACGATACAAAACATACATATTACAGTGGTGCAGTGATGACATATTTTGTAGGCCGACCAACAAGTTTGCAACGCAAGGGCACCGTCGACAAAAAGCAATGGGATTTTTCCATTTGATTTCAGATAATTGCAAAAATTGCACAATAACACGATTGTTATCTCTTTTTAAGTTTCAATCCAATTACCAGACTTAAAATGCTTACATTAGGCTACGTCAGTCTCATCGCTGTGCATGCACCGCTAAGTTAAAGACTGAAGTTGGCGTGATAACGTTTAGGAATCTCATTTAGCCACTTGTTAGCAACCGCAGTTTTTAATCAAGCTTAAGACATTCACCAGTAGGATCAGTGTTTCCGCCAGACCAGGGCTGAGAGGGAGTCCACCCCGAGAGCGGGGGGAGTGTGACGTCACGTTGTGTCACGCGACTTGAATTTTGAATTGAGAGAATAAGGGCGTCAAATGACGGCAAGACGCCCCCTGGCGGAAACGCTGAGTAGCATATATACTGAAGTTGTTTACTTTGTAGAACAAAACAATGTCACCGTGCATCAGACACATGGTAAAACCCTCACTGTCTGAAAGCTTGCATGCTGACTTTTGAAAGCCCCAATCTGGTATTATGGTATGGCCCAGTGTCAGCCTATCCACAGACGTTATGGTTATGGCACTGTGTCAGCAGGCTGTGGCTCTCACTGCAGTACAGAGCAGATTTAGCCTTGTTTTAACTTCATCACTGCCAACAACCTTTGAAAAGTTGGCAGATGCTGAATGTGTTTGGGTGTAACATAAGTGTTTAATTGTTCTTGAAGCAAAACATAAATCTTTTAGTCTGTTCTATTTTCTTCCACATTATCTTCCACAACCAAGACATTAAGATTGAAACAGATACAAAACCTTATCTCAATTCCACAATCAGGTCTTGTAAAGAGAAGGGGAAATATCACTTAGCACAGCTAATATAGGGACAAGAATATCAATCATAAGCGGTCCTAGAGAAAAAGTCTTATTAAGAAAGAGGATCATATGAGATGGTAATTATGATAATACTGTTGATGAGACCTGTATCTCTGTGGAAATGAGGGAGGTTACGTGTTAATTGGGTGAGAGAATGTCAGCACATGGATTGCCAACAGAAGAAAAAGGAGAAAAACATAAATAGATGAAGAACGTGTTGTCTTCATCCTCATGTTATAGATAATGAAGTAGATATATATATAAAACACAAATGCTGTGAATTTGAAAAAAACTGCATCAAATAAAATTAAACAATTGATTTTTGAGTAGAGATTCCAAATCTGTAACCTGAGTACCAAAGACATCTTCCATTAGAATGCCCTTTCAACACTTCCCAAGACAATTAGAATACACATGTGCAGAATAATTACAGATATGAAAGACTGTGCACAGAAAAGCAGCTTGTCTAACCATCATTATGATTTTGGCTTGAGGCTTTTCCCTTTGAGACAGACACATGAGGGCAAATGCACATTGAAAGGTTAATTAAAATAAAAAACAATCATTTAAAATGATGTCTTTTGAGCAAAGTTGCACATCAAAATCGCCACAGAGTGTAGTTAAGAATGTTTCCTGCTGAATGAAACAGTGAGTGCAAAGGGTGATACTTGCATTTACACCACAGGGCCAAACTGAGGTTTATCACGTGAGCAATTAGATCAATCTTTATTGTCAAGCTAAAAATGGATACATTTCGGATCATTTCAAGTGGCACCATTCTGGAAACAAACGGCAAATCTTTAAGTGTGTGAGGAAACCAGGCTGGTCCTGATATGTAAAAGCCCTTGTTGTCCCTGACAGCAAAAAGGTGAAACCCTAAGAAACCATAATGGGAAACCATAGGAAGTCCTGTTAACCTCGATGGTAGAAAGCTTTGCTTTGCCTCAAAGTTAAAGCCCTTGGTTGCTGTTGTTGAATAAAACTGTTTAAGATAAAGACATCATTGAGACAACCGATAAAACGTCTTAATGGGAAAAAACTGTTGACAATGTTTGCCATTTCTGTTATTCCCATATGGCACTTGCAACAAATGTATAAAGCCTTGCATAGCCCTTTAATGAAAAACTCCAGTTATCCTCGTTTAAGGTAGCTTATGTGTCAGCTAGCCCAGTTTCTAGCTATATATGGTGCCACTGTCCTGTGGGAAACCAATACGAAACCCCAGGGTTAGCCCTGTTTGGCAATGTATGGTCCTGATTAGCTGTGTGCTAAACCCCCCTGTTAGCCTTGTTGACCCTGCTAGCCCCTAGAGTGGAAAGCAGGCTAGTGGATGTACTTACCTTGACCCCGCGCTGGCTGAGGAAACAGAGAGACAAGAGCGAAGCCTAGCAGGCAGAGACTCAGTCCGACTGAGAAATGCATCCTGGAAGCAGCAGACAGGAGGGCACGACACACCTGGAGAAGTAAAAACAAGTATGAGAAAGAGTGAGGAGAAAGCAGGGGAAAGGACAGGAGGATGAGACACAGGTAAAATAATTCGAAGGAAAGAGTGAGTCAAATAAGGAAGCAAGGATTTGAGGAGTAGAAATTGAAGAAAAAGAGAATGTGTGAGGGGTATTGTGGGAGAAGGGGGTGTGAGAGAGGAGCACAGAGAAAGCTAAAGGGATTTAAACACCGTGAGAAAGGATTCAAATCTCTGTCGCACAAAAATAGCATGTGGTTTTAGCAGGTATGGATTTGTAAAAGTAGAGAAAGAAAATATGAATAGACACCTATCTGTAGGTAAAGCCATCCTTTGATGATATACAGACATGTTCACTTACATCACAGATGTTATGACCCTGTCCCTCCCATCAAATCTCTTGCAAACTGATGACCAATTTTCTACAGTTTTTGTAACTGCAAAAATCTCTGGTTTTCCAAATAACATCTGTTTTGCTACTTCTGTAAGTGTTCCCTTTTAGATGCACAAGTCAAGATCTATTATGAAAAACAATTATTTGCCATTTTTGGACGTTAACAAACTACTTGCTCATCAAGATAAAGCACATAAAGTAGTGACTCTAACACATTAGTATACTAAGTGCATAAAAACATCTCACTGTCACAGCGTCTCCATGGCTGCATCACACATAAAGCACAAACATCCCTGCAGAAGATTGAAGGTGCAACAAGCAACACAACTGTGACCATACAAGCGATCTAATACCTGGATCTGATCAATGCCAGTAAAAACACAATAAATGTCGACGGATTTACCAATATACCCCTGGTTCCAACAAGTTCTGCATTCACATTTTTATTTCAGGCAATTTTCAATAATTTATTGATACGACTGACAATTACCACTTGGCATTTTCAGCATGCCAGTGTTAAGACAGGTTCTGGTTGTTGTAATAAAACTGAGTTAGGATTATAAGGTGTGTTGAGAGTGAGACCAGCCCTGCCTCAGTGTACCTGAATAAAAATATCTAAAATATGCATTAAATATTCCCTTAGGCACCTACAATTCACGGTGGTAAGTTTATGACGATATTAAAACACCTGGCTATATATATATATATAACTCTAATTGCTATGATAAACTAGTAGATCATAAGATTTTATCGAATTAAGAACCATGTTTTTACACTATGGCCTCAAAATTAGCCTTTTGACAATACTAATGATTACTACCAGATCTATTCTCACTTTAAGGTGTGCTACTATACAGTAGCAGAGGTTGTTTCAGGCTCAAACGCACCCATCCGATGTTGAGAAAAATCATAGAAGACAACATATCAATACCAAACCCACTTTATGTTTTGTGGATAAAAGTGGAAGTTGTGGTTAATTGAAATGAGCACAGGTGAGCTATGCACGTTGCGCGGTCAGGAGAACGGAGCGGCATTACCTGGAGAGAAAAGGTCTAAAAGCTACTTTTGCAGATGTGAACATAGTGTGAATAAATAGTAGTTATACCTTCTCAGATCATATGTTCCCTGGCTCCACGGCTCTCCTCCGGACAGCTGAATGAAAAGCTCACTAGTCCCCAAAGCGACTCTGATCCACACTGTTCACCAACTCAGCTCACTGTCCACCACGAGACAAGTTAGACAGAGTGAGACACAATTTACCGGTCCGAAGTTTCAAAATAAAGTCCCTGCTGAATACCACATTTGAGTAAAATGAAGGTTATATTCAGCCTTTCAATGATTGTTGATTAGGATAATAATACAAACAAACATGTAAGTCCCTGTCGAGTGGATACTACTGTTCCGTCTTAGTTTAATTGATTGGTTATTGAATGCAGCTGGCTAATGCCACATATGCAGTGCTGTGTAGGCTTTGTACTGTATTTATATGTACTTCTAACATTCCTTACTTAACAAAGGTGACACTTAATAATACATTTTTAACGTACATGTACTTCAAAACGTTTTTCTTGGTTGAGAGAAAACAAAACGTGACAGCTTTGGAAATGTATTGTAAGTCAAGCTAATGTCTGCAACCAGCTTGAAACAGCAACAACTACAATTAGCTAGCTGGCTTCTAGGTTCTAGGTTGCCTTGAGCTGATTATCGAGCCTTCATTGTAACAGTCGCGGGTGTACTGTGTTTGTGCATGTGGGGAGTGTTCAGTGGCGGACAGGCCATCGGGACGTTCGGGACGAATCCCGATGGGCCGGTACCGAAGTGGGCCGGTCGGGCCACTCGGCCCACTCGGCCCACTTCGGTACCGGCAGGTGGCGGACTGGCCATCTGTATAATCCCAGAACGGCCGGGTCGGTTCACTGTTTTTAAACGGCATCATTGAAGTTGCGCTGACAGGCGACAGAGGTCCACCGTTTCTCCGCAGCGACGCTCCCGTTGACAGTTCACTGGCACACCCCACCCCCCCGTTGACAATTCAAGTTTGCTGGGCTGGGTGAGATTCCCGGGCTGATTTTTAGTCCCAGTCCGCCCCTGGGAGTGTTGCAGTAGAACATTCAACTGTAGCGCCGGTACATTAATGGGAAACCCTAAATGTTTGACACCCTCTATGAAACGTCAAGCTACCCCACAGCATCCCCAAAAGAAAATCTCGGGCCGCGGCACATGGCGGTTTTGTGTGCCCTCCCGTGAAAATCATATGCCCTCTCTGTAGATTTGTTCTGTCGCCGGGTCTGCTGACTGCCACCAACATTTGTGTTTATTGATTGTACTTTTTAAGAGAAGATTGTAGTCAGTCACTGCCCTTTGTTTTCTGTAAGACATTTTAAATGTAGGCTAGACAGCCTACTTTTACTTAAAGGTCCCATGACATGGCCATTTCTACTGATCATAATTCCATTGTTGAGGTCTACTAAAATAGATTTACATTGTTCAATGTTCCAAAATCACATTGGTTTCTCATACAGCATCTCTGTATAGTATGTGTATTCACTCTCTGTCCTACACGGCTTGTTGGAGCTCCTGCCCCCCCCCTCCCTATGAGCCCTCTGTGCTCTGATTGGTCAGCTCGCCCACTCTGTTCTGATGAGTCCACCACCGTTACAGCGGAACATCAGTGTTTATGTTTTACAATGGTGTTTGTTAGCAACCAGAAAATGACACCAGTAATGACAAACAGATGAGAATGCTGCGTGGGGTCTGGGTGCCGTGTTGGCGGGACGTTGCGGGGCTCGCTGCTCCGCCCTTTGAGACTCGAGGAGCCAACAGTGTGAGCTGGATTACTGGTGTTGTTTCCTAGTTGCTGCGTGGGGTCTGCGAGACAGCGAGACACAGCGGAACTCAGCCTGAGCACACACGCAGGATCTCTGAGTGAGTGAGTGTGTGTGTTACGTCACTATGACCGTTACGTCACTATGACCGTTACGTCACTATGACCGTTACGTCACTATGACCAGGAAGAAAAAAATTGAAAAAGAAAAAACGAGGCGTTCTGGGGCAGCATAGACAGGTATTTTCTTTGTTAGAGTTTTATTCACTACAGGGTGTACTTTGAGGGTTTGTGACTCTGCATACCGTTTACATGCATAAAAAGCTACATAACACACAAGGGGACGGGTAATAACCGGAAAAGAATGCCATGGGACCTTTAAGCAACAATTGGAATTCTCAACTTTTTCTTAGAGTATTTATACCGTTTGATCAGTGGCGACTGGTCATTAGGGGCAGGTGGGGCACAGCCCCACCTAGTGTCAGCAGAAAGTATTACAAATAATGATTACAAAAATGCAAAAAAAAAAATAAAAAAAAATATAAAATATATTTTAAGATCATGTTTAATCATCTGATTCGTCTGTACATTGCTGTTTTAGTCTGTGTTCTTCTAATTAGTGTGTCTACAGTCACAGTGTGTGCCTATTGAGCTGTTTAGAGCCATGTGGGACAAAACCTGATTATGCCCCTCCCTCTCGCTGTGAAGTCAACGGTGACTGTAAAAACTACACTGCGCATGCTCAGAGTATTTTGTAATGAAATGTGTGTGGCAAAAAAATAATGACCAGAGGGGCATGGAGCTACCATCCCCACCATACGTCATCTCAAATCATTCAGAGCTGATTGGCTGTAAGTACGTGTGCCGCGAAAAGTGTGGTGTGTGAAGAGGAGACGAGAGAGCTGCAGTGACGCGTCCTAAAACCAGGAAGTAAGCTGCGCATGGCTTCCCTCGACAAAAAAGCAATGAGATTTCTCCAGAGGATTTTAGAAAATAGCTGGAAATAAGATCTGTGGGAAACGTACCTGTTAGATAAATGCACGTTTTGATCAGCCGGATAACATCCACATGTCTACCCTACTTTTATAATTTTTTTATCATAAATCTATGGATTAGATTTATGATAGACTTTTGAAACTACAAGAACATAAGGAGGACTTTTACAAAAAAGTAATAGAAATGTTTGTCCAGAAGGATAGGCAAATGGACTTCATCTTCAAGTCAAGGTAAGACCGCAATTTGATTGAAAATGGGATCTTACTAAGAGAGAACAATTCAATATTTAAATAATAAAATTACATTTTTTGGGTATCCTTTTGTTGAACTGTTTAAAATTAATCGAAGCATCAGACAAAAAAAGCTTTTGAAAATAATATTATATTTTGGTTTAGGTCAAAATATAATATTTGTAAACCTGAAGAGTCAGTGCCAGTGCCTCACCAGCCATGAACCTCACTGCACGTCACTGCAGAAGCTTATATATAGACATCTAAGTTTTTTGTGCCCCACCACTTTTGTACATATAAAAACGCCACTGCGTTTGATATTAGTAATGTTAGTAAGTAAGAGGTCTTGATAATTCACTAGAACTGTGTCAGATCTAAAGTCTGAGCCTTTCAAATAGCAATTCACCTACATGTACAGTACGCATGATATATTTTTTCACCGTTTACAAATTATTTAATTCAGAAATGTAAGCTTCAAGTAGATACTCTTCAATATAAGCAATCAACTAATTTGTAACCTCCTTGCACAATATATTACATTTAGGCAACAGTATACAGATTAGAGATGCCCTTTTCCTCTTTTATTTTGAAGGCAGAGTTGCCTACTTCCTGTGTCTCTGTTCATGTCTAGCTGTATGCCTTGACGCTGCTGATCTCTCAGTTGAGACTTGCCGGGGACTGACGGGTGTTTCCCGCTTCATTCACATCCAGCCTGCAGCTATTCATTCCTTTTACCTAGTTTAATGTGAGGCGAGGCTGCAGAAAAATGTGTTTGAGTGCTGAGCGGCTGTGGGGACAAAATGAGTATTTCTGTGACCCCTGGCTATAGAGGCTACTGTATCTCCCCAGGGTTTCTTTTAATATCACTCTCTCAGTTGAGGGCAGGTGGTTGGTGCTAAAAAACTATGGAATCATGGAAGAAGAATGGAAACAATATTTCCTTAATTGTTGTGAAATGTTCCCTCATGGGTTACACAAGGCCAAGGCCAAGAGAAAAGACACTTTGAAAGTTCCTTTGTCATCCCAAATCACTCCAGATTAATGTACCTTTTATTACAATGTGTTTTTTTTTTTCACCAGAATATTATAATAGGCCTTCACATAGTGATATCCACGCAGAGCTGTGGATGTGCCGGTGACCTTATCTCAGAGATAGCACGGAGCCTTGGATGAATAATGGTCTTCTGTCTGCTGAAGGTGAGGCGCTCAGTTTCTCTCTACCTCAGTTATTACAGGTTTGTTTGCTGACCGTGTAACCAGGAGTAGAATTGGAGGTGTCTGAAGTCTCTAGGATTATCATAATCATGAATATTTAGCACTAGATTCCTCGTGGCTACAAAGCAACAGCTTGAGTAAACTATTTGTCTTCCTGACTTCTCTTTAACACTTCATGTAGGTGAGTGGCAGTTTTTGTACAGATTAATGCACCTTAATCATCAGAACTGAAATACTTTATTTATGACGGGGGAATGCAGATTTGGAATGAAATATATAAAAGGTAAATAAATAAAAAAGATAATACATATTTTATATAAACAGAAATGTCAGAATGTGCATTAAAAAGATAAAATAAATAAACTAAATAATAAATAATAAATAAATGTATTATTTTACAAACATAAGAAGTTCAAGTGAAATTTCCAATAAAATTAAATAGAACATTATAACAATATATGACAATAAATATGCATATTAAAAAATATACAGGGCAAATATAGATATTTCATGATGATGAGGATGATGAGGATGATGAGGATGATGATGATAAGCATACTTATTTAATACAATTTGCAAAGTGACTCATGATGAAAATGTGTTAAAATAGGAGCATTTCTAAAACAACAGTAATAAATAAATAAAATGTAAGCCTGGGCACAAAATATAAAAACAAATAAAAAATAAATTAACACGTTTCAGTTGCTTGCATGAAAGCAAGACAAATATTACAGACTGTGACTCATCTCAAATTCTCTGTTTGCAATTTTGAAACAGTTAATTATCTGTGTTTTTGAAAACTTTTCAGATGGTGCACCTTGTGTTTCTGCATTCAAAGCATGCCTTTGTGAGAATAAAACCTTAATGATGTGACAGGTGCTTCTCTGACAGAAGATGGAAGGCTGCGGGCAGACACAAATGAATTGCCTACACTGGAGGCTTCAAATGAACTCACATTTTATTTCCAGCTGAAACTGAATACATGACCCTGCACCTGCAGAGATCCCAGATACACTCACACAACATGCCTTGATTGGGACTGAATGGAAAATAATGATGGTGTACGTGTGTCCCCAGAAGAGAGGCGGTTGCATGGAACAGAATTAAAAACCTGAAACGAGGGCATGGCGTCCATCCCTCTATGAAAACAGAATGTATTTTGTTAAATACTATAACACATTGAAATATCATTCCCTACATGAATCCTTCCATCTATTGCATAAAAAGGCGATTTATATTGAATCATTAATATCTCGTTAATACCAATACACTGTAATACGGGGAGGTGTGTGGCGCAGTGGATAGAGCCTTGGTGTTGGGATCAGGGGGTCACAGGTTCAAACCCCACTGCAGTCAGCATGTCGTTGTGTCCCTGAGACACTTCACCACAAATTGCTCCTGTGGGGATTGTCCACTGTATTGAGTATGTAAGTCGATTTGGATAAAAGCGTCTAACAAGTGACATGTAATAATAATACACAAGTTTTGTATTGCAGCACAATGTGCAATCTTTTCAATTTATATAATTTTTTCTTTTTTTTTACATTTTGCTTGAACTTTTCATGTTTATAATAATATATATATATTATAATTGTATTGCACCTTCTTAAGTTATAATATACATATATATATATTTTTTAACTTTATTTATATCATTTTAAAATTGAGCAACTGTCATAAAACCTAATTTCCTGAGGATCAATAAAATATTCAGATTTAGAAATATTTGTCTTAATCTAAATGAGACTCTGCTCCACTGGTTGCAGTAATATAAGTCGAAGAGGCCCTTCAAACTTTTGTAAAGTTGGATTTGAATGGTTAGCATTGGGTGATATTCTATTAGTTATCTTTGTTGCAGGTCTATGCTAACCCTGTAACACTTCATTTAAAACATCAGAACAAGGTGTTATGTTGCCTTCAAGTGCTCCTCATAAAACACTTACACTGCTGTGACATGTTGAGTTGCCTCTGGGCATTTTCAGTGTCAAAACAGAGCCCATACAGCCTTTACAAATCTTATATAAGTGTATATTTACACACAGGTAGTTGTTATTTGTTTTACCAGTAGGAGGCAGATAAAAGTGGAGTGGTCTCTGCAGACTGCTCAGTTTCATGAAGTGTTGCAAGTGTGAGAACTCTGTCTGTAATCTGTCAGGACAGTGTGTGTCTTATTTAAAACATGCTTTTCTTAAAATGAAAAAAAAACTAAACAAGAGAACGATTTTGATCCTCTAATATGCAAACATAATTCATAGTGATATCAATCATCAGAAGAAGTCATTATATAAAATGTTCTCTCCTCTTCTCTGCCTTACTCATATTCATATTGGATGACATACTTTCAGGTTTATCTCTGTGTATCCAGTAAAGAGGGAGGATCATGCATTTTTTGGCTATACAAACATTAGTTCAAACATAAGCATTAACAGGCATAATACAAATGCAATAAGAAGATGCTAGCACAATCACATGTGGTTTACCTATGAAAAATGCATTCACGTCTGGATATATATGGACTGGATAAACACTGAGATACTGCAGATGATTTCAAAGTGTGTGGGTTTTCATAACTACAGTTTTCCTTGTTTATATCTGACTCAAGTTTTTCTTTTCTTTTTTAAAGAAATTATCAATATTCAATACATTAAATAACTAAATAACAATCAAAAAAGATTGGGAAAAAGTGTATAGCTAACAGATATTGGATACATCATTAGTACATTCATTGTCACATCGTACCACATTAGCCATGTTTTGTGCTCTATAAAATTGTTCGCATATTCCATCAAAGAAATCACCTTGATTTCTTATTCTCGTAGTTACTTTTTCCAATATATACATTTAATTAACCAGATTCTTTCATTCCAAATGTATTAAGTTGTTATCTTTTAAACAGTTCCTTTAAATCTGACATTATATTTGATCCTAAACTTACTTTGGTGCATGAAATGTGTTCCGAATGTGGTGCTGCTATTTTAACACAGTGTCTTTTGGTTTTGCACTTTTTATTCATTTGGAGACGATCATAAAAAATGTAATGGTAACTGCCATCTTTAAAAAGTGTACCTGCTTCACATCCAGTCATATTTGATGAAGTCCCAGTGCAGCCAGTGTTGCTGCAGGGCTTCTCAGTGGTGTTTCTGTGGGCTCTTGTTCTTCCACATCACATGCTCCCTCCTGGTTTTAGGATTCAACACACTCACTGCAGCAGCCACTCGTTTACATTCCATTTATCGTGGCGTCCACCACAATCACAGCTCAGCAAGTTGATGTTGACGTTGATGTTAGCGCGGCCCAAATTATTCTTGAAACATCGTTTTTGAGACGCAACCGCAGTGCATCGCATAATTTCATCTCATGAACTGTCGACACCTCGGTCAAAATTCCTGAGGCGTGCTCGTGAGTAGAATGTCCTATTAGAAATGTCTAAAATGTGCTCATTTTTCTTGGATAAAGAAACAGCACATATCCTTGAAATCTAATTTCTTCTCTGACTGGCATCACCCACTCTGACCTTGAAGAAAAAAGCCAGAGCTATTTTTGTTAAGGAGTAATGACAGCCTTTAGTTTGACCTGATTTGCATGATGTTCCATCTCTCAGGTGAGCTAAGGTTTAAAACCCCTCCTCTAACCTTCCCCTGTACTTTCATTAGCATTTTCTCTTCATTATATGACACGTGAAATCAATGACAGATCAAAGCGTTGACCTTCCCAGAAAACATCAAAAGAATCCTGATGGTTTCAATTAGACAAAAATACTTTAGAAATTATCATAATCTCTTCAGTGTATCGTATAATGGTTCACAGTGAGTGTTTAACCTTCATTACGAGCTGTATTTGTTTCATGGTCTGCATGAACAAGCAGTGTTTCATTGGTTTTCAATTGGTTTCCATTTTAGGGTACACTGGTTTCTAAATTTGGTGCGTTCCTCATTGGTTCTAATGGTTTCCATCTCTTGTTACATTGATGACTAATAAATCCCAATTAGGGATATGTGGTTGCCTTTATTATTTTTCACAACAGTGTGTCAAGATTTTTGCTGTTAGTTAATGGTTTTCATCGCAGTCTGTGAAGCACTGGTTTATGGTTTATATAGGCGCTTTCACACCAAGTACTTTTCCCAGGAATAGTTCCCGGAACTTTTATTTCCTGGAACTATTTAGTAAATCGCGTTCACACCGGAATAAGTCCCTGAGGGAGCCGCTGACGTCACTTCTTCGTCTTCTGCTTTGGGTTTACTGGCAGGCCGCAAACAACTTCACGGCGTATACTGCCACCCGAAGTCCTGGAAGTCCCCGGAGTTGGGGACTGGCTTCAGTAGAAGTTGCTGGGATTCCCAGCAGCTTCTACTGAAGCCTTACGAGTAAATCGCCAGAAGCGCCGGCACCTGCTCATCTCCACCGCTGCCATGTTTTCTTTTGTGTTGCCATAAGTTAGTCTCTCTCCGTTGGTGTGCTGGGCTAATGCTAATGCTAATAATGCTAATGCGAGCGAATAAAATGGCGGCTTTACAAAAACTTGGAATCTTTTTCTCCCCAGGAAAGTCCCTGCTCACTAGCAGGGACTAAAAAGGGGTGAAAAGGTTTGCAAAATCCCAGGAACTATCGGAACTATTCCTGGGAAAAGTACTCCGGTGTGAAAGCGCCTTATGGTATTCTTAATAACGTAAAACATACTAGTATAGCCTGTAAAGGGTACACTGCAATCTAAAACGGTGTGTCATGAGGCGCTTTCACACCAGAGTAATTTTCCCCCCGAACTAGGTCGATAGGGGGGGGGGATTTGGTTTCACACCAAAAAGGATCTGGAACTAGTCCCTAGTTCACGCAAACCTTTTCACCCCCAGATAGTCCCTGCTAGAGAGGTAGTACTTTCCTGAGGAGGATATGGTTCGTGGGTGTCGGCCACGCTAACAATTTCTGATTGGCTGGGCGAATTGCAAACCACGCAAAGTTTTGTGAAGCCGCCATTTTATTTGCTCGCATTAGCCCAGCGCACCAATGGAGAGATACTAACTTACGGCAACACAAAAGAAAATATGGGAGTGGTGGAGTGATGAGGAGGTGTCGGCGCTTCTGGCGATTTACTCGGAAGACGCGACCCAGCAGCTTCTACTGAAGCCAGTCCCCAACTCCAAAGTTTACGAGCGTTGTTCGGTAAAGACACGTGCACAGCAGGGTTTCCGTTAGCCGGTAATTACCGGTTTTTAGCTGGTAAAATTGAATAAAAACCGGTAAATTCAAAACCTGCCGGTCAAAATGTCCGGTAATAATTAGGGATGCTCCGATCGATTGGCCGCAGATCATTATCGGCCGATATTCACTCTTAATAGTTTGATCTGTGCTCTCTATAAAGGCCGATCAGGAGAGCTGGATCTGATCGATATGGACATAAACGCGAGTTAAGTATAACGGCCCGTTCACGCGTGCGTTGAAGCTTGCTCCATTTTTGGAATATGAGGAAATGACCTGCGGTGTGTCTCTCCCAGCATACACGCGGTTTGATTGGCTAGCACTTGTACTGGCAGATTTGCATAAACGGGATTTGATTGGCTGACGCTTCCACCGAAGCTTCAGAAGCTTCAAAAGTTGAACATTTCTCAACTTTTGCAGCGAGCCACACCAGCAAAGCTCCGCTTCGCTTCCCACAATGCAGTTCGGCGAAAAGTGACGTCACCCCATTCAAGTGAATGGTGAAGCTTTCAACGCATGCCGCTGTGTGGACGGGCCGTAACCGGACGAGAGAGAGAGATCAGATCAGCTGCTGCATAATCACCTGCCCACTGTTTAGCGTGCTGCATGAGAAACTGACGGGCTGTCAGGAGAGAGAGGGAGGGAGAGAGGAAAAGAGAGGATCCGTTTCTCCCGTGTTATTATTCAAAGTTAATGTAAACTTTTGAATAATGTACTTCATCTACTACAAGTAGTTTGTTTGAATGTAATAATGATGTTGTTTGTTGTTTGTGGAATCATTTATTGAAAAATGAATCTGAATTTTTCGATCTTATGATTATAAACTGAAGCAATATAAAAATGACTCCCATTAACTGAGTTTTAAACATCAGCATATCCGGTCATAGTCCGGTAATTACCTGCTAACGGAAACTCTGCTACACAATTCTTATTCTTATTATTGAAACATGACCGGTAAGTTTCAAATTTGTCCGGTAAAATGAATTCTGTCCGGACATTTGACCGGCGAGAAAAAATCCTAGCGGAAACCCTGGCGCACAGCTCTTATGATGTATCTGAACAGCGTGTAAATTAACTATAAAGCTGATATTTTGTACAGTGCTTTTGGTTCTCTCTTTTATTTAGCACAGTCAAGACAGGCACAATTACAATAGTGCAATAATAACAATAATGGCATCACGCTGTCCCAGGTGTGTCGTATGCATAGTAAATAGGCTCAGCAGCAGACACCCCTAGTTTCCACCGGGTCCGTCTGTCGTTTGTACAGACAAAGTTAATAATAACTGTAATATTCCAGTTATAAACGACATGAATCAAAGATGTGTTGCTGTATTTTAGTGGTAAAAAAATGCATTCATCATCATAATTGTTCTATATATATAATTTACACAGTGCCTGTAAACCGGAGGAGAATGCTGACATTTCTCCTCCTACTTGAAAGACTACGGAGGGATAGGGTCTGCAAAATTAGTTTGTGTGTGTGTATATATCTATATATGCTATATATGCTCTGAACGTTCCACTTCCTGCCTGACCGACCTTACGTTACGGCTGCGCCGCGACAAAAATAGGATTCGATCCTAATTTTAGAGGAGCCCTGCGCCGAGCCGCTTCTGGGACGCTTCTGAGCCGTAACGCGCCGCGTGTGGTGGAATAGCACCCATTGACTAGAGTGGCCGCGATCGCCGCAATCGCCATGAGCACTGCGGCGCAGCCGTAACGCGCCCGTAACGCGCCGCAGACGGACCCGGTGGAATCTAGGGGTAAGCCTGCTAGTAAACCCAAAGCAGAAGAAGAAGAAGTGACGTCAGCGGCTTCATTTGCCTAATCCTCCCTCAGGGATTTATTCCGGTGAGAACGCGATCTACTAGGACAGTTCGAGGGACTAAAGAGTTCGGGGGGAACAAGTACCGGCAAAGTACTTGGTGTGAAAGCGGCAAGTGTGATGGTGTATTGTGGCTTCAATTGTTAGATGTTGTGTCTTTTTAATATTTTTTAAATGGTTTGTCTTGATTTTCCTTTACATGTAATGGCCTATGCTGGTTTATTTTGCATCAGCACATTGGTTTCCTGGTTGTTGAAGTTATGTAATATCTTTTCTATGCCTTCTATAAAGTTTACTGATGGTATTTTATTGATTTCATTGTGTGATGGTTACTTCCACCAGGGAGGTTATGTATTTTGTTGGTCTCTTACTTTGTGAGCAGGATTATGATAAACAACTGGCGGAGGATGGAATTATTGCAAAAAAGGTTTCCGAAGGGGATAATTCCAGGAATCAGAACAACTACTCTGACACAGCTGTAAAAAAGTTGTTTAAACTGACCAACTACAACACATCTTCTTTTATAGCACAAAAGATGTTTACATATAATGACTTTAACATAATAACCACAATGAAGTCAGGAAAATCACATCCCAACTAGTGAAATGGGACCGTCCAATGCAAAAGCATGTGATGGCAGCATTGGCCTTGGCCGAGGTCTTCATTCTGCGAGTTCCATTCTAGTTTCTAAAGTTGTTTCAGTAGGTCTCCAGTTGGTTCATGGCCTCCTTGTGATATTTACTTCAAGAATCCTAATTGGATGTTTTCTTTTTAAATTTTGTTTGGTTTCAATAAAGTTAATGATAGAAATCATTCCATAAAGCTCATGTTCAAATCCATCTTTTACAGTATACTGTATAATACCTGCATCACACATGAAGCAAACAAATCCATAGTGTATCGCTGCACACGGTCATGTTAAAGCTTTCCACAGTGGGTGTCTGTTTTTGTTGAATGTGTCTCTACAAGCTGCAAGTCAAAAGCCAATCACCTGGAATTCTATTAAATCCCTTGGAATTTTCAGGAATTCCTCCTGTCCTAGTTCTCCCTATGACATTTGGAGAGGAGAGAGAGACGCCAGGATTGATGTGAAGTGATCAGCAATGTTCAGAGATGGAAAGATAAACTGAGGGGAAGTATTGTAACCTGAAAGTGAATGCAACTGCACATTCAGGTGCTCTCGTCCGATTGACCTGCCCCTGTAATGATAGTGATCTTCTCCCTTTCTGTCTTTTTTTGGAAGACTGAACGTTTCCGGGGAGGGCCAAGTTCAAACCACTGAGCCGAAGATTTACACTTGTTTCACAAGTTGATATTATGTTTGGCATAGTAAAAGGAAACATCTCTTTATTGCACAATCATTCATTCATATCCACTCTGGTCTTGTTTGCCTTTTTTCTGTAATTTAAGGTTTACTCCCTCTCAACAACTAAAAGGGTTAAATGTGCATGTTGTGTTTCAGCTTGTCTCTGCTGCGCCCAAGTGGCCATAAATCAGTCAATGCAGGTTAAAAGCAGCCCGGCATGTGGAATCTGATCCAGGAACAGTGAAAATGGTAAGCTTAAAGCGACACATGGGTGCATCCATGGTTTCTTATTACATGGATAAACTCATCTGACTCGAAAGGGTCCTCCAATGCACTTGTGGCTCTATACTGTCTGTCCTGCATATATATTAATTGTTGCGTAATGTACAGGCAAATGGCTCTTTTGCCTCCACATTCATCTACTTTAGTAGCTATACCAGCTCTATATCAAATGGTATATAGTATATAGTATATAGTCTTCTTCTGTGCTCCTACTACCAGTTATTTGCTTGGATTCCTGGCAAAGTTACATGCCTGTCTCTAGTCCTGTTACCACTGTTTTCTAAAACATCTTAAAGTATAGTAACACTGAAAGTTATTTTAGAGACTTTCCCATTTTTGATCTTGCATATTTTCTTTAAGTATGCAAAGTTCATATGATTAACCCTCCTGTTATCCTTGGGGTCAATTTGCTGTTTTAGTAGTATAAAACATATACAAATGTCAATATTTTACACATATTTGTGTTGATTGTGTAGGATGATATTGAGGTGACTATTGCAAATGTATCATTGTAAAACAAAACTACCCTCTGCTTTAGTTATTGGTCCTTTAACAACATCAAAAAGATCTTACTTTAACATTTTATTTCAGTCAGTGAGATTTTATGGTGATTTATATATTTGTTGATAGTCACATAATAGGAATTCTGGATGTATAAAGGGGTCTGTGGGGGGGAAGGTTGGGGTAATGTTTGATTTAAATGGTTATTTAGGTAGTCGACTAAGATACCTAAAGCACCAGAGACATACATTTTGGTTAAAATTTGGAATATGATCATTGTCTTGAGTTTTAAACTACTGGGGTCAAATTGACGCCCGAGGATAAAGGGTGTAAAGTAAATCTGAGGATAACAGGAGGGTTAAGCCAACCATATTGAAGCATAAACAGAAGCATCCCCATATTCCCCAGGTACCCTGTCTGTGTGAGAAATGTTTCAAGGGCTGTTATTTTCTTCAAATGTTTCTTTGTCCCTGTAAGAATCCTCTGATTTCTTAGAAAATGCAATAGTGTAGCTCTCTTTACTACATCATCTGCATCCACAGATCTACTGGCTAATTATAAGAGCATTGATGTTCTTTGTGGAAATCCGGTGTTTCAAGGTTCATGGAATAGGCAGGGATTGTTAGGGAATGTTTTAACATTTGCTTTGAATACTTTGCTGTTTTTTCATTAGTTTAACAAAATGTTGTTTTGGTAAATAAATAAGTAATATTGATTTAAATTAGTTGTATTAGTTTTATTAGCTAGTTCTCTTTTCTGTACACTTCATGTATCACTACTTCCTATTCCCTTCCCCTATTGTCTCTTTCTGACTCGTAATCCCTACAATACAATCTGATATAGATAACAACCTGCATTCTGTATTGAAACACTTAGTCCTGCTTAAAGGCAAAGCAGCCATTTCCAATGGCAGAAGGCCTTTATATTATTTACTCATTATTTGATTGTTTTTTAATTGATATTCTGATTGAGAATTCTTTGTTTGATAATCCAGACAATATTTATGAGGTATTTTATTAACTGTACATGTAAGTTGTATTTTAGCAAAATGTTTCAGCTAAATCATATCAAACCCGACGGAAATGACGATAAATGCTGTAAAAAGTCTCTTTATTTAGGATTTTTGGAGAACTACAGTGTAAAGTTCCAAATCAAAATCAAATGAATTCACAGGTGAAAAAACTAAATAAACCTAAATATATCAAAAGAAAGCATGTCACAAAAGGTTAATACTTACAAGATTATTAATTGGCGCTTTCACACCAAGTACTTTGCCGTACTTAGTTCCCAGTGCTTAGTTCATCGGAACTCTTTAGTTCCCGGAACTTCACACCGGAATAAGTCCCTGAGGGAGGATTAGGCAAATGAAGCCGCTGACGTCACTTCGTCTTCTTCTGCTTTGGGTTTACTGGCAGGCCGCAAACAACTTCACGGTGTATACTGCCACCCGGAGTCCCCGGCCGGAAGTCCCCGGAGTTAGGGACTGGCTTCAGTAGAAGCTGCTGGGACTCCCAGCAGCTTCTACTGAAGCCTTCCGAGTAAATCGCCAGAACGCCGACACCTCCTCATCTCCACCGCTCCCATGTTTTCTTTTGTGTTGCCATAAGTTAGTCTCTCTCCGTTGGTGGGCTGGGCTAATGCTAATAATGCCAGCAAATACAATGGCGGCTTCACAAACTTTTCGGAGTTTTACAGGGCGTGGTTTGCAATTCGCCCAGCCAATCAGAAATGGGAACCCTTTTCTCCCAGGAAACTCCGGTGAAAGCACCTATTGTGTGCTTGTAGTTAATTAGTTTCTTTATAAAATCCTCAGTACTGGGTATTTTAAAACAATATCCAACAATGATTCTACTGATTGCCTCCATGACAATCATTATTAAAGATGCAAGAGACTCTACACCCTGCAGAGAGATAAACGCTGCCAACACACACACACACACACACACACACCACACACACACACACACACACACACACACACACACACACACACACACACACACACACACACACACACACACACACACACACACACACAAACACACACACACACACACACACACACACACACACACACACACAGGTCTAAAAAAACAGAATAAATGAAGGAATCTTTAAAACAAAGCACTTCAGTTTAAGCCTGCTTCCTCACCAAGTTGTTGATCCACCTCACACACTCTTCACACTCCTCACTTCCTTTCTGGGAATCAGACGTCGCAGGAGGTGGATGGAAAAGTCAACACAGTTTAGGGAGGGACTGGGGGAGTGTATAAATGCTGCTGTGATACATGCAGGTGATGTGTTTGTGTGTGGAGGAGGCAGTGAGGTGGCACACGGGGTTAAAAGTCCAAACCCCCCAGATGAAGGAAACACTAACTGATGGAGAGATGTCAATAGCATGATCACTTCCAGGGTCACTTTCTAAGACAACAACATGCAGGTGTGTCTCAACACACCTTAAATTAAGCACTTTCCTACAAATATATTACTTTTTTCTCCTATCATGGTCATGCACATGTTTTGTCTCTGTCAGAACACAAGTCCTTCAAGCCTTGAAAGCAGAAATGGATGTCAATGTAAAGGGCATGTGGGTAATATGTACAGAGATTTATTAGCAGAGAGGAACTTATATATTCATAACTACATTATTAGTAAACTATTAGAAGTATTAGTGTTTAACCAGCTGAATATAAGAATGGTTGTGTGTTAGTTGAGAATGAGTCCTTCATATCTACATCTGTCCTCCACAAGTTTAATATGCTGCACATCCTGTTTCTACAGTAGCCAAAAAGTGACAAACTAATATTTGGTTTTGGAGAGGGGCTTTCGTGTTTTTTTGTTAATTAAAGGCAACTGTGCTTTATAGGGAGGGAATCTACATGTACCAATCAGAGTGGTATCGGTCAGTGGTTCAATCCCCAGCCATTGTAGTCACTATGTCGAGGTGTCTGTGAACAAGATACTTTAGCCCAAATTGCTCTATGGTATTGTATGTAAGTGTCTTTGGATAAAAGAGTCAGCGAAATGACATCTAAGGTAATATCATGTAATGTAAACTGTGGTAATGCCAGCCTGTTGCATGGATTATGTTGGTTCTTAAGTTTGTTATGGTAAGGAAGGCCTCAGAGCACGGATAACATGTTTCCCTCTTTGGCTCATGGCTACTGTAGTCTTGTAAAGGTAAGGGTGAATTGATGGGCATTCAGTTGGCTGCAATCTCCAACTGCAACTCGCTAGATGTCGCCAAATCCTGCACAATCTCCCTTTAGTAAACACAGACGAGAGAATATATTTCAAATTCAAATTGGGGGAGTTCCCATTCACTTCAACATATTTTATTTTACTTCCTGACAGCGTCTATTAGCCATGACTTCTGCATCGAGCCCACAAGAACAGTCACATGATGCCCCTCTTATTTATACATGTCTTTCAATGGTTGCTTTTGTACAGTATGTCTAAATGGGCAAGAAAGTGGAAACAAATTTCTTCAAACTGATTAGTTATAATGTTTGGATATTTCCAATCAGCATTGGCTCCAACATTCAGCAGGCTGCTTGTCTCAGATTTACCCGTGCACCATTACTCATTGCACCTCTCCCAACATGTTTGTGACCCCAAACTCCACACGTTGTTGAGAAAACAAATCAACAATCTGCTGCACAGTATTACAAGACAGTATTGACAGTTTATCTTGCCAGATTCTTTTCTGAGAGACTTTTAAAAACTGATTAATTATTTTTGGCGACTTTACAACGCTTTCAAAACGTACCAAGCATTCTTTTCAGATGATGTAGCTGCGATTCAACATTGTGTTGCTCTTTCAGTTATATCTTCAGCCAATCATTCTGTAAACAACATGCTCTCTATCAGTTCAACACTTATCTAAAGACATAATGTTTCCCATGTAATACCTGTTGTATCCTACTAATACACAACAATACCTGACAAGGTTATCTCCTGTTTCATCACTGTGTTCTTGCAGTCCTTTGAAGAAACCTCAGTTAGGACACATGTATTCGTAACTTTTTTCATAAAAGCCAGCTCATCTTCCAGTGTACTGTCAACAGATCAGTGTTTCTTCCATTGCTCAGTGGTCCATCTCTTCCATCACCTCCATCACCACAGTTTTGGGTCCCGTTAGAATCAGGTTGCTGACAGTCCGGTAGTCCAGATCGAGAACATTGAGTCCGTTGACCGCAACCACAAACTGACAAACCTGCAGGGGAAGAAGAAAAGGGAAGCAGATATAGAAGTGAGAAGGGAATTAATAAGGGAGTCAATGACAAATTCGCTGTTAAGGCCCAGACAAACCTGAACCAATATCAGAGCTAGCAACAGTGGATGCTGTCCATTGTGTTGCACAAATTAGCCTTTCTGTTTGCACTTGAGCACACTGCAAAGACATCAACCAATGGCAAACTAGCATGTATGCTCTGCACTTCCATGAGAGGAGATTACTCCATAACAGCAGGTGGGTCATTCCAGAATTGGAGGACAATTTAGACACCAACATTTTTGAAAAATGAACCTTTCATTTGATTATTTTTTGTTATGTATTTAGGAAAAACAGATAATAAACCATCAAAAAAAGTGATTTGCCCAGCTAAGGCATCAAATGTATATTTTCCAATGAAGAATTAACCCTGTTACTCTAATTATAGTAACAGGGTTGAAAATCAATGCTAATTTGAGCTTTTACCTCAGGAATTAATGCTAGCTGCACAATGTAATGCTATTGTCAAGGAATGGACACACTTAGATATTTAACTAAAGAAAGATACATTTGAAATTAATTTGTTTTAGTCTCATAATGTGAGTAACAGGGTTGCGTTTGTATGAGTGCCACACTCCTTCAAGAGTGACAAGATTGGAAATATATTACAAATAAAAGAGAGGACTTAGTTTTGGTCTACCCATGGTAGTAGCACATGGCTTGCTGATGTCCTTTCCACTGTGTCATGCGACAAACAGTTTTTTCACTTCCTCTGCCAAGCTAAAAAGGTTTCCTAACAGGGTTGTGCGCATGTTGAGGGACACACCTTCTGTGCAAAATTAATGTTATTTAAAATGTGTTTATGATTTAACAAATTGATTTTACCATTACAAGACACATATATCAATAGAATAATAAAAAAAAAAGTAAATAAAAACCCTATTTTAAATGTTATATTTGACATGCAAGTTGGTCACCAAGAAGCTGGGACAAGAGAAAAGGGCAATTTTAGGGGGTGTTCGAGAGCTATTTGATATTTTAAATAATATTTTGAAACCACTTTTTCTACAACTTTATATGTATCTTGTCTCAAGACAATTCTGGAATGACCCAGGTGGCGGTTGTCTCGGTTCATCATTAAAAAACAGAGGCGGAAGTTGTTAATGTTATATTTGCGGAACATCATCTTAACAATCTCCCCACTAAGTGTCATTCGAGAAGGCCATATTTTGAAAAAGGCATGCTATTTGAAGGATTAAATGAGATGCTCATAAAAAACATAGCGTACTTTGATAAATGTAAAAGAAAGAATCTGCAGTTTCTTTACTGGCCACTAGATGTCACTTCCAAACAAATTACTGTAATAAATAGGAAACCCCTAACTTTATGTTGAAAATTCAGCTAATGTCTTTTAACAAAACCTGGGGCCTTGGTATAAAACACGGGAATAGCCTACCTTCATCCCAGCAGCAGCAGCTGGGCCGCTGGGCTCCACAGCCTGGATGTGACACGGCCTGTTTCCTCTCACCACAAACCCCCAACCCACTGCATCGCCCACGATCTGAAGACACACAGAGGTCAATCAGACATAAATAATCAGAAGGCAAGGACTAAGATAGCCCCAAAGAAAGGCTGTTGCTAAATAACAGATGCCAAGATTTGAGCTTGTACAACTAAAATATGATGTTAACATTAATGTGCATCCTGGGGACTTTACTTTTCCTTTTTGTTACAATCTTTCATCCCTTCTGATTTTAAAGATGTTCCCCCCTTAAACTTTTAAAAGAAGGTCAATTGAGAACATACTGTAAACGTTTTCTTGATGTAGGGTCCTCCTGGTGTCTGCAGCTCTTCTGTGCTTACTGGTCTCTTCAGGACTACACATGAAACAAAAGTAAAAACGGGAAAATGGATATATATCTTTTCAACTTTTCAAAAACTAGGCAGACATTTTTTTCCCCATTATTTTTGATTTTATAACCTTTTCAAAACTCATGGTGTATGGGTTATCGAACACAGGACTTTTAACTAAGGGATGTGTCCTGTGTGAAACCTACTTCTGACCTAATTTGACTGACCAGGTTATGTCATGTGGCTGACATCATGTATGCTACGTCACTGAGTCATGAGACGTTACGTCCATAGCTTATAGAGTTGTACAGGAATAGTAACTACATTTTAGAAATGAGTTAGCATTTTAGTACTTCCGGTTCCCGCCAAACAATAGCCACCATTAGCTTAGCGGTGGTCCTCGTGTTGTGGTTTGTTTATAGCCTAACCTTAGCTTTCTACTTCTAGTATTTACCCTTTAAACATAATACAAGTGGTGTTAGAGCCATTTTCCTTTTGTTATTATTGTCTGAATGTTAGGATTAATAATAATATGAATTAGATTAAACTCTTAATTATCAGGTATTTTTGTGAGTCACACTATGGTTTAAAATGTATTAATTTAAGGCTCACTTATTTCTTATAATATGCGCGTCAGTATCACGTGCATGGCTATATGCCTATATATGGTAGGTTGATAGGACACAGCTGAGGGTGATGAGACGGGGAAGCGGAAAAGTATTTTGACCGTGTTCTTTTTGTTCTTTTGGAGACTGTTAACCTTTATTTAGTATGAAGCGAAGAAATGTGTCCTGTTGTTTACAGGCCGTCTGGACTAACGAATAAAGCTCATCTGATTCAACCACTTTCTCCGTTAATTTGTTTGGAAACAAAGAGAGTCGCGTCAGAACCCACAACCCCGATAGAGGTGGCTATTAAATTGTAGACAAGGATGAAAACGCCACCACAAGTGGTGTTAATATGTGGAGATAATCCTGCTTAACAAAACAAGTAAGTATCATAAATGTGTTTGGTCCAGATCTTATTTTCTTCAATATTGCAAAATCCATGGGAAAATCCCCTTGCTTTTTTTGAGGGAGCCCATTTGATGCTTACTTCCTGGTCGTCCTACAAAAACACATCATCACTGCACCACCCAATTTAAACACCAACCGTGATCTTTTTATAAACCTTATCAGGTAACAGCAACGCTATGTCATGTCATACAATGTCACAGAGTCACATAGTGTAGAGTTAACTACGCACAAACCCATTGGGTCCAGATACAACGCTATAGACTGCCCCCCAAGCTGCTAAATCGATCCATTGTTAAATGTTTTACCTGATTTGGGGTTGTAGAGCACCGGGGAGGAGGACGAGTTGTTGGGGAGGCCTCTCCTGCTGTAGTTGCTTCCGTCACTGCAGCTCCTCTGCCGGGCCACTCCCTGACCTCCATATCTTCCTCCTGAAGCCGTCTTCACCTCCTTAGAAGCTGATTCTGATGGAGAGGAAAGGTTCATTATAGTGGTGAAAGCTCAGTGATTAGTTAATAATCAGATTCCAACCTGCCCCAGTTTTGAGTTTAACTTCCTCAATTTTTTTACATCAATTGTGTTTCTGTTCAAACATGCTTTGATAACCACCAACGCTTCCTTAAAGCATTGATATGAAAGATAAACAGAGGGGGAACATTGACCCTTTTTGCTCGATGATGGAAAGATGTGTGGCTAAAATGCACCCAAACTGCTATGATCTGCATCAGTCTACTCAGGCTGTGGGTCTTCTCATCCTTATTTAATTGTATGTGTTTTTTTTGATTTGTTTATTTACTCTTACATTTGTATTTGATCCCCGCCTGTCTTTAAAACCTCAATTTAGATAAGGACAAAAATAATCACAGAGAGCAACTGAGAAGGGATGTGTCTCCCGAGGGATAGCCAATATGTTCTGTGTAACTATCACACTCACACACGCACACACACACACACACACACACACACACACACACACACACACACACACACACACACACACACACACACACACACACACACACACACACACACACACACACACACACACACACACACACACACACACATATTGTTTTCTGATATAATGACACAGTGACTCAGGGAAGACCGCCTCACACCCTGATGATAAATTGACAACAACATGATACAGTTATTCTTTACTGTTAGATGAAACAGTGACACTTCCTGTTCATGATAATAATGGATCCACTACTTCCTCTTGTAACCATGGTTACTGTATCTGAGTTTACATGACCAAAATCATTTCCTAAAATAGTTTAGTATGTTAAATGATAATTAATGCAAACCTAAATCCTATCCTTTCGTTTGGCTATTTTATTGTATTACCTAAACTAAGAATCAACTTAGCACGTCTCTAACCATGAACTTGTCATTTATATATTTTTGAGTTGGAACCAACAGACATGATAAATTATGAAAGCAAAATGAAAGATGTCAGTTATTTTAATGAGCAATTGCATTATACACTGAAAGAAGTGAAATGTTGACTTACATTTAATTTAATGACATTTGACGACACAAGCTTCGACCCTTGACCTATAATACATTATTTGTTGATATCTGAGGTTAAAGAGTCAACCTCAAGCAGTTCTTACCTGCTGTACGTGGTCCCATCTCTATTATCCAAGCGCTCAGAGAAGAAGGCTGCTGAGGATGAATCAGTTTGAGTACAACCTCTAACTGTTCAAATAAACAAATTAAAAGACAGACAGATATGGTGTGTTGCAGTTCTCTCTAACATTAAGGTAGTCTCTTCAAATACCTGATAATAGCTAACAGTTTTTTAAATCAGCTGGTCTGTTAAATCAGTCCGTGTGTGTTAAAAGGTCTGAAAGCAAAGGTAGTCATCTAGTTAGAAAAAAAAGTGTGTGTGTGTGTCTGTGTGTCGGTGAGCTAAATATTAAACCCTTGAACAAACAAACTGACCCCAGGCAGGAGGGAGGAGGAGACACACTTCAAGTGAAATCGTTCCTCTCTGTTAAAGCAATATTCACAAAAAAACATGCAAAACAGAATGGACACATTTGATTAAATATATATTTTATTTTTGAATGTTTAATGAGATTTGCGCTGTGTGTGAATTTCTCCTGCATCCTTGCCTACAAAATACTGATAAATGTTTAACTCATATTCCGATAAATTGGGATTAACACAATATTTTATTGTTAAAAGAAAAAAAAATTCAAACAAACATTCAAAAATATAGAGATAACATGTTTTAATATCTTCCAGTCTATTCCCCTCCAAGCCTGAAAGGCAGTGGAAAGATCCCCCTTCAGCTGTAATGAGCAATGATCCTTTGTTTGAGGATGTTTGTTTTCTATTTTTAAGATCTGATCTACAAATGAATTTTCTGGAGAAGTCTGAATAATATCAATAATATCTATTTAACCTTTTACTCCACCAGTTGCTGCAGGCTGCCGTTTGTGGTTCTTATAAGAGGGTGGAATTCTCATAATCATATTTTGCATTGAGAAGCTCTGGAAAAAATATGCTTATACAAGGAGAGTTGAGCAGATCTGAAGAACATGTACTGTGATATGGACAGCTGATAAACATACCTGAGCTTCAGCCTGGTTGCCATGCAGACTGTAGGAGGATTACAGGAAATACGGAGATCATTCTGCTCAGATGAAGGCAAGGAAAGGCAAGTTTATTTATATAGCACCTTTCAACACAAGGCAACTCAAAGTGCTTTTCAAAAATAAAAAACGTTAAGAGCATTAAGAGATAGTCCAGCGGTAACACGTTATAAAATTACATTGAAAAATAGAAGAGAGCTAAAGAGATTTAAATAGTATCTCATCTTTAAACGCCTCATATATTTTGCTCTTACAGAAAGGTATAAGAATTTAATAAGAAAAAATGGCTATAAATGCGACTATTGGTCCATGTTGTGCACTTTCACTTTTACATGGTCCTAAATATATTGAAATAGATATACAGTGATTTCATGTAGAAAAATGATTTGTATAACGGCTTCTCCTGCTTCCAAACTAATCACAGAATCAGCTGAGTCACTTGGACAACGTGGCCGAGGATGACAACAAAAACAACAACAACTCCATGACGTTGCAGACAGAGTAAACACACTTCTGATAAATCTGCATTCCCTTCTGTCTACAGCAGGAACATTCCTGAGTCTTTAGCTCAGAGCCGATCCAGGATCAATCCCTGCTGCTGTTTCAGTTCCTGATCACGTGTGGAGTAGCCATCATGGCTTCTTACACAGCAGATAAAGGACAGGTGATAACGACCACACATGAAAACACAAGTTTGTTTTCGGTAAATGCACTTCTTTGTGGAACCCTTTTATAAAGTGGTGCGGGAATGAGTCAGCACTTAGTTTCATCGTTTGGAGATTCCAGAAAAAATATGTGTGGTTAACACAAGCTGAAGAGATTTTCAGGTTTTGTTCTCATTCTAATAAATTATTATCAATGTCAAGGTGTTTTTCCTAACCTTGCATAATTATTTTGTCTGGATCAATAAGTTCCTATGAATTGTTTTTGCTCCATCAATTTATAAATTCCTCGAAGCTCTGAAAGGTCAACGATCAGCCCCTATCATTGAAGCACTCTTCTTTTATATCTAATCATTTATCCATTGTGTAGATAGTGTTGTGAAAAGAAGAATACCCATTTTCATTGGTGCCCAAGGAACAGGGGTCTTTCAGAGGTTTATTGAAAACAAACCTAAGTCTAAGTTTTGGTCCTACCTATACCACCAATAGGATGCACTATCAGAAATAAACTCAGCAGTCTCTTTACCTTTGACACAGTGACCCCATGAGCTCTGAAGATCCCGTGATAACACAGCAGCATGGTTATTTACTTTCCTCAGAAGCAATTCAATTGTATCAAAATGTGCAGACTTTGTTCAGGGCAATTGTCATCAGATACAATAACTGTGGTTTATAAACTAAATGTTTGGCTGTCAGCACTACGAGTACTCAGATGGTGTATTCACAACAGTCAAAAGGTTGAGTGTGGAACATTGGACAGTTCTCACACTCAACAATTGCCATCTTGGCTAAATAACTCAGATGAACAGAACATTATACAAATAGAAGGTTTATGATTTTGTATCACTATTTAATAACGTAACATTATAATGGTGTGGTAAAGAAGCCAGCGTTTAATTTGTATGATTAATTAACAGTCTGTAATGACTGCAAAAGACTGTTGCTAGCTAGCTATCTAACAGCGCTAATTGTAATGTGTAAGGAATAAAATCAATATTTATATGGCGTAACTTAAAATGAATACACTGTTCTAATTTAAAGCTGCTTTATTCTGAAAATAATAACAATTGTTACTGCAGTAACAATATGTATGATAAGAAAAGGCAATAAAGAAATTACAAGTGTTTTTTCTTGTTTATGTCCATCATTTTTCCATTGTGTAGCGTCCAGCCTTTCCCAATCTGGCCTGCATTGCTGTCTGTTGAAGCCACTTCTTGAAGCAAACTGAAAATAAATGTACAGATATAAGAACACTGTCAAAAAAAACAACTTCAAATTTACGTTAAAATTCGGGCAGCTGTGGTTGCCGGAACTTGATCGTTAAAAGTATAGTAAAATACAAAAATACATAGACGTTACAGTCAACAATTGCTTATGGTAAATTACAATGGCCAAAACCAATAAAGCTAGTGTAGTGTACACGATGCAGCTGTATTATCTGGGAAATAGAAGAATCGGATCAGGATTCGGTATTGGCAGACAATCAATATCAAATGACTTGAATCTTTATTAGCATCAGCATTTGATCACCTTTGTCGACTTGCAGCCTAAATACAAAGATAACTCCACTCTCCTACCACTGCATACCTCTAATAAGCCTTGGTAGAACTAGTGTCCGAGTCATAGGGTCCAGAACTGACTGAAGACATGTGGAACAGAGTCCCATACAGGCATGGTTCGATGTACGGGAAACTGGAACTTTGAACAGGTGTTTTCATATTTTCTGCCTGAAGATTCACAAGTCACAGGCCATGTTGTACCATGTTTTTCGTATACATGGTTTCCCAAGTGATGTCGTTTCAGACCGAGGCCCACAATTCGTTTCACGTTTCTGGAGGGAGTTTTGTCGCCTGATCCAAGCCACTGTGAGCCTGACATCCGGATACCATCCCCAGTCAAACGGCCAAGCGGAGAGGATGAATCAGGAAATGGAGACATGTCTGAGATGCCTGGTGTCCCAGAAACCTACCACCTGGAGCAAACATCTGATTTGGGTTGAGTATGCTCACAATACCTTACCCACATCAGCCACCGGAATCTCTCCTTTCCAATGTGTCCATGGATACCAGCCTCCATTGTTCCCGGAGCTCGAGCAGGAAGTTACCGTACCATCAGCACATGCTCTGGTTCGCCGCTGTCGCCGGGTATGGAAGGGAGTTCGCCAGATGCTGCAGAGAAGTGCGACCCGCATGAAGAGTTTGGCCGACCGAAAACGACGTCCATCTCCAAAATACAAGGTCGGACAACGAGTGTGGTTGTCCACCAAGGATCTTCCTCTTCATGTCGCCTCCAGGAAACTGGCTCCCCGGTTCGTTGGTCCATTTCCCATTTCAAAGGTTATTAATCCTGTTGCTGTTCGCCTATGTCTCCCAAAGTCCCTCAAGGTCCACCCCACGTTTCATGTCAGCAAGCTGAAACCAGTTTTAGAGAGTAGACTGGTTCCCTCCTCCACACCACCTCCACCTCCTCGGGTCATCGACGGAGGTATCGTCTATACAGTGGAAAAGATACTGTCAGAAAGAAAGCGGGGTAGAGGGAGACAGTTCCTGGTCGACTGGGTAGGGTATGGACTAGAGGAAAGATGCTGGATCCCGGGCAGCTTCATTGTCGACAAATCTCTGATCACGGATTTTGACAGACTACGGTCTCAGGTTTCAGGGACGTCTGGAGTCGTCCGTAAAAGGGGGGGTACTGTAAGGTTTTAGCACTAGTATCCTGTTAGTTGTTCTGTTTTTAGTGTTTGTCTCTGTCTTATTTTGATAATGACTCTACTCTATCTTTCCAGGTGTCTGCACTTCCTGTCATTGTGTGTCACCGGTCAGACTGATTGTTGTTCCCGCCCCTGATTGTGTCCACCTGTGCCCCATTACCTAATGTGTGTGTATGTGTATATATAGTCCTTCTCTCCCTTTGTCTTGTGTTGGTTCGTCTTGTCTCATCATTGTATCCATGCCTGTTACCAGAGACCTGGTTGCATTACCTAGTCGAACCTAGTGATTCTATGGAATGTCCTAGTAGATCCTAGAAGACATTATTGAAAAGCTTTGTGTTCTTTATAATAAAGCATATTACAAAGCAACGGAATCGAGCATCTGAGTTCTTAAGAGCCCATCGTGTCAATGGTAACTTATTCTGAGCGGCTAACCTGCTCCGGAGCAGGTTAGGTTGCAGGCTAAGAGATCAACTCAGTGAAAGCACCGCCTGCTGACCAATCAGAGCTCCGTGTGCGGAGTTTAAAGCTATCAAGTCATATTACAGGATAGAGGAAATACAGAAAAACTGCCGTTGCAGGAAAGACGGCCGGCAAAAATCAACTGACTGTGTGAACGTGAAAATTAATAGAATATCCCCTCCCATCTTCAGATCAATCTGACTATTATAACATTAGCGTTAAGAAAGCTTACTTAAATATCTGCCACAACATAAGTAACCGGATCAGAGTAACATTACGTACAGTCCGCGGCACTGTGAGTGCAGACGTCGATGTGTCCCATTATCATTCATATCATATCACATCATAATGTATCATATATTTCCTTATCTGAGTCAGCTTCTTGAGCCGTATCTGGCCGTGCAACACTCACAGTGTCACATACTGTATGCAGAAGTATTATTTTAAGCAACACATTAAGTTGGCGAAACACTCGATGTAATTAAAGTCAGATCCACTCGTGTCTTGGACGGGGCAGTGATTTCATAAACCTGTTAATGTACGCATTCAAACGCTTTTTCTTTTACCAGCTGTATTCACCTTGCAGGTGCAACTATGTGGCTTTTATCCTGGATAAAGTGTTTAAGTCATGGATGTTTAAAGTTTAACTTCTTCATATTTGACTAATATTAAAGTATGACGCTGCGCTGTCAGTACGCTTGTCCGTGTTTGAGATTGGTCGAATGCTCCAAATACCACCCCTTTCATGTGAACGCGCACCTAACTAGATAGGACACGGCTGGCTTGAGCGATCCACTTGATAACCCGCGTCGTAGGACCACTTAGCGAGAGCTAAGTTTACAAATCGTAGTTTTAATAAAATCACTAGCAATATAGGATATATTCAACAGCGGTAAAGCATTAACTTGCTAAATTAACGTACACTGAACTGTAAAACAACTTACCACTATTTAGGAAAGGCTCTGATCAGGAGGGTTGACTAGTAGGACAGCAAAGAGGCGCAGGAGGTCTATGTCATGTACAACCATTGGTAGATGTTACACCTGAAAGAAAGATAAGGAAATAAGAGAAGACAGGAGGACAAACATCTTCTTAACCTGTTAAGCCCCGAGCCTGTTTTTCAGGTTTCGTAAAAGACCAAATCATGTCAAGCTTTACATCTTTCAGTCTTTACAATGCGCTGTTGGAAATTACATTCCAAAGGCTAAATTCAAACTCAATACCATAAATAACTGGGTACCAAAGTGCTTTACCTGATAGAACACGTTCCACACGGAGCAGCAACCATCCGGCTGGGCCTTTTGCTGCATATCATCTCCTCCCTCTCCAGTTTCCAGTAGATATCTACTGCCTCTGTCCAATAAAACAGAAATGCCCCAAGAAATCCTATAAAAAAAGTTGAAAACAATAACTTGCTTTTGGCATTGAAATGGATTAGAATCTCACCATTTTCCTGGATGTCAGGAAGGCCAGGAAGTCGTCCCTTCAAGTCCACAACCAGTCATAGGAGTTCAAATGCAAAGCCTGAACGATGACAAGAGCGAGAGACTTACATTTTACAAGATAAGTAATACCAGAGCAGTGTTTACGACATGCAGAGAACAGATCAAATCCCCTGACAGACTCACACACTTTTGTGTTGTCCTCATCTGATAATGATGTTTCATTTTTAGCAGCAAAGTAACATTACTCAAAGTATATGTCGGGCCCAACTCATGTACAGTATGTTTTGCATCTCCTCAACAATGGTCTGTATAGTTGAGTAGAAACAAAGTGTCTCTACAGTTGCAGGTAGATTAACACACATTTGTAAGAAAAGTTTGCAATGAAGCACAAAACCCCTCTTTGTATTAAAGGTGGGGTAGGTAAGTTTGAGAAACCGGCTCGAGATACACTTTTTGTTACATTCCATGGAATGCTCTTAACATCCCGATAGCAATGAATATCTTAAGTGCTTTGACAAAAAATCCATAAGAAAATGTCATCTGTGGAAGCAGTAATACTGTAAAAAGTACGACCAATCATTGTAGCCGGCCCGGCTAAAATAACTGGATGGCCTACCTGCCTGTCAGCCTTCCATCTGTGCACAAACTTATCTCGTGCCCTCATTGGTCATGTGCGCGTTCGTGTGTGTTGGAGGAGGGGCTCTATAAGGAAGTGGCAGATTTTCTCTGGTTGTGTATTTTCAAATTCTAGCGATCTCGAGCCGGTTTCTCAAACTTACCTACCCTACCTTTAAGCTAGCTGCCACATAAAGTACAGCTTAATTTAACATGCTAACCTGGTAGAGTTAGCTAACGTTAGCTAACTTCATGTCCAACACAAAACCTCTAACGTGCATTACATTGACGATTTTAAACAAAACTTAACTCTCTCAACTTGTAAAATAACGTTAATTTAATTTACCCTTAAATAACTACATCACCTTTTTCAGGGGCAACACAAACTGCAGAAAACGTTAGCTGCTAACTGTTGTTAGCTAAGACAGCTAGCTCGTAACAATAGCCTCCTAGCAAACTTAAGGTTACGTTAACATTAACGTGTCGTTGTAAGAAAGCAAAACGAACCTTCGAGAAAGCTTTTACTCTCAGACTGGGTGTTGTGTAGCGTTGCTTACCTCCAGAAGGACTTTTAGCTGTTTCCCAGTAGAGACTAGAGAGAGCTGTCAGAGCGGTTGCTCTCAGAAGAGCAGCATTGGGCGGAGTCACCGAAACGGCTCTCAACCGCTCTCAACCGCTCTCAACTGATCTTCACCATGAAGGATGCATAATAAGAACGATCTTCACTCCCCGACCGTTAGCGGCAGTTAAAAACCATGTTTTAAACCACTTTGTTTCAACCACTGCTCAGGGATGCAAACTTGTCACCTTTCGTCGAAATTCGCCGTTTTGAATCCAAAATAGGTCGTTTGTGTGATTCATGTAGATCTGCAATAAAAATATGTTTGGGGTATGGGGGGGGTCTGGGACCCGGAGTAATCTGCGGCCGCGAGCTGTTATGTGCCATCATGATGCGCATGGTGTTATTTTTTTATATATTATAATGCAGCGCGAGCTGTGTGCTTGAGTCTTCCTGCCTGTCGGCTCTGCTCATGGATGTATAATAAGGCTCTGCCGCTCCGCGATGAGGGTCTAGCTTCAGCAGCTACATTACCTACGGGTGCGTTCGTTAATATTAACTGTGCGGTCCGGAGTCACTGTGGCACAGACTGGACCGCTGGTGAACAGCTGTTAGAACGGGCCGTTCAGGTGTTCAGATCAGAGCTCCCTGTCGGAGCGGCAGAGCGTGATGTGCACTGAAAAGTTTTTCTGTCGCAATATTATTTAAGGAATCGTTGAGCTAGCTAACTAGCATACATTGTCACTATCTGCTAACGTTAGCTTTAGCCTTCGTTTTCTAATAGTTTTTTTCATAGGCTATAAACAGAGGTGGTATAAGTATCTTGTACTCGAGTAAAAGTAGAAGTACTCAGATCTTGTACTTGAGTAAAAGTAGAAGTACTCTGATCTTGTACTTGAGTAAAAGTAGAAGTACCAGAGTGTAGGAATACTCTGTTACAGTGAAAGTCCTGCATTCAAAATGTTCCTCAAGTAAAAGTAGAAAAGTATTATCATCAAAATATAGTTAAAGTAGCGACAGTAAAAGTAGTCATTGTGCAGATTGGTCCATTTCAGAATAATATATATGATATGTTTTATAATGATTGATCATGAAAGTGTTCTCAAAGCTGGTAAAGGTGCAGCTAGTTTGAATGACTTTGTATACTGCTTGTGGATTTACTCCAGGTGGAACTAAAGTCTGATTTAACACTTGATTATATTTCACATCATTCATCCAAATCTGTAACGCAACTAAAGGTATTAAATACATGTTGTGGAGGAAAAGTACACCATGTACCTCTGAACTGTAGTGGAAAAGAAGAACAAAGTAGCAAAACATTGAAATACTTAAATAAAGTACAAGTATCTCAAAATTGTACCCAAGTATAGTACTTGAGTTTATGAACTTAGTTACTTTACACCACTGGCTATGAAGATAGAAAGACTAAGCCTTGCCCAGAGGCATGAAAATACATTTTCAAAATGCTCAACAGTGCTGCCAAAATTATAAACTGACTGCTACACAATTAAAATAAATGCTTTTATACATTTCTATTAGATGTGACTCTTTGGCGTTTCTGTTATTATTAACTGCTTTAGTTGTTCTGACTGCTAAAATCCTCTGTTATTCCTCATTTTAAAGCCGATATTCCGTGGGGTCGGGGTGCTCGGATCCTTGTCACCTTTTTCATACCTGATGAGTTTGCATCCCTGACTGCTGTCTCGCAGTTCCTCCGTGTCCCACCATCTCTGTCTGTCACAGTATGTCTGTCTGTCTGTCTGTTTGTCTGTCTCTCTATGTCTATCTCTCTTTAGCTAAAATGGTAATCCAACTTCTGGTGAAGCTGGTACACCAGCGTGGTCTTGCTGGTGATACAGCTTCAGCAGCAAGACTGCTGGTAGACCAGCATAAATACCAGCTTCACCAGCATAGACCAGCATAACTACCAGCAAAAACCAGCATAGACAGCATGAATTCCATGCTGGTCTATGCTGTTTTTTTCAGCAGGGACATCACTTATTTTATACCTAAAAATAAAGAAATTACAGCTACAAATATCTTGTACTGGCTGCATTATTAATATGTGAACAGTGTTCAGCTAAAATTGTAATCCAGCATCATCAGCAATAGCATTCTGTTGAACCATCATTGAGTCCTTGCTTGCTTGTGTACCAGCTTCACCAGCAAAAAATGCTGGTAGCTAGACCAGCTTCATTAATTAAACATTGCTGGTAGCCTATACCAGCTTCACCAGCAACATCATGCTGGTATACCAGCTTCACCAGCAACGCCATGCTGGTATGCCAGCTTCACCAGCAACACCATGCAACATCATGCTGGTATATCAGCTTCACCAGCAACATCATGCTGGTATGCCAGCTTCACCAGCAACACCATGCTGGTATACCAGCTTCACCAGCAACGCCATGCTGGTATGCCAGCTTCACCAGCTGGTTGTTGGAGAAAATACAAGTTGTCTCCTTTTTATGGGTTGTTTTAATGCACTGATACTATGTGTGACTCTGCACTGTGTATGACCTTGCAGCTGCCTCTTCTAATGATAGGAGGAGGCAGGGCATTTCAGGTTGTTTGATATTTATGAGAGGACACATACTTGTTGTCTCCTAAATACCTCATGGGGCAAAGAGCAACAGTGGCGTGAAGAAGTACGTGACTCTTTCCAGAAGACGTCGCAGATGTCCCCGTCACCTTTCCGACACCTGCTGATGATATTTGCGCCACCTCGATTTACGACTTTGTTGTTATCTCCGTATTTTGGACTATATAAGCTAATGTTTTTTCCTTCTCCGTTGAGCAACATACCCCATGTGTGTGAGTTAAACCATATCCTTTGTATGTGACTTAACTCTGCTCCTTCTTGCAAGAATAAATTAGTACCTGATTATTGATTCTCAACCCGGTGTCGAGTGATATTTTCCTAACATAATTGGTCCTTCGAGCCGGATCCAAGACCTCCTTTCTTCTCCGGACAAACGAGCCTAACACTGTGCACAGGGAGTCAAGGACTCTTAAAAAAAGACACCTACCTTGTTTAATTTACAAAGAAACAATTTGGTAAATAGGGGGGCCAGTTTTCGCTGGAGAGGAGAGGAGTGACGGATCCTTGAACTACCGACACGGGAGAGAACGTCAATACAGGAATCGTTTTTGGTTTCAAACCCCTGGTTCGCGGAAGGATACCAAAAAAGTCCTAGAAAGACAGGTAAACTTAGCTAAAGTACTTTTAAAAATAAATAGTTTGTGGGTATAGTATAGGGCAATTTTTTCTTAGTTTTGGTAAAACTATTGGAGTTTTATAGTTTGTGGGTAGACTATAGGGCCATTTTTTCTTAGTTTTGGTAAAACTATTGGAGTTTTATAGTTTGAGGGTAGACTATAGGGCCATTTTTTCTTAGTTTTGGTAAAACTATTGGGAGTTTTATAGTTCGTGGGTGGACTATAGGGCAATTTTTTCTTAGTTTTGGTCAAACTTTTGGGAGTTTTATAGTTTGTGGGTATATAGACTATAGGGCATTTTTACTTAGTTTTGGGGAAAACTATGGGAGTTTTATAGTTCGTGGGTGGACTATAGGGCAACTTTTTCTTAGTTTTGGTAAAACTATAGAAGTCGTATCATGGGTTTATGCTGCAGCAAGACCCGTGAGAAGAAGACAGAAACAGAAATAGTAATCTTATAAGGAGATGCTAAATGGATGCAGGTGAAGCATAGAACGAGTGTGAAAAGATTAAAGAAGTGGCAAAATAAATACGACTTCCAAGGGAGGTTAGTGGTAGAGGAATGCCAACAATTGATTGCATCGAGAACAAATGTAACGGGAATGGAAAAAGGGAGGAAGAAGAGGATTTATTAGGGGCTATGATGTGGTTAGCCGAAGCAAGGAATAGAAGGGAAGGACATGAGAGAGAGATAGAGAGGAGAAGGAGAGAAAGGGAAAAGGCTGAGAAAATAGCAGCCTTTTGCGCCGGCAGACCAGCATAACAACCAGCTTCACCAGCATAGACCAGCATGAAACAGCATAAACCAGCAAAGACCAGCATTGACCAGCATGAAGTCCATGCTGGTCCATGCTGGTTTTTTCAGCAGGGTACTCATCAAGTTATTTGAATGAACACTCATCATTCTTATTAGACAAAGTAGATGTTGGCCCAGCCTGTAGAAAGTCATTGAGACAAAACTGCTGTTTTCACATTAAAAACCATTAAATCAGAATTTTCTATATTTTTCTATATTTTAGAAAAAAACGTTATTCTTACAAAGCCGTCTCCATAGCCACCGACTTGGACTTTCAGCTGAGGGAATATAGTGATGAGATTCTTCTCAAGGACCACCTTTTCAGTGTTGGATGGATAACTAAGGATAGAAATGAATGACAAGTGAGCTATTTATTTTTTCATTTTCAAAAAGAATACAAAAAGTTCTAGCATACAAATATTACAAATGCGTGATGATAAAGCAATTGGTTATAAAGAATGTCCTTTGTATCAAGCAAATAAAAAAACAAATGTGCCATATTTTTATAACCAATATATCACTTAAATGCAAAGATTATATATAAACACATTTCACATTCATATCAATCAATCAATCAATCAATCAATCAATCAATCAATCAATCAATCAATCAATCAATCAATCAATCAATGTTTATTTATATAGCCCAATATCACAAATGTTACATTTGTCTCAGTGGACTTCACAGTTTGTACAGAATATCAGTATGACAATACGACACCCTCTGTCCTTAGACCCTCACATCGTACAAGGAAACACTTCCAGAGAAAAACCCACAGTTTAAAGGGGAAAATGGGAGAAACCTCAGGGAGAGCAACAGAGGAGGGATCCCTCTCCCAGGACGGACAGATGTGCAATAGATGCCGTGTGTAAATTGAAAAGATAATACATTTGCAACATAGATAGTCCAAATGTTTGGAAATGCATGTGTCTATAATAAGAAGATGAATCCACGAGGATATCCATCCAGGACTTATGATCCAGGACCACAGCAGCAGGCACAGCCACGACTCAAGATCCAGGGCTCGCGATCCAGGACTCAGGACCACAGCAACACGATCAGCCATGACTCAGGATCCCGGCGTATAGACACCAAAAAAGAAATTTGGGGAAGCTGGGTTATTGGGAACATGAGAGTACACAGGTACAGACAGAGAGAAGGAAGAAGTAAGGTGTCCCCCGACAAACTAAGCCTATAGCAGCAAAACTAGGGGCTGAATCTAATCAGCCCTAACTATAAGCTTTATCAAAAAGGAAGGTCTTAAGCGCACTCTTAAAAACGGATAGGGTGTCTGCCGCCCGAACACAAACTGGAAGCTGATTCCACAAATGTGGAGCTTAATAAGAAAAGGCTCTGGCTCCCATTGTACTTTTAGAGACTCTAGGAACAACCAACAACCCTGCATTCTTGGAACGCAATGCCCTAGTAGGACAGTAGGGTATAATGAGTTATTTAAGGTAAGATGGCGCCTGCCCATTAAAGGCTTTGTAGGCGAGAAGAAGAATTTTTAATTCTATCCTGTGTTCTATAGGGAGCCAGTGTAAGGCAGCCAGAACAGGAGTAATGTGGTCCCTTTTCCTAACTCTAGTTAGTACACGTGCTGCAGCATTTTGAATCCGCTGAAGCGACTTAACTGACTTCTTGGTACACCCTGATAATAAAGAGTTACAATAATCCAGCCTTGAAGTAACAAATGCATGGACTAGTTTCTCTGCATCGTTTTGAGGCAAGATATGCCTGATTTTTGCAATGTTACGTAGATGGAAGTAGGCGGTCCTTGAAATTGATTTTATGTGGGCGTTAAAAGATAAATCCTGATCAAATATAACACCAAGATTCCTTACAGTCTCACTGGAGGCCAAATGAATGCCATCCATAGTTAGTATATCTTTAGATAATTTGTTTCGTAGATTCTTTGGGCCGAGTACAATAACTTCAGTTTTGGCCGTGTTTAACATCAAAAGGTTTAAGGTCATCCACATTTTTAAGTCCTTGAGGCAGTCTTGAATTTTATTTAGATGATTAATTTCATCAGGCTTGATTGATAAATATAGTTGAGTATCATCCGCATAACAATGAACATTTACAGAGTGATTCCTTATAATATTGCCTAACGGAAGCATATATAATGTGAACAATAGGTTCAAGCACTGAGCCCTGTGGCACTCCATGGCTAACTTTGGTCTGCATGGAAGATTCATCGTTGACACACACAAACTGAGAGCGTTCAGATAGATAGGACCTAAACCAGCCTAAAGCAGTTCCCTGTATGCCAACTAAGTCTTTGCAATAGGATGTCATGGTCGATAGTATCAAATGCAGCACTGAGATCGAGCAAAACAAGAATAGAGACAAGTCCTTTGTCTGAAGCTATTAGAAGGTCATTTGTGACTTTAACCAGAGCTGTCTCTGTGCTATGATGTGTTCTAAAGCCAGACTGAAAATCTTCAAATAAATCATTGTTTTTTAAGTAATCACACAACTGTTTTGCGACTGCTTTCTCAAGAATTTTTGAGAGGAACGGAAGATTAGATTAGACCATTATACTTACAACCCATGCCTCTCCACCAAGTCAGAGATGCAAACTTTGACAAGTTTGAGCCTGGTCTTCTCGGTAAGAATGCCATTAGTTTGCAGTTCATCAAATACTTTTGGAATTTTCTTCTTAAGTAGATCAGTTAGGCCATTCAGAAGAACTGGTTCTTGTGTAGGCTGAACAAAACAATAAGAGCAAGCACAGCACAAAGTAAAGTTCTGGCCTGTGTGATTTTTTGAAACACAATTTAACAAGCATGGAAAATGTATACCTGAGTTTGACAGACTTCTCTTAGGACAGGCTGAAGATCCGGTGCTTCAGAAAAGTGCACTTGGAATCTGTCAAAGTTACTTATGTTCTCACTTCTATCAACATCTATAAACTCTTGGAAGTCTGTGTTGTATTTTAAAATCCTATCAAGGACAAATCCAAATTCACCTGTTACTTCCAGGAGATGGTTTGTGCTTTGTACACAGTAGATTTTTCTTTTAATTTCCTTTCCATTCTTAAAAGAAATTGCTAGGACTTTAACAGATTCCTGCTGCTCATTCCCGCTTCCTGTAATTATAAGAAAAAGACAAATTCATCCTGATGTTGACTAATCATATTATGCCAGATTAAATTAAATGCCATCATCTATCATCTTCTAGTTAAACCCATTAATACACACATTATATAAGTTATAAGCAGTATGCTAATTTTAAGTTAATTAACTTCACCCATAAAGACAACTTCTAGAGAAGCACAGGGGAGATTCTGCTCAGCCTCCAGTGGCGTTTTCTCCTGGAGGCTGGGTATTTCTTTATATTTTTTATTTGTATTAAAAAACATCTCTCCGCTGTTGTCAGTGAGTATTTTACAAAGACTGAAACAGCGCCCATCTTAATTAATGTGTGGTGAAACACATTATTGCACGCTACACTCACTCTATATACTACACCCGCAGTGCGCTGTGTCCGAGGAAAGCCCGCCGGCCTTCCCTTCCAACGATTTGATTGGTCTGAAAGCCCGCCGGCCCTTCCTTTCCGACCAATCAAATCGTCGGAAGGGAAGGCCTGACGTGCCGTGCGTGACGGTGCGTCTCACATACACAACTGCCGTAGCGACAAGAGGCAGATATGAAATCTCCTTTCTACACAATATAATATTGTGCACGAGATGGAAGGCTGACAGGCAGGTAGGCCATCCAATTATCTCACCCTTTAACAAAAAGTGTTTCTGAAGTGAATTACCTACCCCACCTTTAAGCCAGATAACTCAAACATATCCAGGGTATGTTGAACTGGATTCGTAGTACAGGCCTCTGGTACAACAACGTCCATCTGAGCAGGTCCAGGTGTGTAGCTCTCCACACCTGCTCCGAATAATTGGGTGTGGGTGGAGCCACCTGGCAGTTAATGCCTCTAACCAAGCCCCTGAAGCAACAAAAAACAAAAACAAAACATAACCCCACTGTCAGATGTGATTAGTCTTAGAAAACTGCTGGCACGATTTTCATAAAGCTTTGTGAAAGGGACCCAAGGAAACCCTGTTGGAGCAAATGAGAACCACAGGACTCATACACCAATTATTTCACTTATGGATATGAGACAGTCGGTTCTCTCCGAGTTCCCTTCTTCTTTTCCTATAAGTGGTTTTTATCCTGGTAACATAAAGTACGTGAATGCGTTATCCAACAGAAAAACTATATAAATGAATTTTTCTCAGACACCTCTTTGGCAAATCACAAATTCTGAATTCAACATTTCTCTTCACTTACAACAAACCAGTGTTGCCTTTTCACATGAGACATTTAGGGAAGTGTCAATGAGGCTTATCAATGACAGTACACAATAATGGAATAAAATATGGTGTTTAATTGCTGTTCTTAAATTACAGATATGAATTGGAAGGTTCAGAATAGAAATAAAGAGTCAGTCAATTAACGTCCAGGTCCTTCAGTGCATCCAGTGAAAGTGCCCTTGGGCAAAGCATGTTAAACTTGTTCCTTCATGAAGACATGTTCATTCATTTAAAGTACATTTATTGGTCAGTTGATAACTGATCTTACTTGAATTTCAGGTTGGGGTGCTACATTTAAGTCAGTGTGTATAACCCTGTTATCACTGATGATGTAACAATGCTCTCATAACCTCACCAGCTCTAATGCTCTTTTGTCTCATTGATTGAATGTATCAATAATCTCACAGGCTGAAGGAATGAGAACACCACAGTTTATGTAAGTACTGTATAGTACACCTGGGGGTGTAGATATCTCACCTATTGAGGAATCACACATAAAACACATTTATATTTAAATCGCACCACTCAATGTACAAACAGTTGCAGAGGCTGCAGTAGTAGGATCCTTAATTAGGGGTAACATAAGACATATTTGAAAGTATGTACAATTTATTGTTGTTGAATTTTGAGAAGTATAGGATGTATTGTAGCTGTCAAGAACTCCTCACTCACAGTCGTTTTGTGTCTGACCACTTTCCCTTTTATCTCTTTACTGTAACAAAGGTAACACTGCCCTCTGCTGGAGAAAAGCTTCTGATACATTCAAGGTTAAAAGTTATGATTTGTATGATCTCACATTGATGTTTTCTGTCCTATTTTGTCTTTTTGCTCTTCACTCAGTGTGTTCAGCTTGTCTTGATGTTCAATGTCCTGTGATTCTCATGGTTTCTGATTGCAAAAGCTTCCATTATAAATCTAAATAAGGCAAGAAATACAAAGCAATCTATCATCATGTTCAGAGAGAGGGATGTTTGAACCTATTCCTCCTAGTGAAAGTAATTATAACAACACCAGAGAATAGTGTGATTACTGAGAGCATATCAGTTTGGAGGGTAACAAAAAAGAAAATAAAGAAATTAAATGTTTAAAAAAATGTAATAATTCAAATATAAAATATTTTAATAAATACTGGTCCTATATAAATAACTAGTCAGTCCATTGTATATGATGATCAGTATATTTTGCCCTTCATAAAGTTTGAGTACCGGCGGATACCAACAGGCAGCACCAGTGTTTAGAAAGTTAAACATTTTATAGGGAAATCCAGTTTCTTTTACTTTCTCTCTGGATTCTCAAAAATGAAGGCTGAACGTCTGCATGTGAGAGGTGTTTTCAGGGAATGGGAATCTGTGATACGTGCAGATTCTGTTATCAGTATTTAAATAGCAGGTGCAGAGAAAAATGACTGAGACACTGGAGATCCAAGATTTGAAGATTCAGTGCATTTATTTATAACGTTTTAAAATGTCTAGTAAAAAAAAGCTCTTAAGGCAGAGTGAAATAAATAGTTGGAGTTTGGATATTTCAGTGTCTATAAATATATATGCTTTTTGTGACAGCTGTTATGCAAACGATAGCAAAGTTCAGGACAGGTTTTATTGTAAATATCCAAAATGAAGTACTTTGGTAATGATGAGATATGTAGCGATCCGGTACAGTCTGAGTTTTATTATTTATTACTATATGCTTTGGCAATACAGTCTGTAACTATAATCAGGCTGATTAAGCTATTCTTTGAGTTTTACAACCAGGGATTCTCTGATAAGTCTTCTAAATTCATGGATCTAAAGTGTGTCTAAAATCAAAAAGTGCTTAAGATGGCAACAAAAAAAAAAGTCCTTTCTTTAGGAAAAGATTACGACAAATAATTTGAAAATTAATTCAAAACTGATGCTCTGTGTGGGAGGTATAGGAACTTTATGTTCATTGTTGGACATTGGAACAAGCTTTCGTGTGTGTTTGTGTGTGTATGTGTGAGTTTGTGTGGGGGTGTATGTTTGAGTATAGTGAGGCAAATATTAACTTTGTTCAAAGTACATTACTCTTCTTGAATTACGATGCACAAATGTCACCAGAGTTAATGTATTTTTGTGAAATCCTGCTCTACAGCAGCATGACTCACCCCTCCGCTCCAGCAATCAGCATCATTGAAGGCACATTACGCAGAATATGCATGTATCAGGATGTGTGTTTTGGAGACTGATAAAAACAGTGTTCTGGTATCGACAACTTCAAACTGAGCAGCTAGAGTTCAAAAGAAAGTTAAAGAAAAGTGAATGATGAACTTTCATCAATCAGAAACATGAAGACTAAACAGAAGACAACTTCCAATTTCCATGGGTGTCTAACAAGGCTTCTGTTAATTGAAACAGCTACTGATTTCATTAACTTGGTCATTGGTCCCACTCTCCCACACCACTGACCTACCCCGACACATCAAATTCTCTCTCAATCAATGAAAGGGATGTAAACTGACTTTTTAGAAAACTCAATAGCAGAAAAGCGGCTGGCCCTGACAATGTCTCCCCCTCCACCCTGAAGCTCTGTGCTGATCAGCTGTCTCCGGTGTTTACAGACATCCAACACCTCACTGGAGACATGCCATGTCCCAGCATGCTTCAAAACCTCCACCATCATCCCGGTTATGAAGTCCTTTGAGCGCCTTGTCCTGTCCCACCTGAAATCCATCACAGACCCCCTGCAGTTCGCCTACAGAGCCAACAGGTCTGTGTACGACGCTGTCAACATGGCCCTTCACTTCCTCCTCCAGCACCTGGACACAGCAGGAACCTATGCCAGGATCCTGTTTGTGGATTTCAGCTCTGCCTTCAACACCATCATCCCGGCTCTGCTGCAAGACAAGCTCTCCCAGCTGCACGTTCCCGACTCCACCTGCAGGTGGATCACAGACTTCCTGTCTGACAGGAAGCAGCACGTGAGGCTGGGGAAACACGTCTCTGACCCCCGGACCATCAGCACCGGTTCCCCTCAAGGCTGCGTTCTTTCCCCTCTGCTCTTCTCCCTGTACACCAACAGCTGCACCTCCAGTCACCAGTCTGTCAAGCTCCTGAAGTTCGCAGACGACACCACCCTCATCGGACTCATCTCTGGTGGGGACGAGTCTGCCTACAGGTGGGAGATGGACCATCTGGAGACCTGGTGTGGGGACAACCACCTGTAGCTCTCAAGACAGTGGAGATGGTTGTGGACTTCAGGAAGACCGCAGCCCCACCCGCCCCAATCACTCTGTGTGACTCCCCAGTAACTGCTGTGGAGTCTTTCCGCTTCCTGGGCACCATCATCGCCCAGGACCTCAAATGGGAGCAGAACATCTGCTCCCTCATCAAAAAAGCCCAGCAGAGGATGTTCTTCCTGAGGCAGCTGAAGACATTCAACCTGCCAAAGACGATGATGGTGAACTTCTACACCTCCATCATGGAGTCCATCCTCACCTCCTCCATCACCATCTGGTACGCCGCAGCCACAGCCAAGGATAAGGGTAGGCTGCAGCGTGTCATCCGCTCTGCAGAGAAGGTGATCGGCTGCAATCTGCCATCCCTCCACGACCTGCACGCCTCCAGAACCCTGAGGAGGGCAGGGAAGATAGTGGCCGACCCCTCCCACCCTGGACACAAACTGTTCACCCCCCTCCCCTCTGGCAGGAGGCTGCGCTCCATCAGGACCAAAACCTCTCGCCACCTGAACAGTTTCTTCCCCTCCGCTACCGGCCTCTTAAACAAGGCCCGGCCCCCCCACTGACACTTTACCTCAGCCACAACGTAGACTCTATCTGCATTACATTAATGCACACAATGTTCAAATACTGTTTACTGCACATATTTCTTATTTCATATTTTATATTTTATAATTCACTGCATTCTATTTAGCTGTAAATTACTGCTTTATTTTATTGCTATCTAACTATGTTTTATTACAGTGTCCTGAAAGATTTTTTGTTTTATATTAGATTTTTTGTTTTATATGGAGATTTTTTGTTTTATATTGTATGTATGCACCATGACATCAAGTCAAATTCCTCGTATGTGTGAACCTACCTGGCAATAAACCCGTTTCTGATTCTGATTCTGATTCTGGTCATATTTCTAACATCTATTTGGGACCCTTTACTTATTATTCAGAGATCAACATTATGTTCTACCTATGACTCATCCTGATGAGTCAAAAACAGTTCCAAGCAATGTGAACTCAATTCACAGCCTGCCTGAAATAAACACTATTTTTGACTTTTTAACTTGTACCTCTCTCACTTTTGACCCTTTTCCCTAAAATTGAGCCTGACCTAGACAACCTGGTCTCACCAGAATGCGTGACTCCACCACGACTCCTTAACACCGCAGTGCGTGGTGGAGTCACGAACTTTGCTACATTTACGTGTCTGCACCATGACCCCAATGTAAAGTGAATGAGGCTCCTTTGTCGTGGTGCACACACGCATTTCTACAACGTCCAGCATTGAGCTTTTATTCTATAAAACGTTTTTAAAATCTACTTTATAGCTTATAGTAACTCACGGGAGGCTTCTTTTATTTTATTTGTATTCATAATAATTTTTATTTTTCGTCAGAATGTATTATGGTGCATTATTCACCAATTTTTGTTCTCAAGAAACAGTGCATTGTGTGTAATACAACTGTGATTTTTATTAAATGAGTTAGTTTTTAAGGAAGGCCAGAGCTTCAGCTGTGTCAAATAGATTGTTCCCTTTAGTTAACGTTATTTAAAAGATAATTATATTCCTATTTGATCATGTCCCCTTTATTGTATTACGGACACAGAGAGCAATGTGAGCGTCCATTCCCATTGGATAACGGAGGATTTTACACCCGGAAGTAAGTATTCTCCTTACTGTCGATTGATTTTATTTACAGTGATATCTGCACTACTCATCAACTCAAACACACCAGATTATCCTTGTTAATTACACAACATTGATTGGTTTAAATTGTGTACTGTAGTGATCACTAATTAACTAGGTTACATCATTCACTCATGGAACTACAGGTTGGGGGTATTGTTTCCGCACGGACACATATGTTGACGGTACCTACTGTGTACCTACTGTGTGCCCTCCTTTCACTTCTTGTCTTCTCTTCCCGGGCTGCGACCCGACAGCATGTCCATTTCTATCGCTCATTAAAGTACCCATTTGCACCTTCGATGCACCGCCTCCGACTCCTATCTCTCGGCACTACATTGGTGACCCCGACATAAGTCTCGCGAAGTATCCGAGACTGAACCGAACACGGCAAAAAACAAACGCTGTTTTTCTCGAAATGCCGGAGATTTTTGGAGCCGTTCGTGGCTGCCACGTGCACACGGACTGATGCTCGGTGCGCCCCACGGAATGGGTGAGGACGTCGCTCGCCATTCCTGCGACCTGCTAGGTATGGAGGAACCCGACTTCTACCTCTTGGAGCTGTTTCTTCGGGACATGCGGCTGCATGTCCAGGCTGCGCTAGCTAACACGGCTAGTGTTGAGCCCCGCGCTTTGGCCGAAGAAGCTGGCCGGTTCTTCCTGGCCGCCCGGCGATTTACCCCTGAGGTGCTGGCCACTATACGCTGCGGCACCTTCCCTGGTGGGGGCACGCCGCCTAGCAGAGGCTCCGGGGCCGCCGCCGCCGACGACAGCGACTAACGGCCGTCGAGAACGGCTAGCCACGACTGCTAACGGCTAGCAGCTACCAACGGCTAACGACGACAGCTAGCAACGGCTGACGACGACAGCTAACGACTAGCAGCTAGCGGCTATCGACATCCGGCTGTTTTTTTTTGTGGTGCCGGAGAGGAGGTTCGATCAAGTCTGGTCAGCCTCGTGTGGATCCTCTCGCAACTTCGCCCACCTGTTTTTGATCGTGGACAGGACAACCCTTTTGAGTTTTTTCTGGTGCCTGAGAGGAGGTTCGACCATGTCTGGTCGGCCTCGTGTGGACCCTCTCGCTTTTTCACCACCTCGACGGCGGCTTCGGACGTCGCCCATGCCTTCTTCGGCCCGTGGGTGGCGCGCTTCTGGACCCCGTCTCGCCTCGACTCTACGGTTTCGGACGTCGCCCATGCCTTCATCGGCCCGTGGGTGGCGCGCTTCGGGACCCTGTCTGGCCTCTTCCCTCGCCTCGGCGGTTTCGGACGTCGCCCATGCCTTCATCGGCCCGTGGGTGGCGCGCTGCTGGACCCTGCCTGGCCTCACCTCTAACCGCAGCTCACGGTTCGCCTTGACGGCGGCTTCGGACGGCGCCCCGTCTGGCCTCCCCCCTGTCCACGTCTCCCTCCTCCCGGGGACACGGCTCCTTCCTCCCGAGGACTTCGTACCCGCCACCGCTGTGCCTTCGCCTGCAGCCGGGCAGCGCTCCTCCCTGCTGGGGACCACCGGGATATTCACGCCTGTCCCCACGTCGCAACACAGCGACCCTGCTTTCTGCGGCCCCCTGACGACGGCCCGTTCCGGCCCGCCCCCCACCCCGTTCCGGCCCGCCCCCCACCCCCCGGTGGGGATGCCCTCGTTAGGGCCCCTACCCTCTCCTGCGGCCCCCTTCCGACGGCCCGTTCCATGGCCCGGCCCTCGCCGGCGGCCCCGCCCTCCTCGGCCCCTGTGGTGCTTCCTCCCGGAGGGAGTTTCAGGTGTTTAATAGTCTTATGGCCTGTGGGATGAAGCTGTCCCCGAGTCTGGTGGTTTTAGTCCGGATGCTGCGGTACCGCCTGCCAGACGGCAGCAGACAGAACAGTTTGTGGCTGGGGTGATGGGGGTCTTTTATAATCCTGAGGGCTTTCTTTAAGGTTAACCTGGTATTTTTACTCCACTACATTTATTTGAGTTACTTTACAGATTTGGATTAATGATGTGAAATATAAACAACCCTTAAATCAGACTTTAGTTACACCAGAGTAAAATTCAGTGAAGGTGATTGTCAAGTGCCAACAATCAGCCGAGATATTTGGTAGTGGGTGCTTGAGAAGACGAAATATTTATCTGCAGATCCCTATAAAGCATATTGGTTACTCGTTATTCTCTACTAATAGTTAATTAAAAACTGTATATAATGGCTATTTTGCACATCCCTTTCAAGATTTCAAGATTTTCTAAGGTTTATTGACATATCATATACACAACTACGGTGTAGTTATGCAATGAATGAAAAACTTGGGTCACAGGTTCCTCAACAGTGCATTACAAGACATCTATCGATATCTGTGTACCTCCACCATTAAACATATTCTGCACATTTCTTATACTATCTACATACATCTTATAAGAGTATAATTAATATGTATAATATCAGTTAAAATAAGTGCTTCAACATAGTTAACATTGCAGGAAAGTTGATTGTCAAGTTCCAAAACAAACCATGCAATATATTAGACGTTTAGTACTTTGTCAGGCTTAATATCTGTAGATACCCCCAAAGCTTTTTCCTTATTTAAAAGAAGACCTTAACCTAAAGTATTATTTAATCTTTAAATAAAGCCTTATTAGTTTGTCTGTTTTGCACATCCTCCTATCAGGCACTAAACTGTTTTATTGTAGAGATCACTTACAGTATCTTCTTGATATTTTCTATTCTATATTATTTATATCATTGACCTTCCACTTTCCCACTATATTAAGAGTATGTACTTTTAATATTTAAATGTTTTCATCAAATATAACACATTCAAAAGTGCTTTACAAAAATGAAAGACATTAAGAAAAAGGCATTTTAAAACAGTCATTAAAAAGCAACACAATCTACCTGCATTGCAATTACTCTAAACGTGTAATAACGTGCTTTAACCAGTAGGAGGTGTGGGTTAAAAAGCTGTCAAGTTTACAGTGTTAACAAAATAAAATATACTGCTGTTTCTGGTTTAGTTTACGACGGATATATTCTGTTATTGTTTTGATATTTGTAACACAAAAGCGATGTAAAAAACCCACAGCAACACAGAAAAGATGGTCTTAACATGACCCAGCGGTCTAGTAGTTAATAAAAAACAATAATATCAAAACAAATTATTACTACTAACTTTATTGTGAAATTAAAACAGAACGGTAAAAGAATAGTTTCCGGTCTATTCTGAGGCCCGATCTCTGTAGATAAATAAAGAACTACGACAGATGTGTAATGTTTAATGCAGCCAAACCATTCATTACAATGCATTCATGTGAGTTGGAGGTCAACCAATCACAGAGCTTGAGGCAAAGCGGAACAATAGCTGAGGATTCTGGGTAGTGTAGTGTCTTTGGGCCATCCTAAACTCTGAACAAATATTTGTTTCTCCGAATCGAAGGGGAACATTACAAAAGCATTGTACACAATTTAAACCAATCAATGTTGTGTAATTAACAAGGATAATCTGGTGTTTTTGAGTTGATGAGTAGTGCAGATATCACTGTAAAATCAATCGACAGTAAGGAGAATACTTACTTCCGGGTGTAAAATCCTCCGTTATCCAATGGGAATGGACGCTCACATTGCTCTCTGCGTCCGTAATACAATAAAGGGGACATGATCAAATAGGAATATAATTATCTTTTAAATAACGTTAACTAAAGGGAACAATCTATTTCAGGGTACCGGGCCGCGGAGGTGTTACTGCCGGGCCGCGAAATAGCTGTGAGTTTATCGTAATATTTGCAGAATTATAAATATATAAAAATATTTTATCATAATATTTTTTTCAAAAAGTGTTTAATTTTCGCACCTAAAACCGTTGAAAATGGCTTTTATGATGTTCCGAGGGATTCGGCGGCTCAGCCTCTTGTGCGCACGAGCATGTTACCGGTGCGCCAAGTAGGAAGAGGAGCGCACAGGAGACAACCGTTTGATTGCAGACTGTTATGTTTATGTAGGGAAATGGTGGTGCATACATTATTTGAGATATATTTCAAACTCGGACTTCATTTTAAGGACATGTCGGCCAGGGGTGTAGAGCTATTTGTTTAAGCACCGGATTGGCAAAACAGGAGAGTAAACCATTCACTGGATTATCCGTAAATCATACAAACAAAACCAAAACGTTGATTTATCTGTTTTCCCGATTTGGTTTAAAAACTGAATAACGTCGGTTTTTTGGTTTTCCGAAAAACCAAAAAACAACACCGGTTCTTTTTTAAACTTTGTTAATATGTTTTGGATGCATATTGTTCTAGTATTTGTTCAGGCTGTTACATACAATTAGCCTCTGTTGCTACCTGCTGGTGGTGAGTAAATATTAAAATCAGTTCAAATTGACAACCGGTCCGCGATTTTTCTTTAATGTATCTACCGGTCCTTGGCACAATAACGGGCCGTCTCCACGGCAGCGTTAAAAAAATCTTGGAGGTGGGCGTATCTGAGGCTTGGGGATTTTTTTGCGATCAACCAATCACATGAATCTCCCGCCCGCGACATATGAAGCCAAAAAGCCCGAAGTAAACTGGATATAAACTCCCCAAAACAGGCGAAAACATACCACTGTCTCTGCCACCTCCCTCCATGCCTGGCTCCTCCGGTTTATATCCCGGTAGGTCTGGTCATAAAGCACCGGGTGATTGATTCGCTACCGCTAATTTCTCCTCCATGTTTTGGAATATGAGGAAATGACCTGCGGTCTGTCTCTCCCAGCATACACGCCGTTTGATTGGCTAGAGCTTGAACTGTCAGATTTGCGTACACGGGATTTGATTGGCTGACGCTTCCTCCTCAGCTTCAAAAGTTGAACATTGTTCAACTTTGGATCTTGAAAATCCTGAGAATCTCCGCTCGCCTGCCCACAATGCATTTCGGCGAAAGCGAAAAAAAAGTGACGTCACCCCATTCAAAGTGAATGGGCAGAAGCGTTTCAAGATTTTTTAACGCTGCCGTGGAGACGGCCCGTAAAGGTTGGGAACCCCTGATCTATTTGACACAGCTGAAGCTCTGGCCTTCCTTAAAAACTAACTCATTTAATACAAATCACAGTTGTATTACACACAATGCACTGTTTTTTGAGAACAAAAATTCGTAAACTAATGCACCATAATACATTCTGACGAAAAATAAAAATTATTATGAATACAAATAAAATAAAAGAAGCCTCCCGTGAGTTACTACAAGCTATAAAGTAGATTTTAAAAACGTTTTATAGAATAAAAGCTTACTGCTGGACGTTGTAGAAACGCGTGTGTGCACCACGACAAAGGAGCCTCATTCACTTTACATTGGGGTTGTTTGCGTGGTGCAGACACGTAAATGTAGCAAAGTTCGTGACTCCACCACGCACTGCGGTGTTAAGGAGTCATGGTGGAGTCACGCATTCTGGTGAGACCAGGTTGGACCTAGATGTGGGAACTACAAATCACAATGCATTGTTGGTAGCTCCAAAGGAATAACATACTGTATGCAGTACTGTGAAGTGACAGCGTAGCTTTCAGTGACTGTTAATAAGGGACTCATCAATGTGGAAATGTTTTAATTTTGTCAATGACACTGCCCCCATTGTGTCTCAACCAGTCTATGGTCTCAATTTGGGAAATTACAAAGACAGGAAGTGAAACCAGAAAAGACACAAATGTTGTCAATTCGGATACTTCCCCAAGTTCACTGCCATGTGTCACGGAGGTACTAGGTGTGGACCCAAAAGCACGGAGGCAGACACAGGATTCAAGTACAAAAGAGTATTTACTTGAAATATAGATCCAGTACAAACATATGGTGAATACCAGAATCACAGGATCAGCAGATCCAGAAAAAATACATACAATAAATAATCTAATCAATAAACTAGAAAAATACAACTACCTGATCTTACCTTACTATAACTAAATATGTGGACAAAGACTATAACGGTGACTTGAATACGATCTCTAAATGCTGGAGAGCTCGGCATAAGACAAAAGACAATCTGGCAAAAGACAAGGGGAGACAGGACAATATACAAGAAGTAAGTGGGCACAGGTGGAAACAATCAGGGGCGGGGCAGACACTGCCGATGGCGGGAAAACAACCAAGGCAGGAAGTAAAGGGACCTGGAACGAGACAAGGTGAATACAAAATAAAACAGGAATTTTCTTATTTTTTTTTTATGTTATTATAGTGTTCTTAAAATAGCTCGCTATCTGTGTTTTTTAATTTTTGTTTTACTTCTTTTCGACAGCATTTAGTGGAACGTTACTTAAATAGTGTAAAAGTATAACTTTAATTTGTATAGTGTTGTGTTGAGTGGAGAAACTTATGCTGGTCGCATAACTTCCGTCACGTTGCAGTTGAGAAGCATGGATTGATAAAGATATTCAATGTTGGAGGCTCTGACCAATGCTCAGTGGCTCATGAAGCCAAAATGGCTTGGCTCTAGAGTCTAGAAAACAGAAAAAGCCTGGATCATCCTTGATTGGGTCCATAGAGCATGTGAACTTGCATTTTTGCTAAGCCAATCCACCATGTAACAACAGCTCTCGCCTCAGTCATAAATGGGAAGGAAAAAAGGACTCTTGATTCATCCTTTAGTGCATTTTATGACTTTTGGGACCTAATAATATGTAGGGCTATTGAAGTGTTCATAGTGGCTATTTCATTCAGCTAAAAGAAGAAAAACCCCCGCTATTTTGTGAAAGTCGTAGGGAAACCTTGTTGTTTCATTGTCCGGCGCACTTCCTGGGGGCTTGGTGAGAAGCGTCCAGTGTTCCACACATTTTGTGTGCACTATCCGCTACTCATAGAGTGCATTTTGCCATACATCGCATTGGGACATACCCTGGAGAGTTTAATTGCAAAATTAGTTTTGAAAAGAGTGCAAACACACTGGGGAAAGATTATACTTGAAACCAATACAATTAATTGTTTGTATGCACACAAAAAAAGAAGTCTCCTTTTCGCAACTTTAACTTTTTTACCTAAACAGAGCGTCTGTAATGTCAGTGTGGTCTGGAGGTGACTGAGGCCATCATCAGCTTAATGTCTGGGTAAGCTCATCCTCGGGCACTGAAGCCTGGATCTCCTCAGTGCTTTGATGCAGGATCACATTACATCACCATGATAGACACCATGATGGGTGTAAACAAAGCCACACATGTGACATCCTGCACCTGTAAGGAGCTGGACAAGGAATACAATGATTCCTTTTAAAGATGCAAACAATAAAAAAAGGAAATTATCATACAAAAATGGCCCTCTACCAATCGGAGGTTCAGTGGTTTGATCCCCATGCCCTGCAGTCAACATGTGTCCTTGGGCAAGATTAGAAAACCCCAAATTATTCCCAAAGATATGTCTATATTATTAAAATGTGGATAAAAACATCAGCTCAATTACCTATAATATAATTTATCCTAATTTATGTAGGATTTATTTTAAGTGACACATTAAAAGGCCATTCTTCAAAGTTTCTTCAAATAAAATGAAAGGATCTTAATGCAGATGAAGAACCTTTAAATACCAATACAAAATTAAACTGGAAATGTAGATTTGAGTAAAATCGACAGAACAAAAAAACATATGTGACAGATGTTCAAAAGAGTGTGTGTGTTTTTGAATGCCCGCCGGACCGTACCTGTCTACATCCTGCTGATGTCTGACCCGCATGGAGGCCGAGTCCAGGTGCACTGAAACTAGAGCTGAACACTGCAGGATCAGCTAAGCATGGCCTCGGGTGAAGGGGGCCACATCGGCCAATCACAGGCTTTGGGTAATCTGTGCCAGGGGCAGGTGTGTGTCTACTATTTCATCCCCACACACACGGTTCACAACCACTCAGAAACAACTCTGAGTGAGTCTTTATCGTTTGTGCTCATATCTTTGAATATCTTTGTAAGCCCTTTCCTGTGCGTGTGTGGTTGTGTGTGTGCGTTTGTGACTGTTTATGTGTGGTCTTTGTAGGACGTTTACCCTGAGGTGATGGATGTACAGATCACTTTCAAAGCAGGCAGATTTGTTCACCCCCCACGAACAACATGTTCCCGGCAGAGTGCAGCCTTCCAAAAGCCCTCATGTGTTTTGATAGCGGCCCTGTGAAAATAAGCTGTCTTTCTGCAGTATTCATCCGAACTCACAGAGCAGACAAACATCTTACGGAGGCTGATAGCTGCCTCGCACAGAGATCTCGCAGGTATTTATCTCCTGCAGAGCGGGAGTGCAGTGACAGATTTCAGCAGGAGAGCTCTCTGCACAGCCAGGCAGCTTTGTCCTTTTGAAAGAGAGGAAAACACTGAGGTGTTCACTTCTCTGTCTCACAGCTCCGCTCACTGTTAGCTCACTGCAGGCCTCAGGTATCTCAGGTTTTATATCACTTCCTAGGAAGAACTAAGGGTATTTAGAGATCTGAGGCCTGGCTGACACAATGCGGCTCATAACACAAGTCATCAGTCTGTGTCCTTAGTACTTCACCTTGGTCTACAGTACAACAGATTTCTCATTGTTGGGAAGACCCATTTGCATTTATAAGCATGTCAAATGACAAGCAGAACGCACAGTGCTCATGGTCCAGCTTACTTGTAGCATGTGTAGCAGTTGCTTTCATTAAACAAAAGAACTGAGGCTCGATGTATCCTCGCGATGAGACTTAACATTGACCTGCTGCCCCTGACCTCTGACCCCTCTGCTCAATCGTTAATTGTTTAAATCATTGAGAGTAACAAAGATTATTAAAACATACAATACGATACATCACAATACGACGCAATCTGATACGATATACTTTATTGTCCAAAACATTTGTTTTGGATTTCGTCCATCATACATACATCATAAAGAATAAAATACATTAAGACATGACTTAAACTATAATCAGTTTGCACATACACAATACACAGACTACTGACAATGGCAAGCTAATGCGCAAGCCTTATGACCAACATTTACATCTATTACATTAAGTGTCTTGTCAGTTTGGCTTTCCCTAATTTCTCTCTTGTTGGAAAATAGTTGATATACATGATGTAAAGATGGAAGCATCTTCGCTGAAAACAGCAGAGCAAACATTGAAATCACAGGTCAAAACATCTGCTTCGACATTTGCTGTCTTCTTGCATATTCCTTTGCATTGGAATACTCTTATTAAATTAAGTTGTGTGTTTCTGGACAGCATGGATCAAAGAGAATACTATAGCTGATGAACCAATTCATGAATTATCCATTATCTCTCGTGAATTGGTTGGATGGCTTAACTGTTTCTTTTTTTTGGCTTTAAATGTCCTGTTCTGTTCACTGGCAGACATTCTTAAAGAGTAGCCTTTAAACAGTGGAGTAAAGTCACTAAGTAGATTTGCTCAAGTTCTATACTTTAGTACAATTTTTGCTACTTTTATCTTCGTCTCTTATACAATTCAGGTAATGTAAAGGTAAATGGTGTACTTTTTCTCGACATGAATTAATGTAATACCTTTAGTTACTTTACAGATTTGGATCAATGATGTGAAATATTATCAACTCTTAAATCATCCTTTAGTTCCACCTGGAGTAAATTCACAAGCTACCCTGCAGTATAAAGTCATTCAAACTAGCTGCACCTTTACCAGCTTTGATAACACTTTCATGATCAATCATTATAACACATATATATTGTTCTGAAATGGACAAATCTGCATCTTTGGTACTTTAAGTACGTTTAGATGCCAATACCGAGTAGCATTTTGATTGCAGGTACTTACGTTTACAGTACTTAAGTACAAGATCTGAGTACTTCTCCCCCCTCTGCTTATACAGCTAACTTAAAACAAATTGCTACAAACTAACTCATCACCAAACTTAAATTAAACGGAAACATAGCTAGTGTCCAACACTTTGTGTAAAATGGGTTTTCCTTTATGCAATGTATCACTGTGTGTTTCTGTGAAGACAGTAGGAAACGCAGAACATCTCTTCAGTAAGCATATAGTTCTTTGTCCTTGAATTGGTGACATGTTGTGTTCAGATTGTAGTTTCTGGTAGATCTTTATTGCATTTTACTCCTGCCTGTCTCCAAACTTTCTCACAGGTCAGTCTTTACTGTTTATAGTGGTAAAGTATTACTCTGCATAGCCTATACAGTTGCAGCATGAACCACCACACTAGGGATTAATGGATCAGATATATAGAAATATCTGGAGTTTCGTCAAAGTTTCTTCCATATTCCTTTGAGCCCGGACTGGACCCTGCAGCCCCTCTCCTCCATGGAGACCCTCCCTCTCCCTGGGGGATCGGTCTCTGCTGCTGACTGTGTTGGACTCCGGAGCGTCACCCCGACCCGACGCACTCTTGTACCAGAGCGCAGCTGTCACCATTACTTCATGCTTATTGGCCCAGGACCGAGAGAGGCAAAGCGAAGGCAAACAGTGTGTGTGTTTGTGTGTGTGTGTGTGAGAGAGAGAGAGAGAGAGAGAGAGAGAGAGAGATGAGATAGTAGCGCTCAGAGAGAGAGAGAGAGAGAGAAGCGAGACTCGCTCTCCTCCTCTCGCGCTCGCTCTCGAGCGCGACCGCCTCGCTCCTCGATAGAGAGGAGAGTTGGACCCCTGCGCTCTGCTCCATCGATCTGCAGAGGCGTGCAGAGGAGCTTCTACCGGTCGTTGGACACTATTTCGGAGCTTTTTTTCTTTCAGGGGGATGCCAAAAGTGGAATTACTGTTTGGAACATGCTATTGGAAAATTTGGTACGGTAAGACTGTGGCGGTTCTGTCGTTTTATTTCATGTCGCTGTGTTTTAGCTTTCATTTAGACTGCTGAAGAGTTTACAGATCCCCCCGTGAACAAAGCTACAGAAAGCTCATGCTCCATGCAGAACTGATGTATCGACCTGTGAGTGACTGAGCTGAACTTTGCCTCACATCAATGCAAGCTTTGGATTCAGGCTTTACCTGAAGAGACTGGAAAGTACAAAACGTATGCTTAAGTTATGGAGCTGCTGAAGATGTGGGATGATGATGAGGATGATGATCGTTATGATGTTTTGACAGGAACTGCTCATTTTCTAGCAGTGATGGAAGACCTATCCAGATCCTTTACTTAAGTAAAGAACAAATATCACACTGTTAAAGTACTGTGTTAAAAGTCCTGCATTGGAAATGTTAATTAAGTAGAAATAAGTATTTATAATAAAAAAAATCTAAATTATATATCAGCAAACATATTAGAAAATTGTTTAAGTGTTCTAACAAACTCATGAAGAGAAAAATACTCAAGGAAAGTATAAGTACCTTTACATTGCACTTAGGGCCTTAACCCTTATTTACCTGGGGGTGGCAGAGCTGTAGATTAATGTTACTGCACTGATATGAATGTCATCATTACCATCATCTTCTATAATTTAGACCTGCGGGAAAGTCAGTCAATTCACTAGGTTAGTCTGTTAAATATGTTAATGACACATCTCTATTAATAATAACAATCTTAGGTATTTTAGTGCCAATTAACACTCTTTTGTAAAAACTAAGATTATTGCCGCTTTTGTTGTATTCTTAACTTTACAATGGGAAGGGATCATAGGATCGCAGTTATACTGAGGCCAGGGTGAAACTGAAGCACTGTTTCAGACCTCTCTGTGCATGTGCTCACTTTAGATTCTGTGTCCCAAGTTGAATACACAATACCACATCAGCTTGTGTCCTTTTAAAACAAAGTATTTTTGGTCTTTGTAAGGCCCCTTGTCACAGGTTTAGTACTATCATTATTATTACAGGAAGACTTTGAGAGCAAGGACCTTTCACAAGAACTTGATCAAAGTACATATGAAACAAAAGAAGCACACAAGAGTTACATACATCAACAAATGATACAACTAGGCCAAGGACGTATACGTAAGGGACAACATTTGTTCAATGAAAGAACATGCACTTTGCTGTAGATGGTTCTGCTTGAGTGGAGCTTAGCATGAGCCAATCTCAGTAGTAACATGAGGACTTTGGAGGGCCAAATAGTCTTAAGCCATATTTTTATGAGACAATATGATCCAATTTGAATTATTTAGAGGACTTAAAGGTGAAGTATTTTGCAACAAAGGTTGGATATTTTCAGAGAAAATGTGTGACATGGTTTTGTGTAGAAAAAACTGCACCCCTAAGTTGGGAATCAATGCTTTTGGATATGGATGCACTGGCTGCTGAAATCAGTGGTTCTTGGTCCGTATTCCAGAAACGTCTTATCTCTCCAATACAATCGAACCATGTTAATTAGGGTTAGGCCGTTAGGAAAAAGGCATTACAGATTCAAACGCTTCCCAAAGTACATGTTGCTATCATTGTTTAATATTGGAAAACGTTATTAACAAGCAAGGCAAGGCAAGGCATGCCATTTTATTTATATAGTGTAGTGCCGAGAGAAGGGAGACGGAGGCGGTGCATCGAAGGTGCAAATCTCAGTTTATTGAGGAGCAGAAATCGACATGATGTCGGGTCGCAGGCTGAGATGACAAGAGAAAGTGTAAGGGACAACACACAGTAGGTACCCCGGAGGTACCGTCAACATATCTGTCCGTGCGGAAACAATACCCCCAACCTGTAGTTCCTGGATTGAATTATGTAACCCCAGTGTATGAATCAGTGATCACTACACAAGCCCCCCCAGAATTCAACCATGGACACAATCCTCGCGTCCGGGAGGAAGCACTACAGGGGCCGAGGAGGGCGGGGCCGCCGGCGAGGGCCGGGCCATGGAACGGGCTGTCGGAAGGGGGCCGCAGGAGAGGGTAGGGGCCCCAACGAGGGCGAGGGCATCCCCACCGGAGGGCGGGGGCGAGCCGTCGTCAGGGGGCCGCAGAAGAGGGTAGGGGCCCCAACGAGGGCGAGGGCATCCCCACCGGAGGGTGGAGGGCGGGCCGGAACGGGCCGTCGTCAGGGGGCCGCAGGAGAGGGTAGGGGCCCCAACGAGGGCGAGGGCATCCCCACCGGAGGGTGGGGGGCGGGCCGCAGAAAGCAGGGTCGCGTCGTGGGGACAGGCGTGAAACACCCGGAGGTCCCCAGCAGGGAGGAGCGCTGCCCGGCCGCAGGCGAAGGCACAGCGGCGGCGGGCACGAAGTCCTCGGGAGGAAGGAGCCGTGTCCCCGGGAGGAGGGAGACGTGGACAGGGGAGAGGCCAGACGGGGCGCCGTTGAGGCGAACCGTGAGCCGCGGTTAGAGGAGAGGCCAGGCAGGGTCCCGAAGCGCGCCACCCGCAGGCCGATGAAGGCACGGGTGACGTTCGAAACCGCCGAGGCGAGGGAAGAGGCGAGACGGGGTCCAGAAGAGAAGGGAGACGGAGGCGGTGCATCGAAGGTGCAAATCTCAGTTTATTGAGGAGCAGAAATCGACATGTCGGGTCGCAGGCTGAGATGACAAGAGAAAGTGTAAGGGACAACACACAGTAGGTACCCCGGAGGTACCGTCAACATATCTGTACGTGCGGAAACAATACCCCCAACCTGTAGTTCCTGGATTGAATTATGTAACCCCAGTGTATGAATCAGTGATCACTACAATAGCACCTTTCAACTAAAGGCAATTCAAAGTGCTTTAAGATAATGAAAAAAATTAAGAGCATTAAGAAATAGTGCAGCGGAAACACAATATAAAATTGCATTTAAAAACTGTCATTAAAAAGCAAAGATAATAAAACATGAATAACACATGGTACATGAATAATAATACAAGTTCTAAGAATTGCAACGGACCTGCAGGTTTCTGGTAGTTTGTTCCAGATATTTGGAGCATATAACTGAACTTCTCCATGTTTAGTTCTGACTCAGGGGACAGAAAGCTGACCAGTCCCTGAAGACCTGAGAGATCTGGATGGTTCATAATTTAGCAGTAGGTCAGAAATATATTTGTTAAAAAGTGAGGTGCAGGTGAAAGAACGATACGTGGAGAGAGGGTTTTCTTGCAAAAAATAGACAGGCTTTTTATTCTTAGCCTTCCACATTATTCCACAGAAACAAAAACTGCATGCCTGGTGCTGCGTTCACCAGCAAGGAACAAACACCAAATCCCCTTTCCCCTCTCTTCCCAACCACATTTATAGGAGACTGCCCGCCTTCCCAATCCAACCTGGCCAATCAGGTCATGGTTCTGAAAGCGGAGTGAAGGGTTAAATACAAAATTAAACACTGTGGTCTACATTTAATACAATCCTAAAGGCTTAAGTAAATTCATAATTGCATCAACATAAACATTGTACCTTCAAAAACAACAAGTTCTGCTTAAAACGGATAGTTTTTAACCTAATTGACACTCATAAAATCACACATTTCCTGACCAATCACGTCCAAGACTCCGCCTACTCATACGACACATATAAGGAGTACTTTGGAGGCGTGCTCCCCCTTTGAGCAATGACACAAAATGGCTTCCAGGTCTGAACAAAGGAAATGGTGATTACTTTGTGATTGTGTGTTTTACAGACTGACAAATTAATTTAGATGCACTTTACTAGTTTTTCTATGTAAACTGTTTTTATAACTTTAACTGAAATATAGACAACTCTGAAGAAACATGTACTACCTTTCTTAACACTAGAACCGCCAGAGATTTTTTATACCTAAAACCGCCACCTGGGTCAAATTGACCCGCTATTAGAATGCATTGATTTAAGGTAAAATGTTATTTTATTGAATAGTGAGTTTTGATCGCACAGGGATGAAACGTATACCAATATAATCTGTGGACTCTTAGGGCTCGACATTATAAATGGCCCGCTGGCCCGGAAGCATTATTTAGACACCGCGGCCAGCATAACGTACTTTCAACTCGCCCCACAGCTGTTTGCTGCGGAGCGCAGCGCGAGCAGTCTCCCGTGAGCGGGAGCGCACTCCTTCACTACAGACTGTCTCTAGGTCTCTCTCTCTATAACTATCTATCAATATATCTATCCATCTATCTCTCAATCTATAAGGAACCGCAGTAGACAAAAGGCGTTGCTATAGCAACACGTCATGTTTATATGAAAAGGGGTGGGGTCAATATGACCCGCTGAGCGGAAATAGGTATAAATGGCAATTTTTTTGGCGATTTCTTCAATCTGACTTCATATTGACAATTTTTAACAACATAGGGTGCTATATAACACACTTTCAGGAAAAGTCACGGACTGGAAGACTTTAATATTTTATTGAAAAAAAGTTACACACAATAAAAAACAGCTCTGGGTCAAATTGACCCGATTGGCGGTTCTCTACAAATTGTTAAGCCAAAATGTTAGTGAGGGAGTGTGTGCGCATCCTCACATTTCACACCTCCTCCCCCTCTGGCTTGCACAGGTCAGGCAAACGAGAAAGATCGTCAGCTATTAGGTTATTCTTACCGGGACAATACTGTATGGTGAACTGGTATGGCTGGAGGGCTAGGCACCAACGTAGAATCGATGCTGCTTAGATTGCATCCACTTCAACGGTCTGTGGTCTGTCTGCAACACAAACTCTCTTCCAAGAAGGTAATACTTCAATTAATCTATAGCCCACTTTATAGCCAGTCCCTCTTTCTCCACGGTAGAGTATTTTTTTTCCCGGTCAAACAACTTCTTACTCAGGAACAGTATAGGCTTCTCTTCGCCAGGCTCTCCTTGGGCTAGCACTGCTCCTAGTCCAACACCAGAGGCATCAACTTGCACAATAAATTGTTTTGTGAAGTCCGGGCTCTGCAACACAGGAGCTTGACAGATCTGCCTCTTTAATGCCTGGAAGGCATTTTCACACTCATCATTCCACACAACTTTTGTGGGAGATTTTTTTGTTAGATCAGTAAGTGGGGCAGCTAATGTAGCAAAGTGGGGAACAAACCTTCTGTACCACCCCACCAGGCCTAAAAAGGACCTCACTTGCTTCTTTGTCTGGGGTCTGGGTATTACCTGTATGGCCTTTATCTTCTCAACTTGTGGTCGTATTTGCCCACGTCCAACCAGGTATCCAAGGTATTTTACCTCCTCTTGAGCCCAGGAACACTTGTTGGCATTCAGGGTTAGCCCGGCTTCCTGTATCTTGCCCAACACAGCTTTAAGATACTGCAGATGTTCTTCCCAGGATTCACTGTAGATTACCACATCATCTAGGTAGGCTGCTGCAAACCTGGTGCAATCATTAAGAACAAGGTCCATTAACCTTTGAAAGGTTGCAGGCGCTCCATGAAGACCAAAGGGTAGTACAGTGTAGTGAAACAAACCCATTCCTGGAATCTGAAAAGCTGTATACTCTTTGCAGGCTGGTTCAAGAGGCACTTGCCAGTAACCTTTACAGAAGTCTAAAGCTGTGATTTACTTAGCTTTCCCCATCTTCTCCAGTAGCTCGTCAATCCGTGGCATAGGGTATGAATCAAAACAGGAAATGCTGTTCAGCTTCCTCATGTCCGAGCAGAACCGAGGTTCAGTGGTGTTTTTCTTAGGAACAAGCACTATAGGATTGAGGCTCCAGTCTCTCAGGAGTGGTGGGATTTTTAAACGCCTGTGAGGAGTCTTTGAGGACAGACTGACTAAATGAAAGGTGTACGTGGAAAAGGTCATCAGACAAGGGCCACAGCCTTGCCAGACATGGAGGTAGAAAAAAGACAAGGGACAATCGAAGAAGAGGCACCACTTGAGGGAGCCGGGGCAACTGAAAGTGAAGAAGATGAGGAAGAGCCGGTGGTTCGCCCCAAAGTGTTTACAGCCCATACTGGAGGTGGGGAACTCTCTACAGTAAGCTTCATGGAAGAAATTAGAGTTTGTGCACAGGTCTAAGCAGACTGAGACAATACTTTTTGAACAGATTAAACAATTAAGAGGTGACATGGTTTCAAAGTCAATGCGGGACTCAGAAGTACACTATGAGCACCCTGTTCAACAGTATCCCTATTCAATACGTCCTGATAATCCAAGGCTACAAGCTGAAACCTCAACACACCTGCTAAAAGCTGGGCCACATGGAAAATTCAATCCACTTCAAACTAGCAGGCCTGTCTCCTTATCAGATTGGCCTATCCAGCCTCTGCAGGATAATGATCCACCAATCCGGACAGCAAGGCCCTATGCAAGTGAGCCAAGAATACCTGAGTTCAAAGAAGGTGAAGACCCAGAACGTTTTTTTGTTCGGTTTGAACGGACTGCCAGAACATGGGGTGGCAGCCATTTGAGTGGGCACCCAGAGTAGTAACCTTGTTGACAGGAAGAGCTCTTGAGGCCTATGCTGGAATGGATGAGGAAGAGTCCGAGTCTTATGAAGCCATTAAAGCTGCAGTATGAAGCGTCCATGAAGCAGGAAGTGGAGAGCAGCCATGCAAAACGGCAGCAGTATGAAGAGTCCATGAAGCAGGAAGTGGAGAGCAGCCATGCAAAACAGCTGCAGTATGAAGAGTCCATGAAGCAGGAAGTCGAGAGCAGCCATGCAAAACAGCAGCAGTATGAAGAGTCCATGAAGCAGGAAGTGGAGAGCAGCCATGCAAAACGGCAGCAGTATGAAGAGTCCATGAAGCAGGAAGTGGAGAGCAGCCATGCAAAACGGCAGCAGTATGAAGCGTCCCTGCAAGAGCTCAGAGTATCCCACCACTGCCACCAATTGTTACAAAGTGAGGTGCAGGTGAAAGAACGATACGTGGAGAGAGGGTTTTCTTGCAAAAAAATAGACAGGCTTTTTATTCTTAGCCTTCCACATTATTCCACAGAAACAAAAACTGCATGCCTGGTGCTGCGTTCACCAGCAAGGAACAAACACCAAATCCCCTTTCCCCTCTCTTCCCAACCACATTTATAGGAGACTGCCCGCCTTCCCAATCCAACCTGGCCAATCAGGTCATTGTTCTGAAAGCGGAGTGAAGGGTTAAATACAAAATTAAACACTGTGGTCTATATTTAATACAATCCTAAAGGCTTAAGTAAATTCATAATTGCATCAACATAAACATTGTACCTTCAAAAACAACAAGTTCTGCTTAAAACGGATAGTTTTTAACCTAATTGACACTCATAAAATCACACATTTCCTGACCAATCACGTCCAAGACTCCGCCTACTCATACAGCACATATAAGGAGTACTTTGGAGGCATGCTCCCCCTTTGAGCAGTGACACAAAATGGCTTCCAGGTCTGAACAAAGGAAATGGTGATTACTTTGTGATTGTGTGTTTTATAGACTGACAAATTAATTTAGATGCACTTTACTAGTTTTTCTATGTAAACTGTTTTTATAACATTAACTGAAATAAAGACAACTCTGAAGAAACATGTACTACCTTTCTTAACAAACAAATTGTTAAGTCAAAATGTTAGTGAGGAAGTGTGTGCGCTTCCTCACAGTATTTTGGGCCTAAACCATTCAATGCTTTATAAACCAGCAGCAGTATTTTGAAATACATTATTTGACAGGCAGGAAGCCAGTGTAAAGACTTCAGAACAGGAGTGATGTGATCCACTTTCTTAGTGTCAGTGAGGACTCGAGCAGCGGCGTTCTGAATTAGCTGCAGCTTTCTAATAGATTTTTTAGTGAGACCTGTGACGACACCATTACAGTAGTCGAGTTTACTGAAGATAAAAGTATGGACAAGTTTTTCCAAATCCTGCTGTGACATTAGTCCTCTATATATTCTTAAGGTGATAGTATGCAGACTTAGTAATTGTTTTAATGTGACTGTTGAAATTCAGGTCAGAGTCCATGACTACACCTAGATGCGTTCAATGCACTTACTCAGTGTTTGAATTGGAGCATAGTCTCCTGGTGAAAGGATTATGTAAATATGTGTGCCATCTGTATATTTATGATAACTTCTTTTGTTGTTTTTCATTATCTGACCCAGTTGTAGCATGTAGATGTTAAAGAGAAGAGGCCCCAAGATGGAGCCTTGAGGAACCCCACGTCATATTTGTCAACTCAGATGTGTATTTACCAATAGAAACAACGTTTTTTCTGTCCTTTAAGTAGGATTCAAACCAATTTAGAACTGTTGCCGAAAGTCCCACCCAGTTTTCTAGTCGGTCTAGTAATATGTTGTGGTCAACAGTGTCAAATGCAGCACTGAGATCTAATAATACTAACACTGAAGTTCTGCCACTCTGTGTTAAAGCATCTTAATTCGCTCAACATCTTTAAAACACTCCTTTATGACAGCAGTTCAGCTGTGGCTTTCACTAATCCATACGGCTAAACGGCTATTGCCTTTACACATCCAATTAATTGTCATGAGGCAGAAGAGGCTTGTTGCAGACCATGAGGTTCAATGAACTCAGGCTCCTTCACAGTTTCTTAAGTGAACAACCAGCAAACATCTGTATCATTTCAGTTTAAATCTGTGCTGTAACCAAAAACATATTTCTGTGGGCTCTTGCCTTCTCTCAAACGGCGTCATCTTCTTTATCTTCTAAAGAAAGATACCTCCCAGAGAAAAGAACATAAGTGTGTCATTGTTACGTTCTAGCTTGGGACCTGATACTGGAAAACTGGCACGGGGGACGTATGTGTCACGAGCTCTATGGTAAGAATCTCGCTGAGGGGATCACGCTCTTGATGAGGGGGATCACGCTGAGAAAATACGCTTTTATGTGTAAATGCAAACTCATCTGCTAGAGTGGCAGCCTGCTGAAGGGTAGATACTTTTTGCTCATTTAAATGAACTACAGTACGCTCTGGTACACAGTTTTTAAATTCCTCCAGCATCATTAGTTCACACATTAAGGTAATGTCATCCGCTTTACAAGCTCTACACCACCTGTCAAAGAGGATTTTCTTCTCCCTCGCGAAGTCCACATAAGTCTGGCCAGAAGTTTTCTTCAGGCTGCGGAAACGCTGCCTGTAGGCCTCAGGCACAAGCTCATATGCCCTGAGAACAGCACCTTTCACATTGTCATACACCATACAATCCTCGACAGAAAGAAAAGAGCAAGCCTCCTGAGCCTTGCACTGTACAAGTATGGCCCACACATCTTCTGGCCAGCGCAGAGCAGCAGCAATGCGCTCAAATGCACCAAAGAAGGTCTCCACTTCTGACTCACGAAAGACAGGGACCAGCTGAATGTTGCTACCAACATCAAAAGCAGTAGTAGAACCTGACAATGGTTGTGTACCCAAAGAGGTACCAACTGAACCTGTCTGCAGCTCTAGCTGACGCATCCTGAAAGCTGTGTCTGCATCTAACTTTCTGATCTCCAGCTCCCTCTGAAAATCTCGCTCACGCTCCTCCTTCTCCCACTGGAGACGAGCTAACCTCACTTTCAACCTGGCATCTAATTTAGAACCAGTATGAGAGGACTCACCCAACACAAGGGAGGCCATACTAAAACACACAAACTAATTTTCAACACTCCCACTTAAATCACCTCACTCAACAGGCAAAATATCTGAGGCTACACAAACATCGACTCTTCCAAATAACAAGCTTCCCCAGATCCTGCCTACCACAACTTACCTACCTATCGTCTGGAGCATGCCGGGCTCGAGGCGACTTTAAAGGCAAACATCAGCGGCCGAAACCCTGAAACGCCTGCCCCCAACAGGGACTAAATCCCCACCCAGGATTACCCCGAAAATAAAAAAGGCAAAATAATAAATGAGTGCCTGAAGGAAGGACTGATTCAGCCCAGCTAGACACTCCCCTGTCTAAACTGAGGAAGCTGTTCACAGCCAATGCTACACTTATATACACACACACACTACTGCTCACCACCAAACACAATATCAACACTAAACAACAAACAATCAAATACTCACTCTGTCTCAAAGATCGGACGAGCCCCCATTTGTTACGTTCCCTCCAAATCTAGGGGTACGAAGGGGAGTAACAAAACACAGAAACAACCAGGCACGAGAAAAGAGAGGAAACTGATCTCTGAAGCCACAAAATGAGGTTTAATCAACCAATGATAGACAAACAGAAAACGGGCTCACCAGCCAACTTGCAAAGTAAACTATGGTACCAATATATGCTGGAACACATATCGTAGTAAATGATAAAACACAGGTCCCACACAGAGACGAAGACGCCGTGCTGCACCCATGCAGCCAGAGGAGAAGGAGAGAGGCCACTGCAGCCTTCCTCAGGTCCTTTAAGGAGGCCCTGATTGGGGATTGGGAGCACCTGGGGGAGAGGCTGCACCTGGAGACAATCAGGGAGAGAGAGAGACACACACAAAAGCACACACACACAAGCACCAACTGCGGCACGTAACAGTCATACTCAATGTTAGAGCTTTGATGAATAAGAGATTCATAATGAAACAATCTTTCAAAGAAACATTTTATCATCACACCCACAGGTTACCTAAATGTGAATATTTCCTACTTTCCATTATTATTGTTGCGAATTGAACCAACTCTGGGTTTGAACTCCCAAAAAAAATGTACTTCAAAGACATTATCAGGACAGGACGACAACACTTCCTAAAACAGGCCCCTCATCCAAGATAATTAATTTCAACCTTTGCATACTCAGTTTGAAATGTACTTTTACCATTTTTTTATAATTATTTTCTTTATAAATATCATCTATAGGATATTTTCATGTATACAACCGATTTAAATGATTACAAAAGAAAATGTTTAGGTTTCAACTTTTGCTTTTATAAAAATACCATCTTGGCATGAGTTATGTATACAAAGTTGCTTAGAGCTAGTAAACAAGTCATAATTTCCTCTATAATATCTATTTTATATTTATTTATGAGAAAACCTTCAAACATTATTTATAAAATGTTCTTATGAAACCCACAACAATTAAGTAATAATTTACTTTCGCCCACTATACTTGTTATTTAGTTGTCAACCAAAAACCAGCTTTTCCACTGCTGCGGTTCAAGGGTCGGTCTGGAGCCAGTACCTGATTGCGAAGTTGTTTTCCTGAGCGACGTACAACTTCGGCAGTCTGCAAATTTTGCTGAACTATTGTGGCATAGCATTAGCCATTCACTCTGGAGAAACGTATAAAGTTGGAGAAATGTTGCTTGCAATTCAGTCTAGCTTCGTAAGTTCATTGGCAACATGAGCAGCTTCAAACTTTTATGCCGTTGGTGTTGTTGTGAGGGATATTCACGCTGTTGCAACAAGTTGAACCAATTGCTAACCAAACTAGACCCGTCATGGAACTACACTGAAACATTTTTTGGTGGAAAAGGGTTATTTGTGAGCCCAATGTTCTTTTCTGACAAAAAGCTAATTAGAAGAAATAATTTGGGACTCAATTTATGTGTGTATGTTTGAGCGGGTGGGGATGCAATTTTCATTACCTGTGATAACCACCGTATGTGACTGTAGGTTCACATTTATGTTTAGTGCCTCAACTGTGACATGCCCAGTCTGCTCTGATTGGTTAGCTGGCTGGCTCTGTTGTGATCGATCAATTGCTAAGAGATGTCACGACCCTCAGTCTGTCACGTAACATGTATTGGAGCGCTAGTGAATAGAAGCGTGAGTGTTGCATAGTTATGTCATTATGTTACAGAAGTAAACAAAGAAGTCTAATGGAGGCATTTCACTCACAAGGGGGGTGTGTGCGAGAGAAACTCCCCCTTGAGGGAACACAGGGATTTTAGCCTTTACAGACCATTTACATGCACAAAAACCTATATTACACACTACAGGAAAGGGAAGACCCTAAAAGCATAGCGCCCTTCTAAATGTATTGTATTCAGATGCTAACATTTGTGCTCATTGGAGTGAATAAATCATCAATTATTGTTCGTTTTTCTAATGTGTGGTCTGTGTTTTTTTCTGCAGGTAGTGGTTGTGTTCTGTCTGTGGAGTACTGATGTCAGCAGAGCTTATGTTTTTCAAGCCAGTAGACCTTCAGAGGGAGACAACCCACCCACCCACACTAAAGGTGAGAACAGCACCCAATGTGCTGTTATGATACATTTCAAACAAATGTCTACTTAGTGAAATAAAACTGGTCATATATGTTGGAGATCCCCAACATGGTCATGGTTGTTTACGTGTTGTAGTCTTGAAAAGTTAGTGTACCTAACATTCAGTATAAGTACACTTTGAAATATACTGTATATTCCAAATATTCCATTCCATTCATGTGATACTTGCAAACAGGGACCGAGCATTTTATTTTAATCTTAGCATATAAAGTGTGCTACAGAATACCATAGCTAAATTGATGAAAAACAATACATAATCCAGGACACTACAACTAAGCAAACACGAGTGTGAAATAAAAATGATCTGATGTGAATCAGCCACTATACTGACATTTTGAGAGAACAAAAACAATATTATTGAGCTCTCTGTTGGTCCATTGTGCATTGAAGTGAACTGGAACCAAAGGCTGCCTGCAGAGTGTTTCGAAAAACAGCTGGTAGTTATTTGCTTTATGAGCTGTTTAGATTTAATGGCCTTTACCCTGCATGAATACTCTGTGTACTGTACATACATGAATGTAAGATGCCAACGTATTTTTGTCAAGTAAGGTTTATGTACAATCTTGAGTAAAACAGATTTATGTTACGCAGACAAATAGAGTTTGTTTGCAGCAGTTGTGTGTAACCATGCCCCTCTCTTCTCTCCAGTCATCTCAGAGTGGGTCAGCTCAGCGGGCTCCTGCAAGGGGAGGTGCTTTGAGCTGGACGAAGCCGAACCTCCAGGATGCAGATGTGACAATCTGTGTAAAACCTACATCAGCTGCTGCTCCGACTTCGACGAGCAGTGCCTCAAAACAGGTCAGCCTGATGTCACAATCGCTTCTTCTGGTTTCACATCTGTTAACATGTTATCCTCCGACATGGATGCTTGATATCACTAGCATGATATCACAAAACAGCTTGGGTAAGAGTCAAGCCAATGGCCAAGAAACAAGTGATTACGTTTTGTTTGACTTACTTGTATCTTTAAGGATAAGGATGGTGGTACTATATATTTTTCGTAATATCAACAAGTCCATGAAAATATCAAATGCAACAATTTCTTACACTTTCTGTGCCACTTAGTCCATTTGTATTTATAAAATTGAAACAGCTAAAAACACAGTTTCTTTAAAACAAAAAAGGATCAGTCATTTCCTCAAGTAGTTTTTGGCAGAAGTTATTCAATCAGGTAAAAGTAGTTTATTAGTTAAGGGACTTTTTTCTCAAGCAAATCAATCCATTTGGTGCAGTAGGTCGCTTGCATGGTTTTTTAGGATTATTAAGTTATGTTTTCACTGCGTTGCAACTGGATATACTATTTTTTTGGTTTACCAGAAAAAAGTTGTGGATAGCACCTGGTATTCTTTTAACTCCTCAGCATTAGTATCAAGTGAGATGAGCTGATACTTAAAGGTGACATTAAAAAACGGATTGTCACATAACAGAGATTCTTTGAAAACCTTCGTCAATTACCATACTATTTGAAAATAATGGCAGGTGGCAAAACGACAACATAAACCAAGCTTAACATTTGATAAAGGGCAGATCTGTTAGGTTGCTGATCATAGGATTCCGTAAGTCTTCCATTGAACGGCAATGGGTCGACTCGAGTCCAGTCAAAGACTAAATATTTGTCCCAAAACCTGCGTTCTTCCAAATATCCAGCAGGGAGCCACTCCGCTGGTTGTAAAATAAAAATCTGGTTTTATAGAAGTCTATGAGAAAATGTAAAAATGTATTTCTCGTTTGAATTATCCTAGGAAAGTTAACTTCATCCTGACTTTATAGTCTCAAACATGAGTTCTTAGTCTTTTTAAATTATGGTCCCATTTAGAGTACACATTTATCGATGCTGTTATTCCTCATATTATCTGTGACAGTAAACAGTAGTGGAAGTAAAGTGATACAATTACTACATTTGTTTGGAATACTACACAGCAGTACTACAGTACCTCCAGTCCTAAGAAAACTCTATGCACATAACATGATACGTGCTTTCTGCTGTAGCTGATTAAACATGAACAAAGGGCAACTGTCCTGAAGTTGCCAAAATGTCAATTTGCATCTGATGCTAATTTAGACCTTGGCTGGGGAAGAGAGTGTAACTGTGGCTTCATCTTGAAAACATTAAGCAAACAACAGTGGGACATTATCCAAGACAAAAATACTTAACATCTCTCCAAATGAATTCTACAGTCCCTTCTTGTTTCAAATTACGTCTGCTTCTCTTGTAATTGTAAAACTGCTACAGACATGCTGCCTGAGATGTAATTCACAGTGTATTCATTGTTGATGTTTGTCATATGTGTCTCAGCGGGAGGTTTCGAGTGCATGCAGGATCGCTGCGGGGAGGAGAGGAATGACGAGCACGCCTGCCACTGCTCACAGGACTGCCTGGAGAGAGGAGACTGCTGCTCCAACTATAAGTCACTCTGCACAGGTACTTATCATGATTTGTGTCTATAAAACATTGTACAACTAATTGAGAATGAATGGGATTTAAATTAGGTAATTACTCTGAGCTGTTGTTTCCATGTGAGGTGAGGCAACATGGGTGCACGGAGACTGTGAGGAGATCAACACGGCAGAATGTCCTGCGGGGTGAGTCTGAACTGACGTCAAACTCAACAATTAAACTCAAGAATGTGTGTTTAATTGAAGTCTTAAGAAAACTGTTATTTTTAACAAGTCCATATTAGACACATCAGACCTTTAGTATCATTTATCCAATTTGATTTATAGGTCTCCTATCATGCAAAATGTACTTTTTGATCTCTTTTATACATAAACATGTGTCCTCGGAGTGTCAGGGAACTCACAAAGTGTCAGAGAACAAAACCCTCTCTCTTTTCCTCCGTACCCACATTACGGGGAGTACATCAGAGCTAATCCAGATTAGCCATGTAATATCGGAAGTGTGGACTGGCTTTACACCCACAGCCCTATCAGAAACATTGCTGTATCAGAAACCATGCGCAACGTGTTTTGGACGTAATATGGTCTTTGTTTACATTAGCAAGCATCGCTAACACTCAGAGCTAAGCTGTACTGGAGAGAGTATGAGTAAAAAAGCAGGAAAATAAACTACTTGAGGAAATGACTGATCCTTTTTCTTTTTTAAAGAAACTGTTTTTAGCTGTTTCAATTTTATAAATACAAATGGACTAAGTGGCACAGAAAGTGTAAGAAATTGTTGCTTTTGATCTTTTCATGGACTTGTTGATATTACGAAGAATATAGAGTACCACCATCCTTATCCTTAAAGATACAAGTAAGTCAAAAAGAACGTAATCACTTGTTTCTTGGCCATTGGCTTGACTCTTACCCAAGCTGTTTTGTAAAAAAAGCATTTGAGCCCCATACTGTTGACAACTTACTACTGGTACCGATGAGGGCCGGTCGAGATGCCCGGGATGATTTTTAGTCCCAGTCCGCCCCTGACTAGAGGGATATGAGGCATGGCTAGAGAGGGTGATCTGTTTGATATTCTGAGCAAAATACATCACAGACATGTTATTTATATATATTTTTATATATCTGAAACCCATAATATATGACTAGAAATAGCATGATAGGAGTTCTTTAATGAAAAGTAAAGAATAATAACCTTAATTACATCCAAAATACAGATATTGCCAATGGTGAATTTTATCTTTGCATCCTTCTTGTGTATAGCTTCATCCGACCTCCCCTCATCATGCTGTCTGTCGACGGGTTCAGAGCATCCTACCTGAAGAAGGGCAACTCTGTCACCCCCAACATACATAAACTCAGTACGTACTCTTGACTTTGTCTCATAATATCGTTTTCTGAATCCAACACATGAGCTGTGTGACTAAAAAACTCTTGTCTATGTTATACAGTTGTGTTGGAATAATACCACTTTACCGCTCAAAACAATACATGACATTACATGTCACTTGTTAGACGCTTTTATCCAAAGCGACTTACATACTCAATACTGTGGGCAATCCCCACAGGAGCAATTTGGGGTGAAGTGTCTCAGGGACACAACGACATGCTGACTGCAGTGGGGTTTGAACCTGTGACCCCCTGGTCCCAACACCAAGGCACCAAGGCTCTATCCACTGCGCCACACGCCTCTCAGCATAATGGAAAAATAATGTTTTTTTAAAGTACCAATTTATAAGAAACAGGAGGGCTCTCTTTCTGGAAATCAATCTCAAGTAGGCTTATTCTTCTTGTCTGGAACTCTCTTGACACAAAGCCTAAATCCTTTACCCTGGAACAAGTAGGATGAGGTTTGCACTGCTATAGTATTTTCCCCAATAACCCTTTTGCTTAGCCAATCTCAAAGAATAAAATATGAGAAATCACTTTGACCTCATAACAACGCATTTCAGAAACAAATTAGGATTAAGCACTATTTGGTCTAGGAAATATATTATCATAGTTTTGGTTAAAATTAGTATGTTTTTGTGTTGATTTTGGCATTCCTTCTGGTCAAAATCAATAATATTTCCAGCACCAGAGTTCCAAAAGAAAACTTCTTATTCTACTGCAGTGGGTCTGACAGTCTGCAACGTTTAGTTCTCCTTCTTTAGTGTCTAACGTCACAGCGTCATGGTGACGGTGTTGGGCCAGAACAGCGAGTCAAAGCTCTGCTGATGGCTGAGGGAAGTGTTGTTGCTCAAGGTCTCAGAGCTCTTCACCTCTTGCTGTATCACCAACTTAAGGTCAAAGGTGGCAGAAATGGCTAATTTGGGTCCCTTCTATCACCTATCTGGAAAGCTGATAACCAATGATAAAGGTCATGTAAGGGGCTGATATCATTCAAAGCAGGTCAACTATGTCCCTCAACAACTTACCTCCAATCTATTTTGCGTCCTACGTCACCGATCTGTTCCTTTTGTCAAGAACAGGAGACAAGAGGAATCAGAGGAACAACTAGACCACAACATATCAGAAATCTTGAAAGAAAACCACATTAGCCCCTTCTTGAAGAAAGTTTGAAACACGAGGGACATTAGAGCCTCCTCCCCATATGCCCACTACCACGTGAGGATTCCATGAACAGATGAAGAAAACGCCCTAGTTTATCTACCTAAACTCCCCCTTGGTGTCTGCCTCTACCATTGGCTTTGAGTCACCCAGCATCAGAATAATCCTCTGTCTCCCCAGCCTGATAAAACCACAACTGATTGTGTACAAAATACAGTAAACTCTGATACTGATGTCTGCAAGGTCTAGGCCACAAGGACAATCGACCTCAGATGTTTCGAAGACAAATCTGGACCCTGCATGACAGTATATAGCTTTATCCTACTGTACTTATTATTTAATGGACCATTTTGATTTGCTTGTATATGTTTTAGAAAGTTTATATTTGAAAAAATGACATTTGTCCTTTTAGGTGCGTGTGGTACGTCAGCACCCTACATGCGACCGGTCTACCCAACAAAGACCTTCCCAAATTTATACACCCTAGCCACAGTAAGTAACCACTGGTTATGTCGTTCAACAATAGTAGCCCTGTTCAAAAGGTCCAACAGCAAAGCATATGATGCTGATGCAAGACTGATATTTAACATTAAAATAAGTACTATGTGTTATCTGTTTGTAGGGTCTGTACCCGGAGTCTCATGGCATTGTGGGAAACACCATGCATGATCCAGTGTTTAATGCCACCTTCAGCCTGCGCTCCAGGGAGAAACTGAACCACCGCTGGTGGGGCGGACAGCCTGTGAGTACACTCTAGTTAACCGCTTATCATGGGTTATAATCAGGGCGGCTAACAAAAAAATTGTTAAGGAAGAATGTACACTAAGACTTTGTTTCTCACAACCTTTATTGACTCATAGAAAGACTAATATCACATTGATATCTGCTTTAAGTACACAGTTTAGACCAGTTTAGCATAGTGCCCGTAATAATCGGAAAGCTGCCAGCATAGCTTTGTAAAAGTTCACTAATTCAAACAGCTTAAAAATTATGTTAAATTAACAAACCCTAAAGCGCTAAATCACTTAAAATGTACATATTGATTCAGAATCAGTTAACTATGAATTGGAGATATTTTTTGACTGAGAAGCTGGGTACAAATAGCATCTCAAAACTGCTATGCTAATAATAGGCCTGTGTGGTGGGTTTACATAATTCACCGACGGAACTATGGGTGGGGGTATTGTTCCGCACGGACATTTTAGTTAACAGGACTTCCTGTTTTGGCCGGTCAGTTTTCCCGGGCTTGAGTTTGTTTACATGCTGTTTTCATGTGGAATAAAAGACTAGCTTTGTCCTTTGACACACCACCTCTGACTCACGTCTCTCGGCACTACATTGGTGACCCCGACATAAGTCTTGTGGAAGTATCCGAGACTGAACCGAACATGGCAAATAACCAGGGGTGCACACAACTTTCTCAGTGAGGTACTCAGGACCTGGAGTCAGTGTTTGGTACTCCAACTTCTGGCGATTGTCAACGGGGGGGGGTGGTGGTAGTGGAGTCCAGCGCTTCGCAATTGTCAATGGGGGGGGGTAGTGGAGTACAGCACTTCGCGATTGTCAACGGGGGGGGGGGGGGGGGGGGAAGGGGGGGGGCGGTGGTAGTGGAGTACAGTGCTTCGCGATTGTCAACGGGGGGGGGGGGGGGGTGGTAGTGGAGTACAGAGCTTCGTGACCGCAGAACGTGTGAACATTGTGATCAGCTGTTTTAGCGCAGGTACGTCGGTACGCAAATGCGCTTTGTGACACAAGTAACGGTACACATTTCAGATTGTTGCAGCGCATGCGTACCTGCGTACCAGTTATGTGCACCCCTGCAAATAACGCAGTTTTTCTCAAACTGCCGGAGTTTTGGGAGACGTCCGCGGCAGCATGGTTCGCACAGACGGAGGCTCAGTTCAATTTTGTGTAGGCTTCCTCTATAAGCGCCCTCTAAGGCTATCGCTATTGGGTAGTCCCCTGCGTACCAGCGCAGCACTGAAAATTAGGATTAAGCACTATTTGGTCTAGGAAATATATTATCATAGTTTTGGTTAAAATTAGTATGTTTTTGTGTTGATTTTGGCAATCCTTCTGGTCAAAATCAATAATATTTCCAGCACCAGAGTTCCAAAAGAAAACTTCTTATTCTACTGCAGTGGGTCTGACAGTCTGCAATGTTTAGTTCTCCTTCTTTAGTGTCTAACATCACAGCGTCATGGTGACGGTGTTGGGCCGGAACAGCGAGTCAAAGCTCTGCTGATGGCTGAGGGACTCACTTCGGACTCACTTCCAGTATAAATAGGAAGGAGGCCCGACAATCTGCTCCCTCTTTTCTTCAGCACCCCGGTACTGAAGCACTGTAGAGACACTAAAGAGTAAAGGCTCTTTTAAGAGCCACCTCGAAAAATATCCTTAAACATGAGTACACAGGGTTGTGTTAGAGTTTGCTCCTCATGCCAGACGGGGTTCATAATGAGTTATGACCGGCACTCACGATGGTCATGTGCTCATTTTGCCCGTCTCCCTCTGGCCGACAGACAGCGAAGAGCGGACGCTCTCGCTACTGCGGCCGAGGAGGAGGATTGGGAGTCCAGGAGTCCTACTCCATGGACCAATCCCTTGAGTTCCTGGATCCGAGTGCTGGGCAGGAGTCGGACGACTCCTACCCCGCCTCCATCCACGGATCACCGTGTGGTTCCCCCATCCCGTTTCTCCCCCGGACGGAGGAGACAGAGATGGAGCCCGGTGCCGGCCTGGCCCAGCTGCGTGACCCGCGGTCCCTCTTTCTGCCATCACGGCTCTGCCGTCGATAGGCGGGATCCTGCAGGAACTGCCGGAGATCATCGAAAAGTCAGCCGCCTGGAGAGGTCTCCTCGTTCCCCCGGCTCAGGAGAGCTCTGTTTCTCCCTGGTACAGACCGTCAGGAGTGACCCGGTGTCCTCATTCGTCCCCCTCACTAAAGTGGAGGGCTTGATGGATGTTGGTTTTCCGACCGCGCCTCCCCTGGAGCCGAACCTGACGGCTTTTTTCGGGGTGAAGCAGGCCAGCACGGTCGCCGGACGGCGTCCCTTGCTGTCCTCCCCCGGGGACCAGTTTGTCGTCCGCCAGACTGACCGGATGCACCAGTGTGCCTTCCAGGTGTCTGCAGTGGCGAACAACATCGCTCTGCTGTCTCACTCCATAGTGAGACTATCAGAGCAGCCCTCCATGCCCTCCGAGGCTTCGGAGGAGATAGGCAAGGCTGCCAGCACGGCACTCACCCTGTGTGCACAGCAGGGTGCAAGGATTGCGGCGTGGGCGACGCAGATTCAGCGGTACCTCTGGCTGCAGCAGGGGGCTATACCGGAATCTGCAAGGAAGGTCCTGTGGAGTGGAGAAACTGACAGCTCTCCTCCGGTGTGTCACACCCCGCAGCGTGGTGACAGCCCTCTCCGTGATGCAGCTGCTCAGCATGACGTCAGCTGGTCACGTGGTGATGCCCCTGGGTCTCCTCCACAGTAGGAGACTCCAGAGGTGGTTCATTTGCCTGTGCATCGACCCTGTGCGTCAGAAGTAAATGTGCTGGAGCTGCTCTCCGTTTTGGAAAGTATTCCAGCACTTCGCCCCGTTGCTGTACAATCAACATGTGTTGATTCGCACAGACAACAGGGCCACGGCAGCCTACCTCAATCGCCAGGGAGGAGTACGATCTGCGCAGCTTCTGAACGCAGCCAGATGGCTGCTGTTCTGGGCGCGCACACACGTTGCTCTCCATCAGAGCAATGTATATCCCCTGGCGAAGTGAACAGATGGGCTTGCAGAGCGCAGGATCACCCCCCTCTGGGGGTAGACGCGTTCACACATCGGCCGTGGCCCAGGGTGCTGTTATACGTTTTTTCCACCAGTTCCTGCGGTCCTGATAGCCGTGGGAAATTCCGTGGCGTGGGGACGTTCTCTCCCAGGCGGAGGGAGCGATCAGCAGCCACCCAGTGATAGGCCAGCACTGTGGGCACGGCCCCGGAACGGGAACAATTATGGTGCATTTCCACTACAGCGCGGAGCTGTGGGTTCGTTTTTGGTTGCGTTTCCACTTGGCGTAGTACCGGCTAGCGGGTACTATTTCACAGTTTTTCTGGCCCCATAAAATCGAGGTTCTTAGCGGGCCAACAACCATGCTGAGTCGGGCTGAGTATGCTAAACTAGAGAGAGAATCGCTGGCAAGGGGGCTACAACTACAACAAGATGAACATATTTGACCGTGATTTAATTGTAATACACGTTTCAAAATGATGCCGAAGTAACAACATACTGATACCGGTTAGTAAAAACCATGAATTAATGCTTTGACAAGTCTGCAGACAGACGGCAGGCGAAAAACCTTTTAAAATGCGTGTTTTCTAAATGGAGATCGGCTAAGCTAACGCAGTTTATGCTCCGACCGTCCACACTCACAACAACGGCCTATACAGACATAAATAAACCAGCGACTGTATTCGCCATGACACAGGCAGTCTGTGGTTTGTACTTGTTTAACTTTTGTCTAGTTTCTGAACAGATATGAGGAGCTGTGAGCTCTGAGTGCTAAAAGCTAATGGCTGATGTTGTTTTTCTGTGGTTCTCATTGAAGATGACGTCACGGCTCCGCCTACACTGCGTTACTATAGTTACTGCCCCAGCTACTAAACTGTAATGGAAACGCAGCATAAAGTGAGCCAGTCCTAACAAGGCCTAACAAGGCTATACCGCAGGGTTGCCAACTTTGGGTACCTGGCTGGAGTGAGATTTTGATATCATGGGTTTAATTACACATATGCGCACTAAATGACTGTTATCGTGTCAGTAGCGGGACCTTAGCATATATGTATGATATATATACAATATATACAAATACACAATATTGGACACAGACTATAAAGGGCACAAAGTTTCATTCACTAATGAAAGTCAAACACATGTTTGTTTCCACTGTTTTATTGTGTGCCTGTCGCGATAAGCAATTAATTGACTTATCGTACGATAAATAAAAATGAACTCGATAACTTTTCTGACCTCGATAAATTGCCATTTACATGAGGATGTGACTAGCAGTTTGAAAGGATGTACTTGAATTATTATTTTATATTATCATTATGTCAGTGGTCTAAAATGGTCATACAACGGTGCCGACAATATTATCGTTTATCGCAATAATTTCCGGGAAAATGTATCCAACAAAATGAATTATCGTGAGAGGCCTATACATGAAACACACAGACACAAACAAATCTACAGACTTACTCCAAACTGCCAAATATATTAATGAACGCACTCTCACTCTCATATACTCTTTGACTCTATTTTGGCCTAGTAGAACAATAAGCAGCAGACTTTTACTTTTTATCATTTCTACTGGATCTTAGATCTGCGCATGCGCAATACGGGTCGGGGATTGACCAACCGGCTCCCACTGCTCTGCTGTCTGTTAACGTTGTTAAGAGTGGTGGGGGCGGGGAGGGAGCAGATCGACAGCTTGAGCAGCTGTCAACTCAACATTGTAAATAACCAACCAAAAACGATCGCCGGTTCATCTTGTTTTTGGCGTGAGAATAGTTTGGGCAGCGTGAGAGCGTGAGATTTAATTTAATTTAATTTAATTTCAAACCTTTATTTAACCAGATGGTCCCATTGAGATCATAGATCTCTTTTTCAAGGGAGACCTGCAGCATATAGGTTCCACATGAAACATAAAACAATAAAGGACATCATACATTATATTTACAGGATACATTTACATAGTTATAGACATTTACAAGTACCCATAGTATCAACGAGCATTTCATTTAGCCTAGCTTTAAAAACATGCAGAGGAATGAGATTGCTCAGTTTCAATTCTTGCTGAAGATTGTTCCAAGCAAGTGGAGCTGCGCACATAAAAGCTGTCTTACCTAAGACAGTCCTTGCTCTTGGCACATCTAACAATACTACATCATGCGATCTCAGACAATAGCTGCTTGCAACTCTCTGTGTTATCAGAGAGCAGATATAATACGGGAGTTTACCCAACAAACCTTTATAAATAAATGTGTACCAATGAGTGAGCCTCCGTACAGTAAGTGATGGCAAACCTGCCTTGGCATACAGGGTACAGTGATGTGTGAGTGCTTTACAATTTGTGACAAATCTCAGTGCGCTGTGATAGGCGGCATCTAACTTGTTCAGGCAATGGGCAGGTGCATTCATATACAACAAATCACCATAGTCCAGCACAGGTCAAAAGGTCACAGTGACTAGCCTTTTCCTGGCCTCAAGTGAGAAACAGGACTTGTTTCTGAAAAAGAAACCTAGTCTAACCCTCAGCTTTTTAAGCAGGTTATTGACATGAAGTTTAAAGGTAAGACAATCATCAAGCCAGATACCAAGGTATTTATAACAGGCAACCACTTCTAGTACTTGTCCTTGCATAGTAACAATATCTAAAACAGGCTCTGGTGTCTTTTTAGCTTTTGAAAAAAGCATTACCTTGGTTTTATCAACATTTAAAAGAAGCTTTAGTTCAGAGAGCTGAGTCTGAATAATGTTAAAAACAGCCTGTAATTTAACAACCGCCTCCTTAATGGAGGGACGTGCACAGTACATCACGGTATCATCCGCATAAAAATGTAAAGTAGCTTCATGCACATTTTCACCTAAACTGTTGATATATATGGAGAATAAAAGTGGACCTAAAACAGAACCTTGAGGAACACCATTAGTAATGTTTAACCACTCAGAAGACAGCCCATCAAAATGAACACATTGGGACCTTTCAGAGAGGTAGTTCAGAAACCACCCCACTGCATGACTGGATATGCCAATACTGAGTAGCCTCTGCTTTAAGATGCGATGATCGACGGTGTCAAACGCTTTGGAAAGGTCAATAAATAGAGCTGCACAACTCTGCTTATTATCTAAAATACTCGTAATGTCATTCACCACTTTCATTGTGGCAGTGATGGTGCTATGTTTCTTTCTGAAGCCTGACTGATGTTTAGACAGGATATTATTTTTACATAAAAACTCCTTTACCTGTTCACTCACTCGGCGTTCAAGAACCTTAGCCAGAACTGACAATTTAGAGATTGGCCTATAGTTATTTAAAATAGTTGCCTCCCCTCCTTTTAGCAAAGGCAAGACATACGCTGACTTCCACAGTTTTGGAATTGCATTTGTGCTGAGGGAGAGGTTAAAAAGAGAAGTGAGAGGTGGAGCAATAAAATCTGCAGCTATCTTTAAAAAGAAAGGTTCTACGTTGTCCGGGCCGGCCGGTTTCTTAGGATCTAACTTAGATAATGCTTCATGAACAACATTAACAGTAAAAGGATTAAAACTGAAAGGGTTTTCCAGACCACATTGTTCAGAGTCACAGACTGTGGTGTTCACAGAAGCAGAGTTAGTGACAGAATCAAACAGAGAGCCACAGGACACAAAATGCTCATTAAAACAATTTAACATAGTAGCCCTGTCCGATATAGTGCCAGATGCTGTGGTAAGGCACGGAGGTAGCTCATTTCGGATACCACCGGTGGATATCGATTTTATGGCTTTCCAAAATGTCCTAGGATTATTTAGGTTTTCTGTAGTAACTGACAAATAGTACTTCGACTTAGCACTTTTGACATGTGAAGTGAAGCTATTCCTTAGCTGCCTAAAACGTAGCCATTCTACCTCTGAGCCTGATTTCCTAGCCTTTGCCCAGGCCTTGTTTCTCTCATGCAGGAGACTGGACAGTTCAGCAGAAAACCAAGGATTGTCTCGTCCCTTTACTCTAAATTTACGTAGGGGTGCATGTCTATCAATGATCTCCATAAAACCAAGATAAAAATAAGACCATGCAGTTTCTACATCAGCACACAGATCAATTTTTCCCCAATCAAAATCAAACAGATCATGTACAAAACCCTGCTCCACAAAATGTTTTATGTCTCTCTTAATAATAATACGAGGTTTAACCTTTTGGACCTTAGTGTCCCTAATTGTGTCTACAACACAGTGGTCACTCACATCATTCGCAAATACTGCCACAGATGAGTATTTATAGAGAACATTAGTTAGAATGAGATCAATTAGGGAGGATTTATTAGGGGACTTAATGTTAGGGCGAGTAGGACTGTCAACAATCTGAGTAACATTTAAAGAGATACAAAGGTTTTTAAAATCCTCTGATACTACAGTTAACCAGTCCCAGTTCAAATCACCCAGTAGCACTACTTCCTTGTAGTCTAGTTGCATTAAAAGATTTGCTAGTGAAGACAAGGAGTCCTTGCCAGCTGAGGGGGGTCTGTAACAGCCCACCACCATGACCTGTTGACCCTTTGCCACTTCTATATTTAAGGCTAAAACTTTGAATTGCTTACGGATAGATTTGGAAACTAATGTGGTTACACTGAACTTATTCTTAACATAAATGGCAACGCCACCACCTTTATTAGGCCGGTCGGTACGAGACACATTATAACCATTTAAGGATATGTCAGAGGCCAAAATAGATTTATTTAGCCATGTTTCTGATAACACAATGACGTCAGCGTCAGTCGAGCTTGCCCAAATGCGGACAAAATCTAGTTTACCTAACAGACTGCGCACATTCAAGTGGATGAAACCCAACCCAGACCTAGCTTTAAAATCAGCAGGAGTAGCGATCTGACTACTACTACTGGGCGGACCAGGGTTAGGTTGAACATTTCCTGACAGTAATAACAACAACAAAACCAGGCATCTTTTCCTCTTAATCGACACACACACATTGTCATCTACTTTAGAATCACCGGAAAAGTCTGCGAGAGTGTGATTTGAGCTTAAGATGCAGTCCTGAAGAACCATCATCGCAGGCAAACAAAAAAGACAAACATATTTTGTCGAGCATATTGTCTGTGACAAGGCAACCGGTAATTGTTTGTGTAACACATCCGACCCTTTGCAGGGGATGCCCACTGCGGGTGGCAGAACAGACCTGAATCCAGTAGACTTCTCAGAATGACTAGAGATCTTCTCATAGTCCAAAACAGTTAACAGGCACAGCAGAATCACGATATGGGCCATTTTCCCAGACCAGCACACAGTATCCGCGATGTTCCTGGGGCAAATCAGCACAGCAGCAAAGGACAGGCGAAAGCAGCAGTGTGGAAGCGCTCCGGTCCCTCCGTGGTATCCCCGGGGTGAAAGGTCTCCTCAGCAAGCAGCACACGACACCGCAGCACACGACAGGTGGGAGCAGGCCTCCGCAACAGCAGAACCAGGACAGGTGGAAAGATTGAGAGTGAAAGTGTGTGTCACACGCCAGATGCGTGAGAGTTGGCAACCCTGCTATACCGTACTAAGCCGAGCGAGGCCCTGCAATGGAAATGCGCCATTAGAGAGGCTTGGCCTCTCTCAAGATGTTACGTACCATCCAGGGAGCCAGGGCTGCGTCTACCAGAGCGTCTTGCAGCCAAGTGGACAGCGTTCCAGCGTTGGTGTGTAGAGAAAAGCCTGGACCCCATTACGTGTCCCCTGCCTCATGTGCTGTCGTTCCTCCAGCTGTTGTCGGACAGGAATTGGCTTTTCAGCACGATCAAAACATATGCTGCTGCTATCTCGTCTTGCCACGTAGGTTTCGGTGTCAGAACGGTGTTTAGTCACCCTCTAACAAACCGTTTTCTGTGAGGAGTACGGAGACTCAGACCTGTGTCACGCACACTGGCGCCTCAGTGGGACTTGGCTTTGGTGTTACGTGCACTGAGTAAAGAGAGACGTTTATGGTCTCCGGTACTTCCAGTCCAACGCCTACTGCATGCACAGTGTTAGAAAATCCGGCCTTCAAAATAAAAGTTTGACTTTTTTCCCCTTTTTCTTCACTCACACATCTGCGACCCACTCGAAACGGTTGTCACACCAGTTGACAACCACTGATAAGCTAACAGGTTCCCCCAAGTTGTTGTGCTAAGCTACCTATGCTAAACACAACTTGAAACCATGCCTGTATTTGTCCAAATGTTTAAGTTCTACTTAATAAATATATTCAAACTTTGCTTAAGTAAAAGTACAAATACCATACTTAAAATATGTTTTAAATTGTGCTAATTTTAGCTCAGAAAAATCACCATTCTTCGGTTTATCAGAAACATTAAAACTACCACATTTGAAGATATACAGTATAGGTTTTCATTGGACATGGAGTAAAAGTAATCTGTAAGGTAATTAAAGGTGCAGCATAAAAAGTACACTTTTTTCTTTTACAGTACTTAGATAAATGTACTTTCTTACATTTCACCACTGAGGTATAATTAATGCTGTAATGCATAATTTCCTTTAAGTGGAAAGCAACAAAGACATTGGCTTTATTGTAAAGTAATTGGACAAGAAAGTATACTACAACAGTAATTATACAGTATAGCATCTACTGTACACAATAAGCTAACTATGGAATTGAGACACAACAATATGATTTCAAAAGTGAAGCATTGTAGTGTGGTATTTTTAACTTAAGGGACATTTCATTTCTGATAACCTCCGTATGTTCTGTTTTACAGATCTGGATCACAGCAGAGAAACAAGGAGTGAAAGCAGCTACATTCTTCTGGCCTTGGTACTTAAGTTAGTACTGGAATATTTTTTAAGACCAGTGTTTGGTCAACTAAATATTCTAAAAGTTGAATTTACAAAGTATCATTTTAAGTATACAGTACATAGTATGTCTCCCTGTTCTATTGTTACCTAAATGAGTGCACAGACAGATTTGTATAAAAAAACATTTACATATTAGTGACATAATGATCATGAGGGGCAACATCCTGAGAATGACGGACAAAGGAACCAAACACACACGGACACATGACAATACCCCCCCACTCTCAGTCACAACAGAAGCCATTGACGACTCAAACAGCAGCTTGTTGACGCACTGAGCAAAAATGACATTTTATTTTGAATGCAACGTGACAGAAAACCGAAAGACCAAAATGTATTTTATACTTGAATGTTAAGGATATTAATTAGGCTTATTTACTGCTCACAACAAGTTTCATTCAAGTGTCATTTTTTAACACAGATCAGCTCCACTTTTTCCATTTTTGTTTATGAAGAGAGGAGGGTCTTTTTACAAATGTGTATATATAAATACATTAATTCAAGATGTATTAACTGTAAATAAACGGTCAGTGTTTATTATTTCTTCTTTCTTTGACTCCCCACCATCATTCATCATGTTGTGTTTCCAGGGTGATTCCTCTGGAGAGAAGGATTTTGACCATCCTGAGCTGGCTGCATTTGCCTGATGATGAGAGGTACAGTCCGGATCTTTACTCTTAAGGACTTCAATCATGATATTGAACCACACATGAATGTACTTATAGATAGAAAGTTGTCATCTATTTTTCAAATGTGTATAGTAACCCTTGCTGTGACTTTCAGTAAATGACAAAATCAGATGGAAATATTAGGATTAATGTTGAAATGTCCAAATTAGCCAAGCTAACAAACAATTGAATGCAGCAGTACAGAATTTCAGAATATAATTTTGACTGCTGGTTGTAGTTTAGTTTTAGTTTTATTTGACTGTTAAAATGTCTTGGTGAGTTGGTAAGAGTATCTTGGAGATAAAGGTTGTTTTTAGTGCTGAGAAGCTGCTGGGTCAGTGAACACTGCTGGGTTTTTATAGTGTGGTGAGAGTGGTCTCAGTTCAGTGTGAGTTCAGGAGAGATGCTCAACTGCCAGGAACAGCAAACTCAGCAGAGGCTTTATCATGTTTACTCTTCATGTTGACCTCAGAACACCCTCACACCCTCACATTTTTAAGGTAAAATCAGGACAAAATGGACCGTATAAAGCCCCTTTATAGCCAACTAGTAGAGCTGGCAGCCCCTTACTGTGTCCCTGCTGCGGAGGATGCAGGTTCGAATCCGGCCTGGGGACCCTTCATGCTTCATTCCCTCTATCTCCCCTTTAAAAATGTAAAAACATATTGTCTCTGCTGTGTTTCTTCAGGCCGTACGTGTTTGCCGTGCACTCAGAGCAGCCCGATACCTTCGGACACCGCCTGGGGCCACTCAGCAGTGAGGTGAGTGTGACACCTGACAGTGAGGCTGATCCAAGTGTGAATATATCTCAGCTTTTTCTTTTTTCAATCCTATCTACAGCTGGATAACCCTCTCAGGGAGATCGATAGCATCATCGGTCAGCTGATGAACGGCCTGAAGCAGATGAACCTGCATCGCTGTGTCAACGTCATCGTCGTAGGAGACCACGGTAAGACCAGTTTTAAAAACATGTGTGAATGTGAGATTTATTTACATGAGAAAGTTAGGTGGCAGTCTACAAGAAGACTGCATTCCAATTATTTACACAGCATTTCACTAATATATTGCTTGTCTTTTATCCAGAGATAAAATTCATACTGCTCTAGGTCCCAAGATAAGTTGGTCTTCAAAATATCTCCATGTTTATACTGAGATTGTGCAGCTGTCTGCAGAAGCTTTTACAATTGGATAAACTATTATTTTATAATCCCTCTTGACATAGAGCAGTGTGACTGTGATTCGATTCAATAAATGAATGTCTCTTATTTGGACGTCCTTGGTCTGTTTATCATTTGTTGTTGTATGTTACTTTTCTGTGCGCTTCTATTGGTTTTATATCTATTGTAATCAGGGTGTCCTTCTAAAAGAGAGATTGCTTTCAGGGTCCTTCCCTATTTTTAATACCGTTATAATAATCATAGAAAAAAGATGGTTCTGAACGTTGTTTATCTAATACAAAAGAGTTCAAAGAATGATTTTTACTGGAACTCTCTACTTTTCCTCGTTCTACCAAAGAAATAGTCCCTTTGACAACTGTTGACTGTGAGGCCTGCAGATCAGAGTATGACACAACATTTCTGGAAAGCCTCATTGCCGTTTTCAATTCATGCAAGTCCCAGCTCGGGTGTATTTTCAACAGGCAGCACACCTTTCATAGGCAGATAAACCAAAAATATTGGTACATTAAATCGAATGAATTAATGTTAGCAGAGAAAAGGAGCTAAAAAAACAGTTTTACATTTTATTTAAGTTTAGGTGAACACAACCCTTTGATAATAACAGATTATTGCTATTTCCCTGCCTGTCAGGTATGGAGGAGGCTCACTGCGACCGCACAGAGTTCCTCAGCAGCTACCCACTCAACATAGACGAGATCCAGCTGATCCCCGGCTCTCTGGGCAGAATACGACCCCGAGACCCCAAATCCTCCACATGTAAGAAGAGTGACTAGTTTCTACACAACATTAAACATCAAATGTAAAGAGTCTTCATGTTGACACTATTTTCTTCTCCAGATGACCCAAAGGTAGTGGTTGCAAACCTCACTGTAAGTACCACAACAACACTAACATCAACCAAACCATGTTTCATGTGGTTTCTCAAACTGTCCACACAGAGAGGTCGCTCACCTTTCTATATTTGTTGTTTCAGTGTAAAATGCCGACGCAGCACTTCAAGCCGTACCTAAAGCAACATTTACCCAAGAGGCTTCACTACGCTAACAACCGCAGGATCGAGGACGTCCACCTGCTGATGGAGAGGAAGTGGCACATAGCCAAGTAACCTGACTCACTAACTGACTTCTGCTAAATGTCATGATTAATTACCAACAAATCATTACTCTATTGATTCTGAGTCAGGACTATACCAGGAATCAGGATTTATATCTCACACTGTATAAACACCATAAGCATACAGTATCAGGAAGGGGAAAACATTTTGTAGTTATTTACCATACATTAAGTATTGTAGTTTACATGGTTAAACCCTATTCCTTTGTTTTTTTTGTTTTTATTTTGTAAGAAATCAAGTGTCACTTCAATCAGTGAAGACACAAGACCCCAACATCTTTTCCATATTTAAAATTGAGGGTAGTGGGATATTTTTCTGGGGTAAATGGAAACTTCCTGAGATCTTTGGATAAATTAAGTTAAACATTGGCAGAATTGAATGTTTTGCAGTTGTTCTCAGGTCAACATCTGAAGAAAGAATAGCTTTCTTTGTTGAAAAATCATGATATTTATGTTTCTGGTTCAGGAAAATGCCAGAAAAATTGAGGACACGATGCGGTTTCTTTGGTGACCACGGCTTTGACAACAAGATAACCAGCATGAGGGTACTGAGTACACCTCTTATTCTCTCCTGTATTACATACTGCACTATAATATGTATTGTAATTGTATATAATAATATACCTCTGAGGTTACTGATAGTCTTTTTGAGATCTACGCTCTGATATTTCTTTATTGAAGTCTCAGAACTATTGTCATGTATTCATTTAATGAATATTTACGACTGATTCTTCTTCAGTATTTAATACGTACATGTATTTTTCTCCTTCACACAGACCATATTCATGGGTCATGGACCAAGCTTCAAGTTCCAGAAAAAAGTGCCAGAGTTTGACAATATAGAATTATACAACGTCATGTGTGGTGAGAATATTGTTTTTGCCTTTTATGCAATATCGGCATCGATGCTCTTGAGGCCATAATAAAACTATTAAACTGGCCATGATTTCTTGTGTGATGTGCTGAGAGAGCTCCTAAATAGTTTTACAACAAACTGTAAACTTTGATCCCAGAATGGGATACGCAAATACATTTCTGTTTGTCCGTCTGTTCATCTCTCTGTCTGTCTCTGTCTCAGATTTGTTAGGCTTGAAGCCGGCCCCTAACAACGGGACGTACGGCAGCCTGAACGACATGCTGAAAGATCCTCCGTTCGAGCCCAGCATGCCGGAGGAAGTGACCCTCCCGTCTCCAGCTGACCCTGACACCGTCGCGACCCACGACCTGGGCTGCAGCTGTGATGATGAGGTCACTAAAATAATTCCTGACTTTCAGCTCTATGTTAAACTGTGAAACAACACCAACAAAACAATTCAAACTGTACTGTATGAATCAATATTTATTCTGTTAAAGGGCACAAAAGCATCAAAACAAGCTGACATATTTTTGTCTATGTTTTTCTGTCCCAGAATAAGGTGGAGGAGACGATTGAAGCCTTCAGTCCTGCCCCTGATGGGATGTACAGTTACAGTAGGTTTCCTCACACTTCACTCTCTTTGCAGATATCAATAGGTGTTCATACAGTAGTGTTGCAATAAGCACTCCATCTTCTCATCCTTAAGGTTTTGTTTGGGGAGTGAGATTTCTTCACAGATTTTAAGGCTAATTTGTAATTTTATATATTAGGCTAAATTAATAACATTTATTGGAGAACAGACCACTGATCAGCAGTATCAGGAAAATGTTATTCCAAGTTTGGTAGTAGCAAGGCCACTAAATATGCAAGTACCCCCCTTTGTCAAGTATGTATTACATTCTAGGAATCAGAATACCTTTATTAGTCCCACAGACATTTACGATTTTTTAAATTTTAATTATAATTGTACGAAATGTAATCGGTTTTGGGGAGTAACTAGGTACTATTATGAGAAAAACAAAGTATTTAAACTAGTCATTAATCAAACTGCATCTCACGATATAATTTTCTGCTTAAACTGAGAATTTGACATTCATATTGTTGCTCTAACAACCCAATAATAAATCAGGTTGTACTGCAAAACCTTCCAACAAAGAGTTTGATGGTAATCAGTTTTGTCAAAATGACTTGATAGTGGTTAAGAGATACTTTACTCATTGTATTGAAAGGGATAACTCCAAATATGTAACCTGTTACATTGAAAAAGTAACCTTCTCCACACTATAACCTACTGTAATATTTTTCCTTTTTGTCCCCCCCCCCACGGCCCCTCGTCCTATTGTAAAGCGTCCTTGGGTTTCTTGCTAAATAAATCCAAGTTATTATTATTATTATTATTATTATTTATATACGTTGTATTTCAGTTCTGAGGCACTGAGTATTCACTGCAAAACTGAAGCATCATTTCCTTATATCACAGTCAGCATTTTATGTAAAGGCCTGGGGATTAGTGCATATATTAGGGATATGATCATCTAAAACACTGGATTATAATTTATTTCCTTTGAGTCTTTTGGTCCTCTCTGACTGTTCCTCCTCTGTTTACAGACAGTACTCACCTCCCGTTTGGTCGTCCGGCCATCATGTTTGAAACTCAGTACAGTCTGCTCCATCATGTGGAGTTCATCAGCGGCTACAGCAAGGAGCTGGCCATGCCTCTGTGGACAGCATACACACTGCCACGACAGGTACACACACACACACACACACACACACACACACACACACACACACACACACACACACACACACACACACACACACGCACACACACCACACACACACACACACACACACACACACACACACACACACACACACACACACACACACACACACACACACACACACACACACACACTTGTGTTTTTACTGAGGTTGACGTCACATTGACTAACCATTCCCTGGAGTTTTATCCTACTGTAAGCACAACCATTAAAAGCTCTATTAAACTAAATATCTTTCACACTTTTTTTGTGTTATTAGGCTTCAAAAACACAAACGGGATCCCCTGGGCTTACATACAGTTTATTTTCTGGGTTTAGTTTTCTTCAAAAACGAAGTTGGTCAGGCTGCCATACACTAGTGTTTGCAGTAGCTTGATGTCATGATTATAGCCCTAAAAGGCTTGGATAGGTTATCAATCTGTGTGTTTCAAGTCTTAAGAAGCTGGTGCATCAGAAGTCAAATAAATACTAAAATGCATCTTGGAGCAACGGCATTTAGTTCAAAAATCCCAGAAAGCTCTGTTATTGCAGATGTGTTTTCTTTACCTCTTTGTGCTCCTGACTCCTGTACTTAAACCAGGTGTCAGGCTGTAAAAATGTGACGCACGCCATGTTAATGACAGGTTACATGTTGTTGTTGTTTATAGTGAGAGGCAGCGTGTGTGTAGGGGCAGAACACGACGGAGGTGCAAGAACATGCAAACATAAACAAAAAGGTGTGCAAAAACATCAGAAACACACGGACTCTGTCCGTGACCCTGAACACACATGTTTGTCACATGTTTACAGGAACATGCTGCAGGTTAACAAGCTGCAGCTGCTCACATGTGAGACACACAGGCAGTAGCTCAGTCTGCAGGGGCCTGGCTTAGGAACCCTGATGGTCATGGTTCAAGTCCCTTCAAGGAACAAAATAAAAGTAGCTAGAATTACCCACAAATGTGTTCTAGTAGCTAGAGACTTACTAATTCTCCTCCAGGGGACTGCCGAGGTATCAGTTTGGGAATTCAATTTGGGTCTCATCCAACACAGTCTCACTGCATTTCGTGTTATAGTCACGAAATTAATCTATTGATTCGTGTTCACCAACACAGTTTCGCCATTTTTTTCGTGTCACACAGAACGATTTTAAAAGCAATGTAAATAATAACAAATTAGAAGGAAAAACAGATACAGATTAAAGTATTCTGACACAGAACGATTTTAGAAGCAATGTATTTGGTAGTATGTTTCAAAACAAATTAGAAGGAAAAAAAGATGACAAAATACAGATGTCAGTATTCTGAGGCTCTGAGCCATTTCTTTTCCTCGCGGGCGGCAAAAAAACTCAGACATTATACAATTTAAAATAAAAGGGTTAGGCTTAGGGTAAGATATTGAGTAAGAAAATATTTTTATGAACCACACAGCTTCTGGTATTCCAAGACCCGACCGGACAAAAAGACGTGGTGCAGGCACGAAACATACTACCAATAGAAATACATTGCTTTTAAAATCGTAAAAAAGGGGAACATCGTGTTGGTGAACACGAATCAATAGATTAAATTCATTTCGTGACTATAACACGAAATGCCTCATCAATGCATGTGTGTTTATTTTGGGCCTCATATGTGTGTATTTCAACAGTAACTGTATGACAACAAACTGAATTTCCGCTTGTGGATTAAAACGTTTGTATTGAAAGTGTTAGCTGTAGACCATAATATGAAATTGTTTCTTTATTCCCTTTTTATGTATCACCCTTGGATTGATTGAGATGAATAGACGCTTGTTTAAAGACAAAAGGAAGGTCCCGATGCGATTTGAAAAATAAAAGGATGTGCTAATTCCGTCAAAATCGATGAAAAAATAAAATAACGTTTTATTTATACATTTGCATCTCACAGACCCACGCAGCTAGACTGCAGCACTTCTCCTTAAATCGCAAAAAACCCACCTGAAGGCATAAATAAATACAGTACATTTACAAACACAAACCACACAGTCTCATGATCCAAATACAAAATAAACTAAGGAAATTGCTCCTACATTGTACACAAGAAAACACACAAGGAACAGGAACTTTATGTCAGTATGTTTGCTCTTCACTAGTATGTTTGCTTTTTTACAATTCAGTGTTACAGATTGCATTATGATATGATATGTGTTGATCTACTCTGGTTACACTGGCAGATTTAAACAAGAGCAACAGCAGAGCTACACCAAAATGTATGAAAACCAAATAGGTAAGATATATTTGTCACATTCCTTTCTCTTACTTTCCCATTTTTTGTCTGTCAGGAGGACATGACTCCCATCCCGGTGGTCTCTGCTGGGGCTCAGTGTATCCGAGTGGACCCCAGAGTGTCAGCTGATCACAGTCAGAGCTGCACCGCCTACAGCCAGAACAACCAGCTCACCTACGGATCCCTCTACCCTCCAGGTAAACCTGCAGGAGAGGAGCACACACATAGGCTGATGAGTCCAGTAGTATGCAAGAATAGAAGATAAGACCTACACACACAACAAATCTATACTGTCCCCTTAAGCCTTGCGCACTCACTCAATCAATGCTACACCTTTCTTTAGATTATTTATGGCATTCAATTATATATGTTGATTATGAAATACTAACAGCTACTGTTATTCTTTTATAATGTGATGCAATGTTTATACTGACAATTGTAAATTACATTTTGAAAATGTTGTCATGAGACTATAGCAGAGCAAAAATAAAATGTACCAGAGTGATTCAGCTCTGATGCTTTAATGTTCACAGCCTCTCTGTAATTTAGTTTAGTTTAGTTTATTTGTTTATAGTGTCGTGGACAGTCCCCATCGATGAACTGTCACAAAAACAGTAAATGGAGCAGCTTTAGCCGACATGGCTAATTTCCAGCTGTAATAGACACCCTTAAAATCACAATATATCAACAGCATTAGTTATAAAAAAATATAAAATAAAATAAAAAGGATGAAAGACAAGTAGATACAGGCGAAAGGATAAGAGAGGATAAAAGAGAACAATAAACAAAACACGTTACTACCGGTACATACAGTACATGTCACATATAGCACATCACAATCACATAAAAGAAACGAGGGGCAACATCCATGATCACAACATGTAACACAACATGTAACACAACATGTAACACTCACGCCATACTCAACACAGACTAGTGTGTGCAGGTGTACTTCTCAGTGAACCATGTTTTTAAGTGAGCTGTGAAGGTGCTATGTGTATGTATGTCTTTGATTTGAGTGGGTAGAGAGTTCCAGTTTTGTATTGCTGTGACCGAGAATGATGACTGACCAAAAGTACTCTTCCTGAATGGGACTGATAGGTCGCCACGTGTGGAGCTTCTAGTGGTCAGTCTGGTGTTGTTACGTTGAGTAACCAATGAGTTAATGTTTGCATTATGAAAGTATTTGTTTTCCACGTATTAAGAGTGTTTTGGGATTTTGTTCACAGAGCTGGCATCTTCTCCAGAGTCCAGATATGACGCTTCGCTCATCACCAACATGGTCCCCATGTACCCTGCATTCAAGAGTGAGTCACACCCTTAAAAAGTATATATATCAACAAGGTTAAACTTGGAGCACTGGGGCGTTATTAGGGCATACATAAAAAGCACTGTAACTGTTTCATACATCGAAGAAAACTCTTTTTGACCCAGCAAAAGTTCACAAAACCTCAACGAGCCAAATCAAATATTCAGATTTGGATTGACATAATGTGAGACTGATTAACATGATATTTATCGCTGCAGATACGACCTGGTAGTGGTCAAATATCAGGAACATCAAACAATAAAACTAACCCCTTACTTAAATGAGTAACTGTGAGTTAAGAGCCATACATCCACAAATATCAGTGAGTTTCTTGTTGAATTCAACATGTGCTATACTATAATCAGTGAGTTTCTTGTTGAATTCAACATGTGCTATACTATAATCAGTGAGTTTGTCTGTTACTACAAGCTACAACCTTTAACAGTCTTTAAAAAAGTATGATCTGCAGTGCTTCTGTCCAATATTAAGAGTTAGTGCCTCATCGTTCAGCTGTGTGTGATGACCAGTTTAATGAGTGCATTCTCTTTTCCTGTAAATCAGCGACGCCCAGTGTGATGAGACAAAGAGACATGAGTGTGGTGATGTCAGGTCTGAGCGAGCACCGCCTGACACCCATTGTTTCTGCAGAGAGACAGGACTTATCAGGACAAACACACCCTCTCTGAATCGCTGTCTCATGCAGATACACATAATCCTCATTGTCGTCAGTGCTGGGAACACAGTGCGTGTCTGGGGGATTTATAGTTTTGCTTTATTAATGCTGGAACATATTGTATGTAGATTGATGACATCAGGATCAGTGTGCGGACAGTGCTGAGTTGAACAAGGAACATAGTCTTGCAGGATACAGAATATGTTTTGTTTCCTAAATTAGATTATGAAAGTTAAAATCCCCTTAAAGGACCAAAGATATGTCTCACTTATGTCTTTTAAAGTTTATTAACACATTTCTATTTCTAGCTCATAAAAGGTCGTAAAGTTCGTCCCATTTCAGAATAATATATATGATATGTTTTATAATGATTGATCATGAAAGTGTTCTCAAAGCTGGTAAAGGTGCAGCTAGTTTGAATGACTTTGTATACTGCAGGGTAGCTTGTGAATTTACTCCAGGTGGAACTAAAGTCTGATTTAACACTTGATTATATTTTACAGATGATGCAGATGATATTTTTTCCCGCAAGTTTTAAAGGTTAAAAACCGTTGACACAACATTAGGATTTGATATACTGTAATAACAGTGAAAATTAACCGATTGATTTAATGTTAAATAAAATAAAATAAACATTAGCACCTTTAAACTGAAAATATATCATCATGTTGAGCTGAACAACAACAATGAATGTTCAGAGAATGTCAAATGTGATGTTTCTGTATCTTTATTCCCATATATACCCACAGCAGCTGAGATTTGATCACAATGTGAGCCAGAGGACATCCAGATGTGATCTGAAAGCCCCTCCTCTGCAGTGCATCCTGCATGCATTTACGTTCAAACTCCAGTTAACATGCAGCACTCCTGATCCTGATATCTTTACATCAGAAGTGAAACGGGTTGATGAGTTTAGGAAGGAGACTTATCATAAGATAATATATGCTTTGTGTTTTAGCACCTAATCCTTTTTTCTTCTATCTGCAGGAATGTGGAGCTACCTGCAGGGCACGCTGCTGAGGCGCTACGCAGAGGAAAACAACGGCATCAACGTTCTAGCTGGACCCATATTTGATAATGATTACGACGGCCTGCGAGACACCACGGAGAAGATCAGAGAGTAAGAACTGACCAGTATCACACTGACAGGCCCTTTAATGTTCTACTTCAACTGTATGAGAAAGACATCATAAAGTTACAATTAGGCTGAAAGGTTTATTATTGATTTTGTTGAAAATGCACTTTCACATGCATGGATGATACAAAATACAAAATAAAAGTGAATCAAATCAAATCACTTTTCTCTTTCCCCAATCAACAAAGAAGCAAACAAACAGATACAAAACACCAGGCCGCTGTACATTAGTGTAACTCTCTCTTCTGTCCAGGGTCTCGGCCGAGGCCCTGCCCGTCCCCACCCACTTCTACATGGTGGTGACCAGCTGCCAGGAGCTGAACCAGACGGTGGAGGAGTGTGACAGAGATCTGAGGGCCTTGTCCTTCCTGCTGCCCCACCGACAGGACAACACTGAGGCCTGCAATGTGAGTAAAACCCAACAGGGGGCAGCGCTGTCCCACTGCAGCTGCATCAAGTCAGTTCACATCAGTCAGAGATCAAAAACATAGTGAGTTTGATCTCTGTCATTTTAGGAAAGTAACTGATAAACTTACTCAATTACTGTGTCTAAGTACAAATTGACCCTTTCATCTATTAGTAAATGATCACAAACATAATCAAGAATCTCTTGATAACTGATTTATGGTCCTGAAGTTCATCAGGAAGGCATCGTATGTTGTTGCACACAGTAATGGATATCAACATGCTCCTCTCACTAGTAAGAGGGACTTGACAACGGTGAACCTCTTTAAGTACAGTAAACGTAATACTTTTTGGGTATTGTCCTTCAGCCAGTCAAAGCAGATATTTTAAGGTTTACTTTAAGGTCTCCAGGGCAACCAACTGCAGTACAATCCTGCTCTGACAGTAATGCAAGTGTAATAATAATTCAATTGTTTCATATATGAAACAAGTATTACAGTGAACCTCTGGTGAAATGCGGGTCTTTCTCAGAGGAATATTTCCAATTCATTGTCACTACTGAAAACTAAAGATTAGAGGAAACCTTACCACTGTTCTTGTATGAGTTACATTTAAAGCTTTAAGAAATCAATTCAAGACCACTATGCAGTTTACAGTCAGTTATCTGGTAGCTGAATTAGGGTTATTTCAGTCAGACAAATCCTGTTTGAATATTTATTAACAGCAGCATAGTTTGAGTTTGGCCTAGTCACTCCCCTGCAAATGTTTTCAACATCACTGATCTCTGTTGCTCTGAAGCTCTGACTTATGGTGAAATGGGGGTCTTTCTCAGATAAATATTCCCAGTGACACTGTGAAAATTCAATGTGACGCAAGCAGTAATTACGCAGTTAATTCACTGCTAAAGATTAGTGGAGTGATGATAAGATAACTATCACCACAGCCTACAGATGGGTGCTTAGGTGGAAGGGGGGCAGATAAGCAGCAGAAGGTCAAGGGCAGAGGGAGATATGGGAATTCCTGCAGATTAAATACAGCTTCAGATTTTGGAAAATGTGTGTAAGGCATACACGCAGGAAGGCCATTTCGCACCATTTGACCTTTCATTAACAGCCATAAAACAGTTCTGAGGCTGACTAATAGGGACGGTGGTGTTTCTGCCAGTCCCACTCTGAGCCTTTCCTGCACTGTGTAACTTTGATGAGCAGCTCGTATACCTGGAACTGTGCGTAAGGCTTTGCAGCTCTTAGTTTGTTTTGATGATCATATTATATTTTAAAAGTTCTCAGGTTTTTTCCTCTTTGTCCTCCAGCACCTCTGCCCCAACTGATTTACACAGTCTTTTGATGGTCAGAAAACTTTTCTTGTTGCTAAAATAAAGCTAACAGCTAGTTACCTAGTTAGCTGTTAGCTCAGTTAGCAGTGCTACCGATCTGAGAACTCGGAGCACTTGGGACATTTTGTGGTTTACATTTCTAACAGGAGGAGGTACCATCCCAGGACAGGTTGGAGGATGCAGGGAAAGGGGGTAGTGCCCAACTGGAGCCGGTGGTGTGGGCAATGGAACATTATTCTTTGACATTTTACTTGACATTTTTGTTGAGCACTAACCAAATAAAAGCTGGAGTTTGAAACTATTTGAAACATTCTAAATTGACTTTTTAAGGACTAGCCGGAATTATTTGTATCTTAGGATTTGCATGAATTTTCCCATTCCCACATTTCCTGTTATTATGACTGATAAGGAGTATGTGTACATGGTCTGCATAAACATTTGAACATCGGTTTAAACTGCAGACGCAGTTGTGACTGAAACATGACTGTTATTGACAGAGAGCATTGTCAGCTACTGAGTCATAGGTGTCATAAGTTGGAGATCTCTCACGTAGCCAAAACAAAACAAGGAATGGAAACGTGTCTTTTCATATTTGAACATATGTGGTAATTCTTACCAACACTGACTCATATCTGATCAAACTACAACTCAACAATGAAGATGTTTTTTTCTTTTCTTACAGGGGAGCAGAGATCCTCTTGGCTTTTCACAGTAAACAAAACTTGCTGACTCCCAGTTTAAATTTGCAGTAGCCTCTGTTGGAGTGTTTGTGTCATACATGTACCATGCATGTTTATACTGTAGGCAGCATATATGTACACAGTGGACAGTCAGCTGTTGCTACATTTTAAGAAAGACTAAAATGCAGGGATGACGTATGTACCCGGAAATAAGCTGCGCATGGGTTCCCACGACAAAAAAAGCAATGGGATTTCTCCATAGGATTTTGGAAAATAGCTCGAAATAAGATCTGTGGAAAACGAACCTGTTTGATAAATGCACGTTTTGTTCAGCCGGATAATATCCACATGTCTACCCTACTTTTATAATTTTCGAATCATAAATCTAATCGCCAGAAGCAAAATGCTAATGTTATGCTATAAACGAACTACAGCAGGGTTCAACGTCACGCCAACTTAAGATCGATATTAAAAAATACAGATTCAAAATTGTACAAGTTGAAGCGTTTGTTTGAACAGTTTGCAAGAGCGCAGGTACTTGCTTTCAAGCAGAACAGGGAAAACAAACTTAGCGGGAGTGTTTACGTGTTCGGTGTAATGACGTACAACGCCCTCCACAACTTCTGTAGTCCTATTCAGCCACTTGTTAACAACCAACGTAAACTCTTCAAAAATCACCAGTGGGGTCACTGCTGATGTATTTAATGTCGTAGAACAAAACGTGATCCGTCTCTTAAATTTGTGTCAACCACAGACCTTATTTCCAGCTATTTTCCTAAATCCTATGGAGAAATCTCATTGACTCTGAGACGAGGGAACCGGTAGTGGAAAAATGCTAACTCACTTCCGGGTTTTAGGAGTCGTCACTGCACCACTCTATATAGAGGTAGAAAACAGAAAAGCTTTCACATTGTAAATGTTTGAGGATAAATAATCTGAACCTTAATGGCCAACATACTGGAACACTGTTGAGTCACTTATAGTCTTTGTGAATTTTTTTTTTTTTTTTTCCTTTTTACAGCTCGTAAAAATCTTTGCCCTGCACAATATCAGTTCACCTGAAATAATATTTCAGCACAAATGTTTAATTTTACACACAACATTTTTTTTCTGACAACCTTTGCAGGACGAACGTTTAAAACCTTTTTTTGCAGACATGAAGCATATAAACACAAAATAACAATTCAAGGAACACAAGGAAAAAGGTATACAATAATAATGATCCAAAAGTTCACAACAAATTACCATTTCAGGAAAACAAATGAAGACATAGGGAAAAATTAATAAAATAAAGACAACATTTAAAACTATATTTGTAATAAATTAAATAAATGATTGAAACAATATAAAACAAATTGAATAATAATCATTAAAATAACAATACAAATTGGTAACGTTTGGTTTGAAGTGTTTGTTAACATGTTAGCCATGTCAACTGCATGAACAGAAAATGTCCCTGTTGTATTTGCAGTGTGCTGTGCTGCCCCTAAGTAGCCAACAAATTAAGAAATGCAGCTTTATTTCATTAATTTGATTACATTTATTTTCCTTGATACCTTATTATTAATAAAATGTTGTCTTTTGTTTTTTAAAGTCAAAACTGACATTTAATGATTACATCCTGCATAACATGAACATGTTGTTGTTCATCATGTCACGTTTCTGACGGTAAAACTAAGTGGAACTTCCTTTGGTCTAGCCCAGCTTAACTTCAACACAGATATTTTAGTTTCCTTTTTAGGGGAGAAGTCTTTTCTACGAAGTCAATAAATCTCTGAATGATCTTTTACTTTGCCAAAAAGAGAAAGTGGAATGTGACTCTGTCCTCGTATTACTCATGAACCATTCTGGGAAACGGTCCATAGAAGTGTTTTTAAACCCATGGCTGCAGCAAACCATCAAGCTGTTTTGCATAACTTGCAGTACATCTTTATAAAAACAAAATCCTTTTTTAAATGTATAAACTGTGCAGTTCTGGAGAAGTCCAGGCTCTTCTCTGAATTTGTCTTGTGCCTTCTGTCCTGCCATAAACCTGTTTATAGAAAAGTAAGAGCCTGCTGTGAATGAGTCATGCCACTTTCTGATTTGTTCAGCTACTTGCAAATATCCACGTTTCTGTGACCTATCAATATGGAGGTCAACTTTTGTACTTCCAACCCAAACAACAGAATTGGTTTGTTATTGTCTTGCAAATCAACAAATATAAGTGTTTTCTGATGGCTCCTTTATAGGACAACATTGTTTGTCAGTGACTAGTAAATCACTTTTGATAAAACCACTGCACAAATGGTGTTATTCAGAGTGTTAATCAGAGTGAACATGTTCTGTCCTGCCACAGTTATGGTTATGTTTGGACAACTTTATTAACCTTACATTTGCATTGTTTCTCCTAATGGAAATGTTTTGGGCCATGCTTGTCAGCCTCAATTTCCTTTGACTGAAAGAGAAAGGAAACGGTGCAGGAAATGAAAGGTTCTCCTGGCCTTACAGGAAGTTGCAATGGAAAACGTTTATATTTAAGCTACCCAACCTTGCTCTGAGAGATACATAATGTTTATAGTGATGTGTTTAGACCATCTCTAAAATGCTGAGTACAGCAGTAAAAGCTCACTGATGCGGCTTTCACACCAGCGCTTTTCCCTTTCTAGCTCCTAGCGAGAGCTTTTCTGGTTCAGCTCCCGTTTCCCTTTTCAGCTCCCGCTCTGTTCACACTGCCCAGAGCTGCCGAGAGATTTTCTCCCACAACAACGGGGGGGGGGACTGCGTCGGGTCGACGATCGTGTTGCTTTTAATCATACGAAGCCAGATTAAATTAAATAACGACTTCTCCAACCTTATACTTTTCTCCAGAGTGCCGTGGTTCATTGTTTATTAATGTGTTTCAGCATTTACCGACCGCTGCAGTGCTGGCTGCTCTTCAACGGGAGTGTATTCTCCCGTTAGCTCCGGGTTAGCTCACACGGCTCTAAAGTATTCACTGTCTGACTGTCACACAAGCAGCTGATACATATCCCCAGTTCCCCTTAAGTGAATGTGTGTCAGTCTGAATTGACGCTGTTTGGTGTCAGTCTGAATTGACGCTGTTTGGCATCACAACGCTGTTATGAAAGTTTCTCTGGTATAACATGGGTGATGTTAGCATAGCAACCGAAGCTAAACGGACTACTTGCTAAGCCGTTTTCTCCAGGCACTTTTTACCGGCGTATTTTTCATTATGATTCTACTTGTGATAGTCGGACATGACAACCTGTACAGCCCATGTATTAATTCCATCCGATAGCTGCTATAATAACAAACCAAACGTCTGCCTGCTCTCCACAATGATCAATAACAGCGAACGGATGGTCAAAGTAAGGTTTCCTGCACGCCTCGACGTAAGAGACGTAAGCGACGCCGCGTCATAGCTCCAAAGCTCTTGCCTCTGGACCGACAACTTTTTGGAGCTGGAAGTGAACCGCATTCCGGAGCTATGACGCGCCGCCGCTGCGGTGTGAACAGGAAAAACCGGCGCTTTTCAGGCTCTAGCTCCCAGCAGGAGCTGGAAAAGCGCCGGTGTGAAAGGGGCATCAGAGATTCCAAAGTGGTGCTTACAGTATAATGGGTGTGTGTTCTCAGATTACACAGTAAAGTAGACTACATCAAGAGTATACATTTCAGATGTCCTCCTGGAACCTTAAATAACCCAGACAGGTCTTTAATCTGCAATCTGTGGATAGAACATCCTCTAATATTACAAGTCAATTATGGCTTGAGGTTTATTTCCCAGACAGCATGGTTGAGGTAATTTGCAGGTGAAAATATGTCTAGACGTCTTAAAACTGGTTTGGTAGAAGAAAGTAAAAGGGTTTATGTCCAATATTAAATAGTTAACATTCCCCTGAATAATTCTGACCTACTCACTTTCAATTTCAGTTTTGTTTAATACTTGCTGTTGAAAGAATCCTGTATCTTTTGTTTTTCTTTTGTTATCACTTTCTTTTCAATTTCACTCTCAACTTGCTTTTGGAAATTGTGACAATATTCATACTCACTTTCTTTCTGAGACAGAGACAGAAAGAATGATGCCTCCTGTTTGTGTGTTACATACTTTCAGAATACAAAAACAACAATTCATGTTTCTTTTTGGAAGATGACATATAATATACTAATTTGGTTATTTTTTCAAAGGACGTACTAGACTTTTAAACATTGGAAACAACATTTGCAACCCGTTTTTTGTTCAAACTAAACATTTTCTTGTACAGAATGTCATAGTATGGTTTCTGTGTCACAAGCGGGCCTGAACACATTCAGCTCTCATTATTTACATGAGCTTCCCTTTATTCTGTTGTCATGAGAACGAGGAATATCCTCACTGCTGCCAAAACATCCGTGCTTCAACAGGCTGTGACATGTAGCACGTAAACACAGGATTCAAAACATGACTCATTGGGATATACTTTCTATCAGGAGTACGTGGACCACCCACTCAGCCAAATAGAAACCTTGATTAGCCAGATTCGGTTTCGTTAACGAGGTTTCCTCAAACCAGCCTAACTGGATGTATGTTGACATTTCCCTCTAATTATATCACAGGGTACCTAACGAATGTTGCATGTCCCTACAGTCTGAGCTAACCACAAACTGATCATTCAATACTATATTCAGTACTTTGATTAACCAGTCGGCTCAAATCTGATAGGATTAAGAAAAGAATACAAATAAATATGAATAATTAAAGATTAGGCATAAAACTCACAAACATGTTTGTATCAAGAGCCTTAAAAATGTATTAGCCTGTGGGGGGGGGGAAGGTTTATTCACCATGTGACGGGCACTTCTGAAAAAGCATGCCTTTATACTGTAATCTCAGATCATAACGAGGGGTTACGTATGGTAACTCTTGTTATATAAGCACAGGCGGAGCCCTCTACTGGACTCTATGGGTACTACCTTATCATGCAAGCATTCACCTACTGAGACGTCTATAGACTTAGCCGGCCCCGGGGCGGGCCTAGCTGAATGCGCGCGCATCTCACCGTATAAAAGGAGGCCTTGCCTCCTGACTGTCATCCTACACCTCTCTTCAGCGAGCGGTATAGGACAGACAGTGCCCCGAGTAGAGGGCTCCGCCTGTGCTTATATAACAAGGGTTACCATACGTAACCCCTCGTTATATCTCTCACAGGTATACACGCGCTGTCGTCCAACAACACCGTTCCACCTCACTGCCCCTGACTGGCTTTCTGGTTAGCAGCCGCTGCACCTCACTCTCCTCTACCTCGGGTGTAACCGTGGAGAAGTTTGGGCTGCGGCTGACAGAGCACACTCTGACGTGCTTACCTCGCGAAAAGTGTGCTCGGAAAACAGTGCTGAGTGCTCCCCCCGTCCGCCCATAGGCAGACGGAGAGAGTCCCCTGCCCCGTATGGGCTCACTGTGCACCACCTCTCCCGAGTCCCTAAGGAGCACGGGGAGAGCGCAAGTGCCCCTTGTCCCCCACACCCAGACACTGACCCAGTGCAGAGTCTGCATGGACTATAGTGTGGAGGGCTCTCCCCTTCTGCCTCCAGGCAGGCGAGGAGAGCCCTCCAGCCCCGTAAGGGCCCAGTGCGCACCACGTCCCCCGGGACCCTCCAGGAAAAAACGTAAGCCCATTATGCCCGGGGAGGGGGTCAGATGCCCACTGACCCACAGCCCCCCCCCCCTCCTCACCAGTCCTGTGTTGCCCCAGCAAGCATAGACGAGGAGAAAGAGCCAGACATGTTCAAGAGATAAAACTTTATGAAGGGGCCTGGCGTTGACCAAGACGCCGCCGTGCATATGTCCTCCACACTCACACCGTTGAATAAGGCTGTTGACACAGCTACAGCCCGTGTAGAGTGTGCACAGACACCCGCGGGACAGGCTCTCCCCGCCTCTCCGTAGGCATGTGCAATGCACTCGCAGAGCCAGCCTGCCAGGCGATTCTTGGACAGCGCACGCACCGGGCAGAGGATGTGCAGTTTAGCTTCCCTGGCCCCACTATAGGGCGGAAGACTAATGGCGCGTTTCCACTACAGCCCGCAGCCCGGTTTAAGAGGGCTGTGACGTCAGCGGCCCATCTTTGGTTGCGTTTCCACTTGGCCTAGTACCGGCCGGCGGGTCCTAATTCACAGTTTTTCTGGCCTCATAAAATCGTGGGTCCAGGGCCAGAGACAACGAGGCTGAGTCGGGCTGAGTATGCTAAACTAGAGAGAGCGTCGCTGGCAAGGAGGCTACAACTAAAACAAGATGGACATATTTGACCGTGATTTAATTGTAATACACGTTTCAAAATGATGCCGAAGTAACAACATACTGATACCGGTTAGTGAAAACCATGAATTAATGCTTTGACAAGTCTGCAGACAGACGGCAGGCGAAAAACCTTTTAAAATGCTTGTTTTCTAAATGGAGATTGGCTAAGCTAACGCAGTATATGCTCCGACCGTCCACACTCACAACAACGGCCTATACAGACATAAATAAAGCAGCGACTGTATTCACCATGACACAGGCAGTCTGTGGTTTGTACTTGTTTAACTTTTGTCTAGTTTCTGAACATATATGAGGAGCTGTGAGCTCTGAGTGCTAACAGCTAACGGCTGTGTTGTTTTTCTGGGGTCCTCTGAAGATCACGTCACGGCTCCGCCTACACTGCGTTACTATAGATACTGCCCCAGTTCCTAAACTGTAATGGAAATGTGCCATAAAGTGAGCCAGTCCTAACGAGGCCCAGCCATACCGAGCGGGGCCGAGCGAGGCCGTGAAGTGGAAACGCGCCATAAAGCCCCCTAACTGAATAGCCCTCGACCTGAACGCACTCCTTAGGCTCTTGGGCACAAAGGAGGGGTTCGGCCCACTCTGGTCACCCCGGATCAACAAGCAACTCGGGTGCACCGACAGAGCGGTTAACTCGGACACTTTCTTGGCTGACGTTAAGGCAAGTAGCAACGCTGTCTTCCACGACAGTGCTTACAGGGAGGAGAGCTCCAGAGGCTCAAATGGTTCTGAGACCAGAGCCTCGAGCACCAGCGGCAGGTCCCACTGCGGGGCGGAGGCGTGCACTACTGGGCGCAGCTTCCTGACCCCCTGGAAAAACCGCGACATCAGTGGCTGACAAAAGGCTGACCTGCCGTCAAATCCCTCATGGCAGGACGAGATGGCTGCTGCATACACTTTCACTGTGGAATGAGCAAGCCCTCTGTCCACCAGAGAGTAGGATACAATAGAGCCTAACTCACAAGATAGGGGCTCTATTCTCCGCTCCTCACACCATTGCTGGAATCCCAGCCACTTTGGCCTGTCACAGGCTGTGGTGGATCCTGCTCTAGCTGCCTGGATAGACTGAATAACGCTGTCAGACAATCCACCCTGTCTCAGCCTGTCCCTCTCAGGAGCCAAGCCTGAAGAGGACGGCCCAGAGTGGGTAACGCCCCGATTGCACCTGCCTCTCGAGACATCGCCCCCTAGAACTGGGGGATCGCCCAGGGCTGGCCCACCTTCATCTGTGTCATCTCTGAGTACCACGGCTCCCCGACGCGATCCGGAGCTACTAGGATGACTGACAGACGTTCTCGCCTCACTCTCCCCAGGAGAGGGAGAATGAGACGCAGCGGTGGAAAGCTTTCTTGGCCATGGCTCATGTGCGAACGCGTCCACCCCCAAGGGCGGGTCGTCGCTCAGGGCCATGGAGAACCACAGGGCACAGTGGCTGTTGCGCCGGTTGGCGAACAGATCCACCTCTGCTCTCCCGAACTGGGCCCAGACCTGCTTCATCACCTCCGGGTGAAGCACCCACTCGCCTGGCAGGGGGCCGCCCCTCGACATGAGGTCGGCCCCCCTCTTCTCCATTCCCGGGATGTGGAGGTCTCTCAGAGATAACACCACCTCTGAAGCCCATAACCACAGCCTCTCCGCTGTGGCCAACAAGGCGGCGGAGCGGACTCTGCCCTGCCTGTTGATATAAGCCACTGTGGTGCTGTTGTCGCTCCTGACCAGTACATGTCTCCCCTGAATTAGGGGCTTGAAATGCTGGAAGACCAACACTACTGCCCGTAGCTCTAGGAGGTTACTGTGCCGTGTTTCTGTTAGAGACCAGCACCCACCTATAGCCCTCTTCAGGCAGGTCCCTCCCCATCCTGTTCTAGATGCGTTTCCAATTGATCGCAAAGCCCAACTTGGTTAGGTGTAGGATAAATTGGGCTGTGCAAAACATTGCCTGTTCCCTGGACCTGGCCATGACTATGAGGTCGTCCAGGTAAAAGAAAACTCTCATGCCATGGACGCGCAGCGGCTGGAGCGCAGTGGCCACACATTTGCTGAACGTGCGTGGGGATAGGGAGTAGCCGAACGGTCTACTCCCTATCCCTAAATCTGTTGTACTCGTAGGCTATCCCCTGGAAGGCAAAACGCAGATACTTTCTGTGCTCTGGAGCAATTTCCACATGAAAGTACGCGTCTTTCAGGTCGATGGTGGTGAACCAATAGCCCGGTTGCACTAGCCCCAGTAACTGTTTTATAGTTAACATGCAGAATTTTCTGCAGGCAATATGCCGATTCAGGCTGCGCAAATCTAGAATAGGTCTGAATTCCCCTGTCTTCCTGAGAACCAGGAAGTACATGGAATAAAGACCCTTTTCTCTGTACTGAGGGTGCACAACAGACACCGCCTGTTTTTGCACCAGGGCCTGAATCTAATCTGAATCTAATTTACCTCTTGCATGCCTTTGAATGGAGGTGGGATGCTGCAAAACTGGAGTGAATAACCCTGTTTCAGCATCCTGTCCATCCACTTTGTTAACACACAGCTGAGTTTCCATTCCCCATAACACTGTGTTAGGGGACAAGCCCTCAGCTGCGGGGCCCCAGCTATGAAGCTGTGATACTCGCATTGAGGTAGACCTGCCCCGGGGCCGGCTACGTCTATAGAAGTCTCAGTAGGTGAATGCTTGCATGCTAAGGTAGTACCCATAGAGTCCAGTAGAGGGCGGAGCCTGTGAGAGATATAACAGGGAATTCTACCAAAAGTATGCAGTATCAGGAAGGTCAAGTTTTGTGCTGTGTCATAGGAAGTCAGTGAAACATTTTACTCCGGGTTGTTTGAAGGCTTTGTCCTCTTCAGGGGAAAATACATATTTGTCCATTAATCTTCCTGAAAAGTCCAGATAACCATGACCTTCTTGACAACTTCCTGTGGTGTTCCTCTGAGCTGGAAGCTTTGTAATCTTTGAAATGTGTCTGAGACGTGCATGTGGATCCAAGAGGCTGGCCAGCTCTGATGGATGCTCTGAAGTCAGATCCCTCTGAGGGACATACAGAGTAAACTTCCTACTATTCATTGCAAGAATAATTTTGTTGTATGTGCTCTGTAGGGAACGCTGTGTTTAGGAAAGACAATCAATGACTTTCCAAGAAGTGAAAAAACATTAATGGATTAACTGTTTTCACAAGAGTGGGGTGTTACATCAGTCAAGGAGTTCCCTTCCAGCAGAAAAAAAAACATGAAATCTTCTTAGCAAAAACACATGCTGATACAGTGTGATACTCGTAGAAATGATTTAAACTTTAGAACGTTTGTTAGCCCCTTTATTTGCATCTTAAACCACAACATATTCATCATCTTAAGACTACTGTGCACACACAAAAAAATGTCAAACACAATTAACAAACGCATGAAAGACGCCTCCACTATAGACTGTATTTACTATATAGGTCTGAGCTTCAATATAACCAGATTAAGATACACATGCAGTGGCGTTTTTATATGTACAAAAGTGGTGGGGCACAAAAAACTTAGATGTCTATATATAAGCTTCTGCAGTGACGTGCAGTGAGGTTCATGGCTGGTGAGGCACTGGCACTGACTCTTCAGGTTTACAAATATTATATTTTGACCTAAACCAAAATATAATATTATTTTCAAAAGCTTTTTTTGTCTGATGCTTCGATTAATTTTAAACAGACAGTTCAACAAAAGGATACCCAAAAAATGTAATTTTATCATTTAAATATTGAATTGTTCTCTCTTAGTAAGATCCCATTTTCAATAAAATGGCGGTCTTACCTTGACTTGAAGATGAAGTCCATTTGCCTATCCTTCTGGACAAACATTTCTATTACTTTTTTGTAAAAGTCCTCCTTATCTTCTTGTAGTTTCAAAAGTCTATCATAAATCTAATCCATAGATTTGTGATAAAAAAATTATAAAAGTAGGGTAGACATGTGGATGTTATCCGGCTATTCAAAACGTGCATTTATCTAACAGGTACGTTTCCCACAGATCTTATTTCGAGCTATTTTCTAAAATCCTCTGGAGAAATCTCATTGCTTTTTTGTGCTTACTTCCTGGTTTTAGGACGCGCCACTGCAGCTCTCTTGTCTCCTCTTCACACACCACACTTTTCGCGGCACACGTACTTACAGCCAATCAGCTCTGAATGATTTGAGATGACGTATGGTGGGGATGGTAGCTCCGTGCCCCTCTGGTCATTATTTTTTTGCCACACACATTACATTACAAAATACTCTGAGCATGCGCAGTGTAGTTTTTACAGTCACGTTCACTTCACAGCGAGAGGAAGGGGCATAATCAGGTTTTGTCCCACATGGCTCTAAACAGCTCAATAGGCACACACTGTGACTGTAGACACACTAATTAGAAGAACACAGACTAAAACAGCAATGTACAGACGAATCAGATGATTAAACATGATCTTAAAATATATTTTATATATTTTTTTTTTTGCATTTTTGTAATCATTATTTGTAATACTTTCTGCTGACACTAGGTGGGGCTGTGCCCCACCTGCCCCTAATGACCAGTCGCCACTGTACACATGTAATGAAAAGTAAATGGTATTGAAAACTTGTAATATTGTGCAACTGCTGATTAATTGAAGTCATAGTGTGAGTTGATTTAAACCCTAAACATTTTTATTTTGTCCCCACCTGTCTTCTCAGCAAAGGTGGCAAAAGTACAAACTCTCTTTACTTAAAGGAAACCTATCATGCTATATTTAAATGATATATTGTAGGGCCATACCGATATAAGGTATATTTATTAGGGCTGTCAGTCGATTAAAATATATTTTTTTCTGTTCTAAATGTACCTTAGAGGGATATTTTTCAAGTTTTTAATACTCTTATCAACATATGAGTGGACAAATATGCTTTATATGTTTGTTTATTATCATTTGAACAATGACAAATATTCTCATGAATATTAAACACAACAACCTCTGAATATTACAAATATTCGCCTCAATTCAACCTAGAACCTCTCTCATACAATACTGTGTGTGTGTGTGTGTGTGTGTGTGTGTGTGTGTGTGTGTGTGTGTGTGTGTGTGTGTGTGTGTGTGTGTGTGTGTGTGTGTGTGTGTGTGTGTGTGTGTGTGTGTGTGTGTGTGTGTGTGTGTGTGTGTGTACTGTGATGGATCGTTGGAGCTATGTGCAGCTCAAGGCATATATGCTTGAACGGGAGCTGTCTGGACGCTGCAATCATGTTGCGCGCACTATCCGTGCTGAGTGTGCTGACTTTTCGTACAATGTCCCACTGTCTGGCTACCTGCATAAAGTCAAGTGCTCGGCGCAGTTGTCGGCGAAATGTCGCTCCTCTGTTTTCATTGAAACAGCTCCTTATATCCGTTAGCGCAGCTAGCTAGCACCAGATGCTAACAACAACAACACGTAAGGTGTGCCTCACTCGCGAGTCGCGCCACACATACACACACCCTCCCGGTCCTCCCGATGGCCAGTCCGGGCCTGCCGGTGAGCGTGGAAGTGTGGTCTGCCACAAGCGGGCGGCAGGAGCGGGGCTGTCAGCATCAGCTTGTAGATGGTATTTTAAACTCGATGCGCTCTGAAACTACGGGGCGGCCGAGGACAAAAAATACACATGCGTTAATCGCGTTAAAATAATTAGTGGCGTTTATTTATTTATTTATTAACGCGTTAACTTGACAGCCCTAATATTTATACGTTTCTGTTTTCAAAATACCAAACAGATCATGCATTTTAGCCATGCCTCATTTCGCTCTATGTGCTGTTTGCTGTCTACGGGTCTGATTCTGCTGACCACGCCCCCCTGCAGGAGAGGGGAGACGTGCTCTGATCAGCTGCTGGGCTGTCAGAAGAGGGGGAGAAAAAGAGATCTCCGTCCTCCGTGTTTTATTATATAGAGTCGTTATTCATTTGTTTTAAAGCTCAATAAATAACAAAGAAGACCTTTGACCGGCACTTTTCTAATTTTGTCCGGAAGATTTAAACTTTAACGGACATCTTGACCGGCGAAAGAAACTGAAACTGAACTCTGCCGCACGGTCCCCTCGTTCCTTGGAAGAGGCGGAGAGGTGGGTGTTTGTCATCTGCTGGTGGACTAACCGGAGAGAATTACAGTGCTTGCCTCGACGGGGAGGGATTGCATTGAATTAAAGCAGCAGGAGCAAACGCTTGCCTCGGGGAGGGAGAAAGAAAGCCACAGCGGAGAATAAACAGAAGGGTAACCATGGTAACCAAGTCTTCTTCGCTGCTTTTGTGGCAGACTACAGCGCCACTTACAGGCCTGGCATATATACTACAGCGTCTCCAGCGCTTTCGAACGGCAATGGCCGTGGCTGTCTCCTCCTGATTGGTGGAGTTGGCCCAATAGCCGTAGCGCCACCGTCCTGTTGCCTTAATAAACAAATCAAACTAAAATGATTATACTGTAGTGCATTCGCCACGAATCATTTTTTGCGCCCACAACTTCAAACATCTCCCTTAAGTAAGGCCATGGATGCGGGATGTCTTGCTGATGGTCTGATGAATCGCCTCCGTTGATGTTATCTTCATTTTCAGTCCTGTCGCTAACTGTACCTGCGTTACTCATGGACATTATGTCGTTAGACCCTTCTCCCTTAACGTCTCTGCCTAGCTGTTTCGTCATACGTCTTTTACGTTGTTTTCGTCTGTCGTGCATGAACTGCACACCATGGCTCGTCTTCTCTACGTGTTATTGTCACATCCATTTAGTTTTAAATCAGTCTTGATGTTGGGGATGGCCCGCAATGATGCAAAAATAAAAATAATTGATAATTCACCTCACATGCATTAAAACTAAAGTCACGAGCCTATTTTGAAAATGTAAGAAGTATAAAGTACAGATATTAGTATTAAAATGTAGGGAGTAAAAGTATAAAGTCTTCAGAAAAATAAATACTTAAGTAAAGTGAAGATACCTGAAAAATCTACTAAGTACATTATAACTTCCCACCTCTGCTTCTCAGGGATATTTGGCAATGGCATAAAGTCATGTTATTTTTCCCAGCGCTTGAATACTTGTTGTACGGGTTTAAAATGTTAACTTAATGTCATCTTGTGTGTTGTGGTTCATACCCTTTACACAGTAATCATGCGTCATTGGGAACAAAGATTAAAAACATTATCAGGCGTACACAAGTCACAGAAAAGTTGTTGATTTATAAGTTCAAGTAGGAAGTTAAATCTGAATCTGACTAGAGACTTTTTATACTGTACAAACTAATTTCTTAACAGGCAGTATAAATAAAACAAAACAAAACAAAGAACCATACATGAATATGTTGCCTTAAATCTGAACGTTTTTAAGTGGAAGAAATACAACATTTAAGTAATAATATTTATTATTAAAAAAAAGCATACGTAACGACATGAGAAATATAAAAAATAATTATCTTTTTTTTTGCTTTTTTATGAATTTACTTCATCAAAGAAAAATAAATGTATTAATTAAAATGCATAATAATCATATTAAAAGGGATGGAAATGAAGTATTAAAAATATAAAATAATACATTTATTATTATATATATGTTACTACTATTACTTTTAAACTTGTTTTATTTATCCACATGTAAACTGAACATAAAACGTGAGGAATATTTTTGTTTTTAATTCTCCTTCGAATGCTTTGTAGTTAAACAGTCAGACTATCATCTTAACTTTAATTGCTGGATGTCACAGTTGTCCACTCAAGCAACGGAAGCAATATTATAACACTTGTTGACGGTACTTATGTAACAGCTGGACATATCCGTCACAGTCGCAAACACTCCTGACAAATAGTGTGTCTCACCCGGATGAATAGCATGACAGGGCACTGCTTGTAAAAAGCAGTGCTTTTCCTTCCAGCTTTTAACGCCCAATGTTTTTTTCCATCCAGGTTAGCGTGCCAATGTGTTGTGACAGTCCCTGTGTGTGGGTGGCTGTTGATCTTTTTGGAAAAACACTTTTGTGAAGAAGTCACTGTTTTCTCTGATCTTTTGTTTGCTGCTCTTTGCCGGTAACACTGTGTGGTATCATGCAGTCATAGGTCACAGTGACCGAGCAGATAATCCCATTGAAGGGAATTACCAAAACAAAAAACGTGACATGGAAGTTTTCTGTTACATAGTAGTAGTTGAAATACTCAATTACAGTAATAATATTTCCGAGATTATAACCCTAAATGTATTACTTCCTTTCACCATCCATGGAAAAATAATGCAGTTCTGGAAATGTAAATACATTTAAAAGAACTGAGAGAAATAAAAAGTAATTCATTTCTTGTTGCAATTTCGTGCTGGCAAGTTACAATTATAATGAAAAACGTATTTTTCCCCTTTGTCTTTTTGACCTTGGTCAAATTGTTCATGTGACATTTTAACTAACATTTCCAGAGTATTGAATCACTGAATAGTTGCTGTCATAAGGACCAGTTTCATTCGGATCATTTTAGTATGCAAATTAATTCCGATTCCCGACTGCAGACTTCCTTCAGGCCTAAAGTCTATGTTTTTACATTTCCTGTTTTTTATTCTACAATAACAGATGATCTTTTTCTCAATGGAACTAACGTCATTACAGTGAAACATGAGATTCCAGCAGCTGCAGTCACAGGCTCATTACGTATGTAAAAGACAGAGAGTGCGACTGTGTGGTTTTCCAGTATATGTCATTTTGGAAACGTTTAGCTATAATCGAATCCAGGAATTGTAATAGCACAAAATAGTACAGATTTTAGCTTTAGGTCAGTTTGTTTTGTCAGCACATTGGTCTTGACGGAATATTCCTGACAAATATTGCAGTAAATAGGTATGTTTGTAGCTTTGTAGCTATACAGTGAGAACCATGTGTCTCTAAGAAGTAATTTGTGAGTTTTTCAGTTTTGTGAAGAGGCATTTTTTATCTGATTCAAGAATATTTTAGACACTTTATTTAGCTCAGGGGTGTCCAAACGTTTTTCACTGAGGGCCACATGCAGAAAAATATACGAAGGTCTGGGCCGCTCCCTAGAGGTATTTTGCCTCAGAAGTTGAGTTACAAGTCAGCGAAATCAATCAAATGTAGGTAAATTATTCTTGATACTTTAAAATGCTTTAAGGAAAAAAAGAGCCTACATCCCAGCTCTCCATAGGGTTTATTTATTGTGTTAGCAGCTCATTCCTTAAAACAGAAGCCTCAGATTGCTTATCACAAGAGGAAATAGGAGGGGTCTATTTCAAGCTTGTTATGTTATTGGGCTTTTTTCTTATCAACTTAGATTTGTTAGGACATGTTTTCAACTTTAATTGACTGAATTTATTTGAAAATTGGGCCTATTAACACATGAATACTGTGTAATATATTGGATCATATATATTTAAGAAGTACAATATAAGAAAAGTAGAAGTTTATTATACTAAAGTCATTATACATTTTGAATCTGCTAAGGGCCGAATGGCCAAAATGGTCCGCAGGCCGCATTTGGCCCCCGGGCCGTAGTTTGGACACCCCTGATTTAGCTCAAGAACACATAAAGGAACACTTAAATGTAACACAAAAAATCATCTAAAGAATACAAGGTTTGAACCAAACAGGAACGGGGGTAGGACTTGTAATCTAAAAAAGTAACCGATAAATGCAATGCAGTGCAGTAAAAAGTACAACATTTGCCTCTGAGATGTAGTGCAGTAGAAGTATAGAAGAACAGTACTTGACTAAATTACAACCCACCACTGTGGATCACCTTTAACATTTGCACACCCATTCATGGTTCCCAGATGATGACTTTTAATCTGCTACTAGCAGAGTGTCATTTTTGTTATTTCTTAAAATAGCGCGATTATCTAAAACGGTACTATGGCATTTGGTACATATTTTAATGTTAAAGGTGGGGTAGGTAAGTTTGAGAAACCGGCTCGAGATACACTTTTTGTTATATTCCATGGAATGCTCTTAATATCCCGATAGCAATGAATATCTTAAGTGCTTTGACAAAAGATCCATAAAAAAATGTCATCTGTGGAAGCCGTAATACTGTAAAAAGTACGACCAATCATTTTAGCCGGCCCGGCTAAAATAACTGGATGGCCTTCCATCTGTGCACAAACTTATCTCGTGCCCTCATTGGTCATGTGCGCGTTCGTGTGTGTTGGAGGAGGGGCTCTGTAAGGTAGTGGCAGATTTTCTCCGGTGTAGGTGTATTTTCCAATTCTAGCGCACTCGAGCTGGTTTCTCCGAAATGACCTACCCCACCTTTAACCTCTGGATGTATTGTCCTAACTTTGGTGTTAAACTGACCTTTTAATGTAGAGCACCATCAGATCTAAATAAAGGTTTCTTATACTTTGGTTTATGACCACATTCCTGCAACTAATGGCACTCCCATCAGCCTTAGCTCTACTTTGTGTTAAGTATTCATTAAAAAGCTAACTATCTGAACCAACGTGCATTTACTCTAGAGCAGGGGTCTCAAACTCAAGGCCCGGGGGCCAAATCCGGCCCGCGACTTCATTTTATGTGGCCCCGCAAGAGCTTGCAAAGAATATAATACGTTTATTATACGGTTACATGCCACTTTACAGAAGCAGGTTGCCCATAAACTACATGTCCCACAATGCATCTCGTTTTGTGACATGCGGACTGAAGAGACTTGCAATTATTTGCCCTGGACTTCTGCTTTCAGACGTAGTTAATTACTAAGTTATTATCCTATCCGATAATAATCCAATTCAGAGGCAATAATGTAATATCATTTCCCAATTTGGGATCAATAAAGTACTGTCTTATCTTATCTTATCTTATAATACATTATTTTATATATATATATTATATATTTATATAGTTACAACCGGCCCTTTGAGTGCAACCTTTATGCGAATGTGGCCCGCGATGAAATTGAGTTTGACACCCCTGCTCTAGAGAGAACGTGAAGCAAATTACTGTTCAAGATACGTGTGCAGCTTGGTCTACCAGACTATTTGTGTAGGTGGTTTATTCACCAGAAACCGTGCCAGGCTTTGAAACCAAGGTTTAAATGTGAAAACTGTAGAAGTAGCCACAGCAACATTCATAGGAATAAAAGGGGCCCCGCCTCCAATGATGTTAATCATTCTTCCTACATTCATGATCCTAACAGCCATTTACCAACTTTCCAGAACAGAGCTATACAATCAGCACAACATTGTTATAGCAAAATACAACCTTTGAAGTAGGAGGTCTTATCTATAAAGACCAACGTTGGTTTCTTTCAACCAACAACACAACCATGCCTGAAACAAACCATGCCATGACCATGGAGACACACAGCAGGTGCTTGCTGCTGTTAATGTTTTTAAACACTCCTTTCCTTTTCTTTGCACAACTCCTTGAGAGGGTTTGATGTAGTATGAGTTATGTGGTTACGGCCCAGTGGTCAGCAGAAGGCTTGGTGCTTTCACTGCACTCAGTCTCAGCTTGTCATCCTGGGAAATCAGGTCAAGTTTCCACGGGGGGGACATGGGCTTTCAATTGTTTCCAAAGAAGTAATTTGCTGCTGTGAAATGTTCCGTGCATGTTTACTTCTTGTATTATATATAAGAAATAATTTACTGCACTTTGCCTTGACCACAAACTCAGCACTACAACATTACACTGGAGATACTGGAAGGAATATTAATAATTGAAATATCTTTTGTTTCCAAAAATGCTGAACAGGAAACCCTTTTTAATTGAAGGGAGAGTAGGAATATGTGCATCAGGTGCTTCAGACATTATTCATCTGGTCTAATTGGCCCTTTACGATGTCTCAGAAGCTGTTTATTAGGAGGTTTATTGAATTGTTCCTGCTGTTGTTCCTGCTTGACATAATGTGTCAGGGACAGAACCATCTCCTTTACATTTATCTGTGAATGTTTGACCATAGTGTTTTTGTCAAATATATTAACTCTCATATTATTAGGTAAAAAAAATTGTTAAACAAGTGAAATTATAAAAAATAAAAAAAGTATCCTGCACATAGCACGTTAAACGATGATGTTTGATTATTCTTTACTTTTAATTGTCACAAACCCCACAAAAAGACAGCTTTCTGCTGTTCATATAAAACATGAAAGCATGCAACATCTTTTATAAAATAGAAATCAGTAGTTTCCCGAAAGCAGATATTCTCTATATTTTGTAAAAATGTAATTTAAACAGGAGAAAATTGTGCATTTGTTGGGGACTTTTATCAACGGTGTAAATGGGACAAGTCCAAATAAAAGACAGCATGCGTTCATTGTGATGAAGTACAGTGTGGCTCATTGATGAGATTTGAGCAGTTTTTGGACAACAATGGCACAGAGTGAAAATATATATCAGGCTCACTAACAAAATGTTTTAGTTTATATTTTTGATGTTAGTTTGGGTCTTTTTGTCAATAAGAGAAATATAGAATAGAAGAGTCATTATTGAACCTTATATATTCTTACAACATTAAATGCATTCTTAAATTAATGAATACACAAACATTAAGTGACAACTACGTGAAAAAGCACATGCATAACCATGAGAAATACTGCCTTCCATAAAGTTGACTTCTACCTACAACATGTTGCAGTTCCTAAGTGTTTTGCTTATAGGATCCTTTGTTTAAGGTTCCTGGGAACCTTCAATGGAATAGTAATGTTTCACATAAACAATTGTGTGAGAAGACCTGCTTGGAACTGTGGAGATTCCTCCTTAATCACCACAACTGCAGCTGCAGATGATGGGAAGTAAAACGTTGGTGTAGTTTAATATAATCAAGCCTTTGTTTCCTTTCACAGGAAAGCCGATAAGCTAAAAATGTCTACGTGTGCAGCCAAATGCAACACATTTGCTGCTGGTTTACAGTTACATTGTTGCCTGCACTCACAACCACAACCAAGAAGAGGTGTAGAGTACCAGAGAACTGTAAACTATGAGGAAATGCTGAAATGTTCTAACGATAGTATTATAACACACTGACCTTTAACCTACCCAAAGCTAATCTTGCTGTCATTCCATGTTATTGACCCTGTGACTGGTTATTGCTCACTAAGACCATGACCTATTGCTCTAACTACTGTGTGAACTGAACAAACTATCAGGAATACGTCGAGTCATTTTATGCTGATTAGTTAAACAATCATTTAGCTCTTGAGTAGTGTCACTCCGGACCAGTTCCAATAATCATATGTGCAATCGCTCATAACATTTAGGAGATAAGATATACTTTATTGATCCCAGATTGGGAAATGTTTCAGCATGTTAAACATAGTATGGCACACAATTAGTAATAAAAAAAAGAGTAGAAAATAAACCATTATACACTATAAACATCTCAAAGTAGAAGATAAAACTGAACTAAAAGAGTGAAAATATGAAATAAAACTCTATTGAAGGGCTAAATTACAGCTAACACAATATACAAGTAGAGTATTATCTACATTTAGTGTGCAAGAATTGCATATTAAATGAAATATAAATGCAAAATGTACATTGTGAAGTTATAAGTCCAGTTCACATAAGAGAAACTATGCAGCTGTGAGTTCTCTGCAAGAAGAGGTGAAAGTGTTATTGCTGTTGGAAGGAATGTTTTCCTGTATCTGTCCTTGTGAGATTAAAAATATAAATTACTTTTCCCTTTACAGATACAGATGCAATATATATAGATAATGTATTTAATATTATTTCTGTACAATGCCATGTCCTTGCTGAAATAGCACGGAAAAAGAAAACGTCCAATACCCCTAAAAAAACAGTTTGTCATTATTTACTGGTTGTCATGATCAAGTTGGTTGAGGTCTTTCTTCTTTTTTTTTTTCACTGCTGTCACAATAATGTGTCATACAAAGCATGACTCAATTGCAATTTAACACTATTCATTTTATAATTGCAAATACATGTTCACTTTTAGGAAATATGCCTATTGGCTTTCTGGTAGAGAGTTAGAGGAGAAAATGTTGTCTATCCATTTAATACGAAGGTACAGCCAGTAGTCAGATAGCTTGGCTAAGCATTAAGCCTGAATTAAAGAAAAAAGTTAGCATGGTGTTGTCCAAAGTATCAAATGCTAATTTTGAATGTTTTACCTGGGAATTTCAATGATGAGTGGATCAACAGCTGGACGTATTACTCACTCTGAACAGAAACAGCTCTCAATTCTAGATTGCCTGAGGGTAAGGTGCATACTGTAAATAACTGTTTTGTGCACTTGTGTTATTAGGAGTAGACTAAAGGGGAAAACACAGCAGGAACATATGGCATAACGGGACACGCCTCCTTTTTCAAAGCAGTGATAAAAGTTATTGCCACCACATCAAATTGGTTTGCGACGTAGGCCTTGGCCGCAGGGTATTGCAATTCACATCCAAACCCTAACCCTACGTTTTCTAGAACCACAATATGGTGAAAGTGTCAGTTTATCCAACACTGTGGTTTATTTCCAAAGGATCATCAATACTGGCAAAACTAGGGACATTGTCATTGGCCTCAGCTGTACTTGTTTTAGCGCTAATTGCCAAATGTCAGCATGCTAACAAACATTCATCATAAACATCATCCTATGCCTATGAAAAATGTTTCAAGGCATAGGCTTGTAACGATCAACTATTAAAAATAGCTGTGTTAATTAAACGCACAAGGGGTTCTTGACATGAAATATTATTACAAAGGAAAAATAGAAATAATAAATGGAAAAGCTACTCCTTCCACAAGGATTCCCAACGAGAATGTATTTTTCTACTGTCTATTTCAACCCACACATTCACAAATCAACAAAGACGGGTTTTATGCGTTATTCATTATATTATTAGTTTCTCAGCCAAGCAACAACATAAACAAAACTCAAGAAAATGTCTGCTCGGCGATAAACCGAAATTGTCTATAGAGCCTAATCCAGGCCACTATAGTTAATTGAGAAAAACAGGATCGTCGGCGTTGCACAAAGGAAACGATCTCACCCCGTGTTGTAGAGTACAGGTGGGCCGATGCAATATCCACTCTTATGTTTCACTTAATTCCCCTTTTGTATTTTCCACATATTTATACACGCTGAGGAATATTGAATAAACTGTTAAATACCAGCACACGCCACACACACTTCCTACTCCCGTGAAAACCACCCCCCGCCTCCCGGTGACACACCCACTTAAAAGCCTCTGGGTTGGCCGTCACAGGTGAGTAAGCAGATGAGGCGATGACAGACCCACACCCTCAAACCGTGCATAAGAGTGGAAATGATCAACTGTAATCCCAGGTTAATACACATATTTCGTTTCATCATAATATACAACATGCATTAAACAATTTCCCTTGCCACTACAGTTAGAGAATGACACCTTAGTTCAATGTCATGGCGTCACTGGCTTTGACTAATCTTTGTTTTTTCTGTATGTGAAAATGGCCACCAAATTATTTTGGATGTGAAAGAAAAGTCTTGATGTTGAAATCAGTAGTTTGACATGGATATTGGACAAAATAACAAAATCAGAAGCTTTCTGTTGCTGATTAAGGCCCGAAACGGTCTGAAATGTTAAGAATTGCAAAGTAGGTATACTTTAAGATAATTTGGTTGAATAATATATCACTAAATGTCTTACACATTTAATCAAATGTGTAGATAAATAAAAAAAAAATGTTGGGTTCTGGGCATATTTATATTACATACTGTATGTTGTTTGCAGCAGCTTTTCAAGATGTTCACCTCTAGTTTTGAATACAGGCTTATGCGGGTTACATAAGATTTGATAACAGTGTGTGAGTCGTGTGTAGACATGCAGAGCTGCAGAGCTGCTGTCAGTTAGCACAACCTGTTCTGTCTCTCCCCATAACACACTTCTTCCTGCCATGGCCGCAGGGTATTGCAATTAAGGGAACTGTATTTAGTATTTACTTTGGCAAACCGGGAAACCCTGACCTGGACGCAGGTATAAGAGAGAGAAGGAGAGGAGACCTAAAGAGCAATCGGAAACTACAGAGACAAACCCGCTACTTAGCTAATCATTTGTTGTTGTTATCTGAAGCATCATTGCCAGTAACAAACAAACCCCCCTGCATTATTTGAAGTCATATTTTGGTCATCTACTTTAGTCGTACTCGTAACAGGACTGCATCTAGTAAAAAATGTCTCCTTCTCATCCTCCTCAGTCTTAATGAGAACCAATTGAAATGTACATTTGTGATTTTTACATTCATTGTCTAGACTTAATATTCAGCTAGGATCAGAATAAGTCCTCCTCAGCTCATAAATAAACACATTAAACTTGATTCATGAAGCGAAGGTGCACAACTTTAAATGTTTTGTTTCCTATTTATAGTTTGGTATATTTTAAGAGAATAAATTAAATGGTGTTCATTTGAATTTTTGAGGTTTCCCTCTCCTGTAGTCTGTTCATTAGGTTTTTTTGTGCATAAATGGTCTGCAAAGGTTAAAATCCCAAAGTTCTGAATACAGGGTGATGCTGGTAACATAACATTTAATTATATTAAGTGAGTCTGCAGAGCTGCTGTCTTCACTTAGCAGAACCTGTTCTCTTAAGGTTAGTATCACATAACATACTCATCACTGCAAAACCTGCGGGGTGTACTTAATATTTACGTTGGGCAAACCGGGAAACCCTACCCATTATGGGAATCTATTTAGGCAGTAGCAGGTATTTATGGGAGAAACCTCTGGAGGGGAGATCTAAAGAGCAATTTCCGAAACTAAGGAGACACACCCACCACTAAGCTGGATCATTTGTTGACGAAGACACACCGCTGAAAAAAAGCCAAGCAGTCATAACAGGGCTGCGCCTAGGAAAAATGTTTCTCCATCTCATTCTCCTCCTTCTCCATTTAGTACCAGTCATTTCAGAATGGTCCTCTGGAATCTGTAAACGTGTGTGCATATTTTCTTTTATACTTAAAGAGGCCCTATCATGCTTTTTGGGGTTATCTCTTTCCTGAAGTAGTTTTATATAGGTTTAAAACTACGCCCCCCGCTTGAAAAGCATTGTCTCCTTTGTTTACTGATGCAATAAAGGGACAACACTATTTAACATCCGCAATTCTATTGGCTAATACATTGTATGTGATAGACTAAAGGGTGGGAAATCTCCAAGAGGTTGACCAATCACAACAGAGTGGGCCAGCTAACCAATCAGAGCAGACTGGGCTCTGGTTTCAGACAGAGGGTGAAAAGAGGTGCTGCTTATTATTGAAAATAAAGAGCTTTTTGAACATTAAAGGAGAGGTGTCATGCTTTTCCGGTTATTACCCGTCCCCTTGTGTGTTATGAAGGTTTTTATGCATGTAAACGGTGTGCAGAGTCAAAACCCTCAAAGTACACCCTGTAGCGAGTAAAACTCTAACACAGAACCTCCCCAAAACGCCTCGTTGGAGATACGTCATTGTCCATTTGATTCTTCCGGGACGGCATGATGTCAAGCCGTACCCGGAACGAAATGGACCAATCCGTGGAGCCGTTATGTTAAGCCCCCGCTGATCGGTCCAAATTGACCAATCCACGGACTTCCTCACACACACATCTGTGTGCAGGGAGCAGGCAGCTCAGCTGATTTCTCCTCCCTGGCTGCAGGCTGATAACAGACAGTTGGGATCGCGGCGAAATTCTCTCTGCAGACCCATTCTCACAGCGTTTATCAACCTTTTTCTTACTCAATATCAAGCCACACTTATTGTTTTTACTTCGGCTGTGAGCTTGTGTGTGGTCAGGATGAGTTTGGCTGTGTTTCGCTATGTATCCTAAACAAGGAAACAACACCTCCACAGAGCTCAGCGCGATTCACAACGTCCCGACCAATCAGAGCACACTGTGCTCACAGGGAGGGTGGGGGCTGGAGCTTTGGGAGCTACAACGAGCCGTTAAAGGCAGAGAGTGAAATTCAGTGAATACACGTAGTTTACAGAGATGCTGTATGAGAAACCAATGTGAGTTTGGAAAAATGCTATTTTAGTATACCTCAACAATGGAATTATGATCAGTGGAAATGGCCATGACACCTCTCCTTTAAAGCATGGAGACATGTCACAGTGGAGACACGGAATGTAAATATGAAATTGAAAATGAGCAAATATGTCCTCTTTAACATTCTATTGATAAAATGTCCATCTACTACTCGATATCTTCAACCCTTTACTCCATCCTTTATGTCAGCGTTCATTGCTACATTATAACTGCCAACCAGAAATTATTGTGTGCCCAGTGATTAACCACTTCCTGTGTGTTTCTGCAGAGTGCAGAAGAAGAGTCTCAGTGGGTGGAGGAGCTCCTGCAGCTCCACACGGCCCGGGTCCGAGACGTGGAGATCCTGACGGGCCTGGACCTGTACCGCTCCACAAACCTCACCCTCACCAGCACCCTGAGCCTCAAAACATACATGCACACCTTCGAGAGTGACGACTAGACGCCCAGAGACAGACACACACACACACACACACACACACACACACACACACACACACACACACACACACACACACACACACACACACACACACACACACACACACACACACACACACACACACACACACACACACACAATATATCCCTTTATAGAAGTCCTGCATTTACCTGCATGCTCGCTGGACTGCCGGCACATCGTTGTTCTTGAGGAACTGCCCGATAAGTGCTTGTAGAAGGGAACACATATATTACACATTTTGAATAAGATTGAATTGGATTGGCAAGCAGTAGAAAATTACAACACACATGTTCATTTTTATCCCCCAAATATCTGAGAAGAAATAAGCTAGCACAGGAACGATGCAGGGTGGGGACTTTCTCGACAGCTGCCTCTACATATTTCATAAAAGCAGTTTATACAGGACATCCTCGCACACATAAAGGACTGTATTTCTCCGTAACTATAAACAATGTATACTTTATATTCCTACGGCCCATTCATTGCATGCTGTAGATTTCAAACAAATTGAGTGTGTCTTTTCTTACTCATAAAATACTTTTAAGACTTCCATGATTTCTATCAGCATATCTGTCTGTGTAATTTTTTGTAATTATTGTAAGGACTTCTCAAAGCAAACTGCACTGAAACTACAGTAATGTTGAATGCTGAATGGAAAAGTACATGCGTGCCTTACAAGTTGGAAAAATGCATTCAAAAATAGTCTACAGCATGTATGGAAAATCATCAGCAGTAATGTATAATATTTAGAGTTATCAGCCTGTAACATGCAACATTGCTGATGTGGTTTTGTAAAGGAATAGTTTGACATGGAAAATACAGTTAGAGACTGATGTCATGCCTCTGGTTAGCTTAGCTTATAAGAGTGGAAACAGGAAGAAAATATGCCCACCAACACCGCTCGCTAATTATAACATTATATCTTGTTTGTTTGATCAGAAATGTCAAACTCTTCCTTAAAACAACATGCAATAAACATTAACAAGTAGCAGATACTCTTATAAACCAGTCGGGCTCAACATATGTACTCCAGGGTCAGAGAGGCCTTTAAAGTTCCTGAAGTATGTGGCATTAAACATGTAAGAAAAAAACATGTGCTTCCCCTTCTCGTAATAGTAACTCAGAATTGTTGACACACACCTACACCCTACACACACCTACACCCTAACACCTACACCCTCAGGACTAAAATGTTTTTTATGAGGTGTGAGAATAATCATGATGTGGCTGCAGAAAATACAACGCAGTCAGACTGAGAGAACAGAGCCTACACACATCACACCATGACGCATATTTGTGGTTAAAGGAAACAACGCGCTGGGAAAGGTCCCACTGTTCTTTACGACAGTTTCCAGCAAAGGGATATATGTAATAATGTACATGATGCAACTACAGTAGCAGCCAAAACAGAAGTTCAATGCAAAGTTCCCCTGAAAAGAAGTGACAAAATATATACAGTATGTATTGTAAAATACAGAAACAGGAAAATAATAGGTCTCCGTCTGTTCACCTCGAAGCCAATCTTCTAGGTGTACATTGTTATGCAATTTGTCCTATTTATTAGGTAGCACAATAATACAAATAAATAGTAATAATAATATGAAAGATAACAACAAATTAGTAGAGGTTGAATAAGTGTTCAGGTCTTTTACTTAAATACTTAAATTCAAGTAATAATACAACACCGTAAAATGTCTTTGATACAAATCCAAGTCCTGCATTGAAAATGCTACTTACTTACTAAAACTAGGTATGATAACACAATTGTACTTAAAGTAATACATGTAAAACAATTCAATAATTATTGGGATGTAAAACAACCCGCAAATCATTACATACGTTTTAAAGCAGTTAGTAACTAAAGCTGTTGAACAAATTCAGAAACGCAAACAATTAAATATTTCTCATTGAATTGTAGTAAATATCCTAAATGACAAATGGGGCGAAGCCTGCGAGCTAGTTCAGGCAGTCAACTTGAGCACCAATGATACATTAACACGTGACGCACCTCGTCCCTCTTACAACCAACCAAACACATTCTCCTAAACATGCCGCTCTATTTAAGCTGCCAGGTCTTCCTGCCTCTGCCTCGCTATGCTGCTGCTGCCACTGCTGTGTTCACTTGCTATTGCTGCGTTCATGTTCATGTTCCTGCTGCTGTGTTTCATGTTGCTGCTGCTTGCCTGACCCACCACCACCCCAGCTCCACCCCAGCTTCCACCTGTAGGTTTGGGGGATAGTTATCTAATCATCACTCAATGTTCTTTGTAAATCTGTGGAGTGATGAGGCCCGAGCCTAGACGCTAAACTCAAACTATATGCTGCTATAATAAACATATTAAAGAAACACGTGAGTTGTCTGACTGAAGTACATTAATGGTGCTTTTCCACTGCAGGGCCTCGCCCGGCTTAGTATGGTATGCAGGGATGCAAACTTGTCACCTTTCGGCGAAATTCGCAGTTTTGAATCCAAAATAGGTCATTTGTGTGATTCATGTAGATCTGCAATAAAAATATTTTTGGGGTATGGGGGGGTCTGGGACCCGGAGTAATCTGCGGCCGCGAGCTGTTATCTGCCATCATGACACGCATGGTGTTCTTTTTTTATATATTATAATGAAGCGCAAGCTGTGTGCTCGAGTCTTCCTGCCTGTCGGCTCTGCTCATGGATGTATAATAAGGCTCTGCTGCTCCGCGATGATGGTCTAGCTTCATTAGCTACATTACCTACGGGTGCGTTCGTTAATATTAACTGTGTGGTCCGGAGTCACTGTGGCACAGACTGGACCGCTGGTGAACAGCTGTTAGAACGGGCCGTTCAGGTGTTCAGAGCAGAGCTCCCTGTCGGAGCGGAGTGTGATGTGCACTGAAAGGTTTTTCTGTCGCAATATTATCGTTGAGCTAGCTAACTAGCATACATTGTCACTATCTGCTAACGTTAGCTTTAGCCTTCGTTTTCTAATAGTTTTTTTCATAGGCTATAAACGGTGGTATAAGTATAGATCTTGTACTTGAGTAATAGTAGAAGTACTCAGATCTTGTACTTGAGTAAAAGTAGAAGCACTCAGATCTTGTACTTGATTAAAAGTAGAAGTACTCAGATATTGTACTAGAGTAAAAGTAGAAGTACTCAGATCTTGTACTTGATTAAAAGTAGAAGTACTCAGATCTTGTACTAGAGTAAAAGTAGAAGTACTCAGATCTTGTACTTGAGTAAAAGTAGAAGTACTCAGGTCTTGTACTTGAGTAAAAGTAGAAGTACTCAGATCTTGTACTTGAGTAAAAGTAGAAGTACCAGAGTGTAGGAACAATCCTGCAATCAAAATGTTCCTCAAATAAAAGTACAAAAGTATTATCATCAAAATATAGTGAAAGTAGCGACAGTAAAAGTAGAAGTACTCAGATCTTGTACTTGAGTAAAAGTAGAAGTACTCAGGTCTTGTACTTGAGTAAAAGTAGAAGTACTCAGGTTTGAGTAAAAGTAGAAGTACCAGAGTGTAGGAACAATCCTGGAATTGGAATACTGTTACAGTAAAAGTCCTGCATTCAAAATGTTCCTCAAGTAAAAGTATAAAAGTATTAGCATCAAAATATAGTGAAAGTAGCGACAGTAAAAGTAGTGATTGTGCAGATTGGTCCATTTCAGAATAATATATATGATATGTTTTATAACGATTGATCATTAAAGTGTTCTCAAAGCTGGTAAAGGTGCAGCTAGTTTGAACGACTTTGTATACTGCAGGGTAGCTTGTGAATTTACTCCAGGTGGAACTAAAGTCTGATTTAACACTTGATTATATTTCACATCATTCATCCACATCTGTAAATAACTAAAGGTATTATATACATGTGGTGGAGTCAAAGTACACCATTTACCTCTGAACTGTAGAGGAGAAGAAGAACAAAGTAGCAAAACATTGAAATACTTAAATAAAGTACAAGTATCTCAAAATTGTACCCAAGTATAGGACTTGAGTTTATGAACTTAGTTACTTTACACCAGTGGCTATAAAGATAGAAAGACTAAGCCTTGCACAGAGGCATGAAAATACATTTCAAAATGCTCAACAGTGCTGCCAAAATTATAAACTGACTGCTACACAATTAAAATAAATGCTTTTATATATTTCTATTAGATGTGACTCTTTGGCGTTTCTGTTATTATTAACACTGCTGCTTTAGTTGTTCTGACTGCTAAAATCCTCTGTTATTCCTCATTTTAAAGCCGATATTCCGTGGGGTCGGGGGGCTCGGATCCTTGTCACCTTTTTCATACCTGATGAGTTTGCATGCCTGGGTATGGCTAGGCCTTGTTAGGCCTTGTTAGGCCAGGCTCACTTTATGCTGCGTTTCCATTACAGTTTAGGAACTGGGGTAGTATCTATAGTAACGCAGTGTAGGCGGAGCCGTGACGTCATCTTCAATGCGAAACACAAAACCAACATCAGCCGTTAGCTGTTAGCCCTCAGAGCTCACAGCTCCTCATATCTGTTCAGAAACTAGACAAAAGTTAAACAAGTATAAACCACAGACTGCCTGTGTCATGGCGAATACAGTCGCTGGTTTATTTATGTCTGTATAGGCTGTTGTTGTGAGTGTGGACGGTCATATACTGCGTTAGCTTAGCCGATCTCCATTCAGAAAACACGCATTTTAAAAGGTTTTTCGCCTACCGTCTTGTCTGCAGACTTGTCAAAGCATTAATTCATGGTTTTTACTAACCGGTATCAGTATGTTGTTACTTCGGCATCATTTTGAAACGTGTATTACAATTAAATCACGGTAAAATATGTTCATTTTGTTGTAGTTGCCAGCGATTCTCTCACTAGTTTAGCATACTCAGCCCGGTTGTTGGCCCGGAAAGAACCTCGATTTTGGAGAGCCAGAAAACTGTGAAAAAGTACCCGCTAGCCGGAACTACGCCAAGTGGAAACGCAACCAAAAACGGCCCGGGCACTGCACGGCACGCTTAAACCGCGCTGTAGTGGAAATGCACCATAAGAGTATATTTAATAAAGCTTCGCGCAAGTTCAACCAGGAAGACCAAGCTCTTCATTCAGATTACACGTCACTTCATTACACTCTCCTCCCTCATTAAGTGATCGGGGGCGTCACTCCCCAGCTAACCAATCTCTCCTCTCTCCATTCTCACAAGCCTATCATAGCACCCGCTAATCCCTTTATATCTGCTCTTCCCTCTTGTCAGCTGTCATTTCAGGTGACAAAACGCAAGACACAGACGGTAATCGGCAAACTAACCTCGTAATTCATGATATTATGATTCTCAAGACGTCCGATTCAGAGTACTCAGACCACTAACAGGGATCTTGATCCGGGCCGACTCAAGGCCTGAGATTGCATCGTCTTTTTCAAACTGCGCTCGGTATCCCGCAGCAGCCACTTGCTCCTCCTTCCCCAACTGCAGCAGCAGAGCTTCGTTCCAGCTCCAGGCATATCTTCATCAGCTCCGCAGTCTTGGGGATAAAGCTACAGGCGGCGTTCCCCAGCTCGGTTAGCGGTTCCAGCCGGCCACCCCGCAAACCCGGACGCGGGAGGAAAGGACAAGGAAATCGGCTCCACGGAAGTTCCTCCGGCTTAATGGAAATGGCCTACTTCATGCAAACAATTGACGCACGCCTTCAGTCTCTCGAGAGGGCATCACCGGCATCAGGGCCGCTCAAATGCGGCGCTTCCAGACTTCACGCGGAATGGGCCCTCATCGCATGCGAAGCTTTACCCATTTTTGGCTTCAACCACAGCCCCTCCCGTAGGCAGGGCTTAAGCTACATCCCATAGAAGCTACTTCTCCTACCCGCTCAGTAGTCAGTGCTGCAGGTCTCCCTTGAAAAAGAAATCTATGATCTCAATGGGACCAATCTGGTTAAATAAAGGTTTGAAATTAAATTAAATGAGTACTGGACACAAGTGCGTCATAGGCAGCTAGCAGGTCCATTGCACAGCCAGGCTCTCGCCTCTTTTCTCCTGCGCCTCACCTCTAAAATAAGGCGTCAGGTGTAGCGCTGGCAAGAGGCAGTTTGCAAATTCATGAGATGTTCGTTATGCATTGCTAGTTAGTTCAAGGTTCAGGGTAAAGGTGAGTTCCAGGCAGTGTTGGGTGTAACGTGTTACAGTATAGAGAGTTTCAGTAACGTATTACTTTGCCGTAACGAAGTAATGTAACGCATTACTAATGCAGTTCGGGTAATTACTACCCGTTACAATGCTCAGTAAGTAACGCAGTTACAAGTTTCAACACAGTTTTACCCAAAATGAATGGCGTTTCGTAGGGTTTCTTTTCCCCAAATGACCAAGTCGCTGCACATTATCCCGTTGATGACACGACCAGATACTAAATAAACTAGGAATTGACTCCCAATATTAATTGAATGATTTTATTGACTAAATTATCGTATTTTTCCACTAAGAAATATTCCGTTTCTCGGCGCACCAACGGCTGGATCTGCGACAACAACAACTTTTCGGCAGCGCTGTCCAAATCTGTTCACAGTTTCTGATCCACTTTTAAATCCGTAACATTGCAGAGGTGAATTAGGTTCAAAGGTGAAATATTGCGTCATCGTTTGCGTCATGACGTAACCGTTTATGTCGCGGTTTTCTCCAATACCGCTGTCAAACAAACATCATAGAGGATTGCGTAGTTTTAATTATACGAAGCCAGATTCAATTAAAGCTGCAAGCAGCGTTGAGCGGGTCTTCGACGCTCCGCAGGCTGTTGTCCGCACGTCGAGGTGTGTGTGTAGGTGTCTCGAGGACTCGGCCGTTGGCAAACGTGGGAAGTTTCAGGCCGATCGGACAATGTATTTAGGAGTTACAGCAGTATCATAAACATTGTGTTTGATGGCGAGTGATCTGTCGCCATGGCAACGGAATTTGATGACACCCCATAATACGCCTAGATGTGTTGAGGGCTGCATCGTTATCAAACCTGTGAAGTTTTGGGCCGTTTGGAGCATGTTAACTGGAGTTATGAGAAAACCGTGTTTCACGGCGACCATTTTGTTACCATAGCAACGAAATTTGACGAAATCTCAAAACTGACACATATACGTCTCGAGGGCTTGACCGTTAGCACACATGTGAAATTTCAACACTTTTTTACCATTTACACAGGACTTAAAGCAATATCGTGCTTAACGGCGAGGGATGCGTTGCCATGGCAACAGCTTTTGAGGAAAACTCACTATTGTCATATTGAGGTGTTGAGGGCCGGACCATTAACTGTCATCTGAAGTCTGGTGCAGTTTGGACCATTTTCCATCGAGTTATGACAACACTGTGTTTCATGGCGAGGGATCTGTCGCCATGGCAACGGCATATGATGACATCCCATAATTGGCGTAGAGCTGTTGAGGGCCGGACCATTAACTGTCATCTGAAGTCTGGTGCAGTTTGGACCATTTTCCATTGAGTTAAGACGACACCGTGTGTCATGGCGAGGGATCTGTCGCCATGGCAACGGCATATGATGACATCCCATAATTGGCGTTGAGCTGTTGAGGGCCGGACCATTAACTGTCATCTGAAGTGTGGTGCAGTTTGGACCATTTTCCATTGACTTAAGACAACATTGTGATGTATGGCGAGGGATGCGTTGCCATGGAAACGGCATATGATGACATCCCATAATTGGCGTAGAGCTGTTGAGGCATGGACCGGTGATATAAAAGTGAAGATTGGGGGACGATGGGACCGTGTCCATTGGAGTTACAGCGACACCGTGTTTTATGGCGAGGGATGTGTTGCCATGGAAACGGCATATGATTACATCCCATAATTGGCGTATAGCTGTTGAGGGCCAGACCATTAGCCATCATCTGAAGTCTGGTGCAGTTTGGACCATTTTCCATTGACTTAAGACAACATTGTGTTTTATGGCGAGGGATGCGTTGCCATGGAAACGGCATATGATGACATCCCATAATTGGCGTAGAGCTGTTGAGGGCCGGACCATTAACTGTCATCTGAAGTCTGGTGCAGTTTGGACCATTTTCCATTGAGTTAAGACAACACCGTGTGTCATGGCGAGGGATCTGTCGCCATGGCAACGGCATATGATGACATCCCATAATTGGCGTTGAGCTGTTGAGGGCCGGACCATTAACTGTCATCTGAAGTCTGGTGCAGTTTGGACCATTTTCCATTGAGTTAAGACAACACCGTGTGTCATGGCGAGGGATCTGTCGTCATGGCAACGGCATATGATGACATCCCATAATTGGCGTTGAGCTGTTGAGGGCCGGACCATTAACTGTCATCTGAAGTGTGGTGCAGTTTGGACCATTTTCCATTGACTTAAGACAACATTGTGATGTATGGCGAGGGATGCGTTGCCATGGAAACGGCATATGATGACATCCCATAATTGGCGTAGAGCTGTTGAGGCATGGACCGGTGATATAAAAGTGAAGATTGGGGGACGATGGGACCGTGTCCATTGGAGTTACAGCGACACCGTGTTTTATGGCGAGGGATGCGTTGCCATGGAAACGGCATATGATTACATCCCATAATTGGCGTATAGCTGTTGAGGGCCAGACCATTAGCCATCATCTGAAGTCTGGTGAAGTGTGGACGATTTTCCATTGAATTAAGGCAACATCGTGTTTTATGGCGAGTGATTCGTTGCCATGGAAACGGCATAAGGTGAGATCTCAGATTTCACGTAGAGCTGTTGAGGCATGGACCGGTGATATAAAAGTGAAGATTGGGGGACGATGGGACCGTGTCCATTGGAGTTACAGCGACACCGTGTTTTATGGCGAGGGATGCGTTGCCATGGAAACGGCATATGATTACATCCCATAATTGGCGTATAGCTGTTGAGGACCATTAGCCATCACCTGAAGTCTGGTGCAGTTTGGACCATTTTCCATTGACTTAAGACAACATTGTGTTTTATGGCGAGGGATGCGTTGCCATGGAAACGACATATGATGACATCCCATAATTGGTGTAGAGCTGTTGAGGGCCGGACCATTAACTGTCATCTGAAGTCTGGTGCAGTTTGGAAGTTTTTCCATTGAGTTAGGACAACACCGTGTTTCATGGCGAGGGATCTGTCGCCATGGCTACGGCATATGATGACATCCCATAATTGGTGTAGAGCTGTTGAGGGCCGGACCATTAGCCATCATATGAAGTCTGGTGCAGTTTGGATCATTTTCCATTGACTTAAGACAACATTGTGTTTTATGGCGAGGGATGCGTTGCCATGGAAACGGCATACGGTGAGATCTCAGATTTCACGTAGAGCTGTTGAGGGCCAGACCATTAGCCATCATCTGAAGTCTGGTGCAGTTTGGAACCTTTTCCATTGAGTTAAGACAACATTGTGTTTTATGGCGAGGGATGCGTTGCCATGGAAACAGCATATGATGACATCCCATAATTGGCATAGAGCTGTTGAGGGCCAGACCATTAGCCATCATCTGAAGTGTGGTGCAGTTTGGACCATTTTCCATTGACTTAAGACAACATTGTGTTTTATGGCGAGGGATGCGTTGCCATGGAAACGGCATACGGTGAGATCTCAGATTTCACGTAGAGCTGTTGAGGCATGGACCGGTGATATAAAAGTGAAGATTGGGGGACGATGGGACCGTGTTCATTGGAGTTACAGCGACACCGTGTTTTATGGCGAGGGATGAGTTGCCATGGTAACGCCATATTAAGTAACATCAAATTTGACGTAGAGCTGTTCAGGGCTGCAGTGTTAACCATCATGTGAAGTTTGGTGGCGTTCTGAGTATGTCAGTTGGTGTTATGACATCATCGTGTTCCATGGCGAGGGATCGCCTAGCATCAAGCGAACGCGAACTTTGGCGCCAAATCACGGCTACGCCGTGCGAAAGAAAAAAACTTCTGTGATAACTTTGAATTGCCCATGTCTCGAGACGCTACCCGACGAATTTCGAGTCATACGGATAAAGTTCCTGGGAGAAGATAGATTTCGTGCAGAGGATGAAAAACGCGATAAATCGCGTTTTTCCGACGCCAAAATTCAAAATGTCCGACTTCCTGTACGTTATTTTATACCCCTCCAAGAGGCTTTTTTGTTTGTCTCCGCACCCTAGATATGCGTCGCGAGTTTCGTTCGTTTACGTGAAAGTTAAAGTGGGGGGAGTTTACGTTAAAAACGGAAGTGGGCGTGGCCTACGTAATTTTTTACGCAAGGTTCCGGAACCAATTACATATCGCAAGTTGCACCACTTCTGACGCGCGTGCAAAATTTGGTGAGTTTTCACATATGTTGCGGGGGTCAAAGGTTTATCGGTCGCTGCGCGACCGATTTCAATAGGGTCTTCGCCGACCTAGGTCTCAGACCCTAACTAGGCTACCTCTTCAACCTTATACTTTTTCTAGAATGCCGTCATGCATCGGTTATCATGTGGTTCAGTATGAATTTACGCCGTTGGGCATCACAACGCCGTCATTAAGGTTCTCTGGCATTCTACAGGTGATGTTGCATAGCAACCGAGCTAATCAGTTATCTTGACTACTTGTCACTATCTTGTGGCATTAACCGTTTTCTACACAATAAACAGAATCTCAGTACTGCCTGACTTGTATAAATGTTCCAAGGTGCGGTCGCGTTCTAGTCACTTGTTCAGCGCTACTGCTCATTACAACTCTATTCGGTTTAGTGTAGGCCACTAGCATGACTGGTATTGCTCAGGGTAATCTCGATGACAACGGTCAATGTTCCCCCTTTCTACGCACGGAGATAATGTAATCTTAATAGTGTGCAGGCCAAGGCTGGCTCTTCAAAGCAGATATTAACGACGCACTTTAAAGTTCCCATCATCCGTTTAGCGGTACTATTTCAGCCTCAAGCGGGAGTCAAGTATTAGGAGAAACTACGCGTGCACCGGCTACTCGGGCAAATAATATTAATAGTTGTCTCTCCCCAGTTCAAATCACCCACTGCTCAGGGAGATCCCCTCATGCGTTGCCCTTTTACGCCATCTAGTGTTCAAATTAGGGCTGTCAGTCGATTCAAATATTGAATCGCGATTAATCGCATGATTGTCCATAGTTAATCGCGATTAATCGCAAATTAATCGCACATTTTTTATCTGTTCTAAATGTACCTTAGAGGGATATTTTTCAAGTTTTTAATACTCTTATCAACATATGAGTGGACAAATATGCTTTATATGTTTGTTTATTATCATTTGAACAATGACAAATATTCTCATGAATATTAAACACAACAACCTCTGAACATTACAAATATTCGCCTCAATTCAACCTGGAACCTCTCTCATACAATAATACTGTGTGTGTGTGTGTGTGTGTGTGTGTGTGTGTGTGTGTGTGTGTGTGTGTGTGTGTGTGTGTGTGTGTGTGTGTGTGTGTGCATGTGTGTGTGTGTGTGTGTGTGTGTGTGTGTGTGTGTGTGTGTGTGTATGTGTGTGTGTGTGTGTAAATGTGTGAATGTGTGAATGTGGAGACACTGTGATGGATCGTTGGAGCTATGTGCTCAAGGCATATATGCTCGAACGGGAGCTGCCTGGACGCTGCAATCATGTTGCGCACACTATCCGTGCTGAGTGTGCTGACTTTTCGTACAATGTCCCACTGTCTGGCTACCTGCATAAAGTCAAGTGCTCGGCGCAGTTGTCGGCAAAATGTCGCTCTTCTGTTTTCATTGAAACAGCTCCTTATATCCGTTAGGGCAGCTAGCTAGCACCAGATGCTAACAACAACAACACGTAAGGTGTGCCTCACTCGCGCCACACATACACACACCCTCCCGTACACACACCCTCCCGGTCCTCCCGATGGCCAGTCCGGGCCTGCCGGTGAGCGTGGAAGTGTGGTCTGCCACAAGCGGGCGGCAGGAGCGGGGCTGTCAGCATCAGCTTGTAGATGGTATTTTAAACTCGATGCGCTCTGAAACTACGGGGCGGCCGAGGACAAAAAATACACATGCGTTAATCGCGTTAAAATAATTAGTGGCGTTATTTTTTTTTTGCGTTAACGCGTTATTAACGACTTAACTTGACAGCCCTAGTTCAAATACAACATTACATAACCTAACACCGCTCAACTGGAGAAGGAGAAGAAGAAAGAAGAGAGAAGAAGAAAGAAGAAGAAAGAAGAAGAAAGAAGAAGAGACTCCTCTAGGAGCACAGCGTTCCTAATCACGAGGAACTATAGGCCCAGTCACACACCCGGAGTTCCTAGGCATCACATCAAGCTCATTTAGTGGGAATGCTGATACAGCATTCCAACTATATGTTATGCTACGGACAAAAAGTTTATTATTCCACCGACTTATTTTGGCCCTCTTCTCCTCCCACATTCAACATCGCAGAAACTCCGTTCAAACATCAAAACGTTCAGCTCGGTCGGGAATCGCAGGCTATTACTTTTATCATTCATAACTTTCATAATTCCAGAGATACATCCCATAATTCATCACATTTTTAACCATTGAAGTCAATGGAGAAAATCTTCAGACTTGAACAATCTTCATGCGACTTCAACTGCTAACTGTTCATTCATACTTTCACTCAGAAACCTCATTCCAACTTTAAAATGTTACACATCCTTCTGACATTATTCGTGTAACACAACTTTTAAATCTGATTCTTACTTTTAGAGATATTAAACATTGTTCAGACCTTGTTAAAGAGGTTTTCTTCAGATTTTAACATTAACTAGAGTGCGTGATGTCACAGCTAGAGTGGAGCAAATCTTGAAATTTGCCTTCATATATTTTTTTAAAACTGCCATAATTCCCGACCCCACATTCCTGAGACATAATTTTTCATGACAAACGTAGGAAAACATCTCGTAGCTTGAAAATGACAAATAATTAAGCAAAATAATTAAACAAAATGCCTCTTGAGGGCATGAAGTGACAAAAACGTTCAACATGTCTCCATTAAAACCCATTGTAATTTCAGGCTGATATTTCCTCACAGCAGCAGCCGCACACCTTTAGTTAAACTGCCAAAAAGGCCACATTATTAACCCGAAAGTACACAAAAATTACACTTCAGATACTCAACTTCCTTGACATGCTTCACGTTTTGAAATTTCACAGATATCTGTTATCGTTCTTCCACAAAACGTTCACATGTAAGAGGTTCATCTCTCATTCAGAACAATGAAACCTTGAAGTCTAGGCACCTCGTTAGCTCAACTATAAACACCTGTGCAATGGAACACGATGATGTCATCACTCCAACTGACATGCTCAGAGCAGCAGACTTCAGATAATGGTTAATGGTCGTGCCCTCAACAGCTCTACGTCAATTATGGGGTGTCATCATATGCCGTTCAAGAGAAGAGAGAGAGGGCGATCAAGAGTCAGTTCTAACTGTTCATTTCATTCTCTCTCTCTCTCTCTCTCTCTCTCTCTCTCTCTCTCTCTCTCTCTCTCTCTCTCTCTCTCTCACACACAATGTTCCAAACGGCCCAAAACTTCACAGGTTTGGTAACGATGCAGCCATCAACGCATCTAAGCGTATTATGGGGTGTCATCAAATGCCGTTGCCATGGCGACAGACCACTCGCCATGAAGCACGATGTCGCTGTAAGTCCAATGGAAACGGTCCGATCGTCCCACAAACTTCCCTTGTATATCACCGGTCCAGCCCTCAACAGCTCTAAGTCAATTATGGGGTTTCTTCAAATGCCGTTGCCATGGCAACACAATGCTCGCCATGAAACACGGTTTTCTCATAACTTCAGTGAATATGCTCCAAACGGCCCAAAACTTCACAGATTTGGTAACGATGCAGCCATCAACGCATCTAAGCGTATTATGGGGTGTCATCAAATGCCGTTGCCATGGCGACAGATCATTCACCATCAAGTTAGTTCAAAAGTTTGCAGTTCAAATATTCTGCTGCTTTTCCAAGCCTTTTTACTTTCTTTTCTTCACTCATCACACATTCAAGCCCCCAGTGTTCATGTATCATTTCAATCTAAATTCTTCACTTTCTTCTTACACATTACATTTCAGCATAGCAGTTTAGCGTCAGCTTTTCAGCATAAAGCATTCCCACTAGCAATTTCTTCAGGAATTGCATTCTCTAGTAGTAATTAACGTTCCTCTAACCATACTGCGTGCATCCTCATAACGTCAAGGAATACAGCAAACCTCTCCAACGACAGTTGCTCTTCCTCACCGGGCAACTGTACTTCGCATACGGATAATCTTCGGCACGCCATCATCTCCCGTTTCCTGGACGTGGCATCCGCCGGCCTTACGACGACCGCGTTTTTCCCCGACTCTTAAGGACGTGCATTGCACATGCTTCGTTTTGGGGGGAATCTCACAGGGTAAGCGAGTCGCAGTCTCGAGCCCACTCTCTTCAGTAGCGACTCTTCCCTGCACGAGATCATCCGCCATAGCGGCACGCTCAGATTTCCACCATTGTTTACACATTTATTATCACACTCGTTGGATCTAACACTAGCGTCCCTCCATCATTCTCATTTCAGACGATAGAAGACAGTCTTAATCACTCAATCAGCTTATCAGCATCTGTGACTCATCCTGGTGTACTAAACTGCTAATCAAGCTAGACCTATATCATGGGTCATGTTTCAGTATTTAACTAAGCGTATGTCATTTTATGCGTGCCTCCTGCACTTCATTCATATGCTTGGTTTCATGCTCACATGGCTTGCTGTTAAGCCAGGTTACGATATTCATGTATCACCGTACTCAAGCTAACAGCTCACGTGCATTACATTGTCTACATCTCCCTCTTCGCCCGGACATCGGCTCGTGCTGGCAATCCAAGATCTCTCCAGCTTACCTATGGTAAATATGCATATAACTGGTGGTGGTGTCTTAATTGCATATCAGGGCTTTCGTCAAGATAGGTGCAGCCACCTCTGCTGCCAATCAAGGCATTTCTTCAACCCTTAACTCTGGGATTTATGCATATAACTGATGGTGGTTTCATAGCACGTCAGCGTGTATACGTGTCTCTCATCATGATTCTGGATTTTAATTGCATGTCTATTTAAGTTTATGGGCTTGTATCCCCGGGAAATAATGTTCGTGTCACATGTTCGTATTTCAAGTCACGGGTCTATGTCCCCCTGCTCTGCAGGCACTGATTTCTGGTCTGGGTAATGTTGAACCCTGCGACGTCAGGCTGTCGACCATCCGGTCTGCGTCATGGTAAACCCTGCGACGCCAGGCGCCGACCATCGTGTCTGTGTTAATGTTTACCCTGCGACGTCAGGCTGCTGACCATCGTGTCCGTGTCGCAGCGATGTGCAGTCAGGGGAGGCAGGGGAGGCAGAGCCTCACCTGTCATACTCCAATGTAACAGAAAAACAACTAAAGAAAAACTAAATAGTAATAATAATAAAATGTCTCCACTGATCTGTGTTGTAAGTGTGATTTCTGTATGATTCCAATCGCTTTTTATAGTCAAAATCAGCAAATTGGCCGAGCTCCGCTACAACTACATGGGAGCGATGAGGAGTGAGGCAGGGACGAGCTCTGCCTCACGTAAGCCCACAGTAACTGATTGGAGCGCGGGCACTAATTTAGCGCGTGCACTTATTATGTGAGGGCGCTCAAGCCAGGCTCATTTGCTTACTGTGGGGTGAGGTGAGGCACAGATGAGCTCTGCCTCACCTCAGAATGCGTCACCCCACAGAAACTGGCTGGAAAGCGGGCCCTAAGCGCATGCCTGTTACCATCTCACTGTATGTCACCAATGTAATGTTTTTAGATCCCTTTATTACATTTATCCTCGCCATCCATAGTCTCTAAATAACTTATTTCACGTATATATGATATTTAGGCTCGCTGGTCTCATCATACAACGACAATGAAAAAAGCACCAGGAGAGGCAGCCATAACCTCTGCCGCACTGAAGGGGGCGCACGTGAGCCCACAGGTTCTTGTTGCTACTGTTATTCTACGCAGAGACGGTAGACGCAAACAACAAACTAGACTTTTGTTTTGAAACTAGAGGGAGATAAGGAGGACTTTTACAAAAAAGTAATGGAGATTGTTGTCCAGAAGGATAGCATGGACTTCATCTTCAAGTCAAGGTAAGACCACAATTGTAATGAACATGGGATCTTACTAAGAAAGAACAATCCAATATTTAGATTTTGGGTATCCTTTTGTTGAACGGTCTGTTTAAAATGAATTGAAGCATCAGACTAAAAAAGCTTTTGAAAATAACCGAATATTTCAATTAAGGTCAAAATATAATATTTGTAAATCTGACTCTGAAAGAGTCAGTGCCTCACCAGCCATGAACCTCACCGCACGTCACTGCCGTGTTGACCATCGTGTCTGTGTGAATGTTTTCCCTGCAACGTCAGGCTGCTGACCATCGTGTCTGTGTAGACTTCGTGTCTGTGTAGACTAGCTGCAGGCGTCAATTAGACGCCTGCAGCTAGTTCAGAACGCAGCTGGGCGTCTTCTCACTGGCCATATAAAGCGTGACCATATCACCCCAATTCTGGCCTCACTACACTGGCTTCCAGTTCGGTTCAGAATAGATTTTAAACTCCTGTTATTTGTTTTCAAAGCCCTAAATGGGCTGGCTCCGGCCTATATAGCCGAACTACTCCATCGCTACACCCCAGCCAGAGCCTTAAGGTCGGCTGACCAGCTGCTGTTGATAGTGCCTAAGACCAGGCTTAAACCCGAGGGCACCGAGCATTCGTAGCAGCGGGCCCTAGGCTCTGGAACACTCTGCCCCTCCATGTGAGGTCGGCCCAGACCCTAGGGGTTTTTAAATCAACACTTAAAACTCATTTCTTCTCTCTGGCCTTCTAGCCTTTTCTTATCAAGCTCCACTTTTGTGGAATTCGGCTTCCGGTTTGTGTTTGGGCGGCAGATAGCCTATCCGTTTTATTGGTACGCTTATGACCTTCCTTTTTGATAAAGCTTATAGCTGATATAATAATCTAATAAGACTGCATTGACGTAGATACGCTGTGCTTCTTCACCTATATTTGGGTCCTTGCTCTTTCACTTAAATCCTAAAAACTTGGATCGTATATTGAAAAATAAGGTTATTACTACTACTCATTCTTCTAAATCTTTTCTCTCTCTACTTCTCATATTCTCTACTCCTGTAATCGATTCTTTCTATCCTCTCTTTATCCAAAACCTTTTCCCTCTCTAACCTCTCAAGGTTTTATTAGAGGGAAACAGGTTTGCAGAGTGGCTTAGGCAGGCCGGGGAGTGTTACGATTCGTAGACACAGCGTACCTCCCTATCTCTCACCAATTTCCAACTAAGGCTCCAGTGGGGCCTTTGTTCCCTGCGTGTGCCTCTCCACCTCTGTTTCTTACTCTCTTACTTGCTACCCGTTTCCCTCAATCTATCCTAAGGGAGTGCTTGTTCTTTATATTTAGTCAATATAGCATATCTGTCTTTATCTTAGCACCCTGTGAATGAAACAACCTTACTTTCATCAAAATGGTGCTTTTTAAACATCTCCAAGCTAAAATGCAAAATACTGAAGTATGGTTTTACCCACACCTCCTCCTTTTTGAGACATATGAGTCTGTGACATTACAGTACATGTTATTTCAGGGCAATCAACGTTAACGCGTTAACACTCCGATGAATCTGGAAACCTTCATGCATACAAAAAATAATAACTCAACTAAATCACATTACCAGGTTTGACTCAAAGTTTCTCACGTTCATGATACCAGAATGGACGTTTACCATGAATCGCATGGCAGTGGGAAGGCACAGAAAATGGAAGAATCAGCACAAGAGACATGAATTGCACTGACTGGAGATCAGCAGTGAACCATCCCTACCTCGGTATAATAGCACAACTGCACTCAGTTGCTTTCCGTGAGGTAAAAACGGAGGAAAGACATTTTGCCGAACCATGTGCAAGCAAATGTCTCGAAGTTGCACAGAAGTGGGAGATAGAGACACCACGGTAGACACAGATAGTGCACACAGTATGATAGCAGCGAATATAATATGTCGTATCTTATACAGAGGGTGATCACAGCGGCTCTCTGTGACAGAGGCTCTTTCCATGGTTTAGCTAAGTGATGGAACATTTTTGAACTTCATTCAAATAACTCAGAAATCATGTTATAATGAAGTAAAGAAACCTCCGACTTCTCTTACCAGTTGAGAATACAATATACTAATACGTGTGAGTTATCATGATAAGTCTCTGATTCTTTTTGTGATTAGGGCAATTCAATGTTTTAATCGATTGATGCCGCTAGTTATAACATGATTTTTAGCTGCATGACGATTTTATCCAAAGCAACCTCTGATTGGTAGATCAATGCATTAACTCCTGAACTATAGCCACCCCATGTATTTCTTACTGTTCCTTACTGAGTGAAAGCAACAGCTATGCGGCAATTCAAATGTTTTGTGTGCAAACCTTATTTATGTATCTCTAATGATCCTCATAATAATGAAATAAACAGTAGAGCTGGAGCCCATACCGACTGTTTATCTCATTCATCTTCTCCATCAGTGGAAAACGTTTTAACCAAACAAAGCTGCATATTTTGTTTGAATAGGCGCACTACACATGAATGCATATGCCGAAGGCTGTTTGGCCCCTTCTTACCGATAAAGAAAAATATTGAGACTACATGCTGCACAATTAAGACAGCGGTTTTCTTCCATATTTGTGGCATCGGTTTTTCGAAACATCCTTTCCAGTAGACGTATAAAACATCAGAGCCATTGGACGTCAGCACTGTGGCGTCAACGTCTAACGTTTCCTCCTGGCATAATCTGTAGTGAGTCATTATCTGACCAATGCCTGAATCTCTGTCCGGCTGAGAGCGCGTTCACGTGAAAGGGACGGGGTTAGCAACATTTGACCCATCACAAACATGGAGAAGCGTGCTGACAGTGCAGCGTCATACTTCATGAATGAATAGTAAATAGCAAATCCTGCTTCGTAGTACAGGCCACTGGTGCCGCAGAGATTTCATAAAGTGAAGGAGGTTTTCCTTCTATAAAACAGCTGTGGGCAGCAGATACTGTGAGAGTCACGGACAGGAATTCATAGATCAAAGCAGACTGGTTTACAGACTCTTCTGTTGAATCCGGTGCTTAAACAAATAGCTCTAAACACCTGGCCAAAATGTCCCTAAATGAAGTCCGGGTTTGAAATATATCTCAAATAATGTATGCACTGCCATTTCTCCACATAAACATAACAGTCTGCAATGAAACGGTTGTCACCTCTGTGCTCCACTTCCTACTTGGCGCACCGGTAACTTTCTCGTGCGAACGAGAAACTAACTAAATACTTTCTCGTTCGCACAAAATAGTATTTCGTGCGAATGAGAAAGTATATCGTGCGCACAAGATACTTTTCTTTTCTCTCCATGAACCTTTAGGGGCTCCGTACACTTCTATCCATGTGGTATTTGAGGATACAAACAATAGTATTGTTTGTATCCTCAAATTGAGACAAGCCCACGTTCACACATGGTATTTATTTATTTTCTCAGTAAAGCCTTTGAAATCTTACAACTGGAAATGATTATAATGGCAGCCGACATCAGTCAGCTTGAATGAGATCTTATGCAGGACTCAGACTGTTTAGTAAACATTCAAATCATGGAAATTATTTTCTCTTTATATTCTGTTATTTCAAGCGGTTAAATCAGGTTTGGCATTGGCAGAGGAGGATTGTCACATTTTTCATGGGTGCAACCCATACTCAGCTCTGCTGCTCATCCCACACATGCTTGTTCCTCACAAATGTGGCACCATTTAAGGTAAGAAAACAGGCTTTCCAACGGCATCATATTTATTGCAAAAAAGCATTGTTAAAACAAAGAAATAATCTACCAAACACACATTTCCTTACTTTTTGTGTTAAGTTTATATCATGTATTGCTCTTGTTGCCTTCTCTTGTCTTGTTGTAAAATAGTTCCTCTCAGTAGCGCCACTAGATATCTGGGTCACCAAACCCTCAGAAACTGCCCTGCATCAACCTTTGATATGATTATTTACATGGGTCCATCGGTAACAGTCTTTTATTGATGAAGCAGCACTCTTTGATTACATAACTATAACCACCATTTACACAACCTCAGCTCAGCTTCATGAGAGTACCTGAGTTGTGTTAAGTATTGTAAATAACTTCCACATAGAAAGGTTTTTATTTGAGAAGAGCATTATTTAAAAACACTCTGGCTGCCTGCCTAACCATTATATTATGTGTTCAGGACTCTCTTTGCACGAAGGAAACGTTCTATTCAACAGCATCATCTGTTTAACACATTAACACATTTCAAAGCAAGTTATCATTTTATGTCTGTTTTTTTACACAATTGTTGGGGATATAACCTTTAAAATCTCATTCAGTCCGTTGCTGGCCCAACACACGAAAAAGGACACACCTTAGATTTAGTATTATCGTTTGGACTGTCTGTCTCTGTGGATGAAATCTGTGCAGCAACGCGTATCTCAGACCATTTACCGGTTCTGTTTACAACCTCGATCCCTTCCGCTGGAGTCGAATCACGTGCCCCTGCGCGTCGTCTGCGTTCAATTAACCCCTTGACTGCCTCACAGTTCTCTGATGTTTTTAATGCTTCTCCGATCTGTAAATTAGAGGTGAACTGTGCTCTTAGTGCGGATGAGCTTATCTCCATGTTTGACTCGACATGTACACTAATACTGGATTCTGTTGCTCCTTTTACGCTTAGACGCACCAAAGTTCTCTCAGAGCCGTGGCTTAATGACTGTACTCGCGCTCTTAGAAGCACCTGCAGGCGTGCAAAGAGAAAATGGAAAAAGGATAAACTCCATGTCTCCCTAGAAATCCTTCGTGCTTGCCTTTCTGACTACCAGACGGCAGTCAAAGCAGCCAAAACAGAGCACATTTCTCTGTTAATCTCCAAAAACAGCCATAAACCTCAGGTTCTTTTTAATGTCCTCAACTCGATCATTAATCCCTGTGATGCTTCTCCAATTGTGCCATCACCGACTCTCTGTGATAAGTTTCTTACATTTTTTATTGAAAAAGTATCTGCTCTTAGGCTAGCCCACACTAGTGCTACCCCAGATCCTGCTCCTTTTCTGTGCCCTGCTGTCCTCGACCACTTTGAGCCTGTATCCCTCTCTTCTCTCTCGGATGTAGTCAAGCACCTGCGGCCGACAAACTGCACCTCAGACAGCATTTCCTCTCGCCTTCTCAGAGATGTTTTTGAATCAGTTGGAGCAAGTGTTGTATTGCTTGTGAACACCTCTCTTGGCTCAGGATGTATCCCAGCTGCCTTCAAACATGCCGTGGTTAAGCCACTACTTAAAAAGAAAAATCTCGACCCCTCCATTCTCGCAAATTTTAGGCCCATCTCCCAGCTACCTTTTTTATCTAAAGCCCTGGAGCGAGTAGTCTACGCCCAGCTACAGTCGTTCTTAACCACGCATGGCATCCATGAAAAGTTTCAGTCTGACTTCAAACCCATGCACAGCACTGAAACAGCCCTTTTAAGAGTTTTTAATGATCTGCTCCTAGCCGCCGACTCAGGTAGCCCAGCTGTCTTGGTGCTGTTAGACCTGACAGCCGCCTTTGACACTGTGGACCATAGCATCCTGTTGTCACGGCTTGAACAGTCCGCTGGCATCACAGGCTCTGCCCTTGCATGGTTCAGGTCCTACCTGACAGACCGTAGCTTCTCAGTGCAGCTAGGTACCTTCTCCTCTGCTAAAGCCCCTCTTACCTGTGGGGTTCCCCAAGGCTCGATTTTGGGCCCCATCCTTTTTCTACTGTACATACTGCCCCTAGGTTCAATTCTCACTAAACACAATATCCCCTTCCATTGTTACGCCGATGATGTACAGATCTATCTGCCTCTCAATTCAAATGCCAACTCACTACAGCAGCTGATGGACTGCTTAACAGAGATCAAATCCTGGCTGAGCCTAAACTTCCTCAACCTCAACGAGAGTAAGACTGAGGTTATCTTTGTTGGACCCCAACCTCCAGCTCAAAACCCGAGGGCACCGAGCATTTGCAGCAGCGGGCCCTAGGCTCTGGAACACTCTGCCCCTCCATGTGAGGTCGGCCCAGACCCTAGGGGTTTTTAAGTCAACACTTAAAACTCACTTCTTCTCTCTGGTCTTCTAGCCTTTTCTTATCAAGCTCCACTTTTGTGGAATCAGCTTCCATTTTGTGTTTAGGCGGCAGACAGCGTATCCGTTTTTGGGAGTGCGCTTGGGGCCTTCCTTTTTGATAGAGCTTATGGTTGATAGCGTGGTCTGGTGGGAGTGCATTGGTGTCGACATGCTGTGCCTCTTCACCTATATTTAGGTTCTTGCTCTTTCACTTAAATCCTAAAAGCTTGGATCTTATATTTAAAACTAAGGTTATTACTACTTCTCATTCTTCTAAATCTTTTCTCTCTCTACTTCTCATACTCTCTACTCCTGTAATCGATTCATTCTATTTTCTCTTTATCCAAAACCTTTCCCCTCTCTGACCTCTCGAGGTTCTATAGAGGGTAACAGGTTGCAGAGAGGCCTATTCCGGCCGGGGAGTGTTTAGACCGTATTTACAGCGTACCTCCTTACCTCTCACCTATTCCAATTAAGGTTCCAGCGGGGACCTTGTTCCCTGCGTGTGCCTCTCCACCTCTGTTCCTTACTTCTTACTTGCTATCCTTTTTCCCTAAACCTATCCTAAGGGAGTGCATGTACGTAGACACGTTAGTTTAGCTGCTATAGGCTTAGACTGTCTGGGGACACCTTACTTCTTCCTTCTGTCTGTCTGTACCTGTGTACTCTCATGTTCCCAATAACCCAGCTTCCCCCAAATGTCTTTTTGGTGTCTATATCTACGCCGGGATCCTGAGTCGTGGCTGATCCTGTTGCTGTGGTCCTGTGGCCTGGATCCTCTATCCTGAGTTCTGGATTTGAGTCCTGGACTTCGAGTCGTGGCTGAACCTATCACTGTGGTCCTGCCTGACTCTCATCATACTACTTCCCTGATGGCTCCCACAGGATTGTTGACATCCTCGTGGATTCATCTTCTTATTATAGACACATGCATTTCCAAACATTTGGTCTACCTACGCTGTAAAATGTATTATCTCTTCGATTTGCACACGGCATCTATTGCACGTCTGTCCGTCCTGGGAGAGGGATCCCTCCTCTGTTGCTCTCCCTGAGGTTTCTCCCATTTTTCCCTTTAAACTGTGGGTTTTTCTCTGGAAGTTTTTCCTTGTACGATGTGAGGGTCTAAGGACAGAGGGTGTCGTTTTCTCATACTGATATTCTGTACAAACTGTGCAGTTGTATTTGTTGTAAAAGTGTCTTTATTGTAAGGTATTTTTATTGTATGTACAGCACTTCGGCTCGACCAAAAATCGTTTTAAAAATGTGCTATGTAAATAAAACTTGATTTGATTTGATTTGAACCAAGTCCAATCAGGGGGCAGGCCGGAAACTCGAGATCCAAAATCAGGCAGGCAGGATCAAAACCTGGCAGAAAAGTTAACTGGCAAATACGAACGGCAACGCTGGAGAGCTTTACAAAACACACAAACAATCGGGGAGAGGACCAGTGAGAGTGAGGTGGGATATATACTGGGCTGATGAGGGGATGAGTAGCAGGTGAGGGGATGGGCTGGGGAGACCAGCTGAGGGGAATGAGACAAGTTGCAGGAGCTGGGAGGAAGGCAGGATATGAAATGACAGGAGAGTTTATTGACAGGCAAAACCAAAAACAACTATGTGTTCAACCTGTGACAGATGAACCAAACATTTTTAAACAATGTTTCAGTGAGCTACTGTTTGGTAATGTCTTTAAGTCAACTGGTCAGATTTGGGGCATGTTAACGGGATAATTTAGCAACAGACTCACTTTAATGCATTGATAGTGCAAGCTATCTAATTGGCAAACCATCTTCAGGTCCTCTTAAACACATGTTTTATCTGATTCAGGCAACTTTAAATCCTCCAATGCTAAAGAACATGTAGCAGCTTGTTTAGCTAACAAATAAACTGACTGACAATCTGCATAACTGATCCATCACTTTGCTATGTCCAATTGTTTTAAAACTGTACCTTTTTTAACATTTACTGAACACCCCATCATGACAAAATGAAAAAAGATTTTTACATTTCTTTGACACTTGACGTACTTGAGATTCTCAAGCTTACCTTGAAAGATACAACACGGTTGGTTAAATTGATTGGACGGGATTTGGAAAGCCACACCTCTATCTTAAAATGTCTCAGATATAACAATGCCTTTTGAAACCAAGAGGAAGAAACGGTCCCCAAAGATACAGTATGAATGTGTTCCAGCAAAGGCTACAAAAGCATTTATTCTGCATTCAAAGAGCTAACAGAGCTATCAGGAGCATCTGTTAAGAGAGGTGACAAAAAACCAGAAGATGCTTCCAACAGGACGAACCTCAGCATGCAACAGAGGCTTACTGTACGTCTAGGAGAACTCAAACCAGATCCAACATCCCTGGAGAGACCTGGTGATGGCTGTTTCCTGACCTGAGAGAGGACCAGAGGATCTGAGGAGAAGAATGGAAGACAATCCTCAAGGTTGAGTCCCAGGTGAGCAAAACGTGTCATTCCCAACAAGAATCGAGTCTCTAATGTTTTTGAAAGTACATCAACTAAGTGCACTTTTTGATGTCTTTTATATATAAATGTGTCCCCTGTGTGTAAGAAGACTCACAAAGTCTCAGAAAATACAACGCTCTCTCTTTTCCTCCTTACCCACATCTCTAAAAACGGGGGTACAACGGAGCTGATCCAGATTTTCTGCGGTCACTCATGACGTCATTACTAAAATATGGGCTGGCTTTACGTTGAACTCCTGGCAACGTCCCGCCCACGTCCCAACCTATCGTCCCCTATTAGAAACGTTGCTGTATCAGAAACAATGCGCTACGTATTTTTGAAGTAAAATGGTCTGTGTTTACATTAGCAAGCATCGCTAACACTCAGAGCTAACGCTGTACTGGAGAGATTGAGCTCCATACTGTTTCAGAAAAAAAGCTTGATGTGGTTTGGAACATAATATGGCGTTTTGGCTAGACTAGTTTGACTGAAATGTTCTATATAATCTGATGACTAAAAAAGACAGTTTTCATTGACAAAAAGTAGACTCAAATAATTAGTTTTCTTTGACAAAAATAAGACTAAAATGCTCAGACTTTTAGTCGACTAAATCTTGACTAAAATAGTTACTGTTTTCTTTGACTAAAATAAGACTAAAATGCTCAGACTTTTAATCGACTAAAACATGACTAAATAAAAACAGGATGAAGGTGACTAAATATGACTAAAACTGAAAAGGAAATTTAACACAGGACTAAGACTAAAACTAAATAAAAAAATAGCTGACAAAATTAACATTCTGAGCATGTCAGTTGGAGTTATGAAATCATCGTGTTCCATGGTGAGGGATTGCCTAGCATCGAGCGAACGCGAACTTTGGCATCAAATCACGGCTACGCCATGCGAACGAAAAAAAGTTCTGTGAAATCGTGTTTTTCCGACGACAAAATTCAAAATGGCCAACTTCCTGTACATTTCGTTTCGAGTTTCGTTCGTTTACATGAAAGTTAAAGTGGCGGGCTTTACGTTATAACCGGAAGTGGGCGTGGCTTGTGCAATTTTCGACTTAAAGTTCCGTAAATCAATTAGACAACGCAATTTTCATCACTTCTGACGCGCTTCGCGAGCGATTAAATTGATCCTACCGATATCAATCATGCGAGTTGCAGTCACGTGGGCGCATCGGTCACGTGGGCGCAGCGGTCACGTGGGCGCGCGGTCTATCTGCCGTCATGATTTCGGAACCTTTACTGTGCTTTTGCTGGTCGTTTTCCCTGTTTTGTGTGTGTTTCGCAGGTTTATCGCTCACTGCGCGATTGCAATAGGGTCTTCGCCGACCTCTGGTCTCAGACCCTAAAAATAACAAATTAGAAGGAAAAAAAGATTTAAAAAAATACAGATTTCAGTATTCTGACACAGAACGATTTTAGAAGCAATATATTTCTATTGGTAGTATGTTTCGTGCCTGCACCAAATAATAACAAATTAGAAAGAAAAAAAGATTTAAAAAATACAGATTTCAGTATTCTGAGGCTCTGAGCCCCATTTCTTTGCAAAGAAAGTCTGACATTATACAATTTAAAATAAAAACAATAATCGTGGATTGATATTGAGTAAGAACATGTTTTTATGAACCACACAGCTTCTGGTCTTCCAAGACCCGACCGGACAAAAATACGTGGTGCAGGCACGAAACATACTATCAATAGAAATACATTGCTTCTAAAATCGTTCTGTGAAACACGAAAGAAATGGGAAAATGGTGTTGGTGAACACGAATCAATAGATTACATGTATTTCGTAACTATTACACGAAATGCCGTGAGACTGGGTTGGGAGATCGGATCGATCAGGCTAAGCCAGTGGTTCTCAAACTTTTTCTGTCAGGCCCCCCCCTTTGGAGAAAAAAAAAAGTCGGGCCCCCCCAACACTAATAGTCACGTAATGGGCCAAGTTAACATTTATTAAAATACATCAATATGAACGTGAGCATTCCTTTAAAAAAATTCACTTTGCTAGAACATTGATAATAATAATGTACCTTAATAATATAAAAGATTGTATTTGCGTGCATTTCCTGTTCGGAAAGTGGCGCTGTACTGAGAGTGGCGATTTTATTTTGTAATCCTTAGCTTGTACTTCCTGTCCTGAGAGTAGCGGTGTCCTCAGAGTGGAGGTGTCCTGATATTGGCGCCTGCAGGCAAGCTCTCGTGGTCTTTGCAGAGTGCTATACGATTCATATTGCTCCACTTTATTACAATCAGTGTCAATCAGAGGAGGTCGATAACTGAGATTTCGTCATATGCTAAATATAGGCAGAGTTAGAGTATAGAGTTTATCAAGGGAGGCCACTTGTCAGAGATTCAAGCTCAAGGTTACTGATGGCACTGAAATAAATTGTGCCATGCAATCCGCTTTGATTAAAAAATGTTGCAGTTACTGTTGGTTTCCTTTTCATATCATCTGAGCATCATTAACAGTGAATCTCAGCTGCAGTTGCGTCCTTGTCTTAATACTACTCCAATAAGCCAGTACACTTTTCCATGCTATTTGCTGATCTGCTGATAATCACAGGAACTTGCTTGGCTACTGTGGCAGTTTAAATATTTATGTTTGTTTGTTTAGTGTATCATTATCATATGAGGTTTGACGGAAAACATCTATGCATCCGAGCAATCTGTTACATATTTATTGCACCTTGTCCAAGGGTCACTAGGTGCATAGATGCACTCCACTGTCTTTTTCCACCAGTAGTGAATGTGTTTACCTCTATCTGTTTGTCTGTGTGGATAGGAGTAGCCATGGTTTGGAAGGAGTCGTCCAAAAAGAAGAAGATTATTGTAAGTACTTGCTTTGATTTTTAATTGATGGCAAAACACACTTTGTGACACCAACAGCCATTTATCTGAGCCTCTGGGAAGGCATGTTGAGGAAGGTGCTTCCAGGAGGCGACTTGAAGCCTTGCAGGACTTTTGGCACCACCTGCATCACCACCTGCTTCACCACATGTCGTGGGTCGACCTGTTTGGAGCTGGAGGCAGACTGCACCGCTCTGTAAGACGCCTTGCCGACTCCTGAGCCAGGTTCATCAGCTTTGGGTGAAGAAAACAAGGAGAGATGTCATCTGGAGGCATGAGAAGCCTTCTGGCTTCAAACCTAACGTCTCTCAGTTTTATGCTGTTTTTCGCCACACAAGCTGGAGAAGAGGCTTGGCCTCATCTGAAGGTGCAGCAAGCGAATCCCCAGTGCAATCTTGGTCTTGTAGGACTCGATATGCCAGCAGATCTGTAGAGACGGCTTGTATATGGATGTGTCGAACACCCTGATGGGTCTGTACATGCCTCTGCTTCCATCAATGAAAGGCATAGATATTTTGTTACTGGATATCTCTTGCTGGAATCTCTCACTGACTGTTAAACAGTCCTGGGTTCAAGCAGGGGTCACAGAGCGTGGAGAGTTGCCATTGATAAGCTGTTGATGTATATCAGTACAGAACAGACTTATGTATCGGGACAATGAAGATTTAACAACCATTCAATAGCTCAGCGATAGACTGGACAGTACTCTAACCGAGTTCATCCCACAGGCAAGAGCACAGTGTGTTCAGGTCGCTGAATGCAGTCAGACAACTAACAATTGAACCAAGTTGCTTAAAATAGCATTAGACTACATCAAACAGATAAAAGGTCTGTCTTAGGCAGTGATGGAACAAGTATTCAGAGAAGTACTAATAATACACTTAAAATACTCCATTACAAGTAAAAGTACTGCCTTGAAACTGATATCTTAGTAAAGTATGTATTTATCTATGCATGCAGCAAGTTTGATTGGGAAAATGTACTTAGTAAAAGCACTCATAGCAGAAGAAAAACTTTAAAGTATTTAAAATAAATTATTAGTGTGTATGAAGAAATGCGGCAGATCTTGACATTTGAAAAGATGGAATTGTAAAATGTCTTAAACAATTACTATAATTGCTGGCAATACAGTCAACCCACTCATTGTTTTAGGTGTACCTAAATACAATGTTGGACAGTTTAATCTACATCAAAACATGTCTTCATTAGTTTAATGTGTTAAATATATAATACAATATTTCACTAGAATAGAAGTTGAGTGGCACAGAAAGTAAAAAGTAAAATCCCTCAAAGTACCTACAAGTTGGACTTAAGTGCAGCACTTGAAAACATGTACTTTATTACATTTCACCACTAAGGCATTTAAAAAAAAAAACTGAAATGAATTTGTGTCTGTGTGTCACAGATATGTCTCTTGGCTGTGTCCATCGTGACCCTGATCCTCGGGCTTGGACTTGGACTTGGACTGGACTTGAAGAAATGTCAAAACAAAGGTGCTGTCTGACACACACACACACACACACACACACACACACACACACACACACACACACACACACACACACACACACACACACACACACACACACACACACACACACACACACACACATACACACACATTAACATTAACAATCCAAATATGTATATGTGTCCATTCACATGCTCAACGTCTTACTGTGATATGTTGTTTCAACAGTTATTTTATCACTTTATTTTAATTTTAATTTTTTGTATTGTTATTTTTATTTGTATTCTATTTTATCTTTATTTTTTACCTTGTGTGAATCCTGTTTTCACTCTGACCCTGTTGCTGCTATAAACGCCTGAATTTCCATCTTATCTTATCTTATCTTATCTATCTTACATGTCTCTGCACTCACACGTACATCACTCACATTTTCATTCACCTGAAATGCATTTTTCTGACATTGTAAAGCAAACTCTCCTTGTTCAGAACTCTTTGTTTCTCTGACTCAGCATTTGGTGACCAAGTATCTCCCCTCTGCTCCTCCCTCTCCGTCAAGAAAAATATCCATGCCACATTATTTGGGTTTTATCAACAAAATAGTCAAAAATGACACATTAACTCTGACTCACTTGTTGGAGTTTGACGCCAGAGGCATTCACATTTGGCACTGATTGTGCACACCATGTACAAATATATGATTCATGCTTTAGGGTGCAATGAGTAACACTTAACAAGCTCTGAGCATGTAATGACTACACTTCATTGGTGGTATGTAACACCGCTGATTGAAGCCAGAGGTGTTCCATGTACTTCCTGCTCCACATTCGCAGGATCTCTGAACCAGATGAACAATATCCGAACGTCTGACTTAATATAAGTAAGCGCTGAGTGGTCTGCTAAATCATCAGAAATGTATGTGGTTTTTCAGCTTTTAGTAAGCAAAGAGCCAGACAAATGAATGCATCTCATGGGGAGGTCAATAAAGCAAGTGAGCTCAGGAGATCTGTATTAAGTGTTCCTGCACACTCACTGTTTCCACACTTTGTGCTGAGTCAGAGTAAGGCTTTGTCTTCCTTTGGTTCCCTGGTCATGTGTATGAGTATGGGTTGAGTCAATGGCTACAGATAACACTGTCATAAATCAAGGTGCAACGTAAAGCATGCAGTCCCGTGCACCGTGTACTGTTCAGAGCAAAACAGGGTTGTGTTTACATCATACATCAGGTCATCATAAAGGTGTATGAAAGGTTGCTTGATACTAATGATCTCTTTCAAAAATTATAAAATATATATTGTCCTTTTACATTTTAAGATCGAGTTGAGTGTGAAGGCACTTCTTTCAGGAGAAAACACAATGAGGACCTCTTCTCCTTAGCGTATTGACATCTTTTAGATTGTTGCTTTTATTGCATTTAAATTGTCTATTGTTTTTTACTTGTACTTGTTTTATGGTGTGTGAGCTGTGCTGTGTGTTTTTTGTATGTTTAGTTTGTTTATTTGACTGTACAGTACTTTGTTCTGGAGGTTTTATAGGCTTTATAAAAAAAACCTGTATTGTCTTGTATTGTATTGTATTAAAGGACAAAACTACAAACATTCATATATGTTATAGATTTTTGGCCGCCAAATGTGCTGCCCAGGGTCAACAGCTTAGCTTTTCTTAATCCTACTACTTTCATAAATCCATAATTCAATGGGATTTTTGTAAATAAGGGTCCATCATATTATTTATAATCACAATGTGCTGTAGCAAAGTGTATGTGGGGAGTAATATCATAGTATACACTAGTATACTGTGTCATATAGTATTAGATATACAGTTATAATGTCAATTTTAGGAAATATTAGTACATTTTATATTGTTATTTTACTAATGTAGTGACAAACATTTCTAATAAAACGACCTCACATAACTCAAGTTAAATTTAAAGTTCAATTCATTCAGTAAGTGAAATTAGATTTTTTTAAACAATTTATTGCATACAAGCTACATAAGATTTGTTATGTTGTTGCACGTTGCAGGTGAAAAAAAAAGTTTTCTAAGCTCAATAAAAACCATTATTGTGTGACTAGTTTATAACTGTTCTAATGCGTGACGGCTCAAGCCCTGCCTGTCTTTTTATTACAAACCGGTTGATCTCAGTTGACCTTCAAAGGTCGTGAAACCTTTATTTACTCCTTGAATATGTATTGTCTTGTACTAAGGCATAGGTAAGAGAAAACCACGAGTGGAAAAAGGAGTCTTTTTCATTATGGTCCTTGGTCTTGGAATGACCTTCAATCAAGCCTAAAACTGAGGGCACTTGTCTCTATATCATGTTTTAAATTGAAGTTGTCTGAAGTCCTCACCACCAGCTGCTCTTGCAGTAATAAGTAGTGTACCTTTCTTACTGTCCTAATGTGCACAATGTAGTGACTGCTTTTTCGTCTTTTGTTTTCTTAGTTATGTTCTCTGTATTTTATATGTTTGTGTTATGTGTTATGTGTAACGTTGCTGCCTTCTTGGCCAGGTCAGCATTGAAAATGAGATGTTATCTCAATGCTTTTTTATCTGGTTGAATAAAGGTTAAATAAAATAAAAATCCTATACAAAAAAACACATCCTATTATGTGACTGCGGTATATCATGTATAGTAACTGGAAGCTGAGTATTGCTACACATTTGAAATAACTAACCAAGTCCTAAACTCCTGTTCATCTGTTATTCGTCAATGAATACCAGGCTCTTTATTGCCTTTCTCTTGGCTACAAACCAGAATAAAAAACACTTAACATATTCTCAAGTCATGATTGTGAAATTGTTTTAATGGCAGCAAAACCACCAATGTCCAAACTCCAAACTATATTCTACATTCTTAAAAGCCACAGCTACAGTATCAAAAGGTGGGGTCCTGTCTTCCAGTTCCTGCCGTCCCCCAGACGTCCTGCAGGGGGCGCTGCTACGAGCCCTACGACAGCGAGGTACCCGGCTGCAGGTGTGACCAGAACTGTGAATCCAGCAAGAGCTGCTGCTTCGACTACCACGACAGCTGCACTGTTCCAAGTGAGTGATTTCATTTTCTGAAATGATGAACATTTCAGAAAGCAACGTAACTTAAACTGACGGCAGCACTGATCGAGGTTTTCTGTAACTGTCCAAGTCTGTTCACATTTTCTCCTCCATTATCCAGTCTGTAAACACTGCCAGAGCCCACACCGTGTTCCCTTTAGTGTTTACTTCCTGTCTGTCTTCTTCTGCTGTTCCCTTTAGTGTTTACTTCCTGTCTGTCTTGTTCTGCTGTTCCCTTTAGTGTTTACTTCCTGTCTGTCATCTTCTGCTGTTCCCTTTAGTGTTTACTTCCTGCCTGTCTTCTTCCGTTGTTCCCTTTAGTGTTTACTTCCTGTCTGTCTTCTCCAGGGCTGCAGTCAAATTGTCAGTTTAGCTTAGGAACCTTCCTAACGGAGTGAAATAACCCGGAAGTACCTCAGTGGCTGCCAAGATAAGAGCCGTTCGAATTCTCTAGTCTAGATGATAGGAAAGGAGGTTTGAAACTTCCTTTATAACCTCCTTTAGCTTAGGAAACACTGGAACTTCCTTTACGAAGGGAAAGGAGATAATGCTGCCCTACAATGCCTTGCGGCCGCAGCATTTCCCGTCACACAACATTCGGCCGTTCACGGAAACAACCGATTATGACCGAGAAATGCGTATCATGAAAGTTACGGTACTTATTCAGCATTTTACAAATTATGTGGTACTGTAACTGTTGTTTTGAACGTTCAACACTATAATAATCAAAAGGAGAAATATGAACGTTACTTTTCTACTGAAATGATCAAATAAAGTCAACGTTTCATAGTGTTTACTCAGCTCAGTCAGCTGTGTGGAGTTTGTTAAACTTTTAAAATATGTTTTAATGGTGATATACATAGTGATAGATGTTAAGGACTAACACGTTTATAATAAATACATTTGTATTTATTTTAAGATCTTTTCATACAATCATACATATTGGGATTAATGTGGATTAATACGTGTGGACCGGAGGGTGACAAGCATAGGTTTCACTTATTCAAATTCCAGCCTTGGTCAAGAAAAATATTTGTTTCTCTGTTGTCCACGTTCATAAAGCATAAAACAACACCATCAGAGCACGGTGCAAAGTATCTATATGAGTTTAAAGTAGTCCGCCGTTCTTATTAAACATCCATGTAGTCCGCTGTATATAAAACTGTAGTTTCCCCACAGCAGACGCACATTTATGACGTCCGCTGGCGCATCATAAATACGTCGGATAGTGAAAGTGCAGTCGGATTCTCAAAGCACCGCAGTCTCTTCTCCTAAATCCTTTAGAATTCTCCTATCCACTATTCCTTAACCCTGTGACATTTCACACAGACGTCAAGGAATAGTGGATAGGGAAAGACGATAGGAGCAGATTTTCCGACTATTCGACTGCAGCCCCGATGTTCACTTTAGTGTTTACTTCCTGTCTGTCTTCTTCTACTGTTCCCTTTAGTGTTTACATCCTGTCTGTCTTCTTCTGCTGTTCCCTTTAGTGTTTACTTCCTGTCTGTCTTCTTCTTCAGATTTCTCTGACGTCCATATCTCTGTCTTTGAACCTCTTTCCTTCTCTTGTTCTCTTGGTGTTTTTCTTTTCTTTAATGGGGACAGTGCAGCTGTCATTTAGTTTCATGCACCCCCAATATATAAAAATAATGTTATAGTGTATCAGACAGATATTATATTTGCCGTACTTCTTTTTGCGGATTGATATGACTGCACAAATGTCCTTGATTACTCCATCTTTAGCAACAGTCTGATATTGAGTAATAGCAGACCTCTGAATGTTCATATTGACCAATCGGAATCGAGTTTTCAACCAAGCTGTGTAATGCAATAAATAAATCTGCATTTTTTTGCGATGCGGTGCACTTACTCCATTTTCCTCTTCAGCCCAGCAGTGGGAGTGCACGAAGCTGCGCTGTGGAGAGAAGAGGCTGACGCAGAGCAGGTGTCACTGCTCTGATGACTGTCTGTCTGCAGGGGACTGCTGCACCAACTTCAAACATGTCTGCCATGGTAATAATTAAAACAAGGACATAGAATAACATGAAAGAGGATAAGTAAAGACAAAAGCTGTTAAGATAATTAATAATGTAGGTGTAACAACAAGGTTATCTGGGGTAACAGTTGCTTGCTAATTTAGTTGTAGATGACTCAGATCAGATTAGAAATGGGCTCTCAAATGTTGGAAGAGATATAAGGAGACTGGTATGTGTTTGTCTGATTTCAATGCTGATGTAAGGTCCTGAAAGACATTGTTTGCCTCAGTGCCTCTTATGACTATAGACCACCGTTTATATTTTGAAAGGAGCTATCAGGAAAGATCGGGAGATTATTTTCCATTGGCATATACAGCCTGATTCATGTCTCTGATTCAACACTTTTAAATGTAGCAGAGCCACTTTCACATAACCTTTCCCAGCTAAATTGAAATTAATAAAATGCTAAGACCACATTGAAAAAAACATCTGATGTTAAAATGTTTGACAGTCAGTGTACATGTGTACCTTTAATGTAATGGTTAGGTCCTGAACTGCCCTGTTAACACAGTATGCCCCCCCCCTGTAGGAGACACAGAGTGGGTGGAGGACCCCTGTGCAGACCTCTCAGCTCCTTCATGTCCAGCCGGGTAAGAATGTCATTCAGTCAGCTTCACCTGTTGTGGTGGAAAAAGATCAATAATCAACTTCTCAAACCTGCCTTTATTGAAACGACCTGTATATTATCTTCTCCCCCCCTACAAGCTTTAGGCAGCAGCCCCTGCTCCTCGTCTCTCTGGATGGCCTGCGGGCCGACTACCTGCAGACATGGGCCGCTCTCATCCCTGTTCTGGACAAGCTCAGTACGTTTAAACCACAATACCCTACTTAAATGTTCATGTCGTCCGGGCAGGAGAAATATAATGAAACTGTATTAGCTCCTATGCACATAACCTCTAAAACACCCTTTTCCTTTACGGGTTCTTGTTAAGGAATGCAACTAGCACTGAATTTGCATTTCTGTTAGAGAATCTCCTTTTTCTTCCATTCTGAATTCAGTTTTTTATTACATTTTTATTTTGCTTCCTCTCAAGCGACCTTCAATTTTGACTTTCAGTTAATAACTTCACTGATAAATACAAATGTGCAGGTCTTTCTTTATGTTAGATTCAAAACTCCTCTGCTATTACCTCACTTCACAAACTTTTAGTCAAACAAGTGTTATTTGGTCTCTGAATCATTCCTGAGCTTTAATGAAGCTTCTTGGATGATCTTCTTCAATGTTGGATGGATGAGAGAACGAAGCCAGTACAGCTGTGTTAGAATCACATGTCATTTTAGAACACAATGTGAGTCAGCAGACAACAGGGACACAGCTGGACTTTATGATCTCTTTTTTGTCTGTAAGGATTGATTTATCTATACCCTATGAATCATCCAGCATTCATGTCTTCTTTCTCTCATCAATTTCAAATGTAATGTGTGTGCATATTGAGCAGTGACGTGCGGTGAGGTTCATGGCTGGTGAGGCACTGACTCTTTCAGAGTCAGATTTACAAATATTATATTTTGACCTTAATCGAAATATTCTGTTATTTTCAAAAGCTTTTTTAGTCTGATGCTATGATTCATTTTAAACAGATCGTTCAACAAAAGGATACCCAAAATCTAAATATTGGATTGTTCTTTCTTAGTAAGATCCCATGTTCATTACAATTGTGGTCTTACCTTGACTTGAAGATGAAGTCCATGCTATCCTTCTGGACAACAATCTCTATTACTTTTTTGTAAAAGTCCTCCTTATCTTCCTGTAGTTTCAAAAGTCTAGTTTGTTGTTTGCATCTACCGTCTCTGCGTAGAATTACAGTAGCAACAAGAACCTGTGGGCTCACGTGCGCCCCCTTCAGTGCGGCAGAGGTTATGGCTGCCTCTCCTGGTGCTTTTCTCATTGCCGTTGTACGATGAGACCAGCGAGCCTAAATATCATATATACGTGAAATAAGTTATTTAGAGACTATGGATGGCGAGGATAAATGTAATAAAGGGATCTACAAACATTACATTGGTGACATACAGTGAGATGGTAACAGGCATGCGCTTAGGGCCCGCTTTCCAGCCAGTTTCTGTGGGGTGACGCATTCTGAGGTGAGGCAGAGCTCATCTGTGCCTCACCTTACCCCACAGTAACTGGCTTGAGCGCGCTCACAAAATAAGTGGCCGCGCTAAATTAGTGGCCGCGCTCCAGCCAGTTACTGTGGGCTTACGAGAGGCAGAGCTCGTCCCTGCCTCAATCCTCATCGCTCCCATGTAGCCTAGCGGAGCTCTGCAAATTAGCTGATTTTGACTATAAGAAGCGATTGGAATCATACAGAAATCACATTTACAACACAGATCAGTGGAGACATTTTATTATTATTATTATTTAGTTTTTCTTTAATTGTTTTTCCGTTACATTGGAGTATGACAGGTGAGGCTCTGCCTCCCCTGACTGCGTCGCTGATATTGAGTTCATCCTGCCTACATGTAGGGCGATGACACACACCCTTATTTTGTAGTGGTTCAGTGGTTTAAATCTCTTCCAAACAGTGCTCCCAGTTTAACATGACGCTCAGGTAGAAGCTAATGTGTTTCATTTTCTGTTCTTCTATCACAGAGCAGTGTGGAACCTCCGCTCCATACATGCAGGCAGCGTTCCCCAGCAAGACCTTCCCCAATCACTACACCATTGTTACGGTAAACACACAAGACCCTCACATGCACACACACACACATGTGAATATGCTTGCACAAGCATTTAGCAATTATCTATTTAGAAGAAAAAAACTTTTCGATTTTTTGTGTTTGCAAGCAAATTGGGGAAAATATTTGCTCCCATTCACTGTGTATGTGAAGCTACATTTTTTCTGCACAAAGCATCCTGCGAATAAGCAGGTGGTGTGAAAAGAGGGTATATAGTTTGTAAAAGACAATCCAGTTGCAGCACTGCACCATCTGTGTACAACCAAGGAATCCAAGCAAGATTAATGACTAAAGTATTATAGTTCACAAACCATCCTTTTATTATATTAACTATAGTCATGGGTATTATTATATTTTTCAGTTGAGTTCAGAACTGGAGTAACTTTAACGGCCTACATTTAAAATCGAATTACATTACATACATTTTAAATATAAGTGGCTCCCGGTGGCCAACAGTGTGTGTGAGCAACCCAGTCTCACGGCATTTCGTGTTATAGTCACAACATTTAATCTATTGATTCGTGTTCACCAACAAGATTTTCCCCTTTTTTTCGTGTCACACAGAATGATTTTAAAAGCAATGTATGTAAATACAAATGTGCAGGTCTTTCTTTATGTTAGATTCAAAACTCCTCTGCTATTACCTCACTTCACAAACTTTTAGTCAAACAAGTGTTATTTGGTCTCTGAATCATTCCTGAGCTTTAATGAAGCTTCTTGGATGATCTTCTTCAATGTTGGATGGATGAGAGAACGAAGCCAGTACAGCTGTGTTAGAATCACATGTCATTTTAGAACACAATGTGAGTCAGCAGACAACAGGGACACAGCTGGACTTTATGATCTCTTTTTTGTCTGTAAGGATTGATTTATCTATACCCTATGAATCATCCAGCATTCATGTCTTCTTTCTCTCATCAATTTCAAATGTAATGTGTGTGCATATTGAGCAGTGACGTGCGGTGAGGTTCATGGCTGGTGAGGCACTGACTCTTTCAGAGTCAGATTTACAAATATTATATTTTGACCTTAATCGAAATATTCTGTTATTTTCAAAAGCTTTTTTAGTCTGATGCTATGATTCATTTTAAACAGATCGTTCAACAAAAGGATACCCAAAATCTAAATATTGGATTGTTCTTTCTTAGTAAGATCCCATGTTCATTACAATTGTGGTCTTACCTTGACTTGAAGATGAAGTCCATGCTATCCTTCTGGACAACAATCTCTATTACTTTTTTGTAAAAGTCCTCCTTATCTTCCTGTAGTTTCAAAAGTCTAGTTTGTTGTTTGCATCTACCGTCTCTGCGTAGAATTACAGTAGCAACAAGAACCTGTGGGCTCACGTGCGCCCCCTTCAGTGCGGCAGAGGTTATGGCTGCCTCTCCTGGTGCTTTTCTCATTGCCGTTGTACGATGAGACCAGCGAGCCTAAATATCATATATACGTGAAATAAGTTATTTAGAGACTATGGATGGCGAGGATAAATGTAATAAAGGGATCTACAAACATTACATTGGTGACATACAGTGAGATGGTAACAGGCATTGGTAGTGTGTTTCGTGCCTGCAACACATATTTTTGTCCGGTCGGGTCTTGGAAGACCGGAAGCTGTGTGGTCCATAAAAAATGTTTCTTACTCAATATCAAGCCACGATTATTGTTTTTAGAGCCTCAGAATACTGAAATCTGTATTTTTTAAATCTTTTTTTCCTTCTAATTTGTTATTCTTTTCTAAATAAAACACTGTTATTTACTCAACAATAGCACACAATTATCCTTGTTTTTATTTATTTGTTTAATTCTATAATCTCTGGCTTTTTTTGGCGTCCGTCAGGAACTGAATTTCAAAATAAAATAACCAGGAACTAGTGATGTGTCGGTCGCGAACGAGCTCTTTTAAGTGAACGACGGGAGCCGGCTCGCGCCCGCGAACGAGCCGTTTTTTTGTTTTTGTTATTTTTTGTTAAGTAATACAAGACAGAATGATATGATGATCTCCGCGCTACAGCTGCTCCGTGCATGCATGCAATGGCATGTCATATCCAAGGATTAGAGACTGTTGGATGCTGCTGTTTTGAGCATTGCAATACATTTATTTGTATTATGTTTTTTTATGATTAGAGACGGTTGGATGCTGCTGTACTGAGCATTGCAATATATTTATTTTCACTATGTTATTTATTTATGATTATCCTTGGGCTCAGCAAAGATTTGATGTCAGCTGTTGCTGTCTTTTTTTCTATAGTTAATACTGAAATAGAGCCCTGCTGTTTTGTCAGGGCCTTTTCTTTAAATATAATTTTAAAATGTCGATACAGTAGCCCCTTTTTTTAAATGTCTATGCTTAAGTTTTTATAGGTGTTGCTATCTGCTTTGTGTAGCGTGGTTCTACAAGCAAGTCTGTGCATTCATTGGGTGGTATCAGAGAGATACAAGGGTCTGTAAATGCAATGAAAACAATTGGCCACATGCAGCAAATAATTGATATTAAACATGTAATTTTTACTTTTGAATACTTCAGTACAAAGGATGTATTGAATAATTTAAGTGATATGTGTACACATATAAATCATTAGTCAAAACAGGGCTACATTTGATTGAATTATAAAAGGTATAATATGTGGTAAACTGAAGAGCCGTTTGGGAGCCGAAAGAGCCGGCTCTTCTTGGTGAGCCGAGCCAAATGATCCGGCTGACCAAGAAGAGCCGGAATTCCCATCACTACCAGGAACAGATACACACCCACTGAACTGATTACCCAAGATCCTCAGCTATGGTTTAAGCTCGGTGATTGGATTGTTTAGCCGCAATGCACGTTGGTATATGGTGTTAATGCGATATGAAATCCGAAAAACATTAAAATAAAAAATAAAATAATACTTTAATCCGAGTGTGCTTGCTTTTCTCTTTGAAAGTCATCACATAACGGCATTGTAATATACGGTTCGGCTGCATTCAATATTACACATCTGCCGTAGTTATTTATTTATAGAGCCCTGATTAGAAGACTTCTAGACAAACTGGAAGAACTCAAGTTTCAAGGTTCAAGGTTCTTTATTGTCAAACTGACATAGCTACAGAGTAATTATGTCATTGAAAATCTTATGTCACAGGCTTCTCCAACAATGCAACATAATAATAATACAGATAGTAAAAGCAATACAAAAAGAAAAATAGTTCTAAAATAAAGTGAGTATGTGGAATAGTGCAGTACGAGTCTATATACAAGTTATTGGAATGATATATATTAGATAGTAGATATATATTACTAAGTAGAAGATGAATGTTTTGAAATTGTTTCAGCAGTTCAATTGTTTAAAGGGCCCATGTCATGGCCATTTCCACTGATCATAATTACATTGTTGAGGTATACTAAAATAGATTTATACTGTGCAATTTTCCAAACTCACATTGGTTTCGCATACAGCATCTCTGTCAAGCATGTGTATTCAGCAGTATTCACTTTCTCCACTAAACGACTCGTTGGAGCTCTTGACCCCCCCTCCCTGTGAGCCTAGTGTGCTCCGATTGGTCAGCTCGGCCACTCGTTCTGATTAGTCAACCACCAGAGAGGCTGCGCCCATGTCTGACAGTGCTTTTCCCGGCTGCTCTCAGCGTAACATCAGTCTTATCATGGCGTCGGCACAGCCGTATATTTTATATACATATATATTTTTAACTGTTGTTATAGAAGAGTGTGACGGCCCCAGGGCCTTTGTCTTACGATGGGGTGGAGCTGAAGAGGCTAATCAGCACGATCACGGACACCTCCGGACACTACGGCCCCAGTCTCTCTCCAAAGCGGCTGCAGGAAGACTAACTCTGCGATCCTCTCAACCACCTATCTCTGCATTTACCACAATAAATGTGCCGTGGTTTTGTAAACTCGTGTATGTCTCCTTGTCTTTGTGGCCTACGAGCCGCTCATAACAAAGAGTAAGTTATTTTTACCCGTTATAAACTACTACTGTTTGATGAGAAATCAAATCATGGTTTGCTATATATGAATTCAGGGAAGAAAGGATAGGCCTACTAAGTATTTCCATTAAACTTTATTTTTAGAAATGTACAAAATGAACATAAATATACATATATACACGGTATATCATCCATTCCTCCTCCTCGCATCTTGCCTGCGCACAGTCGGTGCGGTGCCTTTTAGCACGACGCCTCAGTAGTAGTAGAAGTGCCTTTTAGCACGTCATGGATTGTCCGCCAGGATCTGGCTGGACGAAATCAAATGCAAATCACAAAATATTAGAGAAACTTAGTTGTTTTAGATTCGTTAGTAGTAGTTGTGTAATGAACAGCTTGCCTGCTAATATGCTAACCTAGCTTTGTTTACCTTGGTAGCTAACACGATATGAACGTTAGCTTGGAGGAAAGGCAACTATAATGCAGTGTAATAAAACTACTATGAACAAAAGCTAGTGGTTCATATTAGGCTAGCAATAACGTGTTTATAATTGCAATCGTATACGGGTATTCTGCTACCATACGATGTAACTTGCATGAATACATTGTTTTGCGCTAGCATACAGCTAGCCTCGTTAGCTACATGCAGTATATGTACGGTCACAATGTACGGTAAATCACAGTACAGTATACTGTATGAGTATTCCGTGTGTGTGAATGCAGACATTCTCCTGCTATGAGATACATGTATGCAAGGCCATCTGCTGATATTAGAGTTGATATATGGAAACTCTAGCAACTTAGTTAGCACAGTTAGCACTGTGTCAATGGCTTAGCAGTCCAACACAGTTTACACATTTAAACAGTCTTGTTTGATAAATACACAAATAACAATGCAAACTTACAGGTTGTATACCCAGATCTTCCCCTGCTCCAAACGGTCCAAACAAGCTGTGCATATCCGGCCTCAAACTGGGCAATGTTTTGGAAGCTTTCGTCTGTGAAATGCCGGTTCTTCGAACCTCTGGAGGAGGAACACGCCGCTGCTGGTGTGGCCATAGCTCTTCGGGATTGGTCCATTTCGTTCCGGGTACCGCATGACATCAGGCGGTACCCGGAAGAATCAAATGGGCAGTGACGTATCTCCAACGAGGCGTTTTGGGGAGGTATTTTCTGTGTTAGAGTTTTACTCGCCACAGGGTGTACTTTGAGGGTTTTGACTCTGCACACCGTTTACATGCATAAAAACCTTCATAACACACAAGGGGACGGGTAATAACCGGAAAAGCATGACATGGGAGCTTTAACAGTCTCACTGCGGGAAGAAACTGTCTCCGAATCTTTTTGTATTTGCCAGGATGCTGCGGTAACGCCTGCCAGACGGCAACAGAAAGAACAGTTTGTGGCTGGGGTGATGGGGGTCTTTGATAATCCGTAGGGATTTCTTCCTGAGCCGCTGGGAGTAAAGGTCCTCCATGGATGGCAGCTCCGTCCTGGTGATGTGCTGTGCAGTTTTCACCACCCTCTGTAAAGCCTTACGATTGAGGTCGGTGCAGCTGCCTTACCAGGCCGTGATGCAGCCAGTTCAGGTTCCTTGGGGTCCACATCACTGAGGACCTGACATGGACTCTTCACACCACCACCATCACCAAGAAAGCTCGACAGCGGCTCTTCTTCCTACGCAGGCTGAGGAGGTTCAAAATGGATTCCAGGATACTCTGCAACTTCTACAGGTGCACCATAGAGAGTATCCTGGAATCCATTTTGAACCTCCTCAGCCTGCGGAGGAAGAAGAGCCGCTGTCGAGCTTTCTTGGTGATGGTGGTGGTGTGAAGAGTCCATGTCAGGTCCTCAGTGATGTGGACCCCAAGGAACCTGAAGCTGCTGACTCTCTCCACCGTAGTCCCATTGATGGCGATGGGGGCGTGTCCCTCTCCCTGCTGCTTCCTGTAATCCACAATCAGCTCCTTTGTTTTGCTGATGTTGAGATGGAGGTTGTTATCCTGGCACCAAGATGTCAGGTTTTCGACCTCCTCTCTGTATGCCGTCTCGTCGCCGTCGGTGATCTGGCCGATGACGGTCGTGTCATCAGCAAACTTCACGATGGTGTTGGAGCTGTGTGTGGCCACGCAGTCGTGAGTGAACAGGGAGTAGAGGAGAGGGCTGAGCACGCAGCCTTGAGGGGCTCCGGTGTTGAGAATCAGGGTGGAGGATGTGATGTTTCCCACCCGCACTGCCTGGGGTCTGCCCGTCAGGAAGTTCAGGATCCAGTCACAGAGGGCGCTGTTGAGCCCGAGCTCTCTGAGCTTGATGGCCAGCTTGGAGGGCACAATGGTATTGAATGCTGAACTGTAGTCAATGAACAGCATTCTCACATATGTGTTCCTGTTCTTCGGGTCCAGGTGTGAGAGGGCAGTGTGGATGGTGAAGGCTATGGCGTCGTCTGTGGACCTGTTTGCTCTGTAGGCAAACTGCAGGGGGTCCAGAGAGTCAGGGAGGGAGGAGGTGATGAAGGTTTTGACTAACCGCTCAAAGCACTTCATTATGGTGGAGGTGAGTGCTACTGGGCGGTAGTCGTTGGGGCAGGTGATTATTGTCTTTTTGGGGACAGGAACGATGGTGGAGTGTTTAACCTCTTAAGCCCTGAGCCTGTTTTTCAGGTCTCAGGCTCGAAAATGACATTCCCAGAACAAATGACCATATCTTCCCTTCTAAAAGGGTTAAATTAATAATCTTTATTCTCAAAGTAATGATAAACCTGTGAGTTGGATGTAAAAAAGTCAGAATCAATATAGATGTTTTTTATTTTAAAGACAATTCAGATTTTACATAGTAAAAAACTGTAAATTATAGTGTCCGTCCAAAAATTCTTTTTTACTTATAGTGAAAACTACCCTTGGATGATGGGTTAGTAGACAAAAAGCTTTAGGAATCCAAAGTACAACATATAATAAGTACCCTGTATTAAGATTGATGCAAAACAAGTGAAATTTGACCTTTTTAGAGAGATTTAGCCAAAAAAAAAACACTTCTGGGGTCATTTGGGTGGATTTGACCTATCTCTGGCCCCCCTTGCTCAATTTTGATGAATGAAATCTCTTTATAACCGCTAGAGCCAATGGAATCGAGGGAAAGTTATATACACACCAAAACATTTCAGTGCAGAATACATTTATTGGGCACAATTTCCACACTGTGGATTCTTCAATCTGCTGTTGGTCTGCTGTTGACCACCTTCTCCTGGGAGATATCCATTCTGGCACTCTGTCGTGGCACTCTGAACACTGGCTGAAGGGTTCCCTCGAGCAAGCTTCTGGCCTCCAGAGTCCAGAAGGCAAACCTTTGGCCATGCCTTTGAAACAATAAGAACAATATGTAATCTAAAGTATTGCATAGAGAAAGGCTAAGGCATTGGTGCACAATTGATATGCATTAATAATCTCAACAGATATTGCCATCCAGAGTCTTACAGCTCTTGTTACTGATGGTCTACTGATCTGTAGATGGTTAACCTAATATAACTAACAGATGTTCTATTGCTACTGAGTCAAGTGACCCTCAAAATAAAGTGTTACTGAAATTAAAACACACATATTGTTAAGGGCTTTCATACCCTTGTATTTCAAAACGCTCCATGAGAATAATAATAACTGACTAAAACACCTCATGCAATATTGCAAAACATGTCAGAATTATGAGACTGTCTGATTAACAGTAAACAGGCAGTCAGCACAGTTAAGATTATTTACAATGAATTCAAATAGTAATACAATGACTATTAAAGAAGCATTTACACTGAAGACAGAACTTAGGCTACTGCTGATTTAATTGTTGCTTTTGTGATCCTTTGAAGTTTAATTAATTAGCTGACTATAATTAATGATCAGAGTTGGGAAGTTTACTTTTTTTAAATGTAGTAGGTTACAGATGACTAATTACCCTGTTAAAAATGTAATAAGTAATGTAACTGACTATGTAACTATTTGTATTGATATTCTAATGTTAATTATGGTTATTTTATGTTTTTTGTGAGTCACTTTGGATAAAAGCCTCTGCTAAATAACATAACCATAACATTAGCAAAAGCATTAGTTTCGTTAGCATATTTGATTATTTGTTTAATGAAACTGTAGCGTGATTTTGGCAAGCCCAACTAGGTGTCCTACATTAATTGTTGATTTAATCACTAATTACAGTAAGAGTGTCAGTAATGTGAATCATGTTGTTAGTTTAAAGTTAACAACTATTCTGGTGTATTCAATTGGACAGCAATACAAGCAACACGTGCTAAATGTCATCTGTTAGCCTATGATGATGACTCGCTGCAAAACCAACTGTTAGCCTTTTTGTTTATTTGTTTAATGAAACCGTATGTTATGGTTATGTTATTTAGCAGAGGCTTTTATCCAAAGTGACTCACAAAAAACATAAAATAACCATAATTAACATTAGAATATCAATACAAATAGTTACATAGTCAGTTACATTACTTATTACATTTTTAACAGGGTAATTAGTCATCTGTAACCTACTACATTTAAAAAAAGTAAACTTCCCAACTCTGATCATTAATTATAGTCAGCTAATTAATTAAACTTCAAAGGATGACAAAAGCAACAATTCAATCAGCAGTAGCCTAAGTTCTGTCTTCAGTGTAAATGCTTCTTCAATAGTCATTGTATTACTATTTGAATTCATTGTAAATAATCTTAACTGTGCTGACTGCCTGTTTAGTTTACTGTTTATCAGACAGTCTCATAATTCTGACATGTTTTGCAATATTGCATGAGGTGTTTTAGTCAGTTATTATTATTCTCATGGAGCGTTTTGAAATACAAGGGTATGAAAGCCCTTAACAATATGTGTGTTTTAATTTCAGTAACACTTTATTTTGAGGGTCACTTGTAGATTATCTACAATCTCTCAACAAACTCAGTAGCAATAGAACATCTGTTAGTTATATTAGGTTAACCATCTACAGATCAGTAGACCATCAGTAACAAGAGCTGTAAGACTCTGGATGGCAATATCTGTTGAGATTATTAATGCATATCAATTGTGCACCAATGCCTTAGCCTTTCCCTATGCAATACTTTAGATTACATCTTGTTCTTATTGTTTCAAAGGCATGGCCAAAGGTTTGCCTTCTGGACTCTGGAGGCCAGAAGCTTGCTCGAGGGAACCCTTCAGCCAGTGTTCAGAGTGCCACGACAGAGTGCCAGAATGGATATCTCACAGGAGATAGTAATCTAGCACCTCTTCAAAGAAGACCATTTTTTTCGCTCAGGGGTCATTTAGACGCTTCTTATGAGACTTGTGTTTTGTTTTGGTAAAAATGGTTCATATCTTCAGTTAGCTGAGATTCTTCCCGTTAATCTGGTGCTACACATTAATAGTTTCATAAATGTTAAGAAGCCCTGAGACATTATCCCGAAAAAACAAAACGGTGGGAGGGGTCCAATGGGGGGACTGCCGTGCTTAAGAGGTTAAGACATGTGGGGACTACAGACTGCAGCAGGGACCTGTTGAAGATGTCTGAGAACACCTCTGCCAGCTGAACTGCACACACCCTGAGAACACGGCCAGGGATGCCATCAGGTCCAGGAGCCTTGTGTGGGTTAACCCTTTAAAAGGATTTACACACATCTGCCCTGTTTAAAACAAAAGGGCAGGGCTCTGGCTCCTGGACCCTCTGTACCTCCACAGCCCGGCTGCTCTCAAAGCGTGCAAAAAAAACTGTTCAGCTTATCTGGGAGAGATGCGCACGCAGACACTCCCGCAGCACCCCCCGCTGCTCCTTTGTAGTCTGTCATTGTTCTTAGTCCCGCCCACATGTTCCTGGTGTTACAGCCTTTGAAGTCAGATTCCACCTTCTCTTTGTACTGTCTCTTTGCATTGCTAATTGCTCTCCGGAGATCATACCTAGATTTCCTGTACTCCTCCAAATCTCCAGCTCTGTGCGCGATAGTGCGCGCTTTCAGCTTGCCGCGCACCTCGCCGTTTATCCAGGGCTTTTGATTTGGGAATGTTCGTACAGAAACCTTCGGTACCACGTCATCGATGCATTTCCCAATGTAGCAGATGACACGTGTGTGTGTTGATGTTATTGTCCTCAAACACACTCCAATCCGTAGATGCAAAGCAATCCTGCAGTGTTGAATCTGACTCCTCGCTCCATCGCTGTACTGTCCTTGTTACACGGTCTGTCCCTTTTAAGTTTCTGCTTGTAAGCAGGCAGCAGCAGCAGAGAGATGTGGTCTGATTTGCCGAAGGGAGGGCGAGGGAGAGCCTTATATCCATGTCAAAAAGGGGAATAAACATGGTCCAGTATGTTTCCCCCGCGCGTCGGGCAGCTGATGTGTTGATAATATTTTGGCAAGACCTTCTTCATGTTGGCGGTGTTGAAATCTCCGGCCACAACGAACGCCGCATCTGGCCGTGAAGTCTCGGTCTTATCAATAATACCAAACAGCTGATCGAGTGCCGTGTTGTTGTCGGCGAGCGACTGCGGCGGGATATACACTGCTGTTATCACAACAGATGTGAATTCCCTCGGCAGGTGAAAAGCCTGGCATGAGATCATGAGGTGCTCTAGATGAGCGGAACAGTCCGAAGAAATAATCTTCACATCTGAGCACCAGTTGTTATTAGTCATTACACACACACCGCCTCCCTTACTTTTCCCCGAGTTAGCAGTCCGGTCCTGATGAAAAATAGTGAATCCGTCAGGAACAATGGCGGAGTCCGGGATAGCGGGGTTGAGCCAAGTCTCAGTGAGAATTAACACGTTACAGTTCTTAATGTCCCGTTGAAAAGCAATCCGACTTCTGAGTTCATCTAGCTTATTTTCAATGGATTGAACATTAGCCAGAAGAATACTCGGAAGAGGGGGTCGATTCTCTCGTTTCCTCAGTCTGACCAGCAGCCCGGCCCGGCACCCTCGCTTGGTCTTCTTCTTGCGTCTCTCAGGTAGAATAGCAACAGGTAGCCATGGTGAATCTCCATTGTCTGTCGGAGGGTTATTATTGTCCACGAAGTTTCGCAATTGAAGAAGTTCCTCTCTGCTATATTGTATGGCAGAGTAGGTGCGGTCGGCTTGCATGTTGCGAACCATGAAAAAAATATTAAGAGTACATACTTTCATAGGGGGAAAGTAGAAGGTCAATGATAGAAATATAGAATATAAAAAATCAAGAAGATACTGTAAGTGAACTCTACAATAAAACAGTTAAGTGCCGGATGTAAAAAGATATTAATTGGAGGATGTGCAAAACAGACAAACTAATTAACCTTTATTTAAACATTAAAGAATACTTTAGGTTAAGGTCTTCTTTTAAATAAGAAAAAAGCTTTGGGGGTATCTACAGATAAATATTAAGCCTGACAAAGTACTTAACGTCTAATATATTGCTTTACTGCAATGTTAACTATGTTGAAGCACTTATTTTAACTGATATTATACATATGAATTATACTCTTATAAGAGGTATTTAGATAGTATAAGAAATGTGCAGAATATGACAGTTTTATGGTGGAGGTATACACACATATTGATAGATGTCTTGTAATGCACTGTTGAGGAACCTGCGACCCAAGTTTTACTGGTCCCGTTCAAGTCCAGTTTTGGATAGTCTGCCGTTGTTTCGTTCCATTTCAATGAGCTGTTTGACGCTCGGCTTAACCTTGGTGCACTGCCACTCCAACATCCAATCCCAGAGCTTGAAGATTAATCACGGGGACTGTAGTCCCAAACGATGGCTGAGGATTATGGGTAGTGTAGTGTCTTCGGCCATCCTAAAATCCGAAATGTTTTTCGGATTTCATATCGCATTAACACCATATCCCAACGTGCATTGCGGCTAAAACATCCAATCACCGAGCTTAAACCATAGCTGAGGATCTTGGGTAATCAGTTCAGTGGGTGTGTATCGCAATGATGCTCGAAATGTCCCATATAGGCCTACGTCTGTTTCCGGTTATTTTATTTTGAAATTCACTTCCTGACGGACGCCAAAAAAGCCAGAGATTATAGAATTCAACAAATAAATAAAAACAAGGATAATTGTGTGTTATTGTTGAGTAAATAATAGTGTGTTATTTAGAAAAGAATAACAAATTAGAAGGAAAAAAAGATTTAAAAAATACAGATTTCAGTATTCTGAGGCTCTGAGCCCCATTTATTTTCCTCGCGGACGGCAAAAAAAGTCCGACATTATACGATTTAAAATAAAAACAATAATTGTGGCTTGATATTGAGTAAGAAAATGTTTTTATGAACCACACAGCTTCCGGTCTTCCAAGACCCGACCGGAAAAAAAGACGTGTTGCAGGCACGAAACATGCTACCAATAGAAATACATTGCTTTTAAAATCGTTCTGTGTGACACGAGAAAAAGGGGGAAATCGTGATGGTGAACACGAATCAATAGATTAAATGTTGTGACTATAACACGAAATGCCGTGAGACTGGTTGGTGTGAGAGGGTCCTGTTCCTCAAAAAGGATGAATCAAACCAACTTTGGTGGTTTTGGATGAAATGGCACAAACTTTAGATTATGACCATAACCCTACATGACTAATGAAAAACATCTGCTTCAGCTGTATTTATTTATCTTCTGTATTTATTTCTAATTTGCACATGTTTTGATAGAAAACCATGGCATATGAATTATTGTCAATCCATTGTTAAACATGTAATTACAATAAAATCAAACGGTTAGTTTTAACCTATGGTTTTAACATGCAGTTTGAGGTGTATTTCAGCCTTTATAGCAGCAGGCCAGTAAAACCCACTGGGTGATGACCAAAATGCATTATGGGATATTTTTTTTCTCACCTCTTAATCCTCCTCTAAATGCACAGACAAAGCTGCAAAGCTGTGTCAAGGCAAGGCAAGGCAAGGCAAGGCAAGGCAAGGCAAGGCAAGGCAAGGCAAGGCAAGGCAAGGCAAGGCAAGGCAAGGCAAGTTTATTGATATAGCACCTTTCAACACAAGGCAATTCAAAGTGCTGTCAGACAATCCAGAAGGCATTTCAGGAACTCCCTCAGAGAAAAAATAAAATGCTTCCAAAATCATGTGGGAAAATAAAAGCTTTACTCATTAGTAGTAAGCATTTACAGCTTGCTTCTTTTTCGTATATTCACACACTCACGTTTTATGGTAATGGCAGGCAGTGTATCGTTTAAGAATCCAGACAGACTGACACATAATTCACTCACTCATGCTGACTCAACCATACAACATATACATTATGACTCATCTCACACTTACACTTTTACAGATATGTTTTAAAAAGAAACAGGTTTATGTCCAAGGAACTGTCCCACATACTCCTATCCTCTCCTCTGTTTTTCTCTCCTTCTCTCCTCTAACACAAATGAGGCCCAACTTGGCTGCTGTTGAGCGATTTGGCTACGATAAACAGATTTTCCTCTTACGAAAAAAGAGGACCTTACTGGACTGACATTTTTAAAACATGTACTGCAAAAATGTGTTTTTGTTGAGGGTTACCTGGGTTCTATTCGCAGTGAAGGAGCAGCAATCAGATTGGCTGATGCATAGTGCTGGAGTGTGGTTTAAACGTGTTCTGGATGTATGAAATAACAGCACAGTCAATGGATCAGTTGGTACTCAGGTAGACCAGAACCTGAGTCTTCTTCTGGGTCTGTAGGATCCTCCTGACGTTGTCGATAGTGCATCTGTAATAGTAGGTTGTTGCAGTGATGTTAGCATTGAAGGACAGTTGGTCGTCCAGAACAACCATCTAGGTTTCAGATCTGGATAGGTTCCCGGCTTCAGGTAAAAAAGATGGGGAGCTGGTTGTTAATTCCTGATGAAAGAAACATCTTTCTGTTCTTGAAAGAAGGCTTTGTTGTATGATGATGTCACAGTAATCTAGTATATCCCTGCATTGCTTCAACCAATGGAATTTGAAAACCAATTTCTCTTGTTCTCTCTCTCAATCCTCTCTTCCTCAGGGTCTCTATCCGGAGTCCAACGGTCTGATTGACAACGTTATGTACGACCCGGTGTTTGGCGCCTCATTCAGTCTGTCCGGTCCGGAGAAAGACAACCCCGCCTGGTACCTCGGACAGCCTGTGAGTCTGGTCATGTTTGATTTGTTAAAATTACACAAACGTCAGAATCAGAATCAGAATCAGAATACCTTTATTAGTCCCACAGAGGGGAAATGTACGTAGTTACAGCAGAAAAAAGAGCCACAGACAGCTTTAAACAGTATAACAGATTTAAACCCCAATCCGTCATGGCACTAGGGTCTTTTTTGTACACACAGAACTTCATTTAGAGTTCTAAAAATTCAGATGACACTAGTTATATATTAGTTAAACTGTGATGATCCCATTTTAGGTTTTGGCAATTGCATACCCAGGGAGCGTTCTCACAACTTTGGCTAACGTTACCTACAGGTTCTAATAATGTTTTAAAGAAAATGTTTTAATCTGATGTTCAAAGAACCTTTTGAGGATGTTTATCATTTTAAATAATGTTCCTATAAGGTTTAAGGTTAACTAACGTTTTATCTGCAACATTCAGAGGATGTTTTAAGGATGTTATTGAGGCCTGAGATGACAGAAAGTTGTTTATAAAACGTTCCTTTAATGTGATATGTTAACAAAGGTGGAACATTTTGCCTGCAACATTCTAAGGATGTTTTTTGGACATTGTTGAGGTAACACATTACATATGTTCTTTTATAAAACATTACCTCAATGTTACATGATAACAAAAGAAGAACATTTTCAAAGCAACATTCAGAAAATGTTTTAAGGATGTTATTGAGGCCTGAGATGACAGAACGTTTTTTAAAGGCTTTCAGGAGGTTATTCATTTTTTATAAAACGTTCCTGTGATGCAAAATATTAACACGGTCATCGTCAACGTCAGATTTATTTGTACAGTTCTTTAAAAAAACAGGTTTGTGCCAAAGTGCTTTACAACAAACATAATTGAGCAGAAGTTGTCATAAAACACAAGTTGTTGCATTTGTTTGAAAAAAAATCTGATGTCACCACATTTTCCTTTTGAAAAAAACAAACAAGCACGTAATTCATGATAAGCTGTAAGCAGATATTGCATGTTTGCGTTGGCATGTGTGAGTTCCCAGCTAGACATTTTTGGTTCTAAAAGCATTCTGAGAATGTTAACATTCATTGTTCTAGGAATGTTTTCAGTGGGAAGTTTTATTTTGGTTCCCAGAATGTTCTTCTGAAAGGTAAGATAACGTTCTCTAAAAACATTCTTAAAATGTTTGGTGATAACTTTCTTAAAATGTTTTTGATAACCTTCTTAAGATGTTTTTGATAACATAGTTTCATTTTCATTTAATCGTTTATTTGAAAAGGGACAATGCACATTAATGAACATTTTAAACAAAATAATGCTTTGAAATGTAAATGAGCCGGATTTTAGCTTTGAGCTAATTTCCATCCGTAGTTCCGTCACATACAACATTTATGAACATAACAGTCCATGTAAACATTTATAAAAAAAACACATACTTTAAAAAGACTTAAAATTGTCAAAACTCAAGATATTGTGTTTCTCAAGGATGGTACAGTGGTGGTATGGATGTGGCTTTCTGTCAAACACCTTGATAGCTCTCTTGTACAGCTGTTCTATGGGTTTCAGGTTTGTGGCACAAGCAAACGACCAGTTTGTCAGACAGTATTTAATGTGGGATAGAATCATACAGTGGAGGTATGACTTTCCAGCATTGACAGTTAAGAAAGGTCTGATTTGTTTAACATTTTGCAAGTTGAATTTAACGGTATTGGATACTTTCTTGATATGTTTCTTAAAAGTCAAGTTTGAGTATGACTCCAAGATACTTGAAGTGGGGGACTAGTTCTAATTCTGCTCCGTTTAAAAACACATTGGATCCTTCGATTTTGACTGGTCGTTTACTGAACATTATGCATACTGTTTTTTTGCATTTAACTGTAAGCAAATGTTGTTCAGCCAGTGTTGAACCTTGTCCAAAGCATTTGAGAGACAGGATGTGATTATTTCAGTATTTTTCCCGTGTACAAAGATGACCGCATCATCGGCATACATTTGTACATTCAACTCAGGACATACATTAGGCAAGTCATTCATGTACAGAGAAAACAGTAATGGTCCAAGAATGGAACCTTGTGGAACCCCAACAGGGTTGACAAGGTAGGGGGATTTGGTACCGTTGACCAAAACACACTGTTTTCTGTTCGATAAGTAAGACTTAACCCATTGTATTGAATCTGCCGAAAAATTGAAATACGTCAGCTTTGTAAGGAGCACTTGGTGGTCAACAGTGTCAAAAGCCTTCCTGAGATCAAGGAAGACAGCACCTACATATGGGCTCGTGTCCAACATAGATTTAACCTTTTCCACAAAGACACAGTTAGCTGTCTCAGTGGAGTGGTGAGCATGAAAACCAAACTGCATTGGGTGGAGTGGAGCGAAACCTTTATCTAAATGTTTGGTGATTAGTTTTGACACCCATTTCTCAGCTATCTTAGAGACACAGGGGAGGATGCTGATTAGTCTGTAATTGAACATCATTGCCTTATCCCCAGATTAAAAAATCGGTGTCACCGTGGCCACCTTCCAGGATGATGGAACTTCCCTCGTGCTAATAGATTGATTTACTAGCATACTAATTGGTTTTATTAGACCGTCAATATTTGTCTTTATAAAGTTGGTGTCTAAATCATCTGCATCCCAAGCCTTAGAACCTTTTAACCCTAAGATTATATTTTTTACCTCCACCTCTGTGATTTCCTCCAGGTCAAAAACTGGATGTGTATCCACAGTTGGGCTATGGGAGACCTCAGATGGCGGGAAGAGCTTTGTGATGTCCAGAGCACTATTTATAAAATACTCATTTAGAGAGCTGGCCAACACTGCAGGGTCTTTTATCACGGCATCATTGATTTTTATTTCGAGAGCATTATTTTCCTGTTTCTTATGTTTACCTAATAGTTTATTTAGGATTTGCCAAACGTTTTTACTGTTACCTTTCGCACCTACAATTATATTGATGAAAACGTTTGCTTTGGCCTGTCTTATTGTTTGAGTTACCCAGCTAGACATTGTTGGTTCTAAAAACATTCTGAGAATGTTACCATTCACTGTTCTAGGAATGTTTTCAGCGGGAAGTTTTCTTTTGGTTCCCAGAATGTACTTCTGAAAGGTAGGATAACGTTCTCTAAAAACATTCTTAAAATGTTTGGTGATAACTTTCTTAAGATGTTTTTGATAACCTTCTTAAGATGTTTTTGATAACATTGTTCGAACATTATGCCCTACTATTCTTAAAACGTTTTCAGCTGGACGTTTTATTTTGGTTCCCAGAATGTTCTTCTGAAAGGTAGGATAATGTTCTCTAAAAACATTCTTAAGATATTTGGTGATGACCTTCTTCAAATGTTTTTGATAACATTGTTAGAACATTATGCCCTACGGTTCTTAAAACGTTTTCAGCGGGACGTTTTATTTTGGTTCCCAGAATGTTCTTCTGAAAGGTAGGATAACTTTCTCTAAAAACATTCTTAAAATGCTTGGTAATAACCTTTTTTAAATGTTTTTGATAACATTGTTAGAACATTATGCCCTACTATTCTTAAAACGTTTTCAGCTGCAAGTTAAAAAATGTTATGTTGCCAGAATGTTATTATTTTAGAGTAGGATAAAGTGCTTTATCGTTCCGATTTATCAGAAGTATTTTTTATTTTTTAAATGCGACCAGCAGCTAGTACAAGCCACTGTCCGTGTCACATGTACTGGAGGGGACCCAGAAGAGAGAGAGAGAGACACACAGTAGAAACAAACACATACAAACACTAACAGGGGTTTCAGGGACGGGCAATGACAGTTGTCCGTTCTTCTATATGTCTGTCGGTCTCAAATCTAAAGGGTGCAATAACGATTTGTATCCAATATGCATAAACAGCGGACACTGTTTATACGCAGCCCTCAAAAACCACACACGGCCAGATAGCTTATCTAACAGTTAGAAACTACATACAAGACACAACCTTTATAGTCAGCAAAAAGTGTGATTATTTTCTGATATTTTACACATTTGATAATTATGAATACTGTGGGCCTACATACCTTAGTGTGATTATAAGTGCATGTGAGTGAATATTGGCATGCAAATTCATTTTTATACGTCATATTCATTGTCTCAATGCGCTCATACATCTTAAGAAGGTTATCACCAAAAATGTTAAGAATGTTTTTAGAGAACGTTATCCTACCTTTCAGAAGAACATTCTGGGAACCAAAATAAAACGTCCCGCTGAAAACGTTTTAAGAATAGTAGGGCATAATGTTCTAACAATGTTATCAAAAACATTTAAAAAAAGGTTATTACCAAGCATTTTAAGAATGTTTTTAGAGAATGTTATCCTACCTTTCAGAAGAACATTCTGGGAACAACAAAAACACTTGCAGCTGAAAAAATGAAGCCGCTGACGTCACTTCTTCTTCTTCTGCTTTGGGTTTACTGGCAGGCCGCAAACAACTTCACGGCGTATACTGCCACCCGAAGTCCCGGGTAAATCACCAGAAGCGCCGACACCTCCTCATCACTCCACCGCTCCCACGTTTTATTTTGTGTTGCCATAAGTTAGTCTCTCTCCGTTGGTGCACTGGGCTAATGCTAATGCTAATAATGCTAATGCGAGCAAATAAAATGGCGGCTTCACAAAACTTTTCTGAGTTTTACGGAGTGTGATTTGCAATTCGCCCAGCCAATCAGAAATTGTTAGTGTGGCCGACACACCCACGAACCATTTTCTTATTATTCAAATATTTGTATTGAGAAGAAGCATACAAGTGTAAGCAGTAGTATATATTCTTTGGGGTGGAAATCATGCTTCCCTTTTTCCAACATAGAAGACAAACATAACAGCCAGCAAGAAATAATAAGGAAGAAAAAACATAGTATGACAGGAATAGCATGATTAATGCCATACCTAATCATAGTGGGCAATAACATACAAAAAGTATATATCTAATGAAAAAAAATAAAAAAATAAAATTATGAAAAACAAAAAACAGAGTGGTGCAGAAGAGCCCAGATTACCCCCCCACCCCTCCCTCCCCGAGCAGTGCCACCAAGCCATTAAAAACGATTGTTTGTGAGGTGCATTTCAGCTGACCGTCCCTCTTATAAATGAAACCATTGGACCCCACATCCTTTCGAATTCCCCTAGTCTATCTTTTAGGATATATCGAATTCTTTCTAAATGCAGAGTATCAGTCAATGCTGTAATCCAAGCTTTAAAACTGGGCACATCCTTTGATTTCCATAACAGGAGAATACGTTTCTTTGCACACAGGAGACCATAGGACAGGAGATGAAGTTGTGCATTTTGAAGTGTGTTACATTGTTCAGATGTGCCCAGTATCACTAACACTGGATCTGGTTGTAGTTGGACTTTAAATGCTTTTGAGAAGAATGAAAATATTGCGACCCAAAAGTTCTGTAGTTTAGGGCATAGCACATAGCTATGAAGTAAGTCTGCCTCTGATTGTTCACATTTATCACAGGTTGGTGACAATTCGGGAAAGATTCTATGGAGTTTTTCTTTAGAGTAGTGCAACCTATGTAACATTTTGAACTGTATGAGGCAGTGCCTGGCGTTAAGGGAACAGATCCTCACATATTTCAAGGCCTTGTCCCAGGTGTCCTCTGCTATTTCCTCACCAAACTCTTTTTCCCAGTCTTTTTTTATACATTTTGTATCAACTTGTCCATAGTCTTGTAGTACGTCATATATAAATGACACTGTATGTCTCTCTGCTAAACAGTCTCTCAGACAGTGGTCAAGCTTGTCAGGTGTTGCAGTCTCAAAGTCATGTAGGTGGGTCCTTACATAATGCCTAATCTGGAGGTATTTAAAGAAATCCGCCCTAGCCAGCCCATACTTTTCCTGAAGCTGCTGGAATGATGCAAATGTACCACGGATGTATAAATCGCCGACGCTACCCACTCCTAGCTCTCTCCATCTGTCAAAGGTTCCATCCATAATTGAAGGGGTAAACGATGGGTTTGATGATAGGGGAACATTGAAGGACAGGGCCCTAAGTTTAAGTTGTTTTGTAATTTGTCTCCAAATCTGAATGGTATTATGAATAATTGGGTTATTATTATAGTATGACTTTTTAAGACGGGCGGGAGACATAACTATGGCACCAAGAGAGGAGGGTAGGCAGTCTTCTCGTTCCAAGTCAAGCCAGTCTGCGAGTACAACTGTCTCGTCTAACCAGTAGGAGACACAACGAATATTTTGCCGCCCAGTAATAGCTCATAAAGTCTGGCAGAGCCAGCCCGCCTTTCGTCTTAGTCTTGCACAGGTGACCTTTCTTAATCCTATGGGATTTATAGTTCCAAATAAAGGGGAGAATTATCGAATCTAGTTTTGTGAAAAAGGCTTTAGTGATATATAAAGGTAAGTTCTGAAAAAGGTATAACAGCTGAGGGAGGAAGATCATCTTCACTGCGTTGATCCTACCTAGTAAGGAAATTGGTAGTGTTTTCCAAAACTCTATTTTTGTCTTAAATGTATCTAGAATGGTCAAAAAGTTTGCGTCAAATAGCAAGTCAAATTTGTTTGTGATCTCTATTCCTAGATAGGTGAATTTTTCTGAAGCCAATTTGAATGGAATGCTCTCTAGCACGCTTGTGTCTTTACAGTGTACAGGTATCACTTCGCTTTTGGTCCAATTGATTTTGTATCCAGAAAAAGAGCTAAACAGTTCTATGGTCTCTAATAGAATAGGAACCGAAGACTGTGGTTCCGTTATAAACATCAAAATATCGTCCGCGTATAGTGAGATTTTATTTGTAGTGTAGTTTGTATTGTAGCCATGAATCTCTGTGTTGGCTCAGATTGTTTCGGCCAAGGGCTCTAATGCAAGAGCAAACAGTAGAGGACTAAGTGCACATCCCTGCCTTGTTCCCCTGTGCAGGTTAAATGGTTCTGATATAGTCCGGTTAGTGAGGATTCTAGCATTTGGATTGGTGTAAAGCAACTTAACCCACGAGATGAATCCTGTTCCAAATTAAAAATGTTCAAGAACTTTATATAAGTAGGACTGTGGAATACACAGTCAAAGGCCTTTTCCGCATCCAAACTTAGGATCAACAAATCCCCTTCAGGTTGTCTGGTAGAGTACATAATATTGAAGAGGCGTCTGAGGTTATGAAATGAGTGTCTGTTTGGGATGAACCCAGTTTGGTCAGGGTGTACCAGTTTAGCCATACAGAGGCTGAGTCTCCTCGATAAGGTCTTAGCAATAATTTTCTGGTCTGTATTTAAAAGGGAGACTGGTCTATATGATCCCACTTGTTCTGAATCCTTCCCTTTTTTTGGAATCACTGTTATAGTTGCCTCGTTTAGTGTTGGCGGCAGCATACCAGCCTCATACGCTTTCCTGTACATCCTCAACAAAATAGGAGAGTGATATGTTAACAAAGGTGGAACGTTTTGCCTGCAACATTCTAAGGATGATTTTTGGACGTTGTTGGGTAACACATTAACGATGTTCTTTATAAAACGTTCCCTCAATGTTACATGATAACAAATGAAGAACATTCTCCAAGATACATTCTGAAAATGTTTTCAGGATGTTATTGAGGCCTGAGATGACAGAAAGTGTTTTATAAAATGTTCCTTTAATGTGATATGTTAATATGTTTATTGTCAAAGCATTTAATATATTCATTGCTATCGGGATGTTAAGAGCATTCCATGGAATATAACAAAAAGTGTATCTCGAGCCGGTTTCTCAAACTTACCTACCCTACCTTTAATTATGATAAAATGCTTGTTTAAAAATGAACAAATGTCTTTTCGAAAATAACTTAACAGCTCGTCGATGATTAAGTCTGTATGAAGGGTGTTTAAAAAAACTAAATTATAACGTGGCCATGAACTCTAGCAAGAATATTATAAAAAAGGCACAGACTTGTTAAAAGGCCCTAAGTTAACCTGTTACGAACCTTCCGCCCGGTACCGGGCGGATAAACGCGTAATTTGCAGGAAACAACATCTAAGGAATCTTAATATTGAATAAAACTGTGAATGTGTTATATCCATGTAACGGGAAGAAACTCAGCTAACTGATCTTTTTAATTTTTTTTTTTCAAAAAAAACCCACAATGCTAGCACTCAGCCTCTGAATTAGCCAACAGCGAAAAAATATAACCCATCTCTGCACCTAAACTCACTCTAACTCCCTTATTACTTATCCTAGATGCACAACCAACCACTCGTTTTTGGTGTCCTGGAGACACTGAATCTACCGGTGCCCTCCTCAACACTCAGTGATAAACATTCGCGACGCTATAAACGAAAGCGTACATCATAACATGTGGAGCTAATTAGCAAGAAACGCTAACATGGCTTACCTTGGTCAAAACTGGTCTTCAATGGCATTTAAACAATAAAAAAACGATACTGCAGTTAATCCATAGGTTCATCCTATGTATCTGTGCCTTCTTTGAAATTATTTCTGATAATCCATAAGCAATAAAACGGCTTTTTAATTTCCAAACTCCAGAAGGACAAAATCTGCAAAAATAGTTTCATTTCTAGACGTGTAGCCCCCACCTTTTCTCTTTACAATGAGTGTGTGAGTGGGCCTCCCCCTTCGATTCTATTGGCTCTAACGGTCAGAAAGGTGTGTCAACGATCCCAATCGAGTAAGGGGGGCCAGAGATAGGTCAAATCCACCCAAATGACCCCAGAAGTGGGGGTTTTTGGCTAAATCTCTCTAAAAAGGTCAAATTTCACTTGTTTTGCATCAATCTTGATACAGGGTACTTATTATATGTTGTACTTTGGATTCCTAAAGCTTTTAGTCTACTAACCCATCATCCAAGGGTAGTTTTCACTATCTGTAAAAAATAATTTTTGGACGGACACTATAATTTACAGTTTTTTACTATGTAAAATCTGAATTTTCTTTAAAATAAAAAACATTTATATTGATTCTGACACTTCTACATCCAACTCACAGATGTAACCTTGCTTTGATAAAATAAATTATTCATATAACCCTTTTAGAAGTTAAGTTGTAGTCATTTGTTTTGGGAATGTCATTTTCGAGCCTGAAACATGAAAAACAGGCTCGGTGCTTAACAGGTTAAAGGGGCCCTATTATTCTTTTTTGGGTATCCCTTTCCTGTAGTGTGTTATATAGATTTTGCATGTAAATGGTCTGCAAAGTCTAAAATCCAGGTGAACTGAATAACCTCCAATAAACCCAGGGTCAATGTGAAGAAAGCCTACCCATAGTGATCGAAAACTGTAGAAGATGTGAACCAAAAAGACGTACAACTCAAGAATTTCCCCCATGATACGATATCAGTATCAGCCAAAGAGGAGTGGACATTTTACCTTGGTAATGCTTATTTTCACTTTCAAAGAACATTAAAGTCCAGACCCACTTAGCCTTTAGTGGTGCATTCAGGTGTATCACAGGATCTTCGATATCCACTCATCATTGAGGTGGATCTGATGACATTGACGCATTGTTCCTCTAATTGTGACTGTTTAATGCAGTCCCGTTTTCTTTGCGATGCCTGGAAAGAGATAACACACCCTCTTATATACGCTTTAAAAGTCTCCCATAACAATGTTGGTGAAACATCATCTTTATCATTTGTTTCGAAAAAAACCTCTATATGCGTCTTAATGTATTCACAAAATGGTTTCCTTGTTAATAGTTGGGGGTCGAACCTCCAGGATCTAGTCGTCCTTGACGCCTCGAGCAGTCTCAGTGACATAGATACAGGACAGTGGTCAGATATGATAATATTGTGATATTTCGCATCATTAACCCCAGACAAAAGTTTACCATCGAGTAGGAAATAATCTATTCTGGTGTATACGTTGTGAACTCGAGAGTGAAAGGAATATTCTCTACCTGTTGCATTTAAGGTTCTCCACACATCAAATAGGTTTGTATTGTTGATAAATGACTTCAAAAAATTGGAAGCATTAGATGATGCTATTCTCTTAGTCGATGATCTGTCTAAGTAAGTATCTAGGACCAGGTTAAAATCGCCTCCAATAATAAGATTTGTTGTAGAGATGTCGGGATCATGCTGAAGATCTTTCTGAAAAATTCTGGATCGTCCCTGTTTGGACCATATATGTTCAGTAATATAATTGGTATAGTTTGTATTTCACCTGTGACCAGGATATATATCCCCTCTTTGTCTGCAATTGTGGATTTGTGTAAAAATGGGACATTTTTGCGAATGATTATAGCCACACCTCTAGCCTTTGCCGAAAACGTAGAATGATAAACCTGATTTATCCATCTAGCCTTAATTTTATTGTGTGCTTTGTTATTTAAATGTGTCTCTTGTAAAAAACTGATGTCTGCATGAAGCTCCCTTAGATGGGACAGTACTTTACCCCGTTTTACTGGTTCATTGATCCCGTTCACATTCCATGTGCAAAAAGTGAAATCCTCTCCTTTACCTGTATCACCACTTATTTTATCTGTTGTCACAGCCATCAGGCATAAAAGGGTCTCTTAGATTGTGTCTTTTGATGTAACCTCCACATCTCCCTCCAGTGATATAACCGCAGTGGCACTGCTCCCCACCCCAACCCAGCCTCAAATCTGCCCCCATAAAAAAGAAAGTAAATAAACAGGAAGTAAAAAAAGAAATAAAAGTGAAAATACAAACCAAAACAGAAACATACATATCCTCAGCACGACCACAGTTGAACTCTAAGGAGTGGGGCCGACCCTCCTCCCCAGACGTCCAAGTTCTCCTGCAGCTACATATCCCCCAGTTCTTAATCACTATCATACTGTCCTTCCACTGTTGCTCCACCTTAATAATAAACCCAAAACCACCACATACAGTAAGGTGTTCAGATAAGCTCAGCAATTTATGGAACTGAGCCTTGCCCATATATAAACGGAAGAAATAGGCTATTCAGATTTATTGTACTTTTTTCTTTGTTAGGTCGGACTTGGAACTTGTCAGATTTGTTCACTATAGGAGTGTATAGTTGTGTACTCATATAATAGAGCGAGACTGAGGCCTCAGGGAGAAACAGCCTCAACACCAACAACACCAAAAACAGAGGTATATTTAACATGGTTTCCACCTAGTGCAAGCCTCCTCATATGTATCAGCTCATTAAGAGCAGTATTAGGCAAATATAGACCTAGGCCCACGAACAGAAGAGGGCAGAACTTTGGTTAGTAATAAAACCCCTGAGTGACCTGTATTGAAAACCTGTATAAACAACACCCATTAGCAAGAGCCACACATTTAGTTCACTTATAAGAAACTCACGTTAGGACTTATTTTCGGTCAGTCTCTGGAAAATCAAGTTTAAAGTATTTTAGTCTTGGCTCCGGAATGGAGTGCACTCAACTTGCTCCTCCGCTGCAGACCCGAAGAGACGTTCCGCGTATTGCCGAGCCTCCTCCGGATCCGTAAAGAACCTCTCTGAGCCGTTGTGTGACACTCGTAGCTTGGCTGGGTATAGTAGCCCGAATCTGACTCCAGGCTTGTCGCGTAGTATTTTCCTGGTTGGGGTGAACGCAGCTCGGCGTTTAACAACTTCAGTCGTGAGGTCCCTGAAGATCTGTATCCGCTGACCCTGGAATGTCAGGTCTCTGGTAGAGATCACCTTCTTCATGATGTCTTCAAAAGCGTGACAATAGTGTACCCTAGCGATCAGATGTCTCGGCGGTTCGTTGTCCCCAGCGCGTCTCCGTAGGGCTCTATGGGCTCTGTCTATTTCGGGTGCTTTTTCCAAGCCTAGCGTCTCCTTCAGCAGTTCTGCCACAAAAACCCTTGATCTCTGTCCATTTTCTTTCCCTTCTTTTACTCCGGCCACTCTCAGGTTTTGCCTCTTCGAACGGCCTTCCAAGTCGAGGCATTTTTCTGAGAGAGTTCTCACTTGCTCACAGAGTGTCTTGACTTTACTTTCCAACTCCTGGACTATATCTGATGAGTCGTTAGTCGCTTCGGTTAGCTCCTTTAACGTTTGCTTTTGTGAGTCTATCTGGGCTGTTAGTGTTGTTATCGCTGCGTCATTTTCGGCTTTTAGAGCCGTTATCTCTCCTCTCAGTGTAGTAGTTACCTCTGAAATCTCAGTCTCTATTTTACGGCAAATCTCCGACTTGACTAGCGTCAGCTCTGCATGGAGTGCCGCTATAGCCCCCAGTATGCTACTGTCATCCGTTGCCCGTCCAGCCACTCCGGAGGCCTCTTCGTTAGTTGAGCCAGAGGCTTCTTTAGGGCCTGGTTCGCCGCTCTGGTCGGATTTTACAATGTTCTTTTTCTGCATTTTACAACGGGATTTTCTCCTTTTAGTGTCACAGATCTAATAGATTTTTTTCAAACGTCTAAAATGTGGTGGTTTTGTCGAAAAATTTAGTTTTAACTCGAAATGTGTGCGAGCAACTGGCGAGTGCGTCTTACCAGCTCATCGCTCTACCGGAAGTCCGAACCATTTTCTCCCCAGGAAAGTCCCTGCTCTCTAGCAGGAACTATCTTGGGGTGAAAAGGTTCGCGCGAACTAAGTTCAAGTTCAAGATCTTTTTGGTGTGAACGCAAAATCCCCAGAACTATCGGAACTATTCCTGGGAAAAGTACTCTATTGTTATCAAAAACATTTGAAGAAGGTCATCACAACACGTTTAAGAATGTTTTTAGAGAACGTTATCCTACCTTTCAGAAGAACATTCTGGGAACCAAAATAAAACTTCCAGCTGAAAACGTTTTAAGAATAGTAGGGCATAATGTTCGAACAATGTTCTAGGAAAACATTCCTAGAACAATGAATGGTAACATTCTCAGAATGTTTTTAGAACCAAACATGTCTAGCTGGGTAATCAGCCCCCTTGGCCAGTGTTAATCTGTTAATTCTGTTTGTTTTTGTAGATTTGGCACACAGCGAAGCACCAGGGGCTGAAATCTGGAACTTTCTTCTGGCCGGGATCAGACGTCAAAGTTAACGGAAGCTATCCTGATATCCACGAACCTTACAATGGGTAAGACGGACATTTTGTTCTTACAGAAGCATGCTGTGTTGTAGTGTCACATCCTACTGGAGAACTGGGTGTGAATAGTTACTGTCTGTGCACCCTTGCTAAAAAACCAGGCATAATATCCTTTATAGTATGATAATTGGTGAAATCTTACATTTCGGGTATTTGACAGCCAGCACTTTGATTTAAAATCAGAAGAAATCGGCAACAGAAGTCAAGTTAACATACTCAAAGCCTAATAATAGGTTTTGATAACAATAATACCACATTTTATTCATAAGACTACACCTATCAAAACCAGATATAACAGTCAATACATAATAAAAAACAACACTGGAAAGAAAATAATAACTAAAACATTATAACAATAATGATACATTACAAAGAATATGTTGGCCATATGTTCAGCCATTCCTCTTTCTGGTCCTTTTTCTCTCCCTCATCCAGACCTTATTGTTTATTTCTCTGCTTTTATTGTTTATTTTGTATCCACATCGACCAAAATAAATCTAAAAACTCCCTTCTTTACTAAACAACCTGTATGTGTCCATGTAATTAAAAAAGAAATTCAACAACCATAAGATTGAGAATGTAATCAGCATTGTTGATCTCTTCTCAAAACTGTAATTAGGTATTTTTATTATAATATTATTATTATATATTTAGACAACTGGCATGTTGTGTGCAGATTACTATAAAGATGACTGGAGTCAGTTGTGTTTCTTCTTCAAAAAACGTCTGAAGTTAATTATCTAAACATACTTATTAAACCGTAGATGTGTCTACATAAGTGAAAGAACATTGGCTACACTTTAACCTGTTAAGCCCCAAAGCCCCCGTCGGCGGGTCTTTTCAAATTTTTTGTTTTGTTTGATTTTAAATAAACAAAGTCTTGGCTTTCAGAATATGAAACTTTTATTTCCAAAATCACACGATAAATACATTTGTGAAGCTTGTAAAGGGAAGATGACAGGCACCTCTCAATCGCAATCTGCTGTTCCGTAGCGCAGCTCCCCCTCCCTCCGGCTGAAATTATGAATGTAAGGCATAGTAATCATAGATAACACGGCAGGGTCCGTTACAGTTTGTTTTCATCTGATTTCAATTAAACAAAGTCTTGGCTTTCAGAATATTAAACTTGTTTCGGCAAATTTAGATGATAAATACAACTATGAAGCTTGTAACGGCATATTTACAAGCGGAGAACGGAGTAACTTAACGTCACAGCAAGCATAACAACAGCCGGTGTTTCTCGTGAGTGTTTTCCCCGGGAAACAAACACAATATACACAAACGCAAAAATACACAAACACACACACACACACACACACACATACACTCACACACTCGCGAGCTTCCCCCAGACCAGTAATCCAAACGGAAATATTTTCCCTCCGGACTATTTTGATAATTTGCTCCGCTAATAATCAATCAGATCGATGGATTCCAGAGAAGAGGAAACTTTGAAGGCCTTTTTCTCAAAATGATGACTCGGTGACAGTCATTATATAATGTGACATATTTTGCTTAATATTTGGAGTACAACAAAAATCTTGATATCATTAGAAAGCTAGGAATATCCTCTTTCCAACAGTGTATACAACTCAAAATGTGTCTTCGGGTCAATGCGACTGATTTCGATAGAGCAGGTCACATTTGTTTTTGGCATGTCATTTTCGAGCCTGAAACCTGAAAAACAGGCTCGGGGCTTAACAGGTTAACATTCTTAAAATACTGAAAATGCATTCATGCTCAGTGTCTTTCCTCAGGTGCTCTCTGAGTCAATATCAATAAAAGTGCATGGCAGTTGAATCATGTTAGATATCAAAGTGATTGTGAGCATTAAGGAGCAATAAAAGCATATCGACTGATAAAGTGCTGTACCATGGAGAGTTTTTATGACTGCGTGGGATGGTACACATATATTGAATTGCTTTATTGCTCTTAACCTTTACGGCCTTAACTGCTGACACTCTTTCCTGCCCTATATGATTGCTCGATTAAGGCCTGTTTATCATTGCCTTCGATGGTAAACAAACACCTACATTGCATTTACATCCTGGATGTTCTCAGTGCTGTATTTCCTGTTTGACTTTAGTTCATTTATCCTCACGAAAGCAATGTATTTCACTTAATGACATCACAGATGGAGCTGGTCTCCTTCCTGGAAAATCAAACCAACCGAACAAGAGCTACCAAAATAGAGTCAAAGAAACATTGAATTCTTTCAAATATCTGTCAAATCATGGCTCTTACTGTATGTCTCAAGATGCAGCAGAGGAATATGTGACCTGGCAGTGTGTATAAGACATGGATATATAAAGAGTTGGTACACAGCTTAGTTCAATACTCGATTCTGATTGGTCAATTTGGAAATTTCAGAGGTTATTAATACTAGCCAACATACTGCAAAGGATAGCCAACTGTTGCTAAGGAGGACTTTGTGCAGTCGTATCAATCCGCAGAAAGTAGTCGGTAAATTTAACGGCAGTTATGGACAACAAACATACGTTTTCTCGTTTAGAAAAAACTGAGGAATAGTTTTGGAATATTCATTTTTATATTTGAGGAGAACTCAAAATGTATTGATTTAAGATGGCTAACTGTCCCCATTGAAGAAATGAAAAATAGCGAAAGAGACGGTGTCATGGCCTGGCTCTTGGCCATAACAAAGAGCGTGGGAAGGACAAGAATATATAGGAAAAGGTATTTATTTGACAAAACTCAATGTGGCCAAAGACAAACAAAAAGGCAAGGCAAAAAAGAATAGACGACGTGGCTGCTCTCCGAGGTCCGGTCCTCTGCGGGGAGAGAGATCGAGAGTCTGCTCAGGCCTTTAAATCCTCCGGTGCCAGGTGTCCTCAATCAGCGCTGACACAACAGAGGGAGAACATTAAAGGGCCATACACACACACCACAGGAGACAGTAAAGCAGGGGTCGTCACAGACGGAAATCATTAAAAGAAGACAGACTGGAAGTACACACTAAAGCGAACAATAGAAGAAGGCAGACAGGAAGTAAACACCAAAGAGTACAGTAAAGCAGGCAGACAGGAAGTAAACACCAAAGAGTACAGTAGAAGAAGGCAGACAGGAAGTAAACACTAAAGGGAACAGTAGAAGAAGGCAGACAGGAAGACAGTATGGCTTCGGACAGTGTTTAAAGACTGGTTAATGGAGAACATTTTTTAACAGACTTGGACAATTGCTGAAAAGCCTGATCAGTGCTGCGGTCAGTTTAACGTTGCTGTTGCCGCAGTTCCAGCCGTCGGTATGCAGTGGAACCGACACTTTTTGTGGACGCGGAAGTAAAACGATCATTTTTAAATCAGTAGTGTAGTGTGTTATAAAGCTGGTACTGGCCATTGGGCAACAACACATGGACTTATATTCTGACAGACCGTTTCTAAATGTATGTACTGTTCTGTAGGGATGAAATAATGTAATTTAACCAAAGATAAATGTTTAAATGGTATCCAGGTAAACCCAGTCACCACTGCTCTCCTTCAGTGAGCCTGCGTGTAAACAAACTCAATCCAATAAGTGCAACAAAGCCACCTTTAACTGGGGTTGATACAATTCATAAAAATGTTCTGATGTAACAGTTTCTCCTTCAATGCCTTTTAAAGACTTTGTGTTCACCACTGCCACTTCTCTCTCTTCTGTTATTTTTTAGTAAAGTGCCGTTTGAAGAAAGAGTATTCACTGTGCTGAAGTGGCTCCAGCTGCCAGACGCTGACAGGTTTGTTATTGTCCTAACTAGTCGCTCACCATTTAGGAATCAGGACACTTTCATTCAGAAAATACCATACATTGTGTTTCTGGTGTTAAAAATACACTTTTATTTAAAAAGGACATTTTCTTTCAGGCCAGATTTCTACACGCTGTATCTGGAGGAGCCTGACACATCTGGCCACAGCTACGGTCCTGTCAGTGGAAGGGTAAGATAATGAAAAGTAGCTTAGAAAAGTATACATTTAAACATATCTCTTCGTCTCTATGCTATTGATTTTTGCTTTCTGATGTCGTTTGAAGCGTCAAGAGGACTTATTATGATAATGTTCAGATTTCTATTTTTATTTTGTGCCTACTGTGACGTGTTTCCATGCTTTAATGTAACCCTCTGTCTGAAACCAATGCCCAGTCTGTTGTGATTGGTTAACAACTTAGATGTGTTAGAAATGTCCCGCCCCTTAACCCTAGTTTCCACCAGATCCGTCTGCGTCGCGTTACGGCCGCGTTACGGCCGTGTTACGGCTGCGCCGCAGCGTTCGCACAGATCGCGGCCACTCTTGTCAATGGGTGCTATTCCACCAGACGCGCCGCGTTGCGGCTCAGAAGCGTCCCATAAGCGTCTCGGCGCTGGGCTCCGCTCAAAAATAGGATTCAAGTCTATTTTTTTACACGACGCGAGGCGTTGCAGAGGCACCGGGCAGGAAGTGGACCGGTCAGAGCATCCGGCCCATCCCCAAAATAAACACATTTTGCAGACCCTATCCCTCCGTAGTCTTTCAAGTAGGAGGAGAAATGCCAGCGTTCTCCTCCGGTTTACAGGCACTGTGTAAATTATATATATAGAATAATTATGATGATGAATGCATTTTTTTACCACTAAAATACAGCAACACATCTTTGATTCATGTCGTTTATAACTGGAATATTACAGTTATTATTAACTTTGTCTGTACAAAGTAGCCTGTCCAAATGCCCAAATCAACAAAAACTGAAAAAAAAGTGTAATACTCTGTGTAACATGATTAATCTGAATGTAGATGTAATGTTGGTTGATTAGAGTAAGCCATATCTTAAGGTGTGTGTGTGTGTGTGTGTGTGTGTGTGTGTGTGTGTGTGTGTGTGTGTGTGTGTGTGTGTGTGTGTGTGTGTGTGTGTGTGTGTGTGTGTGTGTGTGTGTGTGTGTGTGTGTGTGTGTGAAAAGAAAGAGGACCTCCCTCTAGTTTAATCAAAGTGTTTATGGCCTATTTAGAGTGTTTACAGTTACTGTACACTGTTAGTTAATGGCTGTAATTACCTAAGCGGACTATTTATGATAAGAATGAGGTCATTTGTCCAAATCTACCCACTGCAGACTGTCCACCAGACCATCTAGGAACCTGTGATAGCAATGAACAACTGGTGTATTCTAATGTCTTTTACTTGAGAATTGAGAAAGAATTACAAGTTTGAACTTGGGAACCAAAGAAAATGCTAAATATTAAGTCTAGCTTTGTTTTTGTATAATAAGAAACCTTTTTGTTGTGGTGTCTTATGTGGATTTAAGCATTTACAATTGACTTGCATTAGCCAAAAGAATAGGCATGGGATAATGTTGAATTTTCAAATTGTTTTTTTACTTCCCTACTCTGTCCAAGCCCATTTGGTTCCAACTGAAGACAATAATCTTTAAAAACACATCATGAAAATAATTACATTTCTAAAAAATATCTTGTTATTATAAAACAATCAATCACAAATAGAATAATGTGTGTGGGAGAGACACTCCCTCTTGAGGAACACAGGGATTTAAGCCTTTCCAAACCATTTACATGCACAAAAACCTATAACACACTAGAGGAAAGGGAAAACCTCAAAAAGCATAAAAGAGACTCTTTAATTAAATTAGTTGACATTAGGAAAATGATGTGGTTCTTTTGGTAGAGCGGCTGGTATATCATTCTTCCTAAGCATTGGATGCATTTCCATGACATTTGCTTCAGGTACTGTCCATAGAGGATGAATCATAAGACTCTGTGATTCACTGACATTTCCTCTGCATGTCAGTGTAAGCCTGTTAGCATTTAGCTCAAAGCAGCGCTGTACCTTACACAGGAATCCTGCTTAGAATTCGAAAGAATCGTCAGCATATGGGCAACGCCTGCAATAATGGCTGCAGGCTTTAATTCGCAGAGGATAGAGGTGTGGTGAAAGCATCTTGACCTTTACTGTAGGTTCACAACAACTGCATCTGTGTCATCATCTTTTCAATCTCTGTCCGTACTCCAAGTCCTCCATCATCTGAGTCTCATCATGACAGGATACTGACGCAGCTTTTCTTGAGAAAATAAAAAAACTTCTCCCTGTAAAAGTTGTAGGGAAAACCTTATCTCTGTCAAGCTAATTTCAACCTTTCCGAAATTCAGTTGACATGTGTTTTGTCAATTCATAAAATTAAAATGCCAGGATGAATTATGTCAGAGTTCCATATAAAATCATGGGTCTCTGTACGGTCTTGTTCAGCTATCTGGAATTTCTGAATATCCCACACAACTGAATCCATCCCAACAAATCTGCATCTCTTTGCAGATGCATCCAGCTGCTGAAACATCTACGTGCTGTTTCCTGCAGCATGTTCCTAAGAAACAGACAGTTATTATTTTCCATATGCCAGTGTACAGAGAATGAAACCTCTCTGGGGTCACAGTGAAACCGAAAGTCCAGGCCTTTGAAAGCTCACAGCTGTAGTAGTGTCAACCCTGCACTCTGCAATAACACCAGACTGTTGAATGTTTATACTCCATAACACTGACCCAGTAGTTTACTGAGGTGCAAAACAGGCTGAAAGGTTTGCACAAAAGTGTATTACTTTTTTAAATGTTTTTCTTTCCAAATATCCAGGCTGATCATTTGTCAAACTTGTTTCATCCCCCCATAACTGATTACTTGTGTTTACAGTGCTTTATTACTCGTAAGAATGGGTGTCCTTTTTTGACAAAACTCATTCAGTCTTGTTTCTTTCAGTTGAGAATTATGGCACACATTCAAATCTTTATCACAGAGTGGTGCAGTAATCAGTCCTAAAACCCAGAAAAAACATTTTACTCAATGTTTTTTAAACAATTCGAAGTTTTTTAAGCAATTCAAATTTTTAGCCTTAAATATAGAAGTGGCAAGGGGTCAACTGGTCATGGTGGTGGGCTGTTACAGACCACCCTCAGCTGTCAAGGACTCCTTGTCTTCACTAGCAAATCTTTTATCGCAACTAGACTATAAGGAAATAGTGCGATAAAATGCACTATCATGCAATCATGATGTAGTTTGTTCATGGCTACAGGCTACATTAGCAATTTATTTCTGCTGATTGCATTTACCCTTCAAAGATTACAAAGTGGTTTTATTATGTGCATATTATCCTGCTGACGTAACATAAACCAAGCAGTTTTCTGAAAACTCTCTTCTATATGTTAACCTTTTTATAAATGTCCCCTATTTGCCGTAAATGTACTCTATTTAAGCTGTTTCTTGATTATTGTCTTTAAAAAGTATTATTATTAATATTATTACAATCAAGAATAATAATTGTGTATACATTCTTGTATCCCTTTGCATCATATTATAGCATAAGGGAATGGGAGCCTAGATAATATGAGATATTAAGCCTGTGTGTGTGTGTGTGTGTGTGTGTGTGTGTGTGTGTGTGTGTGTGTGTGTGTGTGTGTGTGTGTGTGTGTGTGTGTGTGTGTGTGTGCGTGTGCGTGTGCGTGTGCGTGTGTGTGTTCTGCAGCTGATTGAAGCTCTCCAGGGTGTGGATAAGATCATTGGTCAGCTCATGAACGGCCTGAAGCAGATCGGCCTCCACCGCTGTCTCAACATCGTCATCGTGGCAGATCACGGTAACATACCAAACATTTTCTCTCTTTCAGCAGCATCATTTTAATAATGAAACACAATGAATAATCAAATCAGTACCAATGAGCGAGATTATTTTTTAAATATCTCACTATGTTTATTGTATTTATTGATGGCCTGCCGCTAAGTAAGATTTTAGTGAGGTCATTTAAATCATAGAAATTATTCAAATGGAAATCCATTACTAAGAACATTTGAATATGATGGTGAAAAGGAACATTTATAATTTTTCTTTGTGATGTGTTATGTTTTAACTAATGAGACCACAATCTAAAAACGGGTTGAACAAAGATTTCTAGTAGTGTACACATTTTGCTGGAATACATTTGTTATGTACTTTATTATGCATAAGTCCTATATGTGCACCATGGGGCCCATCTACAGTGTGGTCCTTACCTTCTGACTTCCATACATTTTAGTTAAACTTGCAGTGCTTGAAAAGTGCTTTTGCTAGGATTCAATTGGCAGTAGTTCTGTTGTGTTTCATACATGATGAGTCTCCTGCTAACAAAGCAGCTAATTTTCTGCCTGATATTACACATATGCACATTTTCATGGTCCTTACCCACAACTTTCCCGATCTAATTTTCCTTTGTAACGAAACTATCGGCTTCATGGATATAAACATCCGTAGTGTAATGGAAGTGTTGAGTGCCGGTGAATTGCAGTTGATGAGAGAAAATATAATATAATAGGGATTAATAAAAGTGTTTATTACTGTTGCAGGTATGGAGGAAACGAGTTGCGAGAGGAAGGAGGTGCTGCAGGATCTGGTGGGCGACATCAGAAACTACTGGGTGACTGAGGGACCATTCGGGCGGATCAGAACCAAACACAACGACACAGTGTGTGAGTTTACAGACTGTTTATTCTGCTTTATGAGCCACGCTGAAGTTGTTGGAATTCAGCAGGTATCTCTGACTAAGAAACACTAATATTAACCTAAACCCTGACCCATCTGTTCGGCATCCAGAAATAGCGTCTATAGTCCCTGATGTTCAGCCAGTATATTATTCCAACAAAAAGTAGCTCCACAGAGGAGTCCAATTAAATGAGTCATGTATGAAATGTGTGCAGGGGTATCAGGGATACCTAGCTTAAGAAAATAAGATGGCTTACTGTCAGGGAAATATGTCTTTGAGTCATCACTTTGATGGTGATGATGTTGTTTGGCAACCATCTCTTGGTGCCAAATGCAACAACGCCAATCTCCCCTCAACACTTACAAATACATTCTCAACCTGTGACAAACCCCAAACAGTTTGAAGTCATATTTGTAGAGTTGTGTACTTACGGTACATTATCACATATGTTTCCAAAAGTGTTAAAAAAAAAAGTTAAAATGTGTAGCCGTTCTGATATCCGATATCTGACATCTGTTCATAATTGGCTATTGGTAAAAACAATAATTGTGTGGGGAATCAAGCTGAGCACATGTGGTTTTTGTTAGAGGTTTGTGCTATGCGTTTGGTGTAATGACATTTAAACTTTCAACAGTTGACTCAGCTGGACTTGTGGCCAACATGACTGTGAGTCTTCCATGCACTCACCAACACCTACAATCTTTAACTGCTAAAAGTATAATGTTAGATAGGGCTGCACAATATCAGGAAAATGTTAAATAGTGGACGGCTGTGCGTTAATGGCACTGCACTCTGCACATCTGGTGTTACCTCTGGTGGTGGTCACATGTGTTCGGCATGACTTGCATGAAAACATTATTTGTAATACATGATTTTTTATGTAAAAAAGGTTCTTCCTCTGCTCCTTCATCCCCCATATTTTTATTCGCTTGTCTATTTCCTTTTACCGACGCTCAGCTCAAGTCCATTAGCCTTACCACCTCAGCCAATGGCGTTACTTCTACATGGGAGGAGGGACATCTAGAGCCATAGGGCTTCATCTGACTGGCAAAATACAGTATATCCAGACCTGAATGCATGGCACATATAATAAAATATTATCAAATATATAATCTATCACAGACCTAGCTATCTATGGGAATCTTATACCGAGAATGTTGCATCACAATAAGGATAGATCTTCTATATATTGTGCAGCCCGAATGTGAGAGCCACATCCAGCAAATAAGATCATTTTTTATGAAATGATGACGTGTGCAAGTAAAACCAATATAACACTGTCTGTTTTTCTGGGGATTTCAGTGTAAGAAGCCGGACCAAAAGATCAAGCCTTACCTGAAAGCCAACCTGCCGAAGCGCCTCCACTTTGCCAACAGCCGGCGCATCGAAGACGTTAACGTCCTGGTGGACCTAAAGTGGCTGTTTGAGAGGTATCCAAGTCTGCAGTCCATCACTTTTAGATGTTTTTAATTGCATTCTCAGGTTGGAATTGTTGGCCTTTTTGAAGTGGTCAACATGTTAAAGTAAAAAACAATGCAACGAAAATTCCCCAAACACAAAATACACAACCCAGTCTCACGGCATTTCGTGTTATAGTCACGACATTTAATCTATTGATTCGTGTTCACCAACACGATTTTCCGCTTTTTTTCGTGTTACACGTAAAAGCAATGTATTTCTATTGGTAGTATGTTTCGTGCCTGCAACACGTATTTTTGTCCGGTCGGGTCTTGGAAGACCGGAAGTTGTGTGGTTAATAAAAACATGTTAAAGCCACAATTATTGTTTTTATTTTAAATCGTATAATGTCTGACTTTTTTTGCCGTCCGCGAGGAAAATAAATGGGGCTCAGAGCCTCAGAATACTGAAATATGTATTTTTTAAATCTTTTTTTCCTTCTAATTTGTTATTCTTTTCTAAATAACATTTATTTACTCAACAATAACACACATTTATCCTTGTTTTTATTTATTTGTTTAATTCTATAATCTCTGGCTTTTTTGGCATCCGTCAGAAACTGAATTTCAAAATAAAATAACCGGAAACAGACGTAGGCCTATATGGGACATTTCGAGCATCATTGCGATACACACGCACTGAACTGATTACCCAAGATCCTCAGCTATGGTTTAAGCTCGGTGATTGGATGTTTTAGCCGCAATGCACGTTGGGATATGGTGTTAATGCGATATGAAATAACGTGCTTTAACCACTAGGCGGTGCACACAAGGTACACACAGCATACAATGCCATAATAACTGTTTATTATTAGTGTAGGACACTTATGTATGTATAACATCTGAAGATGTGTAGTTTTATTCATGTTTTCACATAATTTTACAGGATATTGCTATATTATTTCTCATGTTTTACTTCTACACATTAATATCTGATTTGTAAAACATCACAGACAGAAAGGTATATCCATCATTTAATGGTAAGCTATTGAAATTCTGAATCCATAGATGTGTCTCCCATCACCCAAAACCCCTGACTATTCTCTCAACTCAGTATTTACATTCTTATATTCAAAGAAAATCAGTAATATCTTTAAAAACGACAAGTCCTTTTCTATCAGCTGTGCACCGTTATGGTGTAAATATAATACATATAATTACACAATATAATATATACATCAATATATCTACCAATTGGATCAAATATAAAAGTCAGCCGAATTAATGTTGATACTGCAAGGAGACATATTGTGTGAAGAGAAATTGAAGATGTTGTTTAATTGCTGATATATTTATGATCCACGTCACGTATTCAGTTTCGGTGGCATTTCTTCCAGTTTGTCTAGAAGTCTTCTCATCAGGGCTCTATAAATAAAGAACTACGGCAGATGTGTAATATTTAATGCAGCCGAACCGTGTATTACAATGCCGTTATGTGATGACTTCCAAAGAGAAAAGCAAGCACACGCATTTATTTTTTTATTTATGTTTTTCGGATTTCATATCACATTAACACCATATCCCAACGTGCATTGCGGCTAAACAATCCAATCACCGAGCTTAAACCATAGCTGAGGATCTTGGGTAATCAGTTCAGTGGGTGTGTATCTGTTTCCGGTTATTTTATTTTGAAATTCAGTTCCTGACGGACGCCAAAAAAGCCAGAGATTATAGAATTAATCAAATAAATAAAAACAAGGATAATTGTGTGCTATTGTTGAGTAAATAACAGTGAATAACAAATTAGAAGGAAAAAAAGATTTAAAAAATACAGATTTCAGTATTCTGAGGCTCTGAGCCCCATTTCTTTTCCTCACGGACGGCAAAAAAAGTCCGATATTATACGATTTAAAAAAACAATAATCGTGGCTTGATATTGAGTAAGAACATGTTTTTATTAACCACACAGCTTCCGGTCTTCCAAAACCCGACCGGACAAAAATACATGTTGCAGGCACGAAACACACTACCAATATATATATATATATTGCTTTTAAAATCGTTCTGTGTGACACGAAAAAAAGGGGAAAATTGTGATGGTGAACACGAATCAATAGATTAAATGTCGTGACTATAACACGAAATGTCGTGAGACCGGGTTGAAATACACCACAGTTTAGAAGGGAGGATAGACATTAACAAGGTGGAGGTGACGAAACGCCATCACGCCAACACGAGACGTCAGTGAATGATAACAATATATATCCATAATCAAAATCATTGAATCAGAATTACTTTATTTATACAAGGGGAACATTGGGTTTTTCTGACTGTTGATTATTTTTTAAATAAAAGATCAAATAAAATAAAACAAAAATATTAATAAAACAAAAGGTAAAGGAGAAAGGTGAAATACAAATATTGAATTAAATTACATTAAAATATATGAAAAATAATATGTAAATATGTGTATATTATACATATATACAATGGTGTAAAAATAAAATATAGCTGCTGAAAATCAGTTATTATTGCTTGAAATGTAAATTGTCATAATCAGTGTACAGTATTGTCTGTGTTGCACAGTTTGAAAGGGTAAAGCTGCTCATTGGTGAATAATAATGTAGAAAACTGACTGGGAGACATTACGACAGATTAGACCTGGGTCAGACATCAAAGCAGAATAAGACTTTACTCATGTGTTTATATGGTTTAAAATCCTCTACCAATAGAGTTCATTCCTTTCTCCTCTCTCTCTGCACGTTTCTCATCAGACTCATTTTTATTAAAACTTAAATCTGTTCTGGATTCTCCACAGATATCCAGGATCTCTCACATTCTGCTCCGGCGGCACTCACGGCTATGACAACGATGCCGAGAGCATGCACGTGAGAACTGAAAATATGTTCTATAAGCCCTCCATAAATTCTGCCTAATATTACAATGTGTAGAAAAGTATCTGCATCATTTCAATTGTTTTCTCTCTGGTATTCAATTCGTTTTTAATTTCAATTATTTTTTAAACATTTTTTATTGTCTTCACCCTATAACCCAATATGGCAAATAAAGGTTTCAAATGTCTCCCTCCCTTTTTTCTTACAGGCCATGTTTGTCAGTTACGGACCCAAGTTCAAGAACGTAACAGAAATTGAACCTTTCTCCAACATTGAGCTATACAATCTCATGTGTGGTGAGTCTATGGGTGTTTCTTATCTCACTGTAAGCATCCAAGTAAACTGCAGACTGTTATGTGTTTAGTTGGGGGTATAATCGATAATTTTACTTGTAAGAAACCACAGGACCTCAACATAGACCAAAGGCTACACTTATACAATGCTAGATTTCCGGCTCTGAAAACCTCGAATTGAAAATATGAACTGTTCACAGTGGTCTACAAAACTAAACAGTCACTGTTCCGTGCAGACCTTTTGCAGATCACTCCAATTGAGAACAATGGGACCCACGGCAGTATGAACCATGTCCTCAGGGAACCCTATTTTATACCAGCGCATCCTGATGAGCGGAGTGGACCGACTAGCTGTCCTCTGATCAGCCTCAACCTTACAGACAGCCTGGGATGCACATGTGATGCCCTGGTAGGTATTATCACAATTAAATTGCCTAGTAAATAGAATATGTTATTGAAAAGTTTCAGTTTTACTATTCAATGTTAACAAAAGTTACAGACCTTATGCCAAATCTACGGTGGCCGACAGGTGCACACACGCTACAACAGCCCAAAACATTTTCACCATTCGGAGAAATGCGCTTCAAAAAGGATGCAAATAAAAAAAACACTTATGTGAGAAAACACATGCAAATGAAGAAAAATCTTCATCAACTTGACGAAACATGCGCAGCGTTTTTTTAAAAGCACTTTATAAATGAAATGCTGCAAATACAAAACAATGCAAATGGATAAACGTTGCAAGACGCTCAAAACACAACAAAATCAGGGACACTAAAAAGTGATGCAAGCAGTTTAATGGAAGCTTCTGGTGCAATGGAGTCCAAACACAACGAAACACGGGAGAGCTGGAACTTGATGCCAAACAGCTGAAGGTTTATGTTATGTTACGGCCGGAGAATTGACAAAAACATTTGCTGCAGCCACGAGGCGACACAGCGATTGCCCAAACCAATTCTGAAGAATCTTTCCCCTAGTCAGAGATTTGAACTAGTTCAGAAATAATAAATCAACATTCTTCATGTTAAGACTAAACAAGCAGGGCAACAGAACTGTTTGTCCATAACTTAAAGTGGACCTATCATGCTATATTATAATAATATAGTGTAGGACCATACCTATATAAGGCATATTTATACTTTTTTTTTTTTCAAAATACCAAACAGATCATGCATTTTAGCCATGCCTCATTTTGCTCAATTTGGACTTTTTTACCCCTGTTTTTGCAAGGGCTGATTATGTGAGAACAGCACCACCTACAGGCCTGGCATATATACTACAGCGTCTCCAGCGCTTTCGAACGGCAATGGCCGTGGCTGTCTCCTCCTGATTGGTGGAGTTGGCCCAATAGCCGTAGCGCCACTTCTGTGACGTCATAGAAGTGTTCAAATCTGGATCAGTCTGTATCAGATCCGTTGCAGCCCCTTTTTTAGAGATTTGGGTATGGAGGAAAATAGAGAGGGTTGTGTTTTCTGACACTTGGTGAGTTCCCTGGAACACCGGGGACACATATTCATGTATAAAAGACGTACAAAAGTGCATTTTGTATGATAGGTCCCCTTTAAGGTTGTCTGCCAGAGAGACTTGCACATCTGTTATGCTGGACTCACGGGTGTCTTATAAGCTAATAATAGAAAGAGACAGAGCTGCCTCTATGTGAGAGAGATAACAGAAACTCCCCCAGTCTACATGCCTGAGCCATGAGGACAGAGAAACAGAATAAATAATGAGGATCTAGATCAAAGGCTAACACCTAAGCAAAAATATTCCTCAACACACAGCTGGGACCGGAGCGCTTGTTGATGTTCAGGGATTATAAAGTTGGCCAACTGAACTATTATTGGAAATGTACCTAAAATGTAACTGTTATTGGCTTATTCTAACAATGTGATTGCATGATTCCTTCAGATATTATTGCAGATTCGCTATAAACTAGCTAGCTAATGTAGCTAACCTAGTTCAACAGCACCAGGTTCATTTTCCCCCCAAGCCTAACTTGTTGCTACATGCATGAAAACAGCCTTTGTTTTTCCTTATTTCCTAAAAAAAAGAGCCCTTCCCTGTTTCCTAGCAACAATATGAACAGCTCCATTTTGTAATATTTGATTGGATATGATGTGTCACCAAACCGAAACAGACCAACCCAACATTAATGAACTCTCTGTTGTCATAATAATAATAACTTGAATTGATATAGCGCCTTTCATAACCTCAAGGTCGCTTTACAAAGAAACATACAAGGACAAGACATAAAACATAAAAATAAAACAGGGGGCAGAATCTCCCCCCCAGTGTAAGTGGGGGGGAGATTGAATTATTGATGGAAGGCGATGTTGAACAGATGAGTTTTAAGGGTTGATTTGAAGATGTTGAGAGAAGGGGCGTTACGGATTTCTGCAGGGAGGGAGTTCCAGAGGGTGGGGGCAGTGACACTGAAGGCACGGTCCCCGAATGTGCGGAGGCGTGAAGGTGGAATGGAGCGCAGGCCAGAGTCTGAGGATCAAAGGGTGCGGGACGGGATGTATGGGTGGAGGAGATCTGTGAGGTACTGAGGGGAGTTTGTAAGTGATGCAAGACTTGACCGGGAGCCAGTGGAGGTTGAAGAGAGTGGGGGTGATGTGCTGCCAGGGCTTGGTGCGTGTGAGAACCCTGGCAGATGAGTTAGTTCCTTTGTTGTCTGATGTCTCACTTTTTGTACTGTGCTAAAAATAGATATCCTTTGTTCTGAATAAGAGCTGTTCTAACCTCAGCTGAACTTTATTTAAAGTGCACATATCATGCTATTTTTAGGCATATATTATGCGTCTCGGATATATAAAAATATATAAAAACATGCCTATGATGCGTTTTTCTCAAAATACAAACAGATCATGCATTTCAGACATCCCTCATACCCCTCTATTCCAGCCCTGTTTAGAGAAACGCGGATTTTGGATCCTTAGCTTGAAAATAATAATAAAAGGAGGCGGAGCTAATGCCTGATCAGAATTCTACCGGAGATAAAGTTAAATTCTGCTGTGATAAAACGCCATCCTGTTCTAAACCACATCAAGGATTATTTCTGAAACAGTATGGAGCTCAAATAATTTTTCTCTTGCGGGTTTATCACAAGGTGAGTTCCTTTTTTGATTTCCTGCTTTTTAAACACATGTGCTCTCCAGTACAGGTTAGCTCTGAGTGTTAGCGATGCTTGCTAATGTAAACAAATACCATATTACGTTCAAAACACGTCAGGCATTGTTTCTGATGGCAACTCTCTGTGAGTCCACCATCCGAAATTACGTAATATCGGCAGCAAATCTGTATCCGCTCGTTGTACCCCCGTTTATAAAAGATGTGGGTACGGAGGAAAAGAAAAAGGGTTTTATTATCTGACGCTGCGTGAGTTGCCCGACACACCGGGGACACATATTTATGTATAAAATACATAAAAAAGTGCATTTTGCATGATAGGTCCCCTTTAAACTTGTTCTGCCTAATTGCAAAGTTCTTGGCACAGAGAGGGCCGTTCCTCAGCAAAGCGGTTTTATAAATAAAAATGCTTGCAAAGCTTCCCAAGAGTGTCATATTTTCACAATAATGTTATCCCTTATTATACTGTGGTTTTCACTGTGCTTCACAACACATGCTTAGTATTCAGTTTTGGGGAGTTTCTACATGCAAAGAAATGTGTCTAAAACAAACCAAACAAAAGGTGCACTGTACAGTAAGTGCAATAAAACTGCAAGTTTTTAAATCTGGCACATAGAACACAAATTAAAAAGTACAAAGAGCTTAATGGAGTCTTACAAAAAAAACAATTGGATATTAAAGGTCCCATGACATGGCCATTTCTACTGATCATAATTCCATTGTCCACTAGAATAGATTTACATTGTTCAATGTTCCAAAATGACATTGGTTTCTCATACAGCATCTCTGTATAGTATGTGTATTCACTCTCTGTCCTAAACGGCTTGTTGGAGCTCCTGCCCCTCCCTATGAGCCCACTGTGCTCTGATTGGTCAGCTCGCCCACTATGTTCTGATGAGTCCACCACCGTTACAGCGGAACATCAGTGATTATGTGTTACAATGGCGTTTGATGACAACCAGAAAATGACACCAGTAATGACAAACAGATGAGAATGCTGCGTGGGGTCTGGGTGCCGTGTTGGCGGGACGTTGCAGGGCTCGCTGCTCCGCCCATTGAAGATCGAGGAGCGGACAGTGTGAGCTGTATTACTGGTGTTGTTTCCTGGTTGCTGCGTGTGGTCTGCGAGACAGCGAGACATCGCGGAACTCAGCCTGAACACACACATACACTCACAGCCAGGCTGTTCGCCACACAGTTCGCCACACACTCACAGCCTGAGAAAAGATAAGGCTGAGTGAGTGTGTGTGCCGGTGAAACTCCGCGGAGTAGCGCGGCTGAGAAAAGATAAGGCTTACCCCTAGATTCCACCGGGTGCGTCTGCGCCGCGTTACGGCCGCGTTACGGCCGCGCCGCGCCGTTCACAGTGTTTGCGGCCACTCTAGTCAATGGGTGCTATTCCACCAGACGTGCCGCGTTACGGCTAGAAGCGCCCCAGAAGCGTCTCGGCGCTGGGCTCCGTTACAAATAGGATGCAAGTCTATTTTTTACGCGACGCGAGGCGTTGCATAGCGCCGGGCAGGAAGTGGACCGGTCAGAGCATCCAGTCAATCCCCAAAATAAACTATTTTGCAGACCCTATCCCTCCGTAGTCTTTCAAGTAGGAGGAGAAATGCCAGCGTTCTCCTCCGGTTTACAGGCACTGTGTAAATTATATATATAGAATAATTATGATGATGAATGCATTTTTTTACCACTAAAATACAGCAACACATCTTTGATTCATGTCGTTTATAACTGGAATATTACTATTATTATTAACTTTGTCTGTACAAAGTAGCCTGTCCAGGAAATATGCCCAAATCAACAAAAACTGTGAGCTGGCACGCAAGACGCTCCGCTTCTGAAACACTTACAGTACTGAACCTGTAACTGTAAACTCCTAATTGTATGCAGTTACAAGATATTGTGCAATTCATGGATGTTTTTTTTCTTTCAATAACCTTGTTTTTGTTCCCTATGAGGCATAAGGTCACTTCCCAGCCAGTCTCTCTCAACATGACATTTAATTTAAGAGTAAAAGAGTGTCACATACTGTGATCTCATAGGAAACTCAGGGGAACGTGAGGTCAGCCTTTTCTCATCCTAATTTAGAACAAGAATAACAGACGTGGAGGCGGTTTGACTATGAGCCGGCTACACTAACAGCAGCGTTTCAGTCCTAACTATCTGTGATGCCAAGAGGCACAAACTGAACATTTTCTGAGCATCATTTACTGTACCCTACATAATACATTTTCACAAAACCCCTGTCAACTATAGGATTAAATGGCTATTCCATTGATTTACTATTGCACTTTCCAAAAGTTGTGAAACAGAAAAAGGGTCCTGACTTTGGCTGACGTTTGGGTATATCTAGAAATACTCGATCATACAATTCCCATTACCTCAAAAGCGCCCACAGGGTGGAGTGACTCCGATTTAACCGTGCATGACCTAGCGGTTATTTTCGGACTCAACTCAGAGCCACAGGAGACACTATGCAACAAGTTTTACTGGATGGTGTTGCCTTGTATTTTGTTTTCTCAACAATAACATTTCCTTGCAACTGTAAATCTGGGAAAAGTAAATTGAGCTTTGTTAACTACGTTTTCTTAGAGTCTTCATTACCCTAGAAAAAACAGTGCTGTTAAAGTAGAGTTGCTGCTGCAGACGTCTGTTTTCTGGTTTGTCTGCCAACCACAAACAATTGCTTAAAAACTGCAGCTGTTCAGGATTACAGACTTCTCCTTGATACATTGTGTTGCAGAATACATTTATTAATTAAATAGATTCATCTTACATTTGCGATGTTCGTTAAAAATAAGGATTATGACCTATTGAATTGAGTTTTTTTTCCTTTTCTGCCACATTTGCACATAGTTAGCTAACTTACTAACTAACTTACTTACACACTAACTATGGTGAGGTTACGGTAGGGAAATACTTTGTTAATAGAAAATCGATTATGGCTAGATATGATTAGGGAAAGGCAACTAAAACCCTTGATTACATAAACCACGATTATGGTCAGTAAAATGGGAAATGCTTACTCTACTGCAAAAAGTTATTACACAAACCCATCTTCACCAAACCAAACGTCTACATTCTTATTTTTCAACTCGCTACTTTGCCCCTAAAGACATCCACTCAGTCCTTTTTTATGAGGGATGGAAGCTGGAAAGTAGACAGGCAAACTACATATAATTAAAGATATTTTCTTTTTTTTTAAGTATAAAAGAGGGGGTTTTAATTATTCTTTACCTTAATAATCCATGAGTTCCTTTCTACAGGCAAGCATATATATCAGCTGTTTTTTTTTTTACTGGATTATGGGATTGGATACTGTTTAAAAATGGAAATAGACCCAAATCAATGAATTTATTAACATCATTTGTTTTCTCTTGTTCTCTTTAGAGTGACAATTCAATCAACAGCCGTCTGAATCTGACAGCAGAGCAAGGTGAGGAGGTTCACTGGCATTTAAAAAACAGTTATTCTGTACTTTAAAGGTGGGGTAGGTACATTTGAGAAACCGGCTCGAGATACACTTTTTGTTATATTCCATGGAATGCTCTTAACATCCCGATAGCAATGAATATCTTAAGTGCTTTGACAAAAAATCCATAAAAAAATCAATCATTAGCCGGCCCGGCTAAAATAACTGGATGGCCTACCTGCCTGTCAGCCTTCCATCTGTGCACAAACTTATCTCGTGCCCTCATTGGTCATGTGCGCGTTCGTGTGTGTTGGAGGAGGGGCTCTATAAGGAAGTGGCAGATTTTCTCCGGTTGTGTATTTTCAAATTCTAGCGATCTCGAGCCGGTTTCTCAAACTTACCTACCCCACCTTTAAATGTATCTTAGATCTTTTCTTTTCTAGAATTTTGGAATTTAGATAATTTCCTTTAAATCAGGCTATTTTTATTTGCAATGATGACGTGTAACATCACATCTGATTGCATTGATCAGTCTCATTTATTTTCCCTATTCATCTTCCTACTTATTTTCCAGCATCGTTAAAATCCCTCCTAAAGGACAATGTAAAGGGAAGTGCACTTTTGTTTTATCAGAGTTTGCTGCGAAGAAGAAGCACTTTCCGGAGGGCCGCCCCCGGATGCTGCAGCCTAACAAGAGTTACTGTGTCCTCCCCCAGGAGGGATTCATCACCGCCTACAGCCTCACAGCCCTGATGCCTCTGTGGAGCTCCTTCACCATCGACAAGCCAGTGAGTGTTTCAATGGAGAGGGAGAACATATTCTGAAAGGTTTGCTTTTGTTATGTGGTGGAACTGGTTCCCCAGATTTAAAGTGACCAAGAACAAGCCAGTGAACAATTTCCCAACTGCATGTAACCAAAATGAGCCGTCAAAATGAAAATATTTCTCCTTAATTATGATAAAATGCTTGTTTAAAAATGAACAAATGTATTTTCTAAAATAACTTAAAGGGCCCATGTCATGGCCATTTCCACTGATCATAATTACATTGTTGAGGTATACTAAAATAGATTTATACTGTGCAATTTTCCAAACTCACATTGGTTTCGCATACAGCATCTCTGTCAAGCATGTGTATTCAGCAGTATTCACTTTCTCCACTAAACGACTCGTTGGAGCTCTTGCCCCCCCCTCCCTGTGAGCCTAGTGTGCTCCGATTGGTCAGCTCGGCCACTCGTTCTGATTAGTCAACCACCAGAGAGGCTGCGCCCATGTCAGTGCTTTTCCCGGCTGCTCTCAGCGTAACATCAGTCTTATCATGGCGTCGGTACAGCGGTATATTTTATATACATATATATTTTTAACTGTTGTTATAGAAGAGTGTGACGGCCCCAGGGCCTTTGTCTTACGATGGGGTGGAGCTGAAGAAGCTAATCAGCACGATCACGGACACCTCCGGACACTACGGCCCCAGTCTCTCTCCAAAGCGGCTGCAGGAAGACTAACTCTGCGATCCTCTCAACCACCTATCTTTGCATTTACCACAATAAATGTGCCGTGGTTTTGTAAACTCGTGTATGTCTCCTTGTCTTTCCGTTGTGGCCTACGAGCTACTCTCATAACAAAGAGTAAGTTATTTTTACCCGTTATAAACTACTACTGTTTGATGAGAAATCAAATCATGGTTTGCTATATATGAATTCAGGGAAGAAAGGATAGGCCTACTAAGTATTTCCATTAAACTTTATTTTTAGAAATGTACAAAATGAACATAAATATACATATATACACGGTATATCATCCATTCCTCCTACTCTTGCCTGCGCACAGCCGGTGCGGTGCGGTGCCTTTTAGCACGAGGCCTCAGTAGTAGTAGAATCCCTTCCCCGTCATGGATTGTCCGCCAGGATCTGGCTGGACGAAATCAAATGCAAATCACAAAATATTAGAGAAACTTAGTTGTTTTAGATTCGTTAGTAGTAGTTGTGTAATGAACAGCTTGCCTGCTAATATGCTAACCTAGCTTTGTTTACCTTGGTAGCTAACACGATATGAACGTTAGCTTGGAGGAAAGGCAACTATAATGCAGTGTAATAAAACTACTATGAACAAAAGCTAGTGGTTCATATTAGGCTAGCAATAACGTGTTTATAATTGCAATCGTATACGGGTATTCTGCTACCATACAATGTAACTTGCATGAATACATTGTTTTGCGCTAGCATACAGCTAGCCTCGTTAGCTACATGCAGTATATGTACGGTCACAATGTACGGTAAACCGGAGTATACTGTATGAGTATTCCGTGTGTGTGACTGCAGACATTCTCCTGCCATGACAAACATGTAAGGCCATCTGCTGACATTGTAGTTGATATATTTAAACGCTAGCAACGTAGCATCACAAAAATGTTTTTCTGACCAAAACTAGCTCAAGCTCCGTGTGTTAGATCGCTACGCCAGCTATAATGTAATTACGTTTCGCGACTGACCGGCAAATCACCCGCAGTATACTGTCAATAGGTATTTTGTGTGTGAATGCAGACATTCTCCTGCTATGAGATACATGTATGCAAGGCCATCTGCTGATATTAGAGTTGATATATGGAAACTCTAGCAACTTAGTTAGCACAGTTAGCACTGTGTCAATGGCTTAGCAGTCCAACACAGTTTACACATTTAAACAGTCTTGTTTGATAAATACACAAATAACAATGCAAACTTACAGGTTGTATACCCAGATCTTCCCCTGCTCCAAACGGTCCAAACAAGCTGTGCATATCCGGCCTCAAACTGGGCAATGTTTTTGGAAGCTTTCGTCTGTGAAATGCCGGTTCTTCGAACCTCTGGAGGAGGAACACGCCGCTGCTGGTGTGGCCATAGCTCTTCGGGATTGGTCCATTTCGTTCCGGGTACCGCATGACATCAGGCGGTACCCGGAACTAAATGGAAGACTCAAATGGGCAGTGACGTATCTCCAACGAGGCGTTTTGGGGAGGTATTTTCTGTGTTAGAGTTTTACTCGCTACAGGGTGTACTTTGAGGGTTTTGACTCTGCACACCGTTTACATGCATAAAAACCTTCATAACACACAAGGGGACGGGTAATAACCGGAAAAGCATGACATGGGAGCTTTAACAGCTCGTCGATGATTAAGTCTGTATGAAGGGTGTTTAAAAAAACTAAATTATAACGTGGCCATGAACTCTAGCAAGAATATTATAAAAAAGGCACAGACTTGTTAAAAGGCCCTAAGTTAAAGGGGCCCTATTATTCTTTTTTGGGTATCCCTTTCCTGTAGTGTGTTATATAGATTGTGCATGTAAATGGTCTGCAAAGTCTAAAATCCAGGTGAACTGAATAACCTCCAATAAACCCAGGGTCAATGTGAAGAAAACTTACCCTTAGTGATAGAAAACTGTAGAAGTAGATGTGAACCAAAAAAACGTACAACTCAAGAATTTCCCCCATGATACGATATCAGTATCAGCCTAAGAGGAGTGGACATTTTACCTTGGTAATGCTTATTTTCACTTTCAAAGAACATTAAAGTCCAGACCCACTTAGCCTTTAGTGGTGCATTCAGGTGTATCACAGGATCTTCGATATCCACTCATCATTGAGGTGGATCTGATTACATTGACGCATTGTGAATGTTTTCAATTATAGGTCTGGTTGGTCTTTCTTGGCTTGATGTCAGGGTTATTTAACATACATAAATTCTACTTAATTCAATGACCATAAACTAATGCTAAAAATGTGCACAGTTTTTTGCATTTTTCTAACGTTTTTAGCTACTTAGTTCCAGTGAAAATAGATAAATATCCAGATTAGCTAGGACTCAAAGCGTTGGCGTATCAAACAAAAGAAAAGCACATAGTTACCAACATCCCTGGAGAAGTTCTGTTTCTTGTTAAAGAGACAAAGGGACAACTGTAGGGCTTCTGGAGCTCATTACTGTAACTATCTTAAGCTTATGTTTGTCCCATTCCTGTAGACAAACTTGGACCCGTTACCACCGGTTACGCCAGACTGTTTGAGGGCTGACGTCAGACTCCCAGCATCCAACAGTGCCAGATGTGACCAGTACATAGCTGCAGGGAACCTGACGACCGCCTTCCTGCACCCACCAAGTACGCACATACCTCACAAAGGCACATACTTTCACAATGTTTGGTTTGATTCTTAGTGTTTAAAGGGATGTGAGCTAATACATTATTGTCCCCCATAGCACTCTCTGACACACACCTTTTCTGAATTTCCACAGAAAAATTGAATGATGTGTAATCTTTCACAAATTCTAAATCACTACTTAAAACACTCTGTTGACACAGGGGCCTGTCAGTGTCTCTATCACGCCTTCACTGCGTTTTTACTCGTGATAAGAACAATTATATCATACAAATGTTACTTCCCCAGACTCTTCAACTTAAAATTAGATCTTAAAGTGGACCTATCATGCTATATTTGAATAATATAGTGTAGGACCATACCTATATAAGGCATATTTATACTTTTTTTTTTTCAAAATACCAAACAGATCATGCATTTTAGCCATGCCTCATTTTGCTCAATTTGAAATTTTTTAGCTCTGTTTTTGCAAGGGCAGATTCTGTGAGAAGAGCACCATCTACAGGCCTGGCATATGTACTACAGCGTCTCCAGCGCTTTCGAACGGCAATGGCCGTGGCTGTCTCCTCCTGATTGGTGGAGTTGGCCCAATAGCTGTAGCGCCACCGTCCTGACGTCAGGACAGTGTTCAAATCTGGATCAGTTTTTATCAGATCCGTTGCAGCCCCTTTTTTAGAGATTTGGGTATGGAGGAAAATAGAGAGGGTTGTGTTTTCTGACACTTGGTGAGTTCCCTGGAACACCGGGGACACATATTCATGTATAAAAGACGTACAAAAGTGCATTTTGCATGATAGGTCCCCTTTAATTTAGCACAAAGACTGTTTTTTTTTTTTTTATTGAATTTTCACTTGTTTCTTTATTTTTTATATGGTGTAATTGTATGTTTTCTGCCCCTTATTCATTTATATTATATGGCAAAAATGTGTCACAATATGACTTATTACTTTTATTTATGTAATTGGCATTTCTTTAATTAATACCACAAAAAAGAGAAACAGAGTGTTGAGATGCATGTCGAAAGAGGTCCAGTTTGTGAAATTAGTGCAGCGCTTTCAGCTTTATGCAGATGATGTTGTCCTTTGTAATATAATCAAGACGCAAATTCAGAACTGACATCAAGAGTCTCTGTCAGATAAATATAGTACACAACTAGATCATTAGATTTCTGAACACCGCACGTCCAGGCACGTCCAGCTGGGAAGAAACCAAGGGGTAGACCTAGGACCAGGTGGAGGGATTATATATCTTCGCTGGCCTGGGAGCGCCTTGGGATCCCCCAGTCAGAGCTGGTTGATGTGGCCAGGGAAAGGGAAGTTTGGAGCTCTCTGCTGGAACTGCTACCTCCGCGACCCGACCACGGATAAGCGGGAGAAGATGGATGGATGGATGGTTTAGATTTGTGATACACACAAAACAATGCATTTTAGGAAGATTTAAGCTATAGTTGTTGTCGTTGAAAAGTAAATGAATTATTGGACCTGATGCCCGAACACTTATATTAGACACATCAGACTGTGTTTAGGTAAGATGATGCAGGAGAGTGCCTGATTTCTCAAAGGTGAGGTCAAGGTTTAACTGTGAACAATTGTAAACCATTATTTGAAAGATTTAAAAGCTGTAAACCCAAAAGTAAGTGAGAAGATTGTAGAAAAGTCTACAGATTTTGAGAATTGTACAAAGTCTTTAGAAGTAAACTCACTAATGGATTTGAGCGGTTTTGGCGCCAGCTAAACCTTACCAAGTAAGACAAAACGAAAGATAAATCTGCCTCCCTAACTGTGCTGCCAACCTCAAGTTTATATTAGATTAGATGTAACTGTCTTGTCATTGCAAATAGTAAAAGTTCTGAGGCAATGAAGGTGTCCCTGTGCTATTGGCACCAAATACTGGTTCACAATTTGAAATTCAGAGCAATAATATAGCAGTAGCTATTTTACCACATAAAAATATGGATGAAAACATTAAACATTGTCTTGTAATCTTGTATTTGTATGCTTTGCTTTGTATGCTTTGTTTAGATATATCCACTGCATCGTCTCGGAAGAATAACACATAGATGCAACATATTTAACCTTTGTTAAAAGTCCAAGTCCCAAAGATAAGTGCTAATATCCACACACAGTTGCAGCAAAATTATTAGCATCTTAAGAGCGTTGGTGCTGAAGCAGAAAAGGAGTAATTGCACTCAAATGTAAAACTTTATGAGAATATGTTCACTTTTAATATCATTACCACAATATATTTTATGAATCAGACCCTGGAATTTGGCATATAGTGGTAAGTTATGGGTTATGGGTCAAATCAATGCAAGTTATGGTCTAATTCAGCAGCAGCAACAATGCATTCTTGATGTTGCCCCTCTGTCTTTACAAGCTTACTACAATTATTCCTTTCACAATTTTATCACATCCTATAATGACAGTTTATTGCTGTGTTTTTGCAGATCTGAATGAAAAAGGGGACCAGAAGTATGATGCTCTACTAATGAGCAATGTGGTGCCAATGTACCCCGAGTTTAAAAGTAAGTTACTGGTTATATCACAACAAAAACTACAGGCTTACATACGCAACTCTGATCTTTTTCCCTTTAATTTCCGCTTTACTTTCCTATTTTAGAGATCTGGGACTACTTTCACAACACCCTATTGAAGAAATATGCATATATTTATAACAGCATTAACGTGGTGACAGGACCCGCCTTCGATTACAACTACGACGGACAATACGACACTCCAGAGCAGATCCAACAGTATGTGAAGTTTCTTTTTTTTATGGAAGTTAGTAGTATTGCAGTTTTATTTTTTCTGGAACAGACAGCCTTGATTTATGAACCACTGCGAATACTTTATTTTTTTTCCGTTTAAATTATAAGAAGGTCACATGAGGTCTTTGTTCTGATTTTTTTTAACTCATGTCCTGTGTTCAACTTAATTGGTAATGATTACCAATGAATTACCTTAAGCACTGGGTTTGGCTCTGCTGAACCGTTTTAACATTCTACAACCTAGGAATAAATTGTTTTGTTACCATTGCATATCATACATATAAAAAAAAAGAATTGTCCTTTGGTGTTTCTCAGGGAACCTGTCATGGTCCACCCTTTTATGCAATATGTATCCTAACTTAATGTAATATCATCACTTGATATAAATTACATTTAAACCAACATTGCTTATGATGTATGCTTCATCACTAATACCATGAGCAACAGACTGCAGACACTTTAAAAAATGGTCAGAGGCTAAAAAGATTCCTTTTTTTGTTGTTGGTCAGAGCCAATGACAGCCTATGACATGACCCTACACAAATCGTCTATTTCAAAAAGTTGCACATTTCCAACGAATAAGACTGTGTTTTTATTTGACTACAGGTTTGTGTCCGGCACAAACATCCCCATCCCCACACATTACTTTGCAGTGTTGACCAGCTGCAAGTTCAATGAGCAACCTGTAAGCGAGTGTGCTGGCGAGCTGCAGAGTGTTTCCTTCCTGCTACCTCACTTATCCCACAACTCGGAAAGCTGCAAAGTAAGGAACAGCAATGTTTACATAACCTTTTTAAGATTACACAATCCTCCTCTTCCATCCACCTCACATTACACCAGACAGATAAACTGAAACTCTTTGTACGGTTCAGTCCGAAACTGCCTCCCCTTGGCTGCCTTTCATGATCCTGAACAAAGCGGCAGTGTCTTCTGTACCCATGTGTAACAGTCAATATGTTCCCTTTTACTGACACTCAGGAAGTGAATTTACTGTGAGGTAATGAAAAGACCAAAATGAACCATTGTGTCTGCGGTCCAATCTTTGCCATTTATTACAAAAAAGTTGTCTTTGAATCCAACAGTGATTAAATAATTGTATGAAAAGGTCCTGATTACCTGCTAGTGCTACACTGATTTTGACATTAATTTCACCACAAAACGTAGGTTTCTAGAGGCTGTGTTTGTTGTGAGGTAGCGTTAGAGGTGAGACCAAAACCAAAGAATTCAGGAGGGTTCATCCCTTTGGATGCAAAAATGTGCTTTTATTTATAAAACGTTTTTTCCACATGAAATACTACGGTGGCCGACAGGTGCAAACACGCTACAACGACCCGAAACACTCAAAAACAATGCAAATATAAAAACAAAAATCTGCCAAAACACATAAACATTTTAAAACATCTTCACCAACATGACGAAACATGCGCAGGGTTTACTAAAAGCGCTGCAAATGAAAAAAATGCTGCAAAAAGCTCAAAACACACCGGAAACAGGGACACTAAAAAGTGACACACACAGCTGGGACTGCAGTGCTTGTTGACCTTTGGCAGTTATAAATTGGCCAACTGTCACTGTCACTGGAAATGTACCTAATATGTTGTATTGGCTTATTTTAACAATGTCATTGTATGATTCCTTACGAAATTATTGCAGATCTGCTGTAAGCTGGAAAGCTAACGTAGCTAACCTTGTCATTTAAAATATACTGAGAAAACACTTACAGATGAAACAGACTAACTCTGAAACAAGGACAGTTGGCCAACTCTATAATCCTAAACAAACCCTCCAGTCCGAGCTATGTGCATCACTTTTTAGTGTCCGTTGTGTTTTGAGATTCTAGCAGCATTTTTTATTTGCAGCGCTTTGCATTTGCAGCATTTTGTTGCAACACTAGTAAATCATGCGCATGTTTCAGTAAGTTGGTGAATGTTTTCTTAATGCTGCGCATGTGTTGTCATATTGGTGAAGATGCTTTCCTCATTTGCATTTTTTTGGGCACATTTGTATTCATTTATTTTCATCGTTTTTTAAACTGCAGCGCGTTTCTCCTAATGGAAATGTTTTGGGCAGTTATAATGCGTTTGCACCTGTCGACCACCGTAAAAAACGCTTACTCCTACTTATACTCACATACGCATGACTTTAACATGAATTTAAACCTGTGAAAAGATAAAAAAGACACGAGGCTAAACACTAATATTAAACGTATATGTTGAAAGTAAAAGCAAGACAAATACAATTAAATCATCATCAAAGGATAGAAAAGGTAATTACAAAGAACACACAAATATATAAACAGTATGTGAATAAACATTACTTCTCATTCCAGACATCATTGCATTTGGGAGGCAATAAATGATAACTCAAGCCCCATAAGACATAAGGATACACAAAGAAGCCTAGACCGTTCAGAATATTTCAATTTCTGGTAATCTTGCAATACAAGTCAACAAAATACAAAGATCTTGATGATTTATTGGACAAACCGATTGGTGAAGATACATTTTGTTCATAGTGAGGCTTAGTTGACTAACCAGCCCTAGCAGATACAGTACAGTACTACAGTATGCCAACTCTAGCCTTAGACCGTTCACAGAACAGGAAGCAATGCAAAGGAAAAAAATGTAACTAACACTTAGAAGAAAGACATATTTTGGAGACACATGATCACAAACCTACAGTGAAACTTCAATTGTTCACTTTTTATTTTGCACCGACAGAGTTCAGAAGCTGAATCTCAATGGGTGGAAGACCTCATGTGGTTCCATCAGGCACGACTCAGAGACGTTGAGTGGATCACAGGATTGGACTTTTACCAGGAGAGCGATCGACCAATCCCAGAGCTGCTAAAGGTGAAGACTCGCCCCACAGCTGCTATTCACAGAAAACTATAAAATTGCTATTTTCCACCGGGATAAATATATTATACTGTATCTGCTAAAGTAATGTAGTGAATAAATAGTCTTGAATTATGCTATCACTTTGTACTGAAGATTTGTGAGTGAAAATGCTTATTTAGTGGGAATGCTGATACAGCATTCCAACTACATGTTATTCGACGTACGAAATTCTTTATTATTCCGCCGGGTTATTTTGCGCCTCTTCTTCTCCCACATTCCACATCGCAGAAACTCCGTTCAAACATCAAAACGTTCAGCTCGGTCGGGAATCGATGGCTATTACTTTTCTCATTCATAACTTTCATAATTCCAGAGATACATCCCATAATTCATCAAATGTATAGCCTTCATATTTAAACCTGCCATAATTCCCAAACCCTACACTCCTGAGACATAATTTGTCATGACAAACGTAGGAAAACATCTCGTAGCTTGAAAAATGAAAAATAATTAAGCAAAATAATTAAACAAAATGCCTCTTGAGGGCATGAAGTGACAAAAACTTTCAACATGTCTCCATTAAAGCCAATTGTAAATTCAAGCTGATCTTTACTCACAGCATTAGCCGCACACCTTTAGTTAATCTGCCAAAAAGGCCACATTATTAACCCGAAAGTACACAAAAAGCACACTTCAGATGCTCAACTTCCTTCAGATGCTTCACGCGTTGAAATTTCACCGATATCTGTTACGGTTCTTCAACAAAACGTTCACATGTAAGAGGTTTATCTCTCATTCAGAACAATGAAAAGGCTCTCCTCTCCCTGATTACTGCACATCACCATGGAAACCTTTGATCTCTGGACACGTCGTTAGCTCAAATATAAACATCTGTGTCATGGAACACGATGATGTCATAACTCCAACTGACAAGCTCAGAGCAGCAGACTTCAGATAGTGGTTAATGCCTTCAACATGTCTATGTGCCATTTGTGAGTTTTCCTCAAAAGCTGTTGCCATGGCAACGCATCCCTCGCCGTAAAACACGATATTGCTATAACTCCTATGAAAATGGTCAAAAAGTGCTCAAACTTCACATGTGTGCTAGCAGTCCAGCCGTGAAGACATCTATTTGACAGTTTTAAGATTTCTTCAAATGCCGTTGCTTTGGCAACACAATGCTCACTATGAAACACGGTTTTCTCACAACTTCAGTTCAAATGCTCGAAATGGCCTAAAACTTCACAGGTTTGGTAACGATGCAGCCATCAACACATCTAAGCATATTATGGGGTGTCATCAAATGCCGTTGCCATGGCGACAGATCATTCGCCATCAAGTTAGTTAAAAAGTTTGCAGTTCAAATATTCTGCTGCTTTTCCAAGCCTTTTTACCTTCTTTTCTTCTCTCATCACACATTCAAGCCCCCAGTGTTCATGCATCATTTCAATCTAAATTCTTCACTTTCTTCTTACACATTACATTTCAGCATAGCAATTCAGCGTCAGCTTTTCAGCATAAAGCATTCCCACTAGCAATTTCTTCAGGAATTGCATTCTCTAGTTTATTTGTATTATTGAATCGTATTATTTTCCTCTTGGCATGATTTTTATCGTATTGATTTTATTTTAAAAACTGTAATTAAGGGTTATTTAATGCAAAACCCAAATAAGGTGTCACAAAATGGGAAGTTAAAGCATTAAAACAAATATAACCTTTATTGACCTCGCTGAACTTTTCATTTTAGTTGAAGGCTTTATGTAGAAGCATTAGAATAAAAATGTGGGCCAGTAAGAGTTTAAAAGGTCCATATTATTTATCAAAACATAAAACCAACAGTATCTCCAGTAGTGGTATGTAAGAATGTAATTATTTTTGGGATGAACAAACAATATTTCCACGGTTCCCTAAGGTTTGTACCAGTTACTCTATAAACATTCAAATGAATCAGCCATTAAATATTTTTAAATATAATATATGCTTGGCTATCAAAAATATTTCCATGTTTTTAGGGAAGAAAAGAGATGTGACAACTTAATTTAAATGTATGAGCTGACGGAGAGCGAACATTCAAGATAAATTAGCGGGTGCTAATGGAGCCTCGCAGATGGGGGTGCTGCAGCCCCCTCAGCACCCCCCCTTCCCGCGTCCATGGTGCTCAGGCTGAGTTCATGCTGAGTTTCACGATGTCTCGCTGTCTCGCAGACCCCACGCAGCAACCAGGAAACGACACCAGTAATACAGCTCACACTGTCCGCTCCTCACAGCAGCGAGCCGCGCAATATCACTGATGTTCCGCTGTAACGGTGGTGGACTCATCAGAACAGAGTGGGTGAGCTGACCAATCAGAGCACAGTGGGCTCATAGGGAGGGGGGGGCAGGAGCTCCAACAAGCCGTTTTGGACAGAGAGTGAATACACATACTATACAGAGATGCTGTATGAGAAACCAATGTCATTTTGGAACATTGAACAATGTAAATCTATTCTAGTAGACCTCAACAATGGAATTATGATCAGTAGAAATGGCCATGACATGGAACCTTTAAGATAAGATAAGGATAAGATAAATCTATGTGAATCACAGCAGGAAAATTCAGGTATTAGCAACAGCAGTAAGAGACAAGGAAGCACATAAGAGGGCAAATAAGAGTACACACAGAGACAATAAAAAGAAGAATAAATACAACAAAATGTAAAAAGAAAAATTCAGCATAAATGTAATCACGTAACAGGCTAACGTTAAAACCCAACTACATCACGATTGAATGGCTGCGCTTCAAAACTGTTAGGTAGCGTGGAAAAAGGTAGGACCCAAATGCAGAACAAAAGGAGGTAACAGGTCGAGAAACAAAAAATGAGCTTTATTTACAAAGCTGATCGTGACCAACATGGAGGGAGACAGGAAAAACCAACAATGAACCGACAAGGCACACAGGGGAAGACAAGACTAAATACAGAGAGGGGTAATCACAAGACAAGACACAGCTGGGGTAGGGGAGGCAGAAACACAAGGGCAACAGGTGAACACAATCAGACAATCAGACACACCAGGGAAACTAACGACAGGAAGGCAAACACAGGAAGAAGGAACAGAGAAGACACAAGGAGGAAAACATTTCAAAACAAAAGGTGGAAAATGAAAACATAAATACAAAACCGTAACAGAACCCCCCCCTCAAGGGACCGATTCCAGACGTCCCAAGAAAACCCCAAAAAGTCCAAAACCTCTAGAAGGGTGGGCGGAGGGGGCCCGGAGGAGGGACGCACAACCAGGACCAAAATGTGGGTGGAGGGGGTCCGGAGGACGGGCCCGGAAGGGGTCCCGGGTGGACGGCCCGGGGGCAAGGCAGAGTCCAAAAAGGGGCGAAGGCCACAGCGGGCGAACTCAGGGGCCCGGGCATGAGAGCGAAGGCAGTGGCTGGAAGAGTCAGGAGGCCGGGCTCGCGGGCGAAGGCAGCGCCTGGAAGAGTCAGGGGGCCGGGCTGGAGGGCGAAGACCGCGGCTGGGGAACTCAGGAGGCCGGGCTCAAGGGCAAAGACCGCGGCACTCAGGGGGCCGGGCTCGAGGGCGAACAAGAAGGCGGCGACGGGACAGCTCCGGAGGACGGGCAGGAAGGCGCTGACGGGACAGCTCCGGAGGCCGGGCAGGAAGGTGCTGACGGGACAACTCCGGAGGACGGGCAGGAAGGCCATGACGGGACAGCTCCGGAGGACGGGCAGGAAGGCGCTGACGGGACAGCTCAGGAGGACGGGCAGGAAGGCGCTGACGGGACAGCTCCGGAGGACGGGCAGGAAGGCGCTGACGGGACAGCTCCGGAGGCCGGGCAGGAAGGTGCTGACGGGACAACTCCGGAGGACGGGCAGGAAGGCGCTGACGGGACAGCTCCGGAGGCCGGGCAGGACCCGTTGTCGGCCGGACAGGAACCGGAGCCGACGGAACAGGCGTAGACGGGATCCTGGACATGACATGGACTGGTGTCAATGGAACCCCGGATGGAGCAAGGGCTGGTGTTGACTGGACCCCCAACGGAACAGGACACAGAGTTGGCAGGACCCCCGGTGGAACAGGTGTCGGCGGGACCTCCAACAGAACAGAACATGGAGCTGGCAGGACCCCCGGCGGGACAGGTGTCGGCGGGACCCCCAACAGGACAGGATATGGTGTAGGCATGAAATCTGGCGGAGCAGGTGTCGGCGGGACCCCCAACAGGACAGGATCTGGTGTTGGCAGGAAACCATTTGTGTTCTTGATAACTATGGACTGACTCAGCATGTGGCGGAGCCCACGCACAATAAGGGGGAACACTCTGGACTTAATTATCTCAAAGGGTCTGAATATCTCAAAGGTTGTGGTGACTGATGTTGCACTCTCTGATCATTCCTGTGTTTTCTTTGAGAGCTCTATTTCGGTTCACAAAAATGTTCAGAAAGAGGTAACCACAAAGCGATATTTAACTGAAAATACTAGGCAAATGTTTACTCATAATTTTTCATCCACACTTGCCCCTGCTAACATCTCAGTAAATGAGCTAGTAGATCATTTTAATTCAAAAATTTAAAATGTTATAGATACCATTGCTCCAACTAAGGTAAAGGAAGTGATTGGCAAGAAAATATCTCCATGGAGAAAGGCCATGACCGTGAGAACAGAAAAAAGAGAGTGTCGAAAAGCTGAACGCAGCTGGCGAAAAACAAATCTCCAGGTTCACTTTGAAATCTATAAAGAGAGACTTGGCCTTTATAATTTGGAATTGAAAAACGCACGACAGTCTTTCTTCTCTGACATCATTACAAAAAACAAAAACAACGCACGTGCCTTGTTTGCTACCGTCGACAGACTAACTAACCCCCCAGTGTCAGTAGCCTCTGAATTTCTATCCACCAGGGCATGCAATGATTTTGCCTCCTTCTTCACTGACAAAATTCAGAAAATTAGACAAGCAGTCAGTGCCTCTGCATCAGGTACAGCAAATGTGTTGTCCCTACCTAATATCAATTCAAACACCATGACACAATTCCATCAGATTAATGATAAAAACTTAGAGGACATTATTCAACTTCTGAAATCCTCCTCCTGCTGCCTTGATATTATTCCAACAGGATTTTTCAAAGATGTTTTTCATTGCATGGCCTCAGATCTACTTCATATACAGATGGAGCCTCTTATTTTGGACCCCAGCATACAGCTTCCTGCCGACTGCCAGCCAGTTGCCAGCCAGTTGCCTGCCAAAGACCAGTATTCAGGAATGTTAGGCCCTCCCACTATTCTCCAATTTCAGGGTTTAACCAGGAGATGGCGCTATATATTAAATAACTAAGACTTAGTTTTTCACAATAGAAAATGCAGATATTATATAAAAAACTAAAGTTAAAATCTTGTTTTTAATGCCCCAAGAGCAATAACATCTTGTCACAAGCTTTTTGGAAGAAAAAGACTGACTCAAGAGACCTGTAGTTGACTAATTACAGGCCTCAATAAAGTTCTGCCATTGGTTGTGAAAAACAACGGTGGACATAGTGGAAAGTGAAATTGACATTGTCGAATTTAATAAAAATACAAAATAATGTATCTGTGTACGTGTTTTACTATGTGATCTGCACTTATCAAACATCTAATTAAGGCGAGACACCCCAGGTGAATAGGGTATTTTTAACTTAAAGATATCAGCTAAATATTTCTCCAGTTAATTACTTACAATAAGGCAATTGTTTTTTGTATTACAAGTTTTCTGAAATAGCATGTTTAAATATCCAAATGAACCATTATCTCATGAAATATGCGCATATTTTAACACATTTCAGGAACCGAAATCTGAACTTTGGATAAAGCCAGGATCAAAATTATTGTTTCATTTTGTAGTCATATTAGTATCTAAGGCTTTTACAGAAGGGATTTTGGATATCTCTTTTTATCACTCCATAAATCAGAAAATACTGTCAACAGCCCTAAAATATCAATTTTCACCATGTTTTTAGGTATAAAATGTTATATAATTCAGGCTATGAATTATATATGACCAAACCCTTCTGTAAAAGCCTTCATAATATTGATAGGAATATAACTGGAAGGTTTGGTGTATGTAACTGCTGAGTGATTCTACAATTTAGGGTACATTCCATGTCCATTGATGTCCATTGATGATAATTATAATTATTCTAACTATTTTCTTCAAAAATATCATATTTTGCCTATTATTGGAAAGCATGTTATAATATCACACAAACATTATGTGCATCCTATGCTTTATTTAGCTTGAAATGTGTCATGATGTTCTTAAATTGTCAGTTTTTGCTATGTCCGTTTTTCAGTTGAGGGTGTCTTGGATTCAAAATAATGAATAAAAACCATTAAAGTAAATTTAAAAAATGATTCATTTATTTCAAAAGTCTAAATACTAAAGAATAATAACATATTTTTAATTGATTTCCCCCTTTAAATAATTTAAATATCTTAATATATGAATGTCCGCAAAAGTTCTGTCAACTATGTTACTAACAGAACTTCCCCCTTTAACTCAAAAATTGTTTGTCCCAATACCATGTCACCAGCATCACATGATGCCATGTTCCTCTTTGGCAGACATTTTGAACACACTGTGGTGATTGTCCTCTACATTTTTACAATATTTTATGTATAATAGCACATGGTCAATTAATATACTCATTGACAATCAACAATGTTACGTACATTGTTATGGTTTACAATTGTTTAATGATTTTAATTCAATTATATGTGCAAATGTGATGTTAACCTGTTCAAGAAAATGACATGTGGTCATCCAGGCAAGGCCTACCATTGAAATGATGGGTCAAAATAGGGAAATTGTCAACTAGGTTACCTGTCAACTAAGTTACCCAGTACTGTAATAACTGTAGTAACTTAGTTGACAGGTAACCTAGTTGACAATTTGTACGACATGTAGACGTCATTACACATCATTATCAATGGAATTTTGCACTTCTGCCTTGAAATTAACATAGTGCTGATGGTTAATAATGTGTCCAGTCAACTATGTTATTTGCGTCAAATGTTTGACTTTCATTGTCAACTATGTTGCACCTCATTTTTTCAAATTTAAAATATCTAAAATAGTGCTTCTGATATCCTTTATAGTATAATGTATATCTACACAGGTTGGAGTTTTACATGACATCTCTTAAAACTATCAAAATGACCTGTATGGTAGTTTTATAATACAAAATATCCCTAAACTTAATGACCCAATATACAAGCTGTTAATAAACTTTTCAATCAATTTCAAAAACAGTGCTGAACATATCACATGAAAAAACAAAACTTTAATACAATTATTTTTTAAACTTTAAAAAATCTTTGGATATATGGTAGAATAGACTCAAGAGCCTTTCAAATTTGATTTTACTTGAAGTGCAGGACTTAATCAAATGATTGTAATGACATCAAGTTTGTCCGTAACATAGTTGACAAACTGAGTAGTGAAAACATCCTTTCCCTTAAAATAAAAAAATATATAAAAATGTTTAAGCTTTGCAACTAGTGGATATGTTACACTGAGGAATATACTAACTTGAACCACTGATTGTTCTATCTATACATTTTATTTGGCATTAGTAAATAATTATGCACATTTACAGATATTTTACATGATATGAGTGATAACACGTGTTATAAGGGCTATTTCGCACAATAGGTGTGCCTTGAGATTTTTACTTGTCCTTTGGTGTGCCTTGGGCACAAAAAGTTTGGGAACCACTGCTGTAGAGAAATGTAAACGTTCACCATCCCCCACCCGCCTACTGTATGTTGCTTTTTGACATGTAAATGGGTAACTACCCCCCTCTGAGTGAATACCTGTTGTACCTGTCCGGGGCTAAGCCCATAGGACGATGCTCTGATGTCATCACCCTCGCACATTGGTCATATGTTTACAAAAAACGATGTTAACACTTTCTCGTTCTTAATATATGCTATATTTAGGGTCGATATGTGTTGAATTTACTTTAAAATAGCAGATCACTGTGATTCACTTCTCCGCGGCTCCTCCGTGCAGAGAGACCCCCCCCCGTTGACAATTCACGAGCGTCTAACTCTCTCCCCCCTGTGAAGAGATATCACAGGGGGGGGTTGGGACACACACATTCCGATGGCCAATTCGTTTTAAACAAAGAGTGGGGTGGGGGCTGGTGAACGGTATGGTCAATGTTTGTAAACACTGTGACATTTTGACTTTATTTGATCATTTCAGTTAAAAACTAACGTTCATATTTCATATTACTGTTTTGCCTGGCTGGACCTGTAATTTACAGGAAAGGAGTGCACGCTACTAAAGAGACACGCTACCATGGAAACCAAACAATGGTGTTGCTGTATTGAAGTCCGAGTGGAAACAGTCATATTTGGAGCGTTATGTTAGAATGAAACAGCGAGGTCGTGACTCACAAAAAAAAAGTGTTACTTCACTAACTGTAAGCTTGTCACTCAGAGTAACCTACAGTTAACTTAACTGTTGGAAAAGAAAGATTGATTGATTGATTGAAAAGTTTATTAACAGCTTGTATATTGGGTACAGTACAGTACAGCTCAAAACATACAATTGTTAAGGGGATGCAGACCAGAGAAAGACTTTCGTCTTGTTTACATCAGGGTCCCCCATTTCCAATTCATCATATCATTTAAGACATATAAGACATATTTGACATACAGATGGCTTATTTACAATTTACATACAGGTGGTTTTTTACATACAGATGGCTTATTTACAATTTTCATTTTAGATTTCGTTCTAATACATCCTAAACCAGAGTAGATCAGAGTTAGAGTGTGAACACACAGCTGAGAGCTGCCGTTTCATTCTGACTGTTTAAAAAACGGTAACAACGGACTATTTTTCTTAGCGGATGCATGTAAATTTAAATCAATACATAGAACTATGTTTTAAATCAATAAAAATATTTTCTAAATCCATAAAAGCATTTTAATTAATATTGGGAGTCATGTCGTTACTTTGTTGAGAATGTGGCCATGTAATAAGCGGGGTAATTTGCAGCGACTTGGTCATTATGGGGAAAAATAACACCCAGGGATCAAGATCCCTCCGCGACGCGGAGGGATCAGTAATTTTTAGTGAATTACTGAGTTTAGGCACGTTAATAACATTTTAATGAAGTTGAATACAGTATATTCATATTTGTCAGTGATTTCATGTCAATTCGGCGAACATAAACGATTAAATTAGGATTAAAAATCGAGAGCCGGCTGCTGTTCGTTACGGTAACCCAACTAGGACACTTGACACAGTGGCTTTTGGCAAAGCACACAAAGAAAACAAAAAAAACCGAGAGAGATGAGTTATTGTTATTACAACGTGACTTCACTATTATTTAACAACTATTTTTATTGGGTTCTTTTATTTGGGGTTAAGTACATTGTCAGAATAAGTGAGAAATGGATTTAACTTCTGTTAGACAGCTATCATACTGAATAAATATTTATGCAAAAATGTATGGCATTAATAATGTATATCTAATTACATTTAAAAATGTATGGCATTAATAATGTATATCTAATTACATTAACTGTGAATGTCTTTCATTTTATTTAAAATGAAATAAAATTACATAAAACATTTTCCATAAAAAAGTTGATTCAAGAACAAATCAGTACTTTTCTTATATGACTATTATTGCTAAATTTGAAAGGTCTTTACCAGCTTTGGAATTATATATATATATATATATATAGCACCTTCTGCCATCCCATCTCTACTGACATATGGATCTTAACAAAGATCCGCTATACATTAGTACCAGATATACTGTACACGGACATTTTAGTGAACCAGACCAGCTGTTTCCGCCGGGTCTTCGCTTCCCGGGCATCACGTTGTTTACAAGTGTGTTCAGATGCTAAATGACAAGTGCAAGTGACAATTGTTGTCGTCTTCTCTGTGAACGTTTTTTTCTCCGTTATTTTGCCATTTTCAGATTTAAATTTCGAGCGGAAAGCTAACCAGGAAGTAATAATTACTTAAGCGGAGAACGGAGAAAGTAAACGTTACAGCAGGCATAACAACAGCCGGTGTTTATTTTATTATAATATATATCATTTGTTTTAAAGCTCAATATATAGTTCTATCCGTGACATATGGATCTTAACAAAGATCCGCTATACATTAGTACCAGATATACTGTACACGGACATTTTAGTGAACCAGACCAGCTGTTTCCGCCGGGTCTTCGCTTCCCGGGCATCACGTTGTTTACAAGTGTGTTCAGATGCTAAATGACAAGTGCAAGTGACAATTGTTGTCGTCTTCTCTGTGAACGTTTTTTTCTCCGTTATTTTGCCATTTTCAGATTTAAATTTCGAGCGGAAAGCTAACCAGGAAGTAATAATTACTTAAGCGGAGAACGGAGAAAGTAAACGTTACAGCAGGCATAACAACAGCCGGTGTTTATTTTATTATAATATATATCATTTGTTTTAAAGCTCAATATATAGTTCTATCCGTGACATATGGATCTTAACAAAGATCCGCTATACATTAGTACCAGATATACTGTACACGGACATTTTAGTGAACCAGACCAGCTGTTTCCGCCGGGTCTTCGCTTCCCGGGCATCACGTTGTTTACAAGTGTGTTCAGATGCTAAATGACAAGTGCAAGTGACAATTGTTGTCGTCTTCTCTGTGAACGTTTTTTTCTCCGTTATTTTGCCATTTTCAGATTTAAATTTCGAGCGGAAAGCTAACCAGGAAGTAATAATTACTTAAGCGGAGAACGGAGAAAGTAAACGTTACAGCAGGCATAACAACAGCCGGTGTTTATTTTATTATAATATATATCATTTGTTTTAAAGCTCAATATATAGTTCTATCCGTGACATATGGATCTTAACAAAGATCCGCTATACATTAGTACCAGATATACTGTACACGGACATTTTAGTGAACCAGACCAGCTGTTTCCGCCGGGTCTTCGCTTCCCGGGCATCACGTTGTTTACAAGTGTGTTCAGATGCTAAATAAAAGTTTAGCTTGTACTTTTGATACCCCGCCTCTCGGCACCACAACATCCAGTTTACTGTATTTCACATGAGCGATGTCGAACATTGAAAAGTCCTTATAAAATCTCTGTTATTAGATCAGTACTTTTCTTATATGACTATTATTGACTTGAACACTGAGAATGTATTTATTAACTTCAGACATTTGAAATATTTGAAATCAGATGAAAACAAACTGTAACGGACCCTGCCGTGTTATCTATGATTACTATGCCTTACTGTACATTCATAATTTCAGCCGGAGGGAGGTGGGCGGCGCTGCGGAGGAGCAGATTGCGAGTGAGGTGCCTGTTCTAAACGAACTATTCCAGCTGTTATAAAGCATTAAATAAAAAGTAAGCAAGGAATACAGAATGTTTCGTTACGTAACTTTGTTGAGAATGTGGCCATGTACATGTAATACATGGGATCATTTGCAGCGACTTGGTCATTGTGGGGAAAAATAACACCCATCCTGATCGTTTCAATGAAGTTGAATACAGAATATTCATATTTGTCAGTGATTTCATGTCAATTCGGCGAACATAAACATCAATGATGATGATTAAATTAGGATTAAAAATCGGGAGAGCCGGCTCGTTCGTTTTTTCCGACTAAACAACATCTATTATTTAGAAGTTGATTTCACATGACTCCAGTGTGGAACCCCACTGCACCCCCTGGTGGATCAATGATCCATTGCAGCTGGCTTCACAATAATTAAATGTATTTATCATGGGGGCGGTATCAAGTCTGACTGGGGGCCGGCCGGCCATCACGGAACGTGCACGAACCGATCACGACCCTCGCACTTTAAACTGTCCAAAATAAGACGCTTCATCTGTAGTAAACACATCTTTTCACTCAGGTATTTTTCCAGAGGCCCTGAAAACTGCAGTCATTAAACCGCTCTTAAAAAAGAATAATCTTGATGCTTCAGTAATGAACAATTACAGGCCCATATCAAACCTGCCATTTCTAGGTAAAATCATTGAAAAAGTAGTTTTTCAACAGTTGAGTAACTTCTTGCATTTAAATAACTCTTTGGATGTGTTCCAGTCAGGATTTCGTCCAAACCACAGCACTGAGACTGCTCTTGTAAAGGTCTTCAATGACATCCACTTAAACACAGACAGTGGCAGAACTTCAGTGTTAGTATTATTAGATCTCAGTGCTGCGTTTGACACTGTTGACCACAACATATTACTAGACCGACTAGAAAACTGGGTGGGACTTTCGGCAACAGTTCTAAATTGGTTTGAGTCCTACTTAAAGGACAGAAAAAACTTTGTTTCTATAGGTAAATACACATCTGAGTGGACAAATATGACATGTGGGGTACCTCAAGGCTCCATCTTGGGGCCTCTTCTCTTTAACATCTACATGCTACCACTGGCTCAGATAATGAAAAATAACAAAATAAGTTACCATAGCTATGCTATTGCTATGGTTGCTGGTTTATAAAGCTTTGAATGGTTTAGGCCCAAAATACATGTCTGACCTACTGCTAAATTATGAACCATCCAGAACTCTCAGGTCTTCAGGGACTGGTCAGCTTTCTGTCCCCAGAGTCAGAACTAAACATGGTAAAGCAGCATTCAGTTATTATGCTCCAAATATCTGGAACAAACTCCCAGAAACCTGCAGGGCCGCTGCAACTCTTACTACTTTTAAATCCAGGCTGAAGGCTTTTTTTTTTGCCGCTGCTTTTAATTGAACTATTCACATCTTAAACTGCACTGTAACTTTTATCCATGTATTTTTTCTTTTAATGTTTATTTTATTATCTTTTCTTTTTAATGACTGATTTTAAATGCCATTTTCTTAATGTCTTCCATTTTTGTAAAGCACTTTGAATTGCCTTGTGTTGAAAGGTGCTATATAAATAAACTTGCCTTGCCTTGCCTAGTGGTCGTGTAAGAAACAACAATTTGCGGCATATGGGCTGATGCTCCCGTTGATTGCAAACGCTCCGGAGGGTCGTATATTCACAAATAACCCTCTCTGGAAAATCCTAAATTGTAGAATAGTTTGGCCATTAAAATGCTTTTTGATTAGATTTCTAGCGAGAAGTGTATATTGTACTTTTAGAATCCAGGTCCAGTGGATGTGTAGGATCTATAGTTTGATAGATATTACGAAGATGATTTGAGGTCTTGCCAGGAGAACGTGTATATATTACTTCTTTCCCCTATTAATTTCTATTGACGGCAGCGTCCATGTAAAGTTGGCGTCAACCCTCACGGGGTGAAAACAGTATTTCCGGTATCGAAGTTTTCATAATGAAACCGGAAGTATTCCCCTCACTGTCAAATAATTTTACAGCGATATCTGCCGTACTCATCCACTAAAAAACATCAGTTTATCGTTGTTAATTGCACAACATTGATTGGTTTAAATTGTGTACAATGCTTTTGTATTTTTAACCTTCGATTCCGAGAAACAAATAGTTTTTTCTGAGTTTAGGATGGCCGAAGACACTACGCTACCCATAATCCTCAGCTATCGTTTGGGACTACAACATCCGCTTTGCTTGACAAACCCCGTGATTAGTCCTCAAGCCCTGTGATTGGATGTTGGAGTGGCAGTGCGCCAAGGTTACGCCAAGCGTCAAACAGCTCTTTGAAATGGAATGAAACCACGGCAGACGATCCAAAACTGGACTCGAACGGGTCCAGCCTCACCACCCATAACTACACATGCTGGATAATAGAGAGGCGAAGTCCCTCCCCTTCCGGTGGGACTTATGGGACCTTATTTCCGAAAAAGTTTGTATTGAAGTCAATGGAGAGAGAAAGATTATCTTTCGATCCCGTTTGAATTGTGCCACGAATTACACATATGATGTTTGTCAATCTTAAATAATAATTTCCATGTCAAAAAAGTCACAGTTTGTCGTAAAACTGTTGAAATATAAGACTATGAAAAATACGCAACTAGAAAGACTACAAATCCCAGAATCCCGGTCCCGCATGCTGGCTCTTACGGAACCGACTAACTCCCCTTGTGTGTATGTACAGCTCTCAACATGCCCAGACGTGATTTTCACCTCTTTTAATACTTTTCGCCTCATTCTGAAAGAAAGAAGTGAAATGTGCCAACGTGACGGCCGTCTTGGTGTGTGGTGCAAGACGGGAGATGTAGTTCATTGAGCGGTTTCACAAAAAAAAGTGTTACTTCACAGTTTTACGACACATTTTTATTTTTTTGACTTGTAAAATTATCTTTTAAATTGACAAACATCATATGTGTAATTCGTGGCACAATTCAAACGGGATCGAAAGATAATCTTTCTCTCTCCATTGACTTCAATGCATAACTTTTCCGAAATAAGGTCCCATGGAGCTCAACCGGAAGGGGAGGGACTTCGTCTCTCTATTGTGTTTCGCAACATGTTCTTTGGCACGTCTCTACTGGGAATTGTAGTTTTAAAAGACGTTTTCGTATTTCCCATAATTAGAAGTTGCCAGTATTAAACTGTGTACATCCCTGGAGGTTTAGGGGATGGGAAACACATTGGTGTTATCAAATTTAAAACATATAATTAATAAATGGGTGAAAATTGCTTGTGTCCATAATGGGCAGCATTAATATACCCACATGACAGCTAAGGTCAGGATAGCTTTATTTAATACTGTCTGTGACCCCTCCTGTTGTTAATTGATAAGCCCGAAACATGCACTTGTCAAGGTTCGGAGGCACATTTTGCAAATATGGCAGTAGCCATCGATCATCTTAAGATGAGATAAGATATGCTTTATTGATCCCAAGTTGGAAAATGTTTTTGTTACAGCAGCATGTACTACATGAAATGTATTGTTACTTTGTAATTCTACTCCACTACAATTCAGAGGTTAACCTGGTATTTTTACTCCACTACATTTATTTTAGTTACTTTGCAGACTCTGATTAATGATGTGAAATATATACAACCCTTAAAGCAGACTTTTGTTACACCTGAGTGAAATTCAGGGAAGTTGATTGTCAAGTGCCAAAATAAACTATGCAATATATTAGACGTTAAGTACTTTGTCAGGCTTAATATTTATCTGTAGATACCCCCAACGTTTTTTTCTTATTCAAAAGAAGACCTTAAAGTATTCTTTAATGTTTAAATAAGGCCTTATTAGTTTGTCTGTTTTGCACATCCTCCTATCTTTGGACGTCCTGCACTAAACTGTTTTATTGTAGAGATCACTACAGTATCTTCTTGATATTTTCTATTCTATATTTCTATCATTGACCTCCTACTTTCCCCCTATGTAGGCTACTCTTAATATGTAAATGTTTTCATCAAATATAACATATTCAACAAAAAAATTCAATAACGTGCTTTAACCACTAGGTGGTGCAGGTTAAAAAACGGTCAAGTTTACAGTGTTAACACAATAAATTATACTTTCCAGTATAATTTCCAGTTTAGTTTATGACAGATTTATTTTGTTATCCACACATATATTGTTTCGATATTTGTAACACCAAACCGACAGCAAATATGGTTTTAACATGACCCAGTGGTCTGGTTAATAAAACATAATAATATCAAACATAATATTACTATTAACTTTATTGTGGAATTAAAACAGAACGGTAAAGAAAAATACAGTTTCAGTCACTCGATTCGAAGCTTATGCATTGTACCATGAACCTGTACTGTATATACCTGTATCAGTCAACTGGTGAGGAGTTGGAAAGGTAGTTTCTGAAGATGTTACAAATAACACACGGCATACAATGCCATAATAACTTTGTATTATTAGTGTAAGACACTTATGTATGTATAACATCTGAAGATGTGTAGTTTTATTCATGTTTTCACATACAGTAATTGTACAGGATATTGCTATATTATTTCACATGTTTTACTTCTACACATTAATATCTGATTTGTAAAACATCACCGACAGAAAGGTATATCCGTCATATCTTTAAAAACTACAAGTCCCAGTCTATCAGCTGTGCACCTTTATGGTGTAAATACCCAATCTACCAATTGGATCAAATATAAAAGTCAGCTGAATTACTATTGATACTGCAAGGAGACGTATTGTGTGAAGAAAAATTGAAGATGTTGTTTAATTGCTGATATATTTATGATTCAAGTCACATATTCAGTTTCAGGAGCATTTCTTCCAGTTTGTCTAGAAGTCTTCAAATCAGGGCTCTATAAATAAAGAACTACGGCAGATGTGTAATATTTAATGCAGCCGAACCGTGTATTACAGGATAAACTGATGTTTTTTAGTGGATGAGTACGGCAGATATCACTGTAAAATCATTTTGACACTGAGGGGAATACGGTTTTATTATGTTGACACTAACTTTACATGGACGCTGCCGTCAATAGAAATGAATAGGGGGAAAGACGTAGTATATACACTTTCTCCTGGCGAGACCTCAAATAATCTTCGTAATATCTATCAAACTATAGATCCTACACATCCACTGGACGTGGATTCTAAAAGTACAATATACACTTCCCGCTAGAAATCTAATCAAAAAGCATTTTAATGGCCAAACTATCCTACAATTTAGGATTTTCCAGGAAGGGTTTATATGTGAATATACGACCCACCGGAGCGTTTGTAGTCAACGGGAGCACTAGAGGTCGAAAACTTTAAAACGTGATTATAGGTCGTAATAAGCGCTTGAACAATCGACCTATTTGGTCGTATGAGTTGGAGGACTTGTTGAGCCTTTCAGCTATAATGCCCAAATCAACAAAGTAGGATGAGGCATAGGCCTACATCTCCCTTGACATATAACGTGGTCGGCGGAAAGATCTCTCTTTCTCTCTCTCTCTGGGGGGGGGGGGGGGGGGGGGGGCTCACAGACTCGCTGCAGCGCCACGCTCACAGAGATCCGCCGGTGGAGAACAGAGCGTTCAAAAGTGACAATCTACAGAACTCGATGTGGTCAATGCTCATTCGCCATAAGTATTTTCGCGTAAACACAAGCAATCTGTCCATCAGCTGGCCAAAAGGCATCATATTCATACGGAGAAATGCACCGTTCCTTAACATCCTTAAAGAGGACCTATCATGCAAAATGCCCTTTTTGATGTCTTTTATACATAAATATGTGTCCCCGGTGTGTCAGGGAACTCACGCAGCGTCAGAAAATAAAACCCTCTATTTTTTCCTCTGTACCCAAATCTCTAAAAACGGGGCTACAACGGAGCTGAACCAAGAAATAAAAAGGAACTCACCTTGTGGTATAACCGGCAAGAGAGAAAGCCTTTGAGCTCCATACTGTTTCAGAAATAATCCTTGATAATCCATGATATGGCGTTTCATCACCGCAGTATCTGCCGGTAGAATCTCCCGCATGAACTCAGCCCCCTCCTTTTTTTTTAATCAAATTTTTTTTTTTTTAAAGCTTTATACCCAAATCAGCACTTTTGAAACAGGAAGTGAAATGGAGGGATATTAGGCATGGCTAGAATGGGTGATCTTTTTGGAATTTTGAGCAAAACACTTCATACTGTAGACATGTTTTTTATATATCTTTATATATCTGAGACCTATGCTATTGCCTAAAAATAGCATGATAGGTGACCTTTAACTCTGAGTTCTGTTGCCCCAATTACGTGTAAGGTGGGAGAAATACTCAGATCAAGTAAGTAAAAGTTGTAGGCCTATACTGCAGGAGCTTGTAAATTTACTCCAGGTGGAACTAAAGTCTGATTTAACCCTTGTGCCCTCCTCGAATTTTCAACCTTTCGACCCCTTCGTGGCAAAAATGTACACGCCCATAATAACTGCTACTAAATCATCATACATCAACATTTCTTTCTACTTTTTTTTTCATGAATCACTTAAACAACTTATAACGTACTCAAAACTACCAAACATTCAATAATTTTCTGGATTTTAACCCTTTAAATGCCTGTTTAATTATTTGAATTATTTCATTATTTATGACAAAAAACACAAAAAATGAATTTTTTTCAATATAATAATTAGTAGAGGGATGGAACTTTGGTGGTTATTAGAGTCTTGGATGTGTCAAAGATTAGCAACAAAATTTATTTGACTGCATTATTATTTTTTACGTAGTATCAGATACTACCTCTGGACACCTTCGTGGCAAAAATGTACACGCCCATAATAACTGCTATTAAATCATCATACATCAATATCTTTTTCTACTTTTTTTTTCATGAATCACATATACAACTTCTAACGTATTCAAAACTACCAAACATTCAATCATTGGCAGGATTTTAACCCTTTAAATGCCTGTTTAATTATTTGAATTATTTCATTTTTTCTTACGAAAAAACACAAAACATAATTATTTTTCAATATAATAATTAGTAGAGGGATGGAACTTTGGTGGTTACTAGAGTCTTGGATGTGTCAAAGATTAGCAACAAAATTGATTTCACTGCATTATTATTTTATACGTAGTGTCAGATACTACCTTTGGACCCCTTCGTGGCAAAAATGTACACGCCCATAATAACTGCTATTAAATCATCATACATCAACATTTCTTTCTACTTTTTTTTTCATGAATCACTTAAACAACTTATAACGTACTCAAAACTAGCAAACATTCAATCATTTTCAGGATTGTAACCCTTTAAATGCCTGTTTAATTATTTGAATTATTTCATTATTTATGACAAAAAACACAAAAAATGAATTTTTTTCAATATAATAATTAGTAGAGGGATGGAACTTTGGTGGTTACTAGAGTCTTGGATGTGTCAAAGATTAGCAACAAAATTGATTTCACTGCATTATTATTTTGTACGTAGTGTCAGATACTACCTCTGGACAACTTCGTGGCAAAAATGTACACGCCCATAATAACTTCTATTAAATCATCATATATCAATATTTCTTTCTACTTTTTGTTTCATGAATCACATAAACAACTTATAACATACTCAGAACTAGCAAACATTCAATACTTTTCTGGATTTTAACCCTTTAAATGCCTGTTTAATTATTTGAATTATTTCATTATTTATTAAAAAAAAACACAAAAAATGAATTTCTTTCAATATAATAATTAGTAGAGGGATGGAACTTTGGTGGTTATTAGAGTCTTGGATGTGTCAAAGATTAGCAACAAAATTGATTTGACTGCATTATTATTTTTTACGTAGTATCAGATACTACCTCTGGACACCTTCGTGGCAAAAATGTACACGCCCATAATAACTTCTATTAAATCATCATACATCAATATCTTTTTCTACTTTTTTTTCATGAATCACATAAACAACTTCTAACGTACTCAAAACTACCATTTTCAGTTTCGATTTTAACCCTTTAAACGCCTGTTTCATTATTTTCATTATTTCATTTATCTCAAAAATGCCTCATTGACTTCCATTCAGACCACATTTGTTGATCTCATTGCCATTGCAGTATAAAACCATGCATTTTGTAATGTCAGCATTTCATTTAGAAGAAAAGTAGTGATATTTGATATTTCTACTCTATTCCAACAGATTAAACCATTTTCCCACTGTAGGCCGATGCATTAAATTCTTACATTTTTGCCAGTTATATTATGGAGCCGTGTGACTACCAGGGGGCCCCGAGAGTGGTGTGTGTGTGTGTGTGTGTGTATGTATATGTATGCGTGTGCGTGTGCGTGTGCGTGTGTATATGTGCGTGTGTGTGTGTGTGTGTCATTTCCAGCAGCAGACTAGCAGGTCCTGCAGCATGTGACCTGGTGCTCTCAGGTGATAGAACAACATTTTTTTAGGCCTGTGCACAACCAGCACACACCTCTCCTCCCTCTCCGTGTGTGTGTGAGAATCTGTAAGCATGCACAGATCATTTCATGGGAACAAAAGGCCATCTTTTGAGGGATGTGTTTGATGTGTCTTTGAAGAGCTGCTTGATTACTCAAAAACAAAAAACAAATGTTAGTCTGTTTATGCACCTGACTGCCAAAGATAAACATGCAGTTTGACCAAGGGCTTATTTCATTAGTGAGCAGAGAAGGAGAAAGACCTGGAGCAAAGAGAAGGAACTCAAATGAAGAAGCTTTTCAGTGCAGAAGAGACTTCAGAAATAATCTTGCAGCCTTCTTCTGCCAGCGAGCTGCAGGACTCATCTGAAGAAGACACAAGGTTCGAGCTGGGGTCTGACACTGAATGCTCTCTGGAGTCTGACACTGAATGCTCTCTGGAGTCCAGCATTTCTTTGAGTTCCTCTGACCCTTCATCTGAAAGTGGAGAGGACACTGAGGGTCCAGCCCACAGTGAGGGGACAGAGAAGAACGGAGGTCGTTCTCCCAGGAGCTGGGGAAAACCAGGGTGTCCTCACAGATTGTGAGAAGAAAGCCCCCCGTGGTGGTGGATGGTGGGCCGGACCCTCAGTGTCCTCTCCACTTTCAGATGAAGGGTCAGAGGAACTCAAAGAAATGCTGGACTCCAGAGAGCATTCAGTGTCAGACCCCAGCTCGAACCTTGTGTCTTCTTCAGATGAGTCCTGCAGCTCGCTGGCAGAAGAAGGCTGCAAGATTATTTCTGAAGTCTCTTCTGCACTGAAAAGCTTCTTCATTTGAGTTCCTTCTCTTTGCTCCAGGTCTTTCTCCTTCTCTGCTCACTAATGAAATAAGCCCTTGGTCAAACTGCATTTTTATCTTTGGCAGCCAGGTGCATAAACACACTAACAGTTGTTTTTTGTTTTTGAGTAATCAAGCAGCTCTTCAAAGACACATCAAACACATCCCTCAAAAGATGGCCTTTTTTTCCCATGAAATGATCCATGCATGCTTACAGATTCTCACACACACACACACACACACACACACACGGAGAGGTAGGAGAGGTGTGTGCTGGTTGTGCACAGGCCTAAAAAATTGTTGTTCTATCACCTGAGAGCACCAGGTCACATGCTGCAGGACCTGCTAGTCTGCTGCTGGAAATGACACACACACACACACACACACACACAAACACACGCACATACATATACACACACACACACACACGCACACACACACATACATATACATACATACACACACACACACACCACTCTCGGGGCCCCCTGGTAGTCACACGGCTCCATAATATAACTGGCAAAAATGTAAGAATGTAATGCATCGGCCTACACGGAAACTTGTGTAATCTGTTGGAATAGAGTAGAAATATCAAATATCACTACTTTTCTTCTAAATGAAATGCTGACATTACAAAATGCATGGTTTTATACTGCAATGGCAGTGAGATCAACAAATGTGGTCTGAATGGAAGTCAATGAGGCATTTTTGAGAGAAATGAAATAATTAAAATAATTAAACAGGCATTTAATGGGTTAAAATCCTGCCAATGATTGAATGTTTGGTAGTTTGGAGTACGTGAGAAGTTGTATATGTGATTCATGAAAAAAAAGTAGAAAAAGATATTGATGTATGATGATTTAATAGCAGTTGTTTTGGGCGTGTACATTTTTGCCACGAAGGTGTCCAGAGGTAGTATCTGACACTACGTACAAATTAATAATGCAGTCAAATCAATTTTGTTGCTAATCTTTGACACATCCCAGACTCTAATAACCACCAAAGTTCCGTCCCTCTACTAATTATTATATTGAAAGAAATTCATTTTTTGTGTTTTTTTTTAAGAGAAATTAAATAATTCAAATAATGAAACAGGCATTTAAAGGGTTAAAATCCTGAAAATTATTGGATGTTTGGTAGTTTTGAGCACGTTAGAAGTTGTTCAAGTGATTCATGGAAAAAAAAGTTTAATAAAATATTGATGTATGATGATTTAATAGCAGTTTCTATGAGCGTGTACATTTTTGCCACGAAGGGGTCCAGAGGGTGCAAAATGCATCACGAGAGTATACAAAACATGTAAGAGTAAACGACATTGGATTTCAAAAATTTGACTCAAAAGAAGACTTCTTGCAAAAATCCATGCCAAAAGCTGTAACACAGCTGAAATGAACACCAAATCAAAAAGAAAAGTCAGGAAAAATGTACAAAAATGCCCGAGGAGGGCACAAGGGTTAAGACTTGATTATATTTCACATCATTAATCCACATCTGTAAAGTAACTAAAGGTATTAAATACATGTAGTGGAGTAAAAGTACACCATGTGGGTTACCTCTGAACTGTAGAGTAGAAGTACAAAGAAGCAAAAGTGGAAATACTTAAGTACCTCAAAATAAGTACAGTACTTGAGTAAATCTACTTAGTTACAACCATCACTGCAGGTATGTGTGCTAGCACTAGCAGCCCATAATTCACGCTATACATAAAATAAATCAATGTTTATTCTGTTAATAATTGTTTCAATTAGGCCTCATTATTTCACAGCGGCACAGATCATCTGCCAATATAAGCACATTTGTTCATGTCCATCCATAATAAAATATAAAATTATAGTTGGATCTTTTTGTCTTGTTATTATTAGCAGAGAAAAAGTAATGTTTGTACAACTATATACATTTAATTCTACCAATCTATGTTGGAACCGGGTTAGGGGGGGCTCCAAAATATTGCCAATTACCCAAGGGGGGCCTGACTGAAAAAGGTTGGGAACCACTGCTTTACATTTTCATTTCTTTCCTCGTCAATAAACATTTTTATCAATAGGTCTCTCCTGATTGAAATAAAATGGGGTTACATGCAAATGGCAAATATGACTACAAAAGTTGTCAGGGACATTAAACATTATATTTGTAGCCTAAATTCTGGCGATTGCATTCATGCTTAAAAAATCATAAATAATGATTTAATAATGACTATTTTGTTGAACCAAAACTTTAAAGTGTGCACTTCAGGAGCTGTGTAATCAAACTAGTTAGTTCCACTAGGATGTTTCTGTGAATTGCCAGAAATAACCTTAATTGGTGTTGAATGGCTATTTTCAAGATGATGAATTTTTTTTTCTATTTGGATATACAGTTTGTTAACATGCAGGGATCTTCTTCTTCGAGTCCGTAGCAATCTCAGATGTCATTCTGCCAGTATCGGGCACAGGCCACAGCTGATGGGGTAGGTTCTGCCAGGTCTTCTGGACTGCACCGGGGGGCTTGAGCAGGCATACTCTGCTGTAGAGAAACACAGGGCCATGGCAGTTGCACGGATTGTTGGTGGATCTGCGCCCCACTTGGAGTTCACTAGTTTGCGCAGGATGTTGTTGCGGGTGTTGACCTTGGCTTTGGTGTTCTCCAAGTGTTTCTTGAAGGAGAGTGTCCTATCCAGTGTAACACCAAGATACATGGGATGCGTATGGTTGGACAGTTTGTGGCCATCCCAGGTGACCCAGGTGACGCTCAGTTCTTTTTTAGCGTCTCGGTTCCTCAGGTGGAATCTGCATAGTTGGGTTTTTGATGGGTTGGGTTTCAGGTGGTTGTTATTGTAGTAGCTTGACATTTCTTGGAGGGCACTTTGAAGGACAGGCTCAATCTTCTGGAGGTCTACTTGTTGGGTGGTGATGCAGAGGTCATCTGCGTAGATGAAACGCTGGCATTCTGGGGGTAATGACTGGTCGTTTGTGTATATGTTGAACAGGAGGGGGGCCAGTACGCTACCTTGTGGGAGGCCGTTCTTTTGGGCTTTCCACTTGCTCCTCTGGTCATTTAACTGGACGTAGAAGCACCTGTTGTTGAGGAGGCTTTTGATGACTTGACACAGATTCAGGTCACCAGTCATGTCCAGTAGTTTCCTGACCATTGTACGGTGTTGGACAGTGTCATAGGCAGCAGAAAGATCTATGAATGCTGCTCCAGTTATTTGTTTTCCTTCAAACCCATCCTCAATGTGTTGGGTGAGGTTGAGTAGCTGTCCAGCACAGGAGCGGCCAGGGCGGAAACCAGCTTGGTCTTTTGTCAGCTTGGCGTCAATAGGCGCGTTCACACCAAGTACTTTTCCCACAATAGTTCATGAGAACTCAGTTCATGAGGACTAAACTGTGCCAGGTGTGTCGTATGCACACTAAATAGGCTCAGCAGTTAACACACCTTTATTATATATCCTCCTGAGAGCAACTGCATCCGTCTGCCATGAACCCTACAGAAACCTACGTGTTAGTTTTGGCCTATAGTGGCCTCCATTTGTGTCGTGTAAAATGGGGGAAATCAAAAGTTAGCAAATCCCCATGTCATGTTCATAAAAACATTTAGTTTTAGGTCAAATAATTATTGCACTGCTCTGAAACTCACTACACTAACTCCTAAGATGTTCCCTTACTATAATTAAAAATATTGAACTCACAACACTGGTAATAACAAACTTAACCATTTCTCTTTCTATAAATAAATAGTGCTTGTGTTGGACGCCATTTTGAAATACAATGAAATTATCTTTTTGAAAGCCACAATAAATAAAGCTTCGCCAGTTTATAACCGATGAAACATGATGTTATCAGAATAATCAGAGCTGGCCCGACCCATTAAGCGACATTAGCGGCCGCTTAGGGCCCCGCAGCCACTAAGGGCCCCCTAGCAAAAATTGGAAAAAAAAAATGAATTTTTTTTTTTTTTAACTCAGTACACCGTTTTTTATCTCAGTACACCGTCGCCGTGATAAGTATGTTTAATTAATTGTGTTAATATGCCTAGATTGCCTACTCTCAAAGTCATGTATTATATTATTGAGTCAATCATATAATACATTAACCGTGCTTTACCTGAACCTCATCATGACACTAGAGAGGACGGCAGGAATGTAATTTCCCGTGTTCAGTGAATGCAACAGAGGCAAGGCACCAGACCAACCAGAGAGTTGAATGGAAATAAACATCTGTCTTATTGGCTGACAGGTACCTATCCTGTGAGCTGTGACAATGTTTAAAATAAACTGTCAGTCTCAGACTCAGAGTTTTTGAAGATGGACATAAGAACATTTGTTCTTAAAAAAGATGACAATTCTCAAGTGGTGATTCACACAACAACCCCAGAGCCAGGAGAAATTACAGCTACGTTGACGTTACTTTGAATCGCGGGGGTAAGCTAAACCGTTAGCAAGTAGCTATAGCTAGCCAGATATATTGAATAAACACTTTGTCATACAATCTAAATGTAATGTTTTTTAGCGTTACCTGGTGATTTCAAAGAAAGCTCTCTGGGAAATGTTGACTTACTGTTCGACATGAAGCTAGAAGCTACCTTACAGTACACAGTTGATCCTGAGTCCTGTCAGTTAAAGTGTTTCATAGTTAGCTTAGCTAAGCATCAACCTAGCACTGAAATATATGGATGTTCAACCCAGTCTCACGGCATTTCGTGTTATAGTAACGAAATTAATGTAATCTATTGATTCGTGTTCACCAACACGATTTTCGCATTTTTTTCGTGTCACACAGCGATTTTAAAAGCAATGTATTTCTATTGGTAGTATGTTTCGTGCCTGCACCACGTCTTTTTGTTCGGTCGGGTCTTGGAATACCAGAAGCTGTGTGGTTCATAAAAAAAATGTCTTACTCAATATCTTACCCTAACCCCTAGATTCCACCGGGTCCGTCTGCGGCGCGTTATGGGCGCGTTACGGCTGCGCCGCGGTGCTCACGGCGATCGCGGCCACTCTAGTCAATGGGTGCTATTCCACCACACGCGGCGCGTTACGGCTCAGAAGCGTCCCAGAAGCGGCTCGGCGCAGGGCTCCTCTAAAATTAGGATCGAATCCTATTTTTGTCGCGGCGCAGCCGTAACGTAAGGTCGGGTAGTCTTTCAAGTAGGAGGAGAAATGCCAGCGTTCTCCTCCGGTTTACAGGCACTGTGTAAATTAGAATAATTAAAATACAGCAACACATCTCTGATTCATGTCGTTTATAACTGGAATATTACAGTTATTATTAACTTTGTCTGTACAAAGTAGCCTGTCCAGGAAATATGCCCAAATCAACAAAAACTGCGAGCCTGCAGGCAAGACGCTCCGCTTCTGAAATGCTTCTGAAACGCGCCTGGTAGGGTATGACGCCGGAGGAGGCCGGACCAAAACCGCAACGCGGCGCAGACGGACCCGGTGGAATCTAGGGGTTAGGTCCCATGTGCTGTATCATTTCTGCCAGTATGTCATCAATCCCTGCTGCTTTTCCGGGATTGCAAAGTTCTTTCTAAAACAGGAAAGTCTGCAAGACAAAACAATGATGACATTGTTTCATATTTATTTTAGTCTCGCTTTGTTGTATGACTTTGTGTCTGCAGCTGTGTTTTCCGGTGGGAGTGAGACAGCAGAAGATTCCCCCTTAAAAAAAGAGTGGGAAAACAGCCACAGGTGAAATAATCCAGAAACATTTCTGCCAAAGTATGACCACAGTGATGTCATCCGGACATTATCACCTTCTAATGAGTTTCCTTTGCTTTTTAGAAAGTGATGAAGTATGACTATACTCAATGACATATTGTGTGTCATTGCCCACTTCAATTATGTTGTTTGGGGTCTTTTTATGTTATTATTATGTTAAATGCTGTCATCTCATGTAACAGTGTGTTAGCAAGTATAGCTTCGAAAGTATGGAAGCTAAAAAGAGACATACACAAATATATTAATTACTATATTTCAGTTGTGTATTTTTCCCTTATTTATTTTAAGACTCATATTTGTTTTTGTTTATGTCCCTACCTATTTTAATATTTTCTAATTTCCCATTCATTGATTTAATTATCTTTATTTAATCTTATTTGTGTGTTTACTAGGATGTTTGACTACTCATTAAGCATCTCATTTCCTTTAATCCAGCTGGAAAATTCATGCTTTCCTAATGGCTTTATGAATGGCCAATGTACCTGGGCTTCTCACACAACATCTATAAAAGGCTCACAGTGAGGTCAGCCGTACGATATTACACAGTGAGGCTAAGTGCAGCATGACAAATCATCTTTTATCAGCAGTGCATACTGCCTCAAGTCAACGGTGTTTCCTTGGAAATTCTCCGAGTCAGGTTCTCTTTAATTCAATAAACCTTTCAATGACGACCACAGGTCTTTTCCATGATGTTTACTCCGACTTTACATTGGCCTTTAATGACCCTTTTAGTACTTTGATGGCTCAGTGGAGGGGAGGCTCAGCTCATGCTGGATACTCTTCAGCAGTGATTTGTCCCCAGACTTAAAAGTTTCCTTTTTCTTATTTAAAAGATTTTTCCGGTCACTAGTAATCCAGGGTTTATTGTTGGGGAAACAGTTGACAGTTTTAGCCGGTAATGTTGTTTGCTCACAGAAGTTGATGTATTCTGTGATGCAGTCAGTCATGTTGTTAATGTCCTCTCCATGTGGCACACAAAGCACGTCCCAGTCAGTGGTCTCGAAGCAGTCCTGTAGAGCCTCATTGGCCTCCGGAGTCCACTTCCTCACAGTCCTGGTGGATACAGGCTGCCTCTGAACCAGAGGGACATATTTAGGTGCCAAAAAGACGAGGTTGTGGTCTGATCTGCCCAGGGGGGGAGGGCCATGGCACAATATGCATCCTTGGTATTAGCATAATAGAGATCCAGTGTATTATTGCCCCTAGTGGGGCATTTCACATACTGTGTGAATGTTGGCAGAGATTTGTCCAGTTTAGCATGGTTTAGAAATGACCTATGAGGATGATAGTCAAACACATGAAAGCAAATCTGATAAAACCTGGCACGCTTGGTCAAAATACATTTTGTGGCATTATGAAAAAGTCCAGATTTAGATTTGAAATGCCCAATATAACAACTTTTTTTGTATTGGTTTATTTTGTTGGCCATACTATCTATAAGGCGCGTTCACACCAAGTACTTTTCCCACAATAGTTCATGAGAACTCAGTTCATGAGAACTCTTTTAGTTCTGATGAACTAAAGCAGATCGCGTTCACACCGAAATGAGTTCCTGGGGGTGGATTAGGCAAATGAAGCCGCTGACGTCACTTCTTCTTCTTCTGCTTTGGGTTTACTGGCAGGCCGCAAACAACTTCACGGCGAGTACAGTAGGTGGCGGTATGCACCTTAAAGTTGCAATCCGCCAAAAAACCGAGAGAAGAAGAAGAAGAACCTCGCGCGTATACTGCCACGCCCACCTGCTGTATATGAGGCGTCTGTTTACCTTCCGACCTCAGACATGAGCTTCGTCTGAGTTATTTAAGCAAATACAAATACAGATCGTCGACCAGTCAAATGCAATAGCAATGCTGATTCGGAAGCGAAGGCGGTTAAGAAGGATTGACAAAAGGATTGGACGGTGACATGCACACGCTATGGATTGCGTAACCTGTGTGAAATGAATAAACTGTGCCAGGTGTGTCGTATGCACAGTAAATAGGCTCAGCAGCAAGGCAAGGCAAGGCAAGGCAAGGCAAGGCAAGGCAAGGCAATTCAAAGTGCTTTTGTTTTGAAATGTTTTCAGGAGGTTATTCTTTTTTTATAAAATGTTCCTGTGATGCAAAATATTAACACGGTCATGGTCAACGTCAGATTTATTTGTAGTGCGCTTTAAAAAACAAACTTGTTGCATTTGTTTGAAAAGGATGTTTAAAAAAAATCAGATGTCACCACATTTTCCTTTTAAAAAAAAAAACAAGCACGTAATTCATGATATTGCATGTTTGCGTAGGCATGTCTGAGTTCCCAGCTAGACATTGTTGGTTCTAAAAACATTCTGAGAATGTTACCATTCATTGTTCTAGGAATGGTTTCATCGAGAAGTTTTATTTTGGTTCCTAGAATGCACTTCTGAAAGGTAGGATAACGTTCTCTAAAAACAATCTTAAAATGTTTGGTAATAACATTGTTCAAACATTATACCCCAAGTGTTTTTGTTGTTTATGCACATATCTCTATTGTCATATGGATCGAATAACACTTAGAAAACCAAAGACAGACATATAGAAGAACGGACCGACTATCACTGCCCGTCCCTGAAACCCCTGTTAGTGTTTGTATGTGTTTGTTTCTACTGTGTGTGTCTCCCCCCCCCCCCTACCTGCCTGCTGGTCTGCTCGACACGGCTGGGAGCAATCTCCAATCAGCCACACTATGAAAGCCTGCAGCCTGCACTCATTCCCTGCCGGATTGTTGCCGTGAAAGGTTTGTTGGGTGCCACTCTAGCTTCATGACAGCAGATCTATTGACAACTTTACCTGCTTTTGCCTCACACTGATTTTTGTGTCTCTCCCAGGAGGAATCCAAGGCCTTCCACACTCCCAAGACCAGTCAGGCCTCTCCACCCTGGAACAACTGTTTCCCACTGCTGCCATAACCAACCTCCACTCCCAGCTCCCCTTTTCTAATAAACAAATGTTACGCTCACCAGCTGATTCTGAGTCATCCTTTTACATGTGTTAATAGTCAAATTCCAATAGTTAAAGGAAACCTATCATGCTATATTTAAATGATATATTGTAGGGCCATACCTATATAAGGTATATTTATACGTTTCTGTTTTCGAAATACCAAACAGATCATGCATTTTAGCCATGCCTCATTTCGCTCTATGTGTTGTTTGCTGTCTACGGGTCTGATTTTGTGAGCTGCAGCTGACCACGCCCCCCTGCAGGAGAGGGGAGCCGCTCTGATCAGCTGCTGGGCTGTCAGAAGAGGGGGAGAAAAAGAGATCTCCGTCCTCCGTGTTTTGTTATATAGAGTCGTTATTCATTTGTTTTAAAGCTCAATAAATAACAAAGAAGACCTTTGACCGGCACATTTCTAATTTTGTCCGGAAGATTTCAACTTTAACGGACATCTTGACCGGCGAAAGAAACTGAAACTGAAACTCTGCCGCACCGTCCCCTCGTTCCTTGGAAGAGGCGGAGAGGTGGGTGTTTGTCATCTGCTGGTGGACTAACCGGAGAGAATTACAGTGCTTGCCTCGACGGGGAGGGATTGCATTGAATTAAAGCAGCAGAAGGAGCAAACGCTTGCCTCGGGAAGGGAGAAAAAAAGCCACAGCGGAGATTAAACAGAAGGGTAACCATGGTAACCAAGTCTTCTTCGCTGCTTTTGTGGCAGACTACAGCGCCACTTACAGGCCTGGCATATGTACTACAGCGTCTCCAGCGCTTTCGAGCGGCAATGGCCGGCCATGGCCCAACCCCACATTCCCCTGATAGGTGGAGAGTTGGCCCAATAGCCGTAGCGCCACTTTCCTGACTTCAGGACAGTGTTCAAATCTGGATCAGTTTTTATCAGATCCGTTGCAGCCCCTTTTTTAGAGATTTGGGTATGGAGGAAAATAGAGAGGGTTGTGTTTTCTGACACTTGGTGAGTTCCCTGGAACACCGGGGACACATATTCATGTATAAAAGACGTACAAAAGTGCATTTTGCATGATAGGTCCCCTTTAAGTAAACTATCAAAATCATCCTAATGACCACAGGGGTCAGTCCACTTACCCAGGAATTTTGAGTTGAACAATTACAGGAATATTATGTCTTTATGTTCTAATAATGTAAACATATTTTAGTAAATTGTTACCACAGAACATTTGCATAATGTTTTAAACATAAAGCATGTTATCCTTCTCTAAAATAATAACATTCTGGCAACATAAAAAAATCTAACTTGCAGCTGAAAACGTTTTAAGAACAGTAGGGCATAATGTTCTAACAATGTTATCAAAAACATTTTAAGAATGTTTTTAGAGAACGTTATCCTACCTTTCAGAAGAACATTCTGGGATCCAAAATAAAAGCTTCTGCTGAAAACGTTTTAAGAATAGGAGGGCATAATGTTCTAACAATGTCATCAAAAACATTTTAGGAAGGTTATCACCAAACATTTTAAGAATGTTTTTAGAGAACGTTATCCTACCTTTCAGAAGAACATTCTGGGAACCAAACAAAAACTTCCCGCTGAAAACGTTTTAAGAATAGGAGGGCATAATGTTCTAACAATGTTATCACCAAACATTTTAAGAATGTTTTTAGAGAACGTTATCCTACCTTTCAGAAGAACGTTCTGGGAACCAAAAGAAAACTTCCCGCTGAAACATTCCTAGAACAATGAATGTAACATTCTCAAAATGTTTTTAGAACCAAATATTTCTAGCTGGGTGTTTTCTGCAATATTCCAAAATCCAATGGAAAATCCAATTGGCCCATCTTTTAGCAGCTAAATGCTACTATATTAAACCCTGCCAACTCCTGATGAATGAAAGTAGTTGCCGACATACTGTATCAAAGAGGGTTTGTTTGCTAACCACAGTTCAGGTTCAATGGATTTGATTAGGTGAACATTTTTCAGTTATGAAACCTTGCTTTATTGCTATTATGAATGATTAAATAAATATACTTGCAAAACTTTGTTTTGTTTTTTATTTTCAACTGGAGAAAAATGGATTTCATTTCACATTTAGAAATCATTATGAAGTCCCTCTTTTTTTTTACTCTTCCTGTTTCTCTTCCTGTTTCTCTTTTGACACACTTCTCAAAGCAACAAGTGTTTCCTTGAGGCGGCCTGCGCTCTCAGGAAAACTACTGCTGAGAAAAAGTGAAAGTTGATCGTTTTCATAGTGAAAGTCTGACAGAGGATACAGGAAGGACGGCAACTAATTTATTTTATTTCATTTGGATAAAACTAACTGTTACCATGGCTACAGACAGTAAACTGCAGATAAGTGTTTGAATACACATCTTAAGCATCTTACGAAAACATGTTGTAACATATAACTCAGGATTCCAAGTTTTACCCTAGTTTATTCTTCATTGTTTATTTAGGATTCCCCCTCTAGCCGTTACCATGGCAACAGCTCCTTATGCTGAGTTCATGGATAGATTGTTAGATATGATGCGTTTCTGTGTAAAGGGGATACTCCCTCATGTAAAAATGCTTCCCAATATATCAATTGTTACAGACATCGAAAGAAGCAAAGTTCAGTAGGTGAGCACTCTGCAGCTGTAAAACATGCCAACAATCACACAATGATAACATGCTGGTGCTGCCCGGGCACGTCTGTGTAATACTCTCAATGTTAAATCAAGATCTATTCATCTACCATAAGGGTTATATTGGCAAAGAAGAAGTGATCACTATCAAATGTGTGATCAAATGGAAATATTTTGAGATTTGACGGAGCAGGGTGTACTTGTACTTTTTACTAGTCCTTTTATTAGAGATGTGTCTGTTGTTTGTGTTTGTTTTTAGAGTGTGTCAGGATGGATCCCTTGTCTTTTTCTCTGCAAACAAAATCTACCTACAGGTACAAATAAAGAACCTGAAGTTGAACCTGAAAACCATGAGATAAATCAACTTTTTTTGTGCATATAAAAGTCTTGAAATTAAATATTTCAATATGAAAAGAAGGGAGCATGAACAAGAGTTTTGCTGAAAACTTGTATACAACTGTATGCATGGCTTTGTGATAATCGGTTTTAATTCGAAGAAAATGTATGTCTTCACTTTGAAAATACATTTGCTTTTAAAGGGGCCCTATCATGCTCATATTTAGGTTTCATATTTATATGTAGTGCCTCTACTGTGACATGTCTCCATGCTTTAATGTTCAAAAAGCTCTTTATTTTTCTCATACTGCCTGTGCTGCAGCACCTCTTTTCACCCTCTGTCTGAAACCAGAGCCCAGCCTGCTCTGTTGTGATTGATCAACCACTTAGAGATGTCCCGCCCCTTAGCCTATCACGTACAATGTGTTGGATCATGGCCGTATCCACCATTGATGTCACAGAGTTCCGGACCTCGGTAATATTTTTCGAGCTGTGTATACAAAACTTGTGAAATAATTGCACTAAACGGGGTTCTTTGTAGTACTTCCATTTACTGACGATGGGGGCACTGCATAACTACGTAGCCTCGGTTAAAGCAAACAGAAGAAGACGACATGTATCAACAAACCACCGCAGCCAAGACTTGTATCGGAGCAGCGGAGGAGTGATGAGGTATCTAGAGATCTGAGTCCAGCGGGCTGCTTGTGTTTCTGTTCATCAGGACATCATATGACCAGCAGATCCTGTGTGAACGCTCTACGTTAGTCAGTGGACGTCCGACAACATGCACACTAACTTATATTGCAGCTATAGGCTATACTTTGGTTTAAATTGCGTGAATAAACTAGCTAGAGAGCTAAAGTTAATTTCATTCATCCAATGTCAGAAGGGTTACCTTTTAACAAACGTTTTAATGGTTTTCTTTCATTTCAATTTGAGTAAAACATTGAAGATATAACATTGTATTGTTTTATTTTTACACTGACTCAGATATAATGAAAAGACTACGTCAGTTGAAGCTCAGCTTTGGTAAGGAAGAGACAGGACAGGCAGAGAGAAAGAGAGAAAGTGATGGAAGTCAGGGAGGAACTGCAGGTACAGTCACACAAAAGAATGTAGGCTTAATAACCCCATCTATCTATCTATCTATCCATCTATCTATCTATCTATCTATCTATCTATCTATCTATCTATCTATCTATCCATCTATCTATCTATCTATCTATCTATCTATCTATCAATCTATCTATCTATCTATCTATCTATCTATCTATCTATCTATTTATCTATAACAATAGTCTTAATTTACAATATAGACAATAGGCATAATTTTAAAACAACATACATCTATTGCAGTTATGATGTCATAATAACATACAATTGTATAAAACACCATTTGCTTACATCTTTGTTCTCTTTTGAGAATCAAACAAAACAGATTTAAATAAAAATAAATAATGCAAACAAACAAGTGAAATTAACTAAATTGCTGAATTGCTTTTAATTCACTGGCAGGAGCGACAAGTGAGAAGGAGCAACAAGTGAACAACGAGGGAGAGATTGAACAAAGAGAAAGAGTAGAGGACAAAGAGTAATGAACAGGAAGAAGACAGAGAGACTAAAGAAGAGAGAGGGGGCAGGTTATGGAAAGGAGAGAGACATGGAAAATGAATGTTGACAATGTTTTGTGATCATTTTAGCCTCTTCTGCATGTCCAGATCATTAATAGTAACAATCAACTGATTCTTATGTATTACACTTTCAAAAATAATTTATGCTGACATTGTCAGCCCACTGACATGGTTTGAAATCGATATATTATCCCATTTGTGACCCCCCACAGGACTTAAAAAGCACCTAACTAGATCATGAAAATCCCAAAAATCTCGGGGGGTACCCCCAAAACCCCCTAACATGTTTGGACCTCAGTATTTAGGAAATCCTGGATACGGCTAGCAAATAGAAGCTTGAGTATTAGTGATGTCACTATGTTACCGAAGTAAACAAAGGAGTCCAATAGAGGCGTTTCAGGCAGAGGGGGAATGTGTGGGAGAGAAACTAAGATAGCATAATAGGGCCCCTTCAATAAAAATAATAAATAAAGTTTATCTTTAAACCAGGAAAAGAGGCACATCATATATAAAAATGTTTGACAAAACCAACTCAATACTTGTAGTTTCAAAATGTTTAATAGAATCCCTGCCTTTTTTATTTGAAGTACACACAACGCACAATGAGCTAGTGAGGCTACAACCTTATTATCATGATTATAATGATCATTGAAAACGTTTTAATGACCCATTTAAAACATATGATCCGTTCACATAATTGTATTAAAAATGGACCAACGATGAGGAAAATATTACCATATATCTTAAAAAACAATGCAAACTTAAAATGAGGGAAAGAAGGAGTCGCGACCCCCAGGTTGGGAAGAACTGTCCTGAAGAATAATTATTTAAGACGGAAAATTACATTTACACATTTTTGCCTTGGGGGCGTGTTATGTCTCATAGTTTGTCATGACCTCAGGAAGAGGAATTGCTGCCATGGTAGGAGCAATACGGAAATACAAATGATCAATACACCAGCATCACATTTGTGTTAAGTTTTAGAAATGTCCCAACAGCTATGTCTTTTGTCCACAAGATGTCACTGTCAGTTCTCAATGGTAACAGTCAGTCACTCTGATGCATCTGGTGAGATGAGGAAGGGATGCTTTACTGCTGATGGCTGTTTCGAGAAAAGTAAAGACTAAGTCATAATTGTATTAAAGTCATGACTCCCTCGTACGTTCTAATAAGGGAATTTGAAGGAGGACATTTAGAAAACTTCCACCAAGAGTAACAAAGACTGATATTTGCAAATCATACACATACAGTAGAGGCTTTATATTTCCAACAATTAACATGGAAACATCCAAACTGACAGTAAAAAAAAAAATGAAAAAAAATGTGAGCAGCAGCATGAATACAATATATACATTTAAAACATAAAGCCTTAAAATGTAATGCCCATTTTCAGCCAATTCGCTTAAAACAGTTCCATTTCTCCCAGCAATATTAATTACATGTATTACCACTTTGAAAATGTTTTAGTCTGATATGCTTTTGATGAATACCTCACTAAAGCATTAGAGTAAAAGCAACATTATCCATTGAACAAATCACAAAATAACTTTATTTAAAAAAACAAAATACATATATCATTATAAACTTAAAGTATGTAATAGTATGATACAAAATATACTAGAGAAGACCATTATTAGCCATAATGACTGCCAACTATTTTGTGGAAAACATGTGTAATCACGTAAATAGGCCGAAAAATTGTTATCAGAATTAAAATTGTAATAAAAAAACGTAATTCCTCAATAGAAAAGGTTTTAAAATCCAGTTGTGCAAGTTGACAAAACCAGTTTTTCACCTCTTTTGTTAGGCTATTTGTGACTGATATGAAGAATTCAACGGAGAACAGCCCCTCATTCCACAGAAATGTGATTTAAATTGCAAAGTGTGTTGAACTTACATGAAGCCTATGGTTCCCTGTAACCCTCAATATAGTCACAGTAAGAGAACACATTTACATAAATATGCAGATACACACATATTATAACAGTAGGTTAAAAAATAGGCAGATTTACCACAAACTGTATCTATGCAGGAAATAATATTGGTATACATTCAAGGTTACTGGTCGGTGGTATCTATATCTCGTTGATCAGAAGACGTATATTTGTATTTGTTTTAATCTTAACATAAACTGCCATGAATCTCCTGGTATCTCAAATTTGGGATGGATGAAGTTTAATTTGTGGAGATATTGTCCAAGAGTAAAACAATAAATGTCTATTTGGGGAAAGCTTTTAATATCATGATATATGTATAAAAGGTTATTTAGTGGGGAATCCTTCCTGACAAATGAGTCAAACCTTTGTGATGACAAAATACCAGTGTCATGATTCATAATGATTGAGTTGTTTTTGCATCTGTCGTCGTCAGAGCTGCATATAATAAATAGCAGAGCAGAGGGCGTAGAGAGAGCACCATCCCTTAGGCCTGGAACTCAACACATTAACAATGGTAGGTGGAGAGTGGGGTGCAGAGGGCAGACATGCTGAGACTTCTCACTGCAAACATGTCTGTCTGTAACACTTTAACCCTCAGGAGATATTCTTATAGAAGGTCTTTCTCTATTTTATATATATTTGAAGACAACATTGACATATTCTGGTTAGTTGTTGGTGCTAAAAGATAGTAAATATAAGTTAGTTATTAGAATTCCTTACAAGAAGATGCTTTACACTGCTGGAAATAAGAGTAAAGATAATATTTCCTGGATTTTTAGCAAATTAGATTGGACTAACCGGTTCCAGATATGCAACTTGTCCTTGCACTGTTATTTTCCAGTATTTCTCCTTTTTAAACTTCCTAGTATTCCTTAAATAACATCGCATTTACTTCCTTCTTTTCCAGTTTCCTCCTCACTTCCAGATGTTGCTTTCTCTCTTCCCGCTGCTGCTGCTTTCATTGCGGGTGGCCCGGAGTGAAGACGTACCCCCCGCCGTCCGGACCTTCACGTACACAGATTCGGCCACCGAAGAGTCGTTGGAGTGCGAAAAGTGTCCCCCGGGAACCTACCTGCGCGCACGCTGCACAGCGACGCAGAACAGCTTGTGCGCGCCTTGTCCGTCGGGCTCGTTCACGGAGCTGTGGAATTACATCAGTAGGTGTTTACGATGCAGCGCGTGTGGCTATTACCAGGAGGTGAAGACCGCGTGCACCGCAGAACGTGACTGCCAGTGTCAGTGCAAACAGGGATACTACTACCAGAGCCACAACGACATGTGCTCCGGCCACAAAGAGTGTCCTTCCGGTCAAGAGGTGCTGACCAAAGGTAGGCTCCAGACTTAGAGCATTTGCTCGATATTATGTTAGGCAGGTGGGGAATAAAAAACCCAGGGTCAGGGGTATAGCACGGTTGTTATAAATAGCCTTTACTTAATTATAGTAAAACAAAAAAACACTATTTATATTCCTGCCAATCCAGAAAAACTGAATGGTATTGGTACCCGCCTATTGATGCCTCAATAATAAAAACCTTTAAGTTTCTGAAAATTCACTATACAACACCATTGAAACATGTTGTTACTGTATAATAACCCACAATGCATTGTGGAACACTATAGGAGTTCAGTGTATTCACTGCAACAAAAAGTTCCGCTGCCACAATATTTTAAACAGGATAACTTTTCTAAAATTGGTAAAACATGCTTTTAAATCAGTTTATTTAATAAGGATTGTAATTTTGTTACAGTAAGACATCCCTATGAACTTGTTAATTCACCAACATGAGCATGTTTCCTTCAAGATTCTACAATCTAAATTGTATTCATATCGGCCTATATGTAAGCCACAGCGTTACCATGGCATCATATTAAACAAATGTAACCACACACACATTCATTTCATTTCATTTCAAACCTTTATTTATTCAGGTTGTATCCCATTGAGATCATTGACCTCTTTTTCAAGGGAGACCTGCTCAAGTAGGTTCCACATGAAACATTAAAAACATATACAGAACAACAAAAGGACATCATACAGTAGCATTACAGGGATTACAAATTACATACTATCCACATGCACAGGTACCAACAGCTTCCGATTCAGTAGCATCCAACCGAGCTTTAAAAACATTTAGTGGCACCAGATTGCACATATTACATAACGATGTCAAAGCAGGCATGAAAACACTGATAGGGAAGAGTTTTGACATCCTTTAGACTGAAGTGTACTGCCCCTAAGTGGCACAAAGCTGTAACTTGTACTGTATTTACAGTTCAAATGGAAACTATTGTATAGCAACTAAAAATATGTGGAATAATGCTTGAAAACAGGTCAATTTTCGCATATACCTTTCTAATGTTTGTCACAAAGCAATATGCTGTTGTTGTTGCTGTTTTTGGTTGGGTTTCATCTGTCGGATGTAAAGACTGAAGAGGTTTAGTATCTGTCCCTACAATAAAAGTACGATTAATATTGGACAGATATCTTCACAGGGACATCATGCAGTATGTGGTTTGTCCTGTATTGAGAACAAATGTCTTCTCCAGGTACACCTGATGAGGACACTGTTTGCCGCAATTGTCCCTACGAGACCTACTCCGACACCTCCTCTGCTCTCCAGAACTGCACACAACACAAGAGCTGCGCTGCTCCAGGGCTGAAGCTGGTGCTGAAGGGCTCCGCCTGGCACGACAGCGTGTGCGCCAACTGCCAAGACCTCAAATCAAAAGGTGAACAGCTGATAAAGGTCCTATAAGGAAGAAGGGGGAAATAATATCATGTTGTTGGTTACATCAATGTCTTTGTTTTTGGAGATTATCGCACTTACTAAAAGAATAAAGTATAAAGGAAAAACAAAAATAAAATTCAGACAGTGCCTATAATATATTGATCTTTATTTCAAAATGTATTGAAACTAATACTAATTATCCCCATTTTATTAAATGGAAATGTAATCTGATTACATATTTTTTTATGTAACTGTAAGGAAACACATTTACCTTTTTTTTCTATCCTGATTATATAATGCTGTTAAATGTAATCCGTTAATCCCACGGCCCTGTCACATATCATCTTTCACTTACAGTATGCAGTCATGAAAAGGGACTGATTTGTGTTGTGTTCATAGACCCTGAGACTCCCAAGAGCTGAAAGTCAGCTGCCTAGGGAATGTAAATCACATTTAAAAGCTTTATTGCAAATAATTGTAAATTACTTCCACATGTGACCTTATTAAACCTGTACACATGAGGCCATTAAAATGGCTCCATGACGAGCAAACAGTTTCGTCTGAAGGACATTTTTGTTTTCTGACTTGTTTTTCCATGTTTCCTAATCTTCTTTATTTCTTGCAGACGGGGGCGACTACCTCAAAGAGATCCTCCCAGCTTTCTTCGTCCACCACAATATTCCCGGCAGGCGTCTGCGTCGTTTCGCACACAGGCTTCCGACTAAGGACAGCAAAAAACAAGCAGTTTCAGGACTTACCACCTCAGAACTTCATTCGCTGATCAACACTTGGGTCGCTTCTGCCACGGCAAGTCAGATTCGACAGCTTCCGGCGATATTGAAAAATGCAGGAGTGAACTCCGATGATCGACTATTGAGTAAGCTGGAGAGAATCGATTCAAATCTGAATCAGATACCGCAGTGTGCTATAGACATACAGGGACATGTAATTGTAATATAAGGTTAGAAAAACAATTGAATTGTGCTTAACAAATAATATAATATAAATAATAATGCATTTGTTATTTCATCTATTTTTACTTCCCTTTACAATATGCACTGTAAATACAGGCTTTATCATTTTTTTATTATTTAAAGGGGAATACCATTCAATTAAAAAAGTTTGCACACATTTTGTGCATTTCATTTTTTTCTTTCTTAAAATTACCAAACAATCTAATCTTGAATCTGTCACCTAGTTTGAAATGCCCTGCTGTCCTTTACTACAACTTAAATAAATTATGAGAGTCAATATGTTAAGGACGACACTTCATGTCAAGTCAGGTGATTGATAGGAATTATGTGAGAGAGAGAGAGAGAGAGAGAGAGAGAGAGAGAGAGAGAGAGAGAGAGAGAGAGAGAGAGAGAGAGAGAGAGAGAGAGAATAAAGAATAAAACGTGTTGGGCATTAGCATATCTACCTCTTCTTATGTCTGTAGTTAAAAAGTGTGTGAACTTAATTTATATTGCTATTTATCAAAACAAGGTCTGTAGCATCCTAAGAAAGACAGTGCGGAGGAGCTGTTATGTTGTGTTTGCAATTTAAGATTGATATACATGCGTATGATGTATGCTAATTAAGTTATGTGGCTACTTTGAATGACTCTCAAATAAAAATTATCGCAAGTAAACGTGGATATCGTTTTTTATTAATCCTCTATATGTTATATGAATGTTGTCATAAGAAACAATACACAAGTTGGAACTGAAGTCCCTGTCATTTTTTGAAAACTTCAGGAAGCATCTTCTCATCTGATACAGTGAAGCATTATTCGTTGTTGGCTGCTACATAACTGTTGGTAGTATTTCATTGGTTCATAGTTCTTACATTTTGAAAATTCATTATAATTTCCATTGTAAAAACGGAACAAAGCCTGTACCAACATCACAACATAAATATGTGCTGTAAAATACGCATTGAAAAAGGAATGATGCTGTGTTCTATGGGCTCAGAACAGTCTCATAATACACACATTGTTACGGCTGCTGTTTCTGTCTGCCCGTTAACCTGTCTGAGATTGTTTGCAGCTGTGTGTAATATGTAAATGAGCTGTGTGGTTGCCCCAATGTCGTTGGCTGTCATCTCCTGGTCCTCCTCCGAAGACGCTGATTGGAGCACGCCGGGCCCGACGCTCTCCAATCCCCGTGCAATCCCAGAGCACACCTTCCGGAGATGACTACAAAGCCTGGGGACAATTATCACTCGGGAGGCTCTGCTGCGATCAGACGCCTCACACATTTTGCTCCTGTGTCGTGGACACTTCAGTTGAGCTATAGCCTGTGTTTGACATTTGTAATCCGTGTTTAGTATTGTGTGTTTAGAGTGTTTATACGTGTGCTTAGAGTAGCGTGTGTTTAGTTTATGTTGTTAGCTGCGTTTTCCTGCAGCCTCCTTCCAATATGGCTAATTGGAAGAGATCTCAGGTGTCTTAATTAGGCTCATTTTCAAGAGTCCTCCTGTTACCAGCAGTAGAACTGCGCCCTTTTGGCTTCTTTGTTTGGCGTAGGCTTCTTTTGACCTCATTTTGTTGTGCACCTTTGTTGTTGCTCATTAAATCCTATTTACTTACCAAATCCATCTGGTGTATGTTATCTTACTCATCCCTAGTGGGTTCGTAACACACATGCACACAGAAGGATTCACACTTGTATTTCATGATCCGCAAAAGGATTCACACTTGTATTTCCGGATCCACACTTGTGTTTTTCAATGCACACACAAATGTGTTCCGTTTCATATGTATGTTTACATATGTATTTTTGATCCTCACATATTTGTTTTCCGTTTAAATCCCCTGAACCTGCAAACACAAACCGCTTTCTGTGCATGGATCGCTGTGCATTCGTGTGTGGGTTTTTTGAGACTCCCCTGACGGTCACCCGATTCGTACTTGTAATTTTTTCTATCTATAGCCAATCAGATGTCTCCTTCATTCTAAGCCAATCACATGAGCCTGTCCCCACGAGGGTATAATTTATTGCGTTCATGACACTTCATATACGCATTTTGCGCTGTCCGGAGCAGGGTTTCCCCGGACAGAATTTATTTTACCGGACAAATTTGAAACTTACCGGTCATGTTTCAATAATAATAATAATAATAATAATAAGAAGAAGAAGAAGAAGAATTGTGTAGCAGCGTTTCCGTTAGCAGGTAATTACCGGACTGTGACCGGATATGGCTAATAACACGGGAGTAAGGATCTAGAGATGGCAAATCCGGATCCTTTTACGGACTCGGAGTCTTCTGAGTCAGTCATTGAAGAGATCCGGATCATACGAGTCATTTGAGTCATATGAGTCAGCATCACCAAGACCGTAGAAATCCTATCGGTGAAACCGAAAACGTGTTGCATTTCACGAGCATATTAAACTGACGTTATATTAACCTCCGCTACACAGTGTATTTTGCTTTAATAAAAAATGTTGATCTAAAAAAAAAGGGTTATTTTGCGATTTGGCAAATCTGAGTCTGCTGTTGACTCGTGCATGAGGACGAGTCTGCTGGATCTCTGGATCTGCTGCTATATGGCTACGGCTCTGAGTCCGCACGAGTCTGCTGTGTTTTGCACAGTGAGTCAGGATTTGCGAATCTGAGTCTGTGAAGTTCCGCTGACTAACTCGTAGGCTACTGGTCTCTCTCGATCATTGACCTGGATTCATGGATCCCGCGATTTTGATTAAGTCCATTATGTTTCCGGCTCTAAATGAAGTTTCAGTGTAGACTTCTAACAAAATTGTCATGTTGTGCAACAATCTCCTGCGTGTAATAGCTGCATTTCCAATAAGGATCTTACTTGGCAAAACGTTTATTTTGAACATAGCACACAAAAAGAAACAATGACAAATGATTGCAAAACAGTTAGAATATATAAAATGTCTTAATTATACAATTATTATTATTAAACATATAATTATATCTAATCATATTCCCCCCATATTTTCTCATGGACTGCGTAATCATTGCAATACTGGTGTTTGTATGTGTTAAATGTGTGTAAAGTGGTGTCTTTTGCTTTAATAAAACATATTGATCACAAAAAAAAGGGTCATTTTGCGATTTAGCAAATCTGAGTCTGCTGTTGACTCGTGCATGATGACGAGTCTGCTGGATCTCTGGATCTGCTGCTATACGGTTACGGCTCTGAGTCCGCACGAGTCTGCTATGTTTTGCACAGTGAGTCAGGATTTGCGAATCTCTGAGTCTGCTGTTGACTCGTGCATAATATAGCCGCGGGAGCCGGGAGCCGGGTGCTGGAGGAGGGGCTATGCTCGTGCACATGACGAGTATGGATCTCTGGATCTGCTATGCTATTACGGTTAGGAGCCGTCGGCTCCTCTGAGTCCCCACGAGTCTGCAGGAAGTTTCACTGATCCACGTCCCCTCCCCTGAGCCAAACGATCACTTCTGGCAGCTATCCTACTTGCTAAAGGGTAGATGGACTGGGGTACGTTGTAATGTGATTTTACATGTTATAAAGAGAGTAGCGAGTGAATTAATTTATAGTTTTAATTTGTACGTCACACCAAGTGTGGGACTCAAAGGACTCGGGTTAATGGAGAGGGGAGACTCGTCACGACCAGCTCATTTCTAGGATCCGGGTTAATGATCCGGATGAATCAGGACTCGCCCATCTCTACTTTCTGTGCATGGATCGCTGTGCATTCGTGTGTGGGTTTTTTGAGACTCCCCTGACGGTCACCCGATTCGTACTTGTAATTTTTTCTATCTATAGCCAATCAGATGTCTCCTCAATTCTAAGCCAATCACATGAGCGCGCCCCCACGAGGGTAGATTTCTTACGTTCATGACGTAGCGCTTCATGTACGCATTTTGCGCTGTCCGGAGCTGACAGGTCCATGGAGCCTGCCTGCAGGCGCTAATCTCAGGACACTTCCACTCTCAGTACATTGCCACTTTCCGAGCAGGAAATGCACGCAAATACAAGCCTTTATATTATTAAGGTACAGTGCCACTTTCCGGATGAATCAGGACTCGCCCATCTCTATAAGGATCATCTCTTTTCCTCTCTCCCTCCCTCTCTCCTGACAGCCCGTCAGTTTCTCATGCAGCTCGCTAAAACTTCACTCGCGTTTATGTCCATATCGATCAGATCCAGCTCTCCTGATCGGCCTTTATAGAGAGCACCGATCAAACTATTAAGAGTGAATATCGGCCGATAATGACCGGCGGGGCTCCCCCCGTTGACAGTTCACTGTCTAGCACTGGCTTCGTAGTGCACTGATCGATTAGGCTAAGCTAACCTGTAGCTGCTCCCTCCACACTCACAACAACTTCATACAGACATAAATAAAGCAGCTGTATTCGCCATACAGGAAACACACATTTAAAACGGTTTTGCCTGCCGTTTTTATGTACACAAGCATTCATTAATGGTTCGGAAAGTGGCACTGTACCTTAATAATATAAAGGCTTGTATTTGCGTGCATTTCCTGCTCGGAAAGTGGCAATGTACTGAGAGTGGAAGTGTCCTGAGATTAGCGCCTGCAGGCAGGCTCCATGGACCTGTCAGCTCCGGACAGCGCAAAATGCGTACATGAAGCGCTACGTCATGAACGTAAGAAATCTACCCTCGTGGGGGCGCGCTCATGTGATTGGCTTAGAATTGAGGAGACATCTGATTGGCTATAGATAGAAAAAATTACAAGTACGAATCGGGTGACCGTCAGGGGAGTCTCAAAAAACCCACACACGAATGCACAGCGATCCATGCACAGAAAGTAGAGATGGGCGAGTCCTGATTCATCCGGATCATTAACCCGGATCCTAGAAATGAGCTGGTCGTGACGAGTCTCCCCTCTCCATTAACCCGAGTCCTTGAGTCCCACACTTGGTGTGACGTACAAATTAAAACTATAAATTGCGTCACTCGCTACTCTCTTTATAACATGTAAAATCACATTACAACGTACCCCAGTCCATCTGCCTACCCTTTAGCAAGTATACAGGATAGCTGCCTGCCAAAAGTTATCGTTTGGCTCAGGGGGGACGCGGATCAGTGAAACTTCCTGCAGACTCGTGGGGACTCAGAGGAGCCGACGGCTCCTAACCGTAATAGCATAGCAGATCCAGAGATCCATACTCGTCATGTGCACGAGCATAGCCCCTCCTCCAGCACCCGGCTCCCGCGCTATATTATGCACGAGTCAACAGCAGACTCGCAGACTCGCAGACTCGCAGATTCGCAAATCCTGATTCGCTGTGCAACACACAGCAGAGCAGACTCGTGCGGACTCGGAGCCGTAACCATATAGCAGCAGATCCAGAGATCCAGCAGACTCGTCGTCATGCACGAGTCAACAGCAGACTCAGATTCGCAAATCCTGACTCACTAGGTGCGTTCACACCGGAGTACTTTGGTGTACTTTTCCCACAATAGTTCATCAGAACTACGATATATTTGCGTTCACACCAAAAAGCCCCAGGAACTAAAGTAGCTCAAATGAGTTCGTCCGACCCGCTTTTCAGTCCCTGCTAGAGAGCAGGGACTGTCGTGGGAGAAAATAGTTCGTACGTCTGATTGGCTGTGCGGAATGCAAACCACGCCCGTTTGACTCTGAATTTTTTTTTGGAAGCGGCCATTGTATTTGCTCGCTTACCCGAAGAGATTACTTTTGTGAAAGCAGTTATTATAGCAACACTAAATAAATCATCGGAGCGGTGGAATTGATGAGGATGTCTCTGCGCTTCTGGCGATTTACTCGGAGGACGCGAAGTGCGGCATTCAGAAGCTTCAAAGCCACGCTTTGAGAGCAGCCGGGCTGTGGAGGTACAGAGGGACCAGGAGCTACACTGCCCTTTTGTTTTAAATAGGGCAGATGTGTGTAAATCCTTTAAAAGGGTTAACCCACACAAGGCTCCTGGACCTGATGGCATCCCTGGCCGTGTTCTCAGGGTGTGTGCAGTTCAGCTGGCAGTGGTGTTCACAGACATCTTCAACAGGTCCCTGCTGCAGTCTGTAGTCCCCACATGTCTTAAACACTCCACCATCGTTCCTGTCCCCAAAAAGACAATCATCACCTGCCCCAACGACTACCGCCCAGTAGCACTCACCTCCACCATAATGAAGTGCTTTGAGCGGTTAGTCAAATCATTCATCACCTCCTCCCTCCCTGACTCTCTGGACCCCCTGCAGTTTGCCTACAGAGCAAACAGGTCCACTGACGACGCCATAGCCCTCACCCTCCACACTGCCCTCTCACACCTGGACCCGAAGAACAGGAACACATATGTGAGAATGCTGTTCATTGACTACAGTTCAGCATTCAATACCATTGTGCCCTCCAAGCTGGCCATCAAGCTCAGAGATCTCGGGCTCAACAGTGCCCTCTGTGACTGGATCCTGAACTTCCTGACGGGCAGACCCCAGGCAGTGCGGGTGGGAAACATCACATCCTCCACCCTGATTCTAAACACCGGTGCCCCTCAAGGCTGCGTGCTCAGCCCTCTCCTCTACTCCCTGTTCACCCACGACTGCGTGGCCACACACAGCTCCAACACCATCGTGAAGTTTGCTGATGACACGACCGTCATCGGCCAGATCACAGACGATGACGAGACGGCGTACAGAGAGGAGGTCGAAAACCTGACATCTTGGTGCCAGGATAACAACCTCCATCTCAACATCAGCAAAACAAAGGAGCTGATTGTGGATTACAGGAAGCAGCAGGGAGAGGGACACGCCCCCATCGCCATCAATGGGACTACGGTGGAGAGAGTCAAAAGCTTCAGGTTCCTTGGGGTCCACATCACTGAGGACCTGACATGGTCTCTTCACACCACCACCATCACCAAGAAAGCTCGACAGCGGCTCTTCTTCCTCCGCAGGTTGAGGAGGTTCAAAATGGATTCCAGGATACTCTGCAACTTCTACAGGTGCAGGATAGAGAGTATCCTGACTGGCAGCATGACGGCCTGGTACGGCAGCTGCACCGACCTCGATCGTAAGGCTTTACAGAGGGTGGTGAAAACTGCACAGCACATCACCAGGACGGACCTGCCATCCATGGAGGACCTTTACTCCCAGCGGCTCAGGAAGAAATCACTACGGATTATCAAAGATCCCCATCACCCCAGCCACAAACTGTTCTTTCTGTTGCCGTCTGGCAGACGTTACCGCAGCATCCTGGCAAGGACAAGAAGATTCGGAGACCGTTTCTTCCCGCGGGCAGTGAGACTGTTAAAAAATTGAACTGTTGAAACAACATCAAACATTCATCTGCTACTCAGTAGTATGTATCTAATACCTAATATATATATATCATTCCAATAACTTGTATATAGACTCTATTGCACTATTCCACATCATAACTTTATTTCATTTTATAACTATTATTATTTTTGTATTGCTCATGCTCTTATTGTTATTATGTTATTATGTTGCATTGTTGGAGAAGCCTGTGACATAAGATTTTCAACTACATAATTACTCTGTAACTATGTCAGATTGACAATAAAGAACCTTGAACCTTGAACCTTGAACCTTCTACTGAATGCAGTTTCTGTGGATCAGCAAAGTTAGCAGACCTGGCAAAGTCATGTCGTGACGACTACGAAGGTAAAATAAAATACATGCACTGCACTGTTTTAATCTGCACAATACTGGTCTTAGATGTACTTTTATTTGCTCAGTAGATCGAGCTAGCCATGCTAGAACTTGCTAACGTTAGGTCCAAGCTGGCTAACAACATCTAGCTAGCTAGCTATTCTCAGCCGTGCCCGCTATGAACACGTTTTGACTTGTGAATAAGTGTGCAATGTTCTGTAATTTGCTTCACTAACTCATGGCACTAATCGTGTGTTTCAGGCGAGGTGTTTCTCTCAGGATTAGAAACTAGTTTTCCCCTCCGGGATAAAACGATAATATAACGTTAGCAATTAGCATGCTAGCTGGACATAATGCTACCTCTGTATTGTTACCTCTAACAATACATTGTAGTTGCTATAATTTCAAGTAATTTGCAACATTCATTCTACATGTTAATGGTAAAAGCTTAAACAGTTGATTACCTGCATGCCACAAAGACTGATGTTCTAATATTTTTGCACATTTAAGTAGAAATGTAATTGAAATTCTATTTACTGCCTAAACATTGTTCCTTGTCATAGTATTATCCTAAATAGTTTGACCTTGTTTCCTCAGAAGGCTTCTCAGACTACATGGAGGATCCCTCAGAGAAACACAGTTTCCACATTCAGTTCCCCCCCGCTGAGAGTAGGCAGCTCCACACCCTGTGCCCGGTCAGCGGACACCATCAGGACTACTATCTGATCACAGAGGATCCCATCCTGACCGCTGCTGCCATACTGCAGCAAACAGGAGGGAACGGAGGTGAAAACACACTTTATACATTTAGATATGTGGAGCACAAAGAAAAGCATTACTTTTAGCAGCTAAACTGTGGATAACAAGTAAACCACATTGGTTTGTTATTCAATATTCAAAAGCTTTTTGAATCATTACATGTCACTTGTTACATACTCAATACTGTGGGCAATCCCCACAGGAGCACTTTGGGGTGAAGTGTCTCAGGGACACAACGACATGCTGACTGCAGTGGGGTTTGAACCTGTGCTCCCCTGATCCGAACACCAATGCACTTATCCACTGCGCTACACACCTCCCTATCATGTCCTGAGAGCCCTCCATCCCCCAATTGCTAGTGCCTTCACCATTTAAAATGTTAATAGTCAAATCAAAAGTGTTCCCCGTGTTCCTCCTGTTGTGTGCCTGCAGAGACAGACTCAGAGGTGGAGATCGCCCACAGTGATGACTCTGACGTGGGGGGGCTCTCTGTTATGGGCTGCTCCCCTTCCGGTATTTGGACAATGTTGTCTCGTTGTTGCGATTAAACTGATCTTGTATCTTGCATAATTCACCTTAGGAAAGTGGGCACGCGATGACAGCTTCCTTGACACCATCATGGCGATGGACCGCCGTGCCATGGTCAGCAAGGAGAATGAGGACCTGCGTGCCAAGGAGATGCACGACGAACGGCTGCTGCATTCACACAAGGCCCAGGAATCGAGGTGGAGCAACAAAATACCTTTCAGGCTGGGCTTCTGGCAGTGCTAAGCGAGCTGATTAAATCCAACAGGCCTTCAATACAAAAATTAAGAAAAACTTGTCATTGATAAACTATACAATGACTTGTTGGGAGGCGTGTGGTGCAGTGGTCTGGTGCACAGGTTCAAACCCCACTGCAGTCAGGATGTCGTTGTGTCCCTGGGCAAGACACTTCACCCCAAATTGCCTACACCTGGGACAGGTAATTTTGTATTATTGTGATTATATATATATATATATATGCCACTGTTATTAATACTGACACCTAACTTTGCACTAAGGTGTGTCTGCTGCTGAGCCTACCTATTGTTATTATATATATATATATATTGCCACTGTTATTATATTGTGTTGATACTACTGACACTTATTGATCTGCTGCTGATAAATAAAAGAGAACCTACATGCATGGCACTAGCATCATGACTGTCTTTGTTTAAACCAGCAGCAGTGCACAGACTAACTGTGTGTGTGTAACGTAGTTCTTCAGGTGTGTATGCTTAACATGTATGTATTTATCACAGTAAAGATGGTATACAACAGTTTTTAACCTCATCCCATTGTCTTTAACACACATTTAACATAATAATATACTCATTAATATACAAATATACAGTATGAGTACTGTTTTGATACTGACATTTAATCTTTGCACTAAGGTGTGTCTGCACTATTGTAATTGTGTCTGTTGACTGGTAAATAAAAGAGAGAACCAAATGCACTACAAAAGATCAGCTTTATTATCAATTTACAATTTCCATGCTGTTCAGATGCCTCTCCCTAACGTTGCTTCCAGGCGAATACAGAGGAGTTGAAAAGAGCCCTTGGACATTCGGAAATCTTTGATCCACTGCACGTTGGCACCACCTCCCACCAAGCCGATGTTCTATTGTTCACCCAGAGAGAGCGCGGGACACGACGCGTTCCGTAGTATTCGCATATCTGGAAACACATACAAAGACACAAATTAGCCCTACATAACTCCATAAATCCAACATTAGATAGTATTAATGTAATTTAATGAACGTACCATTGCTGTTCTTTGGGCGTGATAACGATCATCATGCTCAGCTCTCCTACGGTGAAACATGTCCATAGTGTGTGCTTTTCGTGGTCCAATCCTTTTATTAAGGCTTCTTAACCGCCTTCGCCTCCGACTCAGCATTTCTATTGCATTTGAATGGTCTATTTGTATTTGTGGTTATTGGCTTAAATAACTCAGTTACGAAGCTGTATAACACGACCACCAAAACGTCAACTCCATACCGTGCCTGAGGTCGGAAGGTAAACAGAAGCATACAGTGGAAGCGGAAGTTTTTTTTCTTCTTCTTCTCTCGGTTTTTTGGCGAATTGCAACTTTAAGGTGCATACCGCCACCTACTGTACTCGCCGTGAAGTTGTTTGCGGCCTGCCAGTAAACCCAAAGCAGAAGAAGAAGAAGTGACGTCAGCGGCTCATTTGCCTAATCCACCCCCAGGAACTCATTTTGGTGTGAACGCGATCTGCTTTAGTTCATCAGAACTAAAGAGCTCTCATGAACTAAAGTTCTCATGAACTACTGTGGGAAAAGTACTTGGTGTGAACGCCCCTACTGTGCAACACACAGCAGAGCAGACTCGTGCGGACTCGGAGCCGTATATAGCAGCAGATCCAGAGATCCAGCAGACTCGTCCTCATGCACGAGTCAACAGCAGACTCAGATTTGCCAAATCGCAAAATAACCCTTTTTTTTGTGATCAACATTTTTTATTAAAGCAAAATACACTGTGTAGCGGAGGTTAATATAACGTCAGTTTAATAGATAGATAGATAGATAGTACTTTATTGATCCCAAATTGGGAAATTGTTGTTGTTACAGCAGCATAAAAGGCATTTTACAATAAAACAAAACTACAAAATATACAAGAATAGAAAGAAAAATAAAATAAAATATAAAATATAAAATATACATGTCGAAATAGAAAATATACATGCAGATATTATATATATATATAAACAAATATATATATATATTCAAAATATATCGAATAATAATATGCTCGTGAAATGCAACAACTTTTCGGTTTCACCGATTTCTACGGTCTTGGTGATGCTGACTCATATGACTCAAATGACTCGTATGATCCGGATCTCTTCAATGACTGACTCAGAAGACCCTGAGTCCGTAAAAGGATCCGGATTTGCCATCTCTAACAGAAAGCGGTTTGTGTTTGTAGGTGCAGCGGTTTTAAACTGAAAACAAATATGTGAGGATCAAAAATACATATGTAAAACTTTTTTCTGTATTTGGATTTTATTTACATGTACAGTATATGAAACGGAACACATTTGTGTGTGCATTGACAAACACAAGTGTGGATCCGGAAATACAAGTGTGAATCCTTCTGTGTGCATGTGTGTATTATGAGACTGTTCTGAGCCCAGTGTTCTAACCCTAACCCTTATATTAACAATGAATAATCTTTGATCTAGTCAATGTAAGGCATGGAACAAATCTTAAATTAGCAGGCTAATTTGGCACTGTGTTAAATAATGTAGACACAGATGATGGAACAATTATAAGATTCAGTATTTTGTCTGTATTATTAATATCCTTTAGACCTTTTGCAGGCTCCTTATTCCACAAAATGACTGGTAGATTCTTTACCATCAGCATAATGCCAAGAATTCACATTTTGCCTGAATTATAACGTTTAATTTAACAGAATCTTAATAAGAGGATACGGGTACTAAGCTCTTTACTGTTGGTATGCTTCACCGCCACATCATCAACTCGCGGGTATACACCAAGCCCCCAGGAAGTGCGCCGGACTCAGATGAAAATATTCGTGCTGGCCAAACAACGGTACTACACTTCCTTTTGGTTGCCAGGCCCGGAAACACTTTTTCCCATTGACTTACATGGGGAAAGAGTGGTCTGTAAATCGTTGGATAATTTTTTTTAAACTAAATAAACTACCCAGTATGAACACTTGTATAGCCCTTATTAAAAACATTCGTTCCTCAAGTTGTAAAAATGTGCTAATAACGTTATTCTGAAAGTTATTTCCCTCTGCATTATGAACGCGCATCTAACCCACGGGACCGCGCCGCCCGGCACGTTCATGTTACGTGTTCAGCACTACATGCGTTTATCTTTACCCATGGATGTACAATAAGAACGGACCCATATCGCCTTACTGCCAGCCCACGGAGCTGTAATAATGGATATATTGCACATGTTTGCTGTAATTCATCATTTGTAAAATATTATACTACATGGGCTGTATGATTAAATCTTGTACCGTAAATGTTGTATTAAATAAAGTTAATATTACCGACGTAGATTAACGTCCCTGTAGCTTCTTATTGCACTAAGAAGCTTATTGCACTGTATATATATACATATATATATATATATATATATATATATATACAGTGCAATAATTCTTTCATGCTAAATGAAGCCCTGTTGCTTGGATATCACTAGATCCTGTTACAGCGTAATATATAAGTACATAACGATTGATGTGTAAATTAGCATAATTACTAGCTAACCGCTAGCTGCTAACTGCCGCCTCGTTAATATCAAATCTATCATAATAACAAACCATTACCATGCTGTCATGAACGTGCGGTGCTGTTACGTGTACGCAAATTGACGTGCTTGATGTGAACGAGCATTTTGGGGGGCATGGTTAAAGTTGCGCATGCGCTATGAGCGCACATACGGGTACTTCTCAGGCATGCCGGGTAATCTGTGACGTTTCGCTCTCTCAAAAGTTGGGCCATTTTATCATCATGCGCGAATGAGCAACTCTCATAGGAATGAATGAGGCCCCGCCTCCCACGCTGTATCCAGTTCTTATTATACATCCATGGTATACACTTATTCTCTCAACATTGTATGTTACTCTGGTTACACTGCGCCCCCTATTGGCAGGAGTATATCAGAACACAACACTGCTCTTATTGCTTGACCATAAAATACTGATATAGAAATACTACTAGACTGGGTAAGACTTTCATGGCAATCAAATGGACAAATGTGGTTTGAATCAGAATCAGAATCAGAATCAGAATACCTTTATTCGTCCCACAGAGGGGACATTTACATTTGGTACAGCAGAAAAGAGCCAAAGACAGCTTAATGTTTAACAAAGAAGTATGCATAAAGAACAACAAAAATAGGATAAAAAATGTTTTTTTTAAAAGAATTACACAATTTACAAAATACACAGCCTGTAACAGTTCTGAAGATGTAGCAGCCATATTGCAGTTATTCACGGAATATATAAATATATTGCACATATTGCACATGGTTGGTATTTAACCCTTCTCTTGCGTTAGGTCATAACCCCCTTCCCATGCTATTTTCGGTCAAAATTGACCGGTGTGTTTTGCACAGTGATATCTCTGGAACCCCTTATCCACTTGTGATGGTTGACATCTCATTTGAACAGTCAAAGCAAGTAGAATCAAGGGATGACAGACAGAATGACACCAGGGGTGAATTTCATATTATTTTTGGCAGTAAGTTCAAAGATAGTGCTTATTTTACATTACTGTATATTATAAAAATGCTTGCCATGTAGGCTGTGTTTACTGGAGAAGGAAATGCTTTAGTTAGTGTTGTAGCTGAGATTCTTCCCGTTCCAATGATGTATGGGATGTATGGATTTGATACAAGCAAGCCAGTGTTTCATGTCATGGTCCGGACCCACCGGTGGGCCCATCAAGTTCAGCATTCACTGTGATGAATATAAAATAAGACACTGATACTGTTTTCCTCAATGAACATTTATTGAAAGAGAAATATACCATAACAGAATGTGTGTGTGTGTGTGTGTGTGTGTGTGTGTGTGTGTGTGTGTGTGTGTGTGTGTGTGTGTGTGTGTGTGTGTGTGTGTGTGTGTGTGTGTTAGGGCTGAACGATTAATCGATTTTTGCGATTTGAAATGATGCGATTATCAAATCGCAAAGCCTGCGATTTTTTTTTTCTTCTTGTGTGTCAGTCATCCACACCAATCAGAAGTGCTGTGCTCCACATGTACCAGCCATTGTTAACCAATCAAAAGTGGCCCATGATAGAAGGTGATAGACAGATTGATCCAATCACCTGCCAAGTATTTTTGAAAGTGCCTGCCCTTTTCCAAATGGCTTCCAATGGAGCTTTCCTAGATGGTTTGGTGAAACAAACCATCTGAGTCAGGTTAGTAATGCTCCATCACATGTTTTACATCTATTACAGGGTGAATCTTAAACTGAAGCTTGACTTTAAAGCAACCCAACGGAAGTTTCATGTAAGTTTAGTTCTTTCACTCGTAGCTCGGGCTGCGGGGGTGCTAGAGACGGGAGCACGTTGATGCGACCTTCCTAGCCGGAGATATGGCTGCATTTTACAATAAACTTCCGTTGGGTCGCTTAAAAACCAATATCGCAAATCGCAATATTTGTCAGAAAAATTAGATTAGCAATTCGATTTTTCCCCAAAATCGTGCAGCCCTAGTGTGTGTGTGTGTGTGTGTGTGTGTGTGTGTGTGTGTGTGTGTGTGTGTGTGTGTGTGTGTGTGTGTGTGTGTGTGTGTGTGTGTGTGTGTGTGTGTGTGTGTGTGTGTGTGTGTGTGTATGTGTGCGTGCGTGTGCATGTGTGTTCATTTTCTATGGCAGTCAATTCTCAATGATCATCAAGTGTATATGTTCAGAGGCCTAGTGTGGAGGATAACATAAGGTCTTGAGGCAATTGGATGAAAAACACAATATTTATGATTAAAGAACCGCCAGAGATTTTTTATACCTAAAACCGCCACCTGGGTCAAATTGACCCGCTATTAGAATGCATTGATTTTCAAGGTAAAATGTTCTTTTATTGAACAGAGAGTTTTGATCGCACAGGGATGAAACGTATACCAATATAATCTGTGGACTCTCAGGGCTCGACATTATAAATGGCCCGCTGGGCCGGAAGCATTATTTAGACACCGCGGCCAGCATAACGTACTTTCAACTCGCCCCACAGCTGTTTGCTGCGGAGCGCAGCGCGAGCAGTCTCCCGTGAGCGGGAGCACACTCCTTCACTACAGACTGTCTCTATCTCTCTCTCTCTCTCTCTCTCTCTCTCTCTCTCTCTCTCTCTCTCTCTCTCTCTCTCTCTCTCTCTCTCTCTCTATCTATAACTATCTATCAATATATCTATCCATCTATCTCTCTCTCTCTCAATCTATCTCTCAATCTATAAGGAGGAACCGCAGTAGACAAAAGGCGTTGCTATAGCAACACGTCATGTTTATATGAAAAGGGGTGGGGTCAATATGACCCGCTTGGCGGAAATAGATATAAATGGCAATTTTTTGGGCGATTTCTTCAATCTGACTTCATATTGACCATTTTTAACAACATAGGGTGCTACATAACACAATTTCAGGAAAAGTCACGGACTGGAAGACTTTAATATTTTATTGAAAAAAAGTTACACACAATAAAAAACAGCTCTGGGTCAAATTGACCCGATTGGCGGTTCTAGTGTTAAAGGAGAGGTGTCATGGCCATTTCCACTGATCATAATTCCATTGTTGAGGTATACTAAAATAGATTTATACTGTGCATTTTTCCAAACTCACATTGGTTTCTCATACAGCATCTCTGTAAACTACTTGTATTCACTGAATTTCACTATTTGCCTTTAACGGCTCGTTGTAGCTCCAAAAGCTCCAGCCCCCACCCTCCCTGTGAGCACAGTGTGCTCTGATTGGTCGGGACGTTGTGAATCGCGCTGAGCTCCGTGGAGGTGTTGCTTCCTTGTTTAGGATACATAGCGAAACACAGCCAAACTCATCCTGAGCACACACAAACTCACATCCGAAGTAAAAACAATAAGTGTGGCTTGATATTGAGTAAGAAAAAGGTTGATAAACGCTGTGAGAATGGGTCTGCAGAGAGAATTTTGCCGCGATCCCAACTGTCTGTTATCAGCCTGCAGCCAGGGAGGAGAAATCAGCTGAGCTGCCTGCTCCCTGCACACAGATGTGTGTGTGAGGAAGTCCGTGGATCGGTCAATTTGGACCAATCAGCGGGGGCTTAACGTAACGGCTCCGCGGACGTAACGTAACGGCTCTTCGGGATTGGTCCATTTCGTTCCGGGTACCGCTTGACATCATGCCGTACCCGGAACTCAAATGGCCAGTGACGTATCTCCAACGAGGCGTTTTGGGGAGGTATTTTCTGTGTTAGAGTTTTACTCGCTACAGGGTGTACTTTGAGGGTTTTGACTCTGCACACCGTTTACATGCATAAAAACCTTCATAACACACAAGGGGACGGGTAATAACCGGAAAAGCATGACATGGGAGCTTTAAAACAAAAGTCATTCGGTCACTCGTGACTGTAAACCTTCTTTATGCGTGTTTTGTTTAGTGTTTGTTGTTCAGCTCGTCCATTTTCAATATGTTCATGTATGTTTTTGTCTCGAAGGAGAGACCCCATTGCTGTTCTGATAATTTGAAGGCTCCCACAAAGAGAAGAGCCTTTCTACCAAATCTAATTCCAAAATGATTTACCTCAAACCATATACTCAACTCCTTGTTGAATATCCTTTATAAAAAAAAGTAAAATTGGCAAGAGAAAAAATACAATAATATAATTTAAAACTCTATAACAGATAACCTACTCGTAAAAAGTAGACATGACAAAATATGACTGAATAAATCAAACAATAAAACTATAAATAAATATGTAAAATAACTGAAAAATGCATTAAAAAATGATATCTATTGAAAAATCTTGACTGAGTTGTCCTTAATATTTACTGGCATTGTTTTTGAAGGTTAGGGAGAATAGTGGACAAAAGGTGCTTGACCAATGTTTATTTTGGAAGCACTTTTGGAATATTCAAAAAGCCCGTTGCTGAGGACCTTAGGGCTCGCCCAGGAAGATAAGATGAGTATTGGTGATATGGAGAGTGCCAGAACATTAAGATCCAAAACAAGTAAAAATATTTTAAAATCGATTGTAAAATATATGGAAAGCCAATGCAAAGTAGCTCTCTTATTCTTGTTTTTGTCAAATATCGGGGGTGTTTGATGAGCAAACAAAGCAATGTGACTGACAACATGACAAACCAAATATATAAGCAGCTGCTTTCTAGCCACCTGATGCTTATTTGTTTGATTTTTTCTCATGTCCAAAATCTGGGATTCCCAAGTCAGCTGATAAACAACCCTATATTCATATGATGATTCATCAGGGGGATACGGAAATTGTTGAATCAACCCCTGATTGTTAGTGACTGGTGACTGGTTCAGTGTTAACCTCCTGATCTGCAGAAAACAGATTCAGAGTTTTGGATTATTCATCAGTGGGACATTTTGAATATTATGTATGCTTACATTATTTCTTGATTAAAGACAATACATGTGAAGGACCTGGGTGCCTTATATTTATAGTCTTTGGACATTGGACTGAACTGGGTATAATGGAACTCTGTCACTGACAAAAGCTGTTTGTGAACAACAAAGCGAAACCACCATTTTCATCTATATGTTGGAAAAGTATCTGTTGGCGAGACAATTTCTAACAATCAAAAACAATAGTATGGCAACATTTTTTAGTTAAGATATGGAGTAGATGTCAAAATATAATTTAACAAAGTTTACTAAGTTAATTTGTGTGCCCCAGAGGATGAACCTCATTTACCCTGGTATTGTTTTTAGCTTGTGACTCTCAGTGTGTGTCATCCTGACATATCAAAATATCTTTGTGCGACAGTAACCTTTACAGAAACATTACCTCGAAACTCCAAGTCATGCTGCATCACTACATCATGAGACCATATTGGTGTTTACCAAAAGTCACCCATTGTACGCTACACAATACAGTTATTAAGGTAGAGCCAAGGTTTAGGAAATCAGATCCTTTTTCTCTACAGTTCTCTGAATAGCAGGTTACTTACGCCTAGTGTGGAGGATAACATAAGGTCTTGAGGCAATTGGATGAAAAACACAATATTTATGATTAAAACAAAAGTCATTCGGTCACTTTTGACCCGAAACGCAAGAGAAGGGTCAACAAGGGGTGTTATAGTCTGTGTTGGTGTGTGTGGGGGGGGGTCTACTAGGGGCTGTGGTGGTTATATAGTCTGACCGCTGCAGGAAGAAAGGACCTGCAGTATCTCTCCGTGAGACAGAGGGGGTGCAGCAGCCTGTCGCTGAAGGAGCTGCAAAGAGAGGACAGGGTGTCCTGGAGGGGGGGGACACGTTGTCCAGCAGGGAGGACAGCTTGGCTGCCATTCTCCTCTCTCCCACCACCTCCACAGTGAGGACTCCTGTCTCCCACCACCTCCGCAGTGAGGACTCTTGTCTCCCACCACCTCCACAGTGAGGACTCCTGTCTCCCACCACCTCCACAGTGAGGACTCCTGTCTCCCACCACCTCCACAGTGAGGACTCCTGTCTCCCACCACCTCCACAGTGAGGACTCCTGTCTCCCACCACCTCCGCAGTGAGGACTCCTGTCCCCCACCACCTCCACAGTGAGGACTCCTGTCTCCCACCACCTCCACAGTGAGGACTCCTGTCTCCCACCACCTCCGCAGTGAGGACTCCTGTCCCCCACCACCTCCACAGTGAGGATTCCTGTCTCCCACCACCTCCACAGTGAGGACTCCTGTCTCCCACCACCTCCACAGTGAGGACTCCTGTCTCCCGGGTCCTCACGTGCTGTGGACGGTTGGTGAGGTAGTCGAGTATCCAGGAGGTGAGGTGGTGATCCACCCCCGAGATCTGCAGCTTGTCTCCCAGGAGATGGATGGTGTTGAAGGCACTGGAGAAATCAAAGAACATGATCCTCACAGAGCCCCCCAGCCTTCTCCAGGTGGGAGAGGGACCTCTGCAGCAGGTAGATGACGGCGTCATCCACCCCGATGTCCGGCTGCTAGGTGAACTGCAACGGATCCATTGATGGTCTCACAAGGGGCCGAAGGTGTCCAAGGACCAGCCTCTCCAGGGTCTTCATCAGCTGTGATCGTCAGCGCCACCGGCCGGTAGCTGTTGAAGTCAGGATAGGAGCCACTTTACAGATGGAGTTCCCCAAGGCACCATTCTTGGGCCACATCATCTTGTTTTTCTAGCTTGTCTTGGTATATATTTTGCCATCTTTTTTACCTCACTAAATTACTTGTTTTTTTAGGTTTTGCATAGTGTTGGCATTTTGCTAAAATGAGGGGAAATGTACATTGTTACAGCAGAAAAGAGCGAAAGACAGCTTAATGTTACCATCAGGTTAAATCATAGAAAACATTATATCCCATATCACAACATGCATATGACACTCGCTTTTTTCTTCAAGTCCACTATACACAAATCAATGATGCCATAAATGTCTCCAATCCTTTAGACTGGACACCAAACGTACATCACCCCGCCAGCAAGTTTTTTCTAATGTTCGCTTTAGCCCACATGTGTCTTGAGAATCTCATTGCTCAGGCTTCAATAACAACAAAGTGGGAATGTTGATGGCGCTTTCATTGTGGCTCAAAACCACAAAAAAACTATTGTTGATATCTGAAATGTAAATCAATAATAAACTATTCATCTGTTCTACTTCATTCTTGCTGGGTGTAATGCTAAGGACTCTAGGTAGTGCTGTGTTGAGTCGGATGCTGGATAAGCTTACCTTTCTTCACTGCCCTGGTTTCAACATACACGTGTTAAGTCTTAGCCGGACTTGGGTGTATTTCTTTTCCGTAAACCAGGCTGGTTACCATGGCTGTGTTTCTGAATAGCTGTGACTTTTTAGTTTGGCACAACTTGTTGCAGGTGTATTTCTCAGGATCCAAGGAAGTGGATTTATTGTAATTGCAAGAAGAAACAGAACTACAGGCAAAGCATTTGACAATTATTCGAAGAGGAATGTATTGCAATTTGTACGTGCATTGCACACTTTCTGAATGACTAGTAAATATTACATTTATGTGACTAAGCTTTCTTCCTACGTGCTGAAACAGGTTGGTTAGCCCCCACTGACATTAAGCAACTTTTTGTTTTGTATTGCCTTTATGCCCGGCACTTGGCCAACTTCCTTAAAGTGGACCTATCATGCTATATTTGAATAACATATTGTAGGGCCATACCTATATAAGGTATATTTATACGTTTTCTTTTTCAAAATACCAAACAGATCATACATTTTAGCTCTATTTTGCTTTCCTCCACCCTGTCTTTGCATGCTGCAGCTGACCACGCCCCCCTGCAAAGGAGGGGGCCGAGTTACGAGCGTCGTGTTACCATGCTGTTACCATGCCACGGCAACCTCTCATTCCCCTGATAGGTCAGTTCCGCCGTCCTGACGTCAGAGGAATGTTCAAATCTGGATCAGTCTGTATCAGATCCGTTGCAGCCCCGTTTTTAGAGATTTGGGTATGGAGGAAAAGAGAGAGGGTTGTGTTTTCTGACACTTGGTGAGTTCCCTGGAACACATATTCATGTATAAAAGACGTACAAAAGTGCATTTTGCATGATAGGTCCCCTTTAAAGTTCCCTACAATGGATTAATTGGGCGTAAGGCCACATGGTAAACAAAGAAGGTTTTTGGTCCTACGACGCTGGTTCACTTCTTACCGGGGTAGATCTCCATGGTAACTTATGCTGAACACCTAACCTGCTCTGAAGCAAGTTATGTTCGAGATAAGAGATCAACTATGTGAAAGCACCGCCTGCTGACCAATCAGAACTATGTGTGCGGAAATTAAAGCAATAGAGTCATATTCCAGGCTGAATGAAACCCAGTTTAGACTGCCGTATGCAGGAAAGACTGCAGTGCCGGCAACAAATCACGATTTACCAAGTTGATAACGAGGGTCGAAGGAATGCTTAGCAAGATCGCGTTTGTTAGGGTTAGTTAACCCACACTGAAAAAACTGCAACTTAATATTATAGCTTTTAACTAGCCTAATACAGTTATGTGAAATACGTTGACATTACACTTCAATGTTTCAGTTTTTCAGTGCAGATAACTCAAAGATATCCAGGGTCTGTTGAACTGGCTTTGTAGTACAGGCATACGCATACACATAACATAACTTATATGATATGTTTGCTTACTTGCCAACCTTGCCCACTCTCTGTGCCTGACAACTACCTTCTTATTTTATATTAAACCTTTGCGTGTCAACATCCCTGAGCCAATTTGTGAATCTTATCAATAAACACTTTTTGATCCAGTGGCAAATGAGTTGGTCTTATACCAGAAAATGCCTTTGAAGGGGATTTTATGGTGGCATAGACCAAAAAATGTGTCACATCAAGAGAAAGGTCATAAATTAAAGTTGATGTGAACTTGTGGGCGAGATGTTGTTAATGTGAAGTTTGCTTGCATGTTTCCATTGGTGACCTTTAGTCTCCCACGATGGTCTAAATGACATTTCAAAATATGTTATAAATAAAAATGAGATAAATACTTTAATAAATCATCGTCCTCCACTTCTCTCAAGTTTATGATCATGTGAGAGTTGTGGGAGTATTCAAACCTTCTACTATAAAGTTGCTGTGACCTTTAACAATGAGTTCCTCATTCCATTATGTAGCAGAAATAGTTAGGGGGGAAAAAAACATATATATATAACTTCTCGTTTTTTTAAATGTAATAGTGAACTTTTGGCAATCCATTCAAAGTCATCAACCACCCAAACTCTGAAAAACAACTTTAGACAGTCAGCCAACCAAAACCACAATGATGGGATTTTTTCAGATTTTCCCAGGCAGGGCGGATAAGGCCTTGAACATTTAGATAAAAATATTCCTGTGAATCCAAGTCAGAAAATGCAGACGATAAAATAAACAGGACACAGAAACTCCTACAGATCAGAATGCCGCGATAGGAACATGTTAAACAAACTAATGATAAGTCATGATACACACAGGTTCGGCAAACACAACATCTTCAGGTATTAAAGGAAACCTATCATGCTATATTTAAATGATATATTGTAGGGCCATACCTATATAAGGTATATTTATACGTTTCTGTTTTCAAAATACCAAACATATCATGCATTTTAGCCATGCCTCATTTCGCTCTATGTGCTGTTTGCTGTCTACGGGGCTGATCTCTGTGAGCTGCAGCTGACCACGCCCCCCTGCAAGAGAGGGGAGACGTGCTCTGATCAGCTGCTGGGCTGTCAGAAGAGGGGAGAAAAAGAGATCTCTGTCCTCCGTGTTTTATTATATAGAGTCGTTATTCATTTGTTTTAAAGCTCAATAAATAACAAAGAAGACCTTTGACCGGCACTTTTCTAATTTTGTCCGGAAGATTTAAACTTTAACGGACATCTTGACCGGCGAAACAAACTGAAACTGAAACTCCGCACGGTCCCCTCGTTCCTTGGAAGAGGCGGAGAGGTGGGTGTTTGTCATCTGCTGGTGGACTAACCGGAGAGAATTACAGTGCTTGCCTCAACGGGGAGGGATTGCATTGCAGCGGGAGCAAACGCTTGCCTCGGGGAGGGAGAAAGAAAGCCACAGCGGAGAATAAACAGAAGGGTAACCATGGTAACCAAGTCTTCTTGACTGCTTTTGTGGCAGACTACAGCGCCACTTACAGGCCTGGCATATGTACTACAGCGTCTCCAGCGCTTTCGAACGGCAATGGCCGTGGCTGTCTCCTCCTGATTGGTGGAGTTGGCTCAATAGCCGTAGCGCCACCGTCCTGACGTCAGGACAGTGTTCAAATCTGGATCAGTTTTGATCAGATCCGTTGCAGCCCCTTTTTTAGAGATTTGGGTATGGAGGAAAATAGAGAGGGTTGTGTTTTCTGACACTTGGTGAGTTCCCTGGAACACCGGGGACACATATTCATGTATAAAAGACGTACAAAAGTGCATTTTGCATGATAGGTCCCCTTTAAACCAACAGCCTGAAGGAAATGTATAGTCATATTTTTAATCCAGCCACTCTACACAAATCACATGAGTAGTAAACTTGTCATCACTATTTTTTGTTTCCTCATGGCAGTGAATTGTGAAACTGCCAGCTTAAATGAGGTGAGAATATCATGCTGGTTTGTTTCCCAATGACCCTCATCTTTCCAGATAGTACTCACAGAAGGTAGGATTTCAGGAAATGTCTCAGGACTAAATAATGTGCTCAAACTAAGCCCCCAGGAAGTGCCCTGGCAAATTTCCATGGTGGCCAAACAGTGATGCTATGCAATTCCATTTAGTTGTAGTCCGTTCGATGTTGCCCAAATATACTTTTTCCCACTGACTTACTGGGAAAGAGAGAGGATAATTGTTTTTAAGCTAAACCAACCATACAGTAGCCTACACAAACACTTGTATAGCCCTTTAAATCATTAGGGTCTAAAAGTGTAATAGGAATGAACAGCGCCCCGACTCCAACGCTGTATCCAGTTCTTTTTATATGGTGCAAACCAAGACCCAGGAAGTGCTCCGGCAAATGTTCATGGTGGCCAAACAGTGGTGCTACACTTCTGTTCTAGTCCGTGATGTCATTTGGCCCAAAACTTTTTCCCAATGGCTTACATTGGTAAAGAATCGTCTGTAAATATATATCTATATATATATAGATATATATAGATATTCTTTTGGCTAAATAAACTACCCAACACTTTTTTTTTTGTCCTTTTTGAAATCATTAGGTTTTTCAAGTTGTAAAATGCACTAAAAGCTGAATCGAGAGTAATTTTCTCTCAAATAATATATTACTGAGCCGAAACGCGGCAGATCGGAGGCGGGGCTTAAGTAAAAATCCTGGCTTGAATCCAGTTATTTTTATACATCCATATTGCAAAAAAAATCTAATTTAAATATTGGTGCCAAGCTTAAGTTATTCAACAACAACAAATAAAAACTAAATAAAACTTGAGCCTGTCTCAGCCTTGTTCCACACTGAGATGCTGCACACAGCTGTAAAGAAAACCTGGTAAAACGTATCTAGCTGGCTGAAAATTCACAAGCTTACTAGTTTGTTGTTCTTAAAATACATTTCAGTGGAGAAATAAGATATAATAAAGGAAAGGGTTACCTCAGTCCCAAGTACAATAATAATAATAATAATAATAATAATAATAATAATAATAATAATAATAATAATAATAATAATAATAATAATAATAATAATAATAATAATAATAATTATACGTTTATTTATATAGCACCTTTCACAGAAATAGATTTCACAAAGTGCCTCACAAGTAAAAAGTTAAAATTAAGACCACAGAAACATGAATACAATAACCACATGAGGCATACATTTAAGGTAAGTTTGGGAAATTCTCCTATGAAACCATCAGTTTTCTTTTTGTCAATTAAAGGGTTTCAAATACTGTCATTGTGTAGGTGTGTAAAGCCCTCAGAAAAGAAAATTATGATCTCAAACCTCAAAGTAAAAAATCCCCTCTTTTTTAAGCCTTTTAATAATGTCATGCATTGAGAAATGTTTAAACCTCAAAGGGCTTTACACAGATCCACAAGGTCAAAATTACTTGGGAGCTTTACTTAACTTGACCCTAAGCAGGAAGGATGACAAAGCAAACAAAGTATTCCGATACTCCTCTGTGTTGCATTAGAACATGGAAACATGGAACATGGAAACTCCACTTGAGCAACGTTGGTAATAACTGCTAAGACTGTCATCATTATCCCTGCCTGTACTCTTCTGAAAGTATACGTGCACAGTTGCACAAAACACTTGAACTGTAATAATGTGAGCACGCTTCTTATCCTGTCCTATTATCACACTTAGTCATCCACCACATGATTTGCATATCCCTCCATATTTATAGATTTCATCAGAATGTAGTGCCTCCTGCCTACACCTGCCACTGCAATGACTTACACGTAAGGATAAACAGATATCAAATATAACAGGATTCAATGGAAAACTATTAACAGCACAGTTTACATATCAAAAGAAATGTCAGGTTTACACTTGACATGCAGGTATTACTCAGAACTGAAAAAAATACTACTAATATGTTTGTGTGGACGCCCTAAACAACCATGATTCTAAATCTACTCTTTTAAAAAAAAGAATTGAAATCTAATATCTGGTCATAATTTCAAAGAATCTCATGTGGTAATATAGATAGGTGTTTCTAACATGAACAAATAGTTTGTGTTATCATGGTAAAAAAAATAAAAAAGTGTGTCACTTTGGGAGCTCTATAGGGATTTAAATCCATCTTCTTTCAATATAGATTACCCACCATCAATGATTATAATGATTGTCAGCATTAATGGGTATGCAATTATTGTTTGTGACAGAAATGCCAAAGCAAAACTCAAGTATATTACACACACACACACACACACACACACACACACACACACACACACACACACACACACACACACACACACACACACACACACACACACACACACACACACACACACACACACACACACACACACACACACACACACACACACACACACCACTGGATGTTGAAACACTGGAGTAAGTAACCTGCTATTCAGAGAACTGTAGAGAAAAAGGATCTGATTTCCTAAACCTTGGCTCTACCTTAATAACTGTATTGTGTAGCGTACAATGGGTGACTTTTGGTAAACACCAATATGGTCTCATGATGTAGTGATGCAGCATGACTTGGAGTTTCGAGGTAATGTTTCTGTAAAAGTTACTGTCGCACAAAGATATTTTGATATGTCAGGATGACACACACTGAGAGTCACAAGCTAAAAACAATACCAGGGTAAATGAGGTTCATCCTCTGGGGCACACAAATTAACTTAGTAAACTTTGTTAAATTATATTTTGACATCTACTCCATATCTTAACTAAAAAATATTGCCATACTATTGTTTTTGATTGTTAGAAATTGTCTCGCCAACAGATACTTTTCCAACATATAGATGAAAATGGTGGTTTCGCTTTGTTGTTCACAAACAGCTTTTGTCAGTGACAGAGTTCCATTATACCCAGTTCAGTCCAATGTCCAAAGACTATAAATATAAGGCACCCAGGTCCTTCACATGTATTGTCTTTAATCAAGAAATAATGTAAGCATACATAATATTCAAAATGTCCCACTGATGAATAATCCAAAACTCTGAATCTGTTTTCTGCAGATCAGGAGGTTAACACTGAACCAGTCACCAGTCACTAACAATCAGGGGTTGATTCAACAATTTCCGTTTCCCCCTGATGAATCATCATATGAATATAGGGTTGTTTATCAGCTGACTTGGGAATCCCAGATTTTGGATATGAGAAAAAATCAAACAAATAAGCATCAGGTGGCTAGAAAGCAGCTGCTTATATATTTGGTTTGTCATGTTGTCAGTCACATTGCTTTGTTTGCTCATCAAACACCCCCGATATTTGACAAAAACAAGAATAAGAGAGCTACTTTGCATTGGCTTTCCATATATTTTACAATCGATTTTAAAATATTTGTACTTGTTTTGGATCTTATGGCGCGTTTCCACTACAGCGCGGAGCACGGTTTAAGAGGGCTGTGACGTCAGCGGCCCGTCTTTGGTTGCGTTTCCACTTGGCCTAGTACCGGCCGGCGGGTCCTAATTCACAGTTTTTCTGGCCTCATAAAATCGTGGGTCTAGGGCCAGAGACAACGAGGCTGAGTCGGGCTGAGTATGCTAAACTAGAGAGAGCATCGCTGGCAAGGGGGCTACAACTACAACAAGATGGACATATTTGACCGTGATTTAATTGTAATACACGTTTCAAAATGATGCCGAAGTAACAACATACTGATACCGGTTAGTAAAAACCATGAATTAATGCTTTGTCAAGTCTGCAGACAGATGGCAGGCGAAAAACCTTTTAAAATGCGTGTTTTCTAAATGGAGATCGGCTAAGCTAACGCAGTATATGCTCCGACCGTCCACACTCACAACAACGGCCTATACAGACATAAATAAAGCAGCGACTGTATTCACCATGACACAGGCAGTCTGTGGTTTGTACTTGTTTAACTTTTGTCTAGTTTCTGAACATATATGAGGAGCTGTGAGCTCTGAGTGCTAACAGCTAACGGCTGTGTTGTTTTTCTGGGGTTCTCATTGAAGATCACGTCACGGCTCCGCCTACACTGCGTTACTATAGATACTACCCCAGTTCCTAAACTGTAATGGAAATGCGCCATAAAGTGAGCCAGTCCTAACGAGGCCCAGCCATACCGAGCGGGGCCGAGCGAGGCCGTGTAGTGGAAACGCGCCATTAATGTTCTGGCACTCTCCATATCACCAATACTCATCTTATCTTCCTGGGCGAGCCCTAAGGTCCTCAGCAACGGGCTTTTTGAATATTCCAAAAGTGCTTCCAAAATAAACATTGGTCAAGCACCTTTTGTCCACTATTCTCCCTAACCTTCAAAAACAATGCCAGTAAATATTAAGGAAAACTCAGTCAAGATTTTTCAATAGATAGCATTTTTTAATGCATTTTTCAGTTATTTTACATATTTATTTATAGTTTTATTGTTTGATTTATTCAGTCATATTTTGTCATGTCTACTTTTTACGAGTAGGTTATCTGTTATAGAGTTTTAAATTATATTATTGTATTTTTTCTCTTGCCAATTTTACTTTTTTTTATAAAGGATATTCAACAAGGAGTTGAGTATATGGTTTGAGGTAAATCATTTTGGAATTAGATTTGGTAGAAAGGCTCTTCTCTTTGTGGGAGCCTTCAAATTATCAGAACAGTAATGGGGTCTCTCCTTCGAGACAAAAACATACATGAACATTTTGAAAATGGACGAGCTGAACAACAAACACTAAACAAAACACGCATAAAGAAGGTTTACAGTCACGAAGAGGCTTAAACCTCACGACTTAGTAAACACATCACACTGAACAACAGCTCAGTCAATGGCAGGCATTGAGAAGTATTGGCACGTAACTAAACCTAAATATAGATGGAAATGTTTGTTTTGTAAATTCAGGAGATTATACAGTAGGCATGGTTAGAGCCTTGGAGGATGAATGGGGCCTACTGTCTATCATCAAACAAGTTTAGATTAGTATGACGCATATTCTTAGCCTTATGCAAATGTACTTCCCAGAGAGCATGCAAACATAAAGTCCCAGGTGTAAACATTTCCTGGTGAAATGTGTTTCCTCCCTCCGCATGTAGATATCATAATCTTTATTTGCTATCAAAACAGGGAATTTGAATCCTCTGTTTGTCGACAAATGTTCACAGTGAAATGTACTTCTATTTTAAACATCCTTATAAATGGGGCTGTGGGCAACTATTTTTACATGAAGCCTACAGGGAGCATGGTAGGGGTCAAGTTTCTTGAATAAGGGCAAGAACAGATACTTCTGCAGATACCAGCCAAGTCCTTGAGAACTGAGCCACTGTCGCCACATTTGTCCAAAAAAGAACTAGATTCAAAGCAAATGTTTGTATTATAAATAATATAACAAGTGTAATGAAGTGATTGGAGTAAAGAACCGGGACACAGCCAAGGAATACAATGGAGAGCTTCGAACTGATGTCAGAAGTTAAGGATTATCCGAAGTTAAGGCCAGAGAATTGACAGACATTTACTGGGACAATTTGGTGACGCAACCTTCATATTAACACAGGCGGAGCCCTCTACTGGACTCTATGGGTACTACCTTATCATGCAAGCATTCACCTACTGAGATTTCTATAGATGTAGCCGGCCCCGGGGCGGGCCTACCTGAATGCGCGTGCATCTCACTTCCGTATAAAAGGAGGCCTCGCCTCCTGACCATCATCCTACACCACTCTTCAGCGAGCGGTATAGGACAGACAGTGCCCCAGGGTAGAGGGCTCCGCCTGTGTTAATATAACAAGGGTTACAATACGTAACCCGGCGTTATATCTCTCACAGGCATTTACGCCCGGGGAGGGGGTCAGATGCCCACTGACCCACAGTCCCCCCCCCTCCTCACCAGTCCTGTGTTGCCCCAGCAAGCACAGACGCTGAGAAAGAGCCAGACATATCCAAGAGATAAAACTTTATGAAGGGGCCTGGCGTTGACCAAGACGCCGCCATGCATATATCCTCCACACTCACACCGTTGAATAACGCTGTTGATGCGGCCACAGCTTGTGTGGAGTGCGCACGGACCCCCGCGGGACAGGCTCTCCCTGCCTGCTCGTAGGCGTGTGCAATGCCTCCGCAAAGCCAGCCTGCTAGGCGTTTCTTGGACAGAGCTTTTCCAGTCACCCCGCCCCCGAAGCACACAAACAGCTGTTCAGTGCGTCTCAGGGTAGCTGTGCGCTCCACATAACATGCTAACGCGTGCACCGGGCAGAGGAGGTGTAATTTAGCTTCCCTGGCCCCGCCATGGGGTGGAAGACTAAATCCCCCCAACTGAATAGCCCTCGACCTGAACGCACTCCTTAGGCTCTTGGGCACAAAGGAGGGGTTCGGTCTGAGTGTCGCCCCGCTCCGGTCACCCCGAATCAACAGGCAATTCGGGTGCACCGACAGAGCGGTTAACTCAGACACTCTCTTGGCTGACGTTAAGGCAAGTAGTAACGCTGTCTTCCACGACAGTGCTTTCAGGGAGGAGAGCTCCAGAGGCTCAAATGGTTCTGTGACCAGAGCCTCGAGCACCAGCGGCAGGTCCCAGTGAGGCGTGCACTACTGGGCGCAGCCTCCTGACCCCCTGTAAAAACCGCAACATCAGTGGATGAGAAAAGGCTGACCTGCCGTTAAATCCCTCATGGCAGGACGAGATGGCTGCTGCATACACTTTTACCGTAGAATGAGCACGCCCTCTGTCCACCAATAACTGTAAGAAGGATAAAATAGAGCCCAACTCACAAGATAGGGGCTCTATTATCCGCTCCTCACACCATCGCTGGAATCCCAGCCACTTCGGCCTGTAACAGGCTGTGGTGGATCCTGCTCTAGCTGCCTGGATAGACTGAATAACGCTGTCAGACAATCCACCCTGTCTCAGCCTGTCCCTCTCAGGAGCCAACCCTGGAGAGGACGGCCCAGAGTGGGTAACGCCCCGATTGCACCTGCCTCTCGAGACATCGCCCGCCAGAACTGGGGGATTGCCTTCATCTGTGTCATCTCTGAGTACCACGGAGCCGCGACGCGATCCGGTGCTACCAGAATGACTGCCAGACGTTCTCGCCTCACTCTCCCCAGGAGAGGGAGAATGAGATGCAGCGGTGGAAAGGCGTATAGCAGCTTCCTTGGCCATGGCTCGTGTGCAAACGCGTCCACCCCCAAGGGCGGGTCGTCGCTCAGGGCCATGGAAAACCACAGGGCACAGTGGCTGTTGTGCCGGCTGGCGAACAGATCCACTTCCGCTCTCTCTCTGTAGCATGCGACTAAGCTGCACCCTCTCCTCCAGCCGGCTAAAACGCTGGGTGACCGAGGCTATTGACCCAAAGAGCCCTTCCGTGGAAACGGGGGCTCCAAGGAGATCCACTCGGTCTTTCCTTGACAGCGCGGTGAGTCCCAGCCACACATGACGTGACGCCACTGTGGCCAAGGACATCACCCGCCCGGCTGCGGCGGCCACTCCATGGATCAGATTGTTCATCTGACCTATGCAGCGGTCTGGATAATCACTCCCGTCCTGAGACGGGAGAGCGGGGGCGTCTGCTTGAGGAGTAATCAAGGAGACGCCCAACACGCCTAGATTATTGGCCGCAGCCGCCATCTGTGCACCGAGCCTGAACATTTTATCTAAATATTCCAGGGCCTCTCGGTTCCGCGGCAGCGGGGGCAGAGGTGTTTTCCCCTCCGCCCAACCAGCTGTTCGCAGCAACAGATGGGCCGCCAGGCTCTCATCGAGGGGGGGTACGCCAGGACACACCGTGTCTGATCGGCCCTGCACCCTGATAATGCCCGACATGGATGCTATTGAGGCCTTCGCCTTCAATGGACGCCGCCATGTCGCCTCCACACACTGCCAGATGTCTGGCAACGGGGACGAGACGAAGGCCGGCTGCGCCGGAAGCACCGGGCCGTAAAACCCCTGCCTAAGGCGGCTTATAGGCCTTGGTGGCAGCGGTGGGGGGAGCGGTAAGCCTACACGTTCCGCCGCCTGGGTCATCACCGCTGGGAAGTCCAGTCGTGCAGACCTGAGTGCTGGACCCTCCTGGACATCGGAACCGGGGGTGTCGGACAAGGAGATGTCGTCATCTTCCCCCTCCGTGAAGTTGACCACTCGGTCCCTCGGAAGAGCGAATTCAAACGGCACGTCCTCCAGATCGTCCATGTCCACCACATCGAGGTCCGGATCTTCTACCTCCACGTGCACCTGCGGGCCGAGCTTCCTCCAGAAGTGCTCCGCACGATGCCGGCGGTTCAGCATCGGGATCGAGCGACAGGCAACGCAGGCCAGTGTCTGGCCCGTTCCCTGCTCGGCATGGTCCGGTGTCTGGCACTGGAAACACTGGCGGTGCAGATCCGCTCCCACAATCAGGCCAGGGCACGACGAGCAGTTTCGATGCTCCAGGAGTGGCTCCATTTCGATAATATTCTTTCTTTTCGCTTTCCTTTCTCTTTAAACGTCTCAGACTCAGTGCTAGTTATCACCTCCGCTCGCTGAAGAGTAAAGGATGATGGTCAGGAGGCGAGGCCTCCTTTTATACGGAAGTGAGATGCGCGCGCATTCAGCTAGGCCCGCCCCGGGGCCGGCTACATCTATAGAAATGTCAGTAGGTGAATGCTTGCATGATAAGGTAGTACCCATAGAGTCCAGTAGAGGGCGGAGCCTGTGAGAGATATAACTAAAGAGCCCTATAAATAACAAAACACAAACAAGCAACACAATCAAGTATCTGCTTTAGAATCAGAATAAAAAAAGAATCAGAAACGGGTTTATTGCCAGGTAGGTTCACACATAAGAGGAATTTGACTTGATGTCATGGTGCATACATAAAATATAAAACAAAAAATCTCCATATAAAACAAAAAATCTAATATAAAACAAAAAATCTTTCAGGACACTGAAATTATAGAATATAACATATGAAATAAGAAATATGTGCAGTAAGCAGTATTTGAACATTGTGTGCATTAATGTAATGCAGATAGAGTCTACGTTGTGGCTGAGGTAAAGTGTCAGTGGGGGGGCCGGGCCTTGTTTAAGAGGCCGATAGCGGAGGGGAAGAAACTGTTCAGGTGGCGAGAGGTTTTGGTCCTGATGGAGCTGTGATGGATTTTATGTGGGATTTTATGTGGGACAGGACAAGGCGCTCAAAGGACTTGATAACCACAGAGGTCAGGGCGACGGGTCTGTAGCCATTTAATCCTGTGTTCCTTGTTTTCTTGGGAACCGGGATGATGGTGGAGGTTTGGAGCACTGTGCCTTTAACAATAACCCATTTCAGCATTCCAATTGTATGATGCAGTTTAGTCTAGAAGAATGTCATACTTTGTTAAGATAGTGAGAGGGTGTCATCTTTTTCAAAGATCGTGGATTTTGATTACAAATCTCATCGTTCTCAAGCACCCATGGAAGGTTTTGTTTAGGACTCACTATCTACCAGGACCGTCACCAAGGTTCCTTTAACAACTGCCTTGTTTGGTGAGGCCATGCAGACTTCTGAGTTTGATCCAAACCAAAATACGAGGTGTAAAAACTTCCCAGAACCAAGGTCTAGACCAGCGGTTTTCAAAGTGTGAGGCGCGCCTCCCCTGGGGGGCGCCAGAGAGCTTCAGGGGAGGCGCAGCGTGAGAAAAAATAATAACGAGAAAAAGACGAGTAAAGTGACATTTGCACACTTTTGCCTGTCTGTGGAGACCGAGTTCCCCCACCTCGCCAAAAAGGCTGTTAAAGTGCTCACTCCCTTCACCTCCACCTACCTGTGTGAGTGCGGGTTTTCCGCATTGACTCTGATCAAAGGAAGTGCCGGTCAAGGCTGCAGCCAGAGGATGATCTGCGTTTATTCCTGTGTGCATCAAAGACGCAGACTCATTGTTCCCACTAAAGTAGGGGTGAGTGTAATAAGGAGATAAAGTTGACGTTCAGTGTGTTGCCGGGAGCATATAAGGATGTTGAAAATGTTAAAAATGTGTGTTGAGAACACGGCGTGCGAAAATATACGGGTCGTGCTGCAGCTAGATGTGCCTGTCCTCTGTAAGAAGGTGTCGGCGACTGACATGCAAGGAAGAACGGCTGTCCACAGGCTGTTCCAACTTTAACAACTTTATTAACTTCCAGGGTAGTGAATTGAACATGCTATTGTAATTGGGTGTGTGGTATATTTTCATGCACGGACACGCATGTTCCACAACACACAAACTGAACAACACTCAATTGTACGATCGCTACCAGTGTCCTTGCGATCTTGTTATAACAAGTCAACAAGTGCACGTTATTACTGATGCAATATGGTTGAGACCATTCGGGCTTATTCTAGAGGGGTGCAAGGAATAGTCCAAGTAGTGGAGGAGTTTTATACAATATGTTTAAAACATAAAGATAAAAAGGTTTTAAAAAGTGATTGTTTAATGTTTTAAGGAGGTGACGCTACTCAGCCAATCAAATCGGTGCAGTCAGTGAGTCAGCACAATAGATTCAAACACTCACAGAGACGAGACAAGAGGAGAGAAACAGTCGGAATAATTTCAAATGGCGGAAGGTAGACAGCGAAAACAGAGCATTTAATGACATGTTCTCTTACTGGACCTCTTTGAAATGCAATGTAATAACAACAATAATAATAATAATAATAATAATAGCAATAATAATTGGGAGGGGGGGCGCGGCTGTTCATATGTTCTCTGAGGGGAGGCTCACCTTCCCACACTTTGAAAACCCCTGGTCTAGACAAAACAGCAGAACCTTGGTCCAAAGAAAAAGCAGTTATCTTGGTCTGGATTACATTTGAACGATGATTTCATTTGTTTCAGGCATGTAATTGTCAGAATCTAAAAAAAAGTTTGAAAGTTTAAATGGCAATTTCTAGAAAATGTCCCTACCAGGATTAACAAAGGTCTGTATTGTGTTATCTTCTCTTATCTTCTTTTTTCAATGTTTTATTTTGGAAGTCAAACATATCCTCTAGCCTGAGCTCATTTGCACAGCATGTCCCCTTGGTAAACTGCCTAAGGCAATAATAATAAACAAGCACTACATAATGTTTTTACAATTCACTTCACCTGCGTCATAGCCCAGCAAGGTGTCATTATTTTTGTTCAGTGCTGTGGTTTGTTATAAGTAAACTAAAGGCCCTGACACACCAGGCCCAAATCGGCCGTTTTCGTTAGTCGGACGACAAAGCGTGTGTCCCGCACCGTCGGCCATGACACGCCTTATTTGGCCTTTCATGGCCGTGCGTCGGCCACAGGCAGTCGGACAAAGAAATCACTCTGATTGGCTGTTCAGCTAGCGAATCAGCGCATGAGAAGCTAAACGGTTGCTTGAGAATGTCTTCCAATGGATGATAGCTCCAGTACCGCACAAAACATGTTTTCGATGGACGAGAGTGAAAATGGAACGTACACGCTATTTGTTGTTTGTTTAGATCACGCAGTCTGTTCTTCTTCTCTGTCTTCCGGTTGTTGCCTCCTTTGAATGACGAATACACACTACCGCCGCCTGCTGGTAAGGAGAGTTATTGCCACTCACACATGCGCAGTTCGTACGTGCTCGGCTGAAGTCTTTGCGGTGTGTTCCAGTGCGACACATGGCCAAGACGCAGGAGAACACGGCGACGCAACAGTAGGCGTCGGCGTCGGCGAGTTCTCTGGTGACTGCTTGGTGTGTCAGGGCCTTAACATGCTTAATGTGGATGCATTTGCCTACATTTATTTAATAGTTAGCAGTGGTTGTGAAATATAGGCTTCCTGGAATATTTCCATCTGTACACAAGAGCTGCCTCTTTGCACATGAAGAACCTTGGTCTTTGCAGTTCCTCATTAATTTGACAAGAGAACGTTTTGACAGGGATCTAGTTGTGTGTATCTCAAATTCAATATTTAAATTTGATTACAAAATTATCTGAATCATACAACCACAAGGGTAAAGTTAAAAAGTGACGTCATTTTTAGCAAATGTTCTTCGCCCCTGCAAACAGTTGTTGTTGTGTTGTCTAATCTAAGCTACTCTATTAGAAAGCTGCAGCTAATTCAGAACGCTGCTGCTCGAGTCCTCACTAACACTAAGAAAGTGGATCACATCACTCCAGTTCTACTCCAAGTCTTTACACTGGCTTCCTGTGTGTCAAATAATTGATTTCAAAATACTGCTGCTGGTTTATAAAGCTTTGAATGGTTTAGGCCCAAAATACATTTCTGACCTCCTGTTAAATTATGAACCATCCAGATCTCTCTGGTCTTCAGGGACTGGTCAGCTTTCTGTCCCCAGAGTCAGAACTAAACATGGAGAAGTTCAGTTATTATGCTCCAAATATCTGGAACAAACTACCAGAATCCTGCAGGTCCGCTGCAACTCTTACTACTTTTAAATCCAGGCTGAAGACTTTTCTTTTTGCCGCTGCTTTTAATTGAACTATTCATATCTTAAACTGCACTGTAACTTTTATTCATGCATTTTTTCTTTTAATGTTTATTTTATTATCTTTGCTTTTTAATGACTGATTTTAAATGCCATTTTCTTAATGTCTTCCATTTTTGTAAAGCACTTTGCATTGCCTTGTGTTGAAAGGTGCTATATAAATAAACTTGCCTTGCCTTGCTACTTTGTTTTCTTTATTTGCTTCAAAATGCTGTGCATGTGTTTTCATATTGGGGAAGTTGTTCATTTGAAGTGCTCTCAGAGGGCCTAGGTATAAAAGCCACTGCAGCCTAGGGTGATTGAAAGCAGTACAAAGTGTGCAGACAGTTATGACTTAGCCCAGGCAAATACAAGGGAAAGGTTTCTGTGATAAAGTTTGTGGAATTGAGATAGCTACAAGAAAGAACATTCTGTTGATGACAACCTAGACTTTTGACATAGTGTGGCCAGTGGCGTTTTTATATGTACAAAAGTGGTGGGGCACAAAAAACTTAGATGTCTATATATAAGCTTCTGCAGTGACGTGCAGTGAGGTTCATGGCTGGTGAGGCACTGGCACTGACTCTTCAGGTTTACAAATATTATATTTTGACCTAAACCAAAATATAATATTATTTTCAAAAGCTTTTTTTGTCTGATGCTTCGATTAATTTTAAACAGACAGTTCAACAAAAGGATACCCAAAAAATGTAATTTTATCATTTAAATATTGAATTGTTCTCTCTTAGTAAGATCCCATTTTCAATAAAATGGCGGTCTTACCTTGACTTGAAGATGAAGTCCATTTTCCTATCCTTCTGGACAAACATTTCTATTACTTTTTTGTAAAAGTCCTCCTTATGTTCTAGTAGTTTCAAAAGTCTATCATAAATCTAATCCATAGATTTATGATAAAAAAATTATAAAAGTAGGGTAGACATGTGGATGTTATCCGGCTAATCAAAACGTGCATTTATCTAACAGGTACGTTTCCCACAGATCTTATTTCGAGCTATTTTCTAAAATCCTCTGGAGAAATCTCATTGCTTTTTTGTGCTTACTTCCTGGTTTTAGGACGCGCCACTGCAGCTCTCTCGTCTCCTCTTCACACAGCACACTTTTCGCGGCACACGTACTTACAGCCAATCAGCTCTGAATGATTTGAGATGACGTATGGTGGGGATGGTAGCTCCGTGCCCCTCTGGTCATTATTTTTTTGACACACACATTACATTACAAAATACTCTGAGCATGCGCAGTGTAGTTTTTACAGTCACGTTCACTTCACAGCGAGAGGAAGGGGCATAATCAGGTTTTGTCCCACATGGCTCTAAACAGCTCAATAGGCACACACTGTGACTGTAGACACACTAATTAGAAGAACACAGACTAAAACAGCAATGTACAGACGAATCAGATGATTAAACATGATCTTAAAATATATTTTATATATTTTTTTATTTATTTTTTTGCATTTTTGTAATCATTATTTGTAATACTTTCTGCTGACACTAGGTGGGGCTGTGACACCTCTGTCGCCTGTCAGCGCAACTTGCATGATGCCGTTTAAACACATTTAAATAAATAAAGGGCGGTGCCAGCCGTCAGAAAACCGAGCCCGGTCGTCAACGGCCCGCTGGCGACCGGCTCGGTTCGCTGCCGACCGGACAGTGGCGAGCCGTGAGCTTTATACCTAGGCCCTCTGACCCCCACCCCTTCCCTCGAAAAAAAGAAAAAAAAAGAGTTATTACGTCACAGCGTATACTTCAGCGGAATATCAAAACAACGGCCCAGGGTGCAAAACGCATCAATGACAGCGACCCTCTACCACACAAAACAACACCTGTGAACCCAATTTGTGTTCTTTGACATTGAAAATGATATTGCATTGTGTTTGTTACTTTCGTATGTCTTAAGTGTAATTTGGCATGCTTTTATTTTGAAGGCGAGTTCACGCTGTTGACAGGAAGTTGTTGTTGCTATGGAAACAAGAAAAGTTTCACAGCGGGCGGAACTCGTCATAAAGTCCGCGATAATAAAACCCACCCATTTAGAGGGAAGATATGATTGGTCAATTGTACTGTCATTTGACATTACTCTCTCGTTCAGTTACTATAGCGGGCCCTCTGTGAATCGCAGAGAGGCCCGCTATAGTAACTGACATTCAAACAGAGACTGAACAGGCAGATTCGAAGGATTTATTTCTTTGGAAATGTTATTTTATTAAATCAAGTTTTTTTTCGGTAAAACTAATGAAAAATATAACAAAAATAATATTAAAAATATATATATTTTAAAAATATATATATTTTTTTAATGTTTTTAAATATTATTTTTTGGAATATCTTAGGCCCTCACAGAGGGCCTAGAGGGCCCTGACGGCTCGCCACTGCGACCGGACGTACTGTGATTCTCCAGAACACACAGTTGGCCAGTCCGCCCCTGTGTAGCATATTATTTTCGATGACAGATGAGCAGATCGCCACTGGGCTTTCAACTAAAGCCACAGCCACGCAAAAAACATGTACAGCTCCATATACTGCAATGTGTGAAGTGCGCTACGCCCCTGATCGTTTCACCATGGAGGAAAGCAGCAGAAAGTCGACTGGAGTTAAAGAGAGCGGGGCCTAGAAGTTATCCTTCTGCGCTGCGTTGCGTGCATGGCGTGCATGGCTTCCTTCTGCAGGGGGAGACGCGCTCTGCCGGCGGTCTCGTTCAGGATCCGAAAATACAATTTAAATATTTTTGCACACTTATTCCTGCCAGGGGTTGCCGACCCCTGCTCTACTGTTATGTATATTAACAGTAGTAGTAGTAGTAGTATAATAACTGTAATCATCTTTAGATGTCTTTGTAGGCAAATCTTGGAACTGAGCATAGCTAAACATAAGCTAGCTCCCCTAAAGCTGTAGTTTTGCCAAGCTAAAGTATTTTGTACAATTAGCGGTTATTTGTGATGTTATGGTCGAACTAAAGTGCTAGCTTGTCTAGCAGAACTGTTAGCTTGTTTACAACATGACATATCTTCTATCGGCTCAGTTAGACCAATTATTCAACCCAGTCTCACGGCATTTCGTGTTATAGTCACGACATTTAATCTATTGATTCGTGTTCACCAACACGATTTTCCCCTTTTTTTCGTGTCACACAGAACGATTTTAAAAGCAATGTATTTCTATTGGGAGTGTGTTTCGTGCCTGCACCACGTCTTTTTGTCCGGTCGGGTCTTGGAAGACCGGAAGCTGTGGGGTTCATAAAAACATGTTCTTACTCAATATCAAGCCACGATTTATTTTTTTATCACTTTTTTTGCCGTCCGCGAGGAAAAGAAATGGGCTCAGTGCCTCAGAATACTGAGATCTGTATTTTTTAAATCTTTTTTTCCTTCTAATTTGTTATTCTTTTCTAAATAACACACTGTTATTTACTCAACAATAACACACAATTATCCTTGTTTTTATTTATTAGTTTAATTCTATAATCTCTGGCTTTTTTGGCATCCGTCGGGAACTGAATTTCAAAATAAAATAACCGGAAACAGATACACACCCACTGAACTGATTACCCAAGATCCTCAGCTATGATTTAAGCTTGGTGATTGGATTGTTTAGCCGCAATGCACGTTGGGATATGGTGTTAATGCAATATGAAATCCGAAAAACATAAAAAAAAATATATAATAATACTTTATTCCGAGTGTGCTTGCTTTTCTCTTTAAAGGTCATCACATAACGGCATTGTAATACACGGTTCGGCTGCATTAACTATTACACATCTGCCGTAGTTATTTATTTATAGAGCCCTGATGAGAAGACTTCTAGACAAACTGGAAGAACTGCCACCGAAACTGAATACGTGACGTGGATCATAAATATATCAGCAATTAAACAACATCTTCAATTTCTCTTCACACAATACGTCTCCTTGCAGTATCAACATTAATTCGGCTGACTTTTATATTTGATTCAATTGGTAAATAGGCTGTATTTACACCATAACGGTGCACAGCTGATAGAAAAGGACTTGTCGTTTTTAAAGATATTACTGATTTTCTTTGAATGTAAGAAAGTAAATACTGAGTTGAGAGAATAGTCAGGGGTTTTGGGTGATGGGAGACACATCTATGGATTCAGAATTTCAATAGTTTACCATTAAATGACGGATATACCTTTCTGTCTGTGATGTTTTACAAATCAGATATTAATATGTAGAAGTAAAACATGTGAAATAATATAGCAATATCCTGTAAAATTATGTGAAAACATGAATAAAACTACACATCTTCAGATGTTATACATACATAAATGTCCTACACTAATAATAAACAGTTATTATGGCATTGTATGCTGTGTGTACCTTGTGTGCACCGCCTAGTGGTTAAAGCACGTTATTGAATTAATTTTTTTAATATTATGTAAGTCGCTTTGGATAAAAGCGTCTAACAAGTAACATGTAATGTAATGTAATGTAATATGTTATATTTGATGAAAAACATATTAAGAGTACTGTACATACTTTCATAGGGGGAAAGTAGAAGGTCAATGATAGAAATATAGAATATAAGAAATCTGATCTCTACAATAAAACAGTTTAGTGCCGGATGTAAAAAGATATTAATAGGAGGATGTGCAAAACAGAAAAACTAATTAACCTTTATTTAAACATTAAAGAATACTTTAGGTTAAGGTCTTCTTTTAAATAAGAAAAAAGCTTTGGGGGTATCTACAGATAAATATTAAGCCTGACAAAGTACTTAACGTCTAATTATTGCTTTCCTGCAATGTTAACTATGTTGAAGCACTTATTTTAACTGATATTATACATATTAATTATACTCTTATAAGATGTATGTACATAGTATAAGAAATGTGCAGAATATGACAGTTTAATGGTGGAGGTATACACACATATTGATAGATGTCTTGTAATGCACTGTTGAGGAACCTGCGACCCAAGTTTTTAATTCATTGCATAACTACACCATAGTTGTGTATATGATATGTCAATAAACCTTTGAAAATCTTGAAATCTTGAAAGGGATGTGCAAAATAGCCATTATATACAGTCTTTAATGAACTATTAGTAGAGAATAACGAGTAATGAATATGCTTTATACGGATCTGCAGATAAATATTTCGTCTTCTCAAGCACCAACTCTCGCCTGATTGTTGGCACTTGACAATCACCTTCCCTGAATTTCACTCAGGTGTAACTAAAGTCTGATTTAAGGGTTGTTTATATTTCACATCATTAATCAGAATCTGCAAAGTAACTTAAAGGGGACCTATCATTCAAAATGCACTTTTGTACGTCTTTTATACATGAATATGTGTCCCCGGTGTTCCAGGGAACTCACCAAGTGTCAGAAAACACAACCCTCTCTATTTTCCTCCATACCCAAATCTCTAAAAAAGGGGCTGCAACCGATCTGATAAAAACTGATCCAGATTTGAACACTGTCCTGACGTCAGGACGGTGGCGCTACGGCTATTGGGCCAACTCCACCAATCAGGAGGAGACAGCCACGGCCATTGCCGTTCGAAAGCGCTGGAGACGCTGTAGTACATATGCCAGGCCTGTAGATGGTGCTGTTCTCACTGAATCTGCCCTTGCTAAAACAGATCTAACAAATGTCAAATTGAGCGAAATGAGGCATGGCTAAAATGCATGATCTGTTTGGTATTTTGAAAAAAAAAAAGTATAAATATGCCTTATATAGGTATGGTGCTACACTATATTATTCAAATATAGCATGATAGGTCCACTTTAAGTTAAATGTAGTGGAGTAAAAATACCAGGTTAACCTCTGAATTGTAGTGGAGTAGAATTACAAAGTAACAATGAGCTGTCATGTGGGTATATATTAATGCTGCCCATTATGGACACAAACAATTTTCACCCATTTATTAATTATATGTTTTAAATTTGATAACACCAATGTGTTTAATACTGGCAACTTCTAATTGTGGGAAAAACGAAAACGTTCCCAGTAGAGATGTCCCATAGAACATGGTTGGTCCCGTTCGAGTCCAGTTTTGGATAGTCCGCCGTGGTTTCGTTCCATTTCAAAGAGCTGTTTGACGCTCGGCGTAACCTTGGTAATCTCTTATAATTTTCGAATCATAAATCTATCGATCATAAATCTATCGATTAGATTTATGATTAGAAAATGATAAAAGTAGGGTAGACATGTGGAGATTACCCGGCTGAACAAAACGTGATCCGTCTCTTAAATGTGTGTCAACCACAGACCTTATTTCGAGCTATTTTCCAAAATCCTATGGAGAAATTGCATTGCATTTTTGTCGAAGGAACCGGAAGAAGTTTACTTCCGGGTTTTAGGACGCGTCACTGCGGTTCTCTATTGGTCCCTTTAACAAATTAGAGGGATAAAACACTGTAGCGGCTTAATCATAAAGAAATAAAACTGAATGATTTAATATAACCGCCACTGAGGCCCCAGTGAATCTTATGCAGGGAATGATCAAATGTCCAGACATATGTGGCTTTCCGTGATTAAAAACCATACGCCAATCTCACCTCCACCTGTCTCCAATAAATACCAAATCACCCGTGCCTATAAATGCCTAATCAAACAGGGCATCTGTGCAAAGGTGATTTTCGTAGAATGCTGAACCAATTAATTATTCCAGGAGACCGTTTTAACCTGAGGTTGACCTGAACAAACATCTGCATTCAATGTCTCAAACAAAGTATGTTTAATCAGGGTCTGCTTTCCCACAGTCTGTCTCCGGCTCTGCCACTCTTCACACACATCCAGGCTTTTCCCTGTGATGGCTTTGGACTTCCTTCTTGAATGTGTTTATACTAAGAGGTTTTATCAATTTAATGACTGTTGATTAGGCAGTGGTTGAGTCACAGTAATTAGGCTTTGGTTGCACTTGCTGTTTCATCGTTTCCCATAAGAGCTGAGTATCTATTGATGCTCCAGGTCTGCCACATTAGAGTGAATCACTTTGGCCCAGTAGTGTCTGAGTAACTGTGAAGCTTATCAGGGCGCTGTTAATATGGAGGTGTAACAGTACCAATCCAAGGTTGTTATTATTTAATCCTGGAATTTAAAGGGGCCCTATTATGCTTTTGGGGGTTTTCCCTTTCCTATAATGTGTTGAACGGCTCCTTTGTAGTCCTTCTGCGACGTGGAGTCGACCAGCTAACCAATCAGCGCCGACTGTACTGTACAGGGCTCTGGTTCGAGATAAGATAAGACAAGATAAGATGTACTTTATCGATCCCAATTTGGGGAATGTTTTCGTCACAGCAGCATGTAAACAAGGCATTGCACACAATGTGAAAATGAAAAGGAGTAGGAAAAAAACTAAATGAGAAATGAAACAGAACATAAAAGTAAAATATATATATATAATGACGGTGAAAGATATATATCTAAAGCCTATCTGTCAAATATACACTAAGGGCAGCTAACAAAATATAAAGTAGGATATGGTTTCAGACAGAGGGTGAAAGAGGTGCTGCAGCACAGGCAGGATGAGAAAAATAAAGACCATTTGAACATAAAGGCATGGAGACATTTCACAGTAATTTGAGAAAATACATGTATGAAACCTGAACATGAGCATGATAGGGCCCCTTTATAACAAATTCAATTTACCTAACTGCATAGGTGGATTATGAAACAGTGGGACCCTGGGTATGGACGTACTGTACACATTAATTTAGGATGTGTCCTAATATAGGTCCATGCTAATTTTTGTATTTGAAGAAAAAACCTTGTAGCAATCATAGATTGTATATAAGAACTGGACTGAGTTGACATGGAATCATCTATTAGTTTGTGGACTACCATTGCCAAATACTTGTTTTCTTTGCAGACACCAGCTTATTTTTTGGAAAGCTTGGATTTCGATCTGGTTTATTATAATATTATGCTTTAGACATTTAGGAACTTCCAGGCCTTCCATGTAGTGAATCACTTTGAACCAGCTGTTGATGTATCTTCTTTGGTGTCACGACAGCATGAGGTAAGGAGATGTTAATTATCAGTGCCAGGTGCTGCAGCTGCTCTCAGAACGTCACATTGTAATAAGAAACAAGTGTAATCCTTACTGGCTCAGAGTTCACAGTTGGTCTTTTAATTTTGTTTGTATAGATTTTATGACTTTCAAATAATTCATGGTTTTGGTTGGGGAATACTTCATCAACCAAATTAAATCTAACACAAAATAACCATATTTAAATATAGGATTGTCTTTAAGCAACTAATTTAAACAATAAATATTATGATGATTAATCTTATTCTACTTACGCCCTTAGGATACAGTATGTTATCATGATGGACTCTAATTGTGTAAGACTGTTCACATTTCTATCATCTTGTGCCCAATTCAATTAATATTGTTAAATAAATAAAAAACAAGTCTCAAACATGTGCCTGCATCACTTTGAGTCTCATTCATGGCATCGGGAGTAACCATGTCACTGTTTCTGAAGTATGTGATGATTTCCTGTGTCATTCTGGAAAGAGACTCTTCCCGTTGGGTGCGGCTTGTGGTCACTTCCCTTGGCGGATCCTCCCTTTTACTTTACAGGCAATGTGAAATTCCTCTGAACTGACCCTGGAGGAAGATGAGGGATCCTGTCTGGGAATATACTCATCACTTTTTTTATTATGGGATACTTAATCCATTGGGCATGGACACATACATTAATTCAGGATGTTCCCTTACAGTATATGACCAGGCTTAATGTTTCTCAAAAGTCACACTAGAGGCACATAAGGAGCCCAATGTTGTATGTGACGGGACTACGGATGGAAACTAGCTCAAAGCTAAAATCCGGCTCATTTACATTTAAAAGCATTATTTTGTTTAAAATGTTCATTAATGTGCACTGTCCCGGTTCAAATAAACGATTAAATGAAAAAAATAAATAAATGAAAAATCAATCAGCCAAATCCAGCTCTGATTTGAGCCAAAAATCACCCTTAAAGGGGACCTATCATGCAAAATGCACTTTTGTACGTCTTTTATACATGAATATGTGTCCCTGGTGTTCCAGGGAACTCACCAAGTGTCAGAAAACACAACCCTCTCTATTTTCCTCCATACCCAAATCTCTAAAAAAGGGGCTGCAACGGATCTGATAAAAACTGATCCAGATTTGAACACTGTCCTGACGTCAGGACAGTGGCACTACGGCTATTGGGCCAACTCCACCAATCAGGAGGAGACAGCCACGGCCATTGCCGTTCGAAAGCGCTGGAGACGCTGTAGTACATATGCCAGGCCTGTAGATGGTGCTGTTCTGCCCTTATCTGCCCTTACAAACACAGAGCTAAAAAATGTCAAATTGAGCAAAATGAGGCATGGCTAAAATGCATGATCTGTTTGGTATTTTGCAAAAAAAAAAGTATAAATATGCCTTATATAGGTATGGTCCTAAACTATATTATTCAAATATAGCATGATAGGTCCACTTTAAAGTAGATTTTTAGTTGTATGTTAAGGGAATACCTTGTAGTAACCAAATTGGCGCGTTCACACCGGAGTACTTTTCCCACAATAGTTCATCAGAACTACGATATATTTGCGTTCACACCAAAAAGCCCCAGGAACTAAATTAGTTCAACAGAACCATTTTTACCCGCTTTTCAGTCCCTGCTAGAGAGCAGGGACTTTCGTGGGAGAAAAAGGTTCATATGTCTGATTGGCTGGGCGGAATGTAAACCACGCCCCGTAAATCTCTGAAAAGGTTTTGGGAGCCGCCATTGTATTTGCTCGCATTAAAAACTTAGCGCAGCGCACCAACGAAGAGATTACTTTTGTGAAAGCAGTTATTATGGCAACACTAAATAAATCATCGGAGCGGTGGAGTGATGAGGATGTGTCGGCGCTTCTGGCGATTTACTCGGAGGACGTGATCCAGAAGCTTCTACTGAAGGCAATTTCCGTTAGCCGACCTGGGAACCGTCCACAGCGCAAAGTCATGCCGGGACGACTAGACGACGAAGGTTAAATAAACTACATGCACTGCACTGTTTTAATCTGCACAATACTGGTCTCAGATGTACTTTTATTTGGTCACTAAGGGCACTTTGATATTTATTTAGTATTTTATATTATTTGATCCTATCTTATCTTCTACTTTACACCTGCATTTTGTACACTGTCCCTGCCTGCACCATGTCCAATGTTGTCACTGTTGACAATCTACTAGGCGATTAAACTGATCTTGTATCTTGCTTATTTCTCCTCTTAGGAAAGCGGGCACGGGATGACAGCTTCCTTGACACCATCATGGCGATGGAGGACCGCCGTGCCATGGTCAGCAAGGAGAATGAGGACCTGCGTGCCAAGGAGATGCACGACGAACGGCTGCTGCATTCACACAAGGCCCAGGAATCGGACGACCAGCTGCTCATGGTGAGGCATGCCAGGCTGCGCGCCAGGTGGAGGTGTCGGCGCGCCAGATGGAGCAACAAAATACCTTTGAGGCTGCTTCTGGCAGTGCTAAGCGAGCTGATTAAATCCAACAGGCCTTCAATAAAAAAAAAGAAAAACTTGTCGTCGTTGATAAACTGTACAATGACTTGTTGGGAGGCGTGTAGCGCAGTGGGTCAGTGCGTTGGTGTTCGGATCAGGGGAGCGCAGGTTCAAACCCCACTGCAGTCAGCATGTCGTTGTGTCCCTGGGCAAGACACTTCACCCCAAATTGCCTACACCTGGGACAGTTAATTTTGTATTATTGTGATTATATATATGCCACTGTTATTAATACTGATACTTCACTTTGCACTAATGTGTGTCTGCTGCTGAGCCTACCTATTATTGTTATTATATATATATATTGTTTTGATACTACTGACACTTTCTTTTATATCCACAATAAATAAAGCTTCGCCAGTTTATAACCGATGAAACATGATGGTATCAGAATAATCACTTACATGTGATGTATAGGATGCTACACAGGTCACTGTAAAGATAAAGTGTCAGAGGAGAAATAAGCAAGCTTAGTTACATGAAATGTAATGAAAAATGTAAGATACAGGCTCTGTTTAATCGCCATGTAGGTTCTCTTTTATTGCACACTCAAGACAATATCAATAACAGCATCACGCTGTCCCAGGTGTGTCGTATGCATGTATATAGAAGTTAACATTTTCAATATAAAATAAAGTGTCAGTGGTATCAAAACATATATATATATATAATAACAATAGGTAGGCTCAGCAGCAGACACACCTTAGTGCAAAGTGAAGTGTCAGTATTAATAACAGTGGCATATATATAATCACAATAATACAAAATTAACTGAACACCAGACCACTGCACCACACGCCTCCCAACAAGTCATTGTGCAGTTTATCAACGACGACAAGTCTTTCTTTATTTTTTTATTGAAGGCCTGTTGGATTTAATCAGCTCGCTTAGCACTGCCAGAAGCCCAGCCTGAAAGGTATTTTGCTGCTCCACCTGGCGCGCCGACACCTCCACCTGGCGCGCCGCCGAGTCAGCATCACCATGAGCAGCTGGTCATCCGATTCCTGGGCCTTGTGTGAATGCAGCAGCCGTTCGTTGTGTATCTCCTTGGCACGCAGGTCCTCATTCTCCTTGCTGACAATGGCACGACGGTCCATCGCCATGATGGTGTCAAGGAAGCTGTCATCCTGTCCCCGCTTTCCTAAGGAGAAATAAGCAAGATACAAGATCAGTTTAATCGCCTAGTAGGTTGTCAACAGAGACAACATTGGACATGGTGCAGGCAGGGACAGTGTACAAAATGCAGGTGTAAAGTAGAAGATAAGATAGGATCAAATAATATCAAATAAAAAATAAATATCAAAGTGCCCTTATTTATTGTTTTGGTCTTAATGTATGCTTGAACTTTGTTTTATAGGGATTAGTGGACATCAGTTAGATGCGTAACCTTCTTTCAAGGCCAGAGTAGTTACAGTGTAAGTGGATTGACATCTAACATAACATGGCTGAGTACAATTATAACAATCAATAAAAAAAAGGAAAAATACATTGAATTTCAATTACATTTTTACTTAAATGTGCAAAATATTAGAACATCAGTCTTTGTGGCATGCAGGTAATCAACTGTTTAAGCTTTTACCATTAACATGTAGAATGAATGTTGCAAATTACTCATGAAATTATAGCAACGACAATGTATTGTTAGAGGTAGCATTATGTCCAGCTAGCATGCTAATTGCTAACGTTATATTATCGTTTTATCCCAGAGGGGAAAGCTAACTAGTTTCCAATCCAGAGAGAAACACCTCGCCTGAAACACACGATTAGTGCCATGAGTTAGTGAAGCAAATTACAGAACATTGCACACTTATTCACAAGTCAAAACGTGTTCATAGTGGGCACGGCTGAGAATAGCTAGCTAGCTAGATGTTGTTAGCCAGCTTGGACCTATGATAGCCAGTTCTAGCATGGCTAGCTCGATCTACAGAGCAAATAAAAGTACATCTGAGACCAGAATTGTGCAGATTAAAACAGTGCAGTGCATGTATTTTATTTTACCTTCGTCCCGACATGACTTTGCCAGGTCTGCTAACTTTGCTGAGCCACGGAAACTGCATTCAGTAGAAGCTTCTGAATGCTGCGCTTCGCGTCCTCCGAATAAATCGCCAGAAGCGCCGACACATCCTCATCACTCCACCGCTCCGATGATTTATTTAGTGTTGCCATAATAACTGCTTTCACAAAAGTAATCTACTCGTTGGTGCGCTGTGCTGAGCTTAATGCGAGCAAATACAATGGCGGCCTTCAAAAAAGATTCTAGAGATTCACGGGGCGTGGTTTGCATTCCGCACAGCCAATCAGACGTATGAACTTTTTTCTCCCACGAAAGTCCCTGCTCTCTAGCAGGGACTGAAAACGGGGTAAAAATGGTTCTGATGAACTAATTTAGTTCCTGGGGCTTTTTGGTGTGAACGCAAATATATCGTAAGTCTGATGAACTATTGTGGGAAAAGTACTCCGGTGTGAACGCGCTAATTGATATTGTCTTGAGTGTGCAATAAAAGAGAACCTACATGGCGATTAAACAGATCCTGTATCTTGCTTATTTCTCCTCTGACACTTTATCTTTACAGTGACCTGTGTAGCATCCTATACATCACATGTAAGTGATTATTCTGATACCATCATGTTTCATCGGTTATAAACTGGCGAAGCTTTATTTATTGTGTCCCACCCCAAATATGTGGCTTTGAAAAAGATAATTTCATTGTATTTCAAAATGGCGTCCATCAACACAAGCACTATTTATAGAAAGAGAAATGGTTAAGTTTGTAATTACCAGTGTTGTGAGTTCAATATTTTTAATTAATTATAGTAAGGGAACATCTTAGGAGTTAGTGTAGTGAGTTTCAGAGCAGTGTAATAATTATTTGACCTAAAACTAAATGTTTTTATGAATGTCCTCTGAGGAGGACATGGGGATTTGCTAACTTTTTATTTCCCCCATTTTACACAACACAAAATGGAGGCCACTATGGGCCAAAACTAACACGTAGGTTTCTGTAGGGTTCATGGCAGACGGATGCAGTTGCTCTCAGAAGGATATATAATAAAGGTGTGTTAACTGCTGAGCCTATTTACTGTGCATACGACACACCTGGCACAGTTTATTCATTTCACACAGGTTACGCAATCCATCGCGAGTGCATGTCGTCGTCCAATCCTTTTGTCAATCCTTCTTAACCGCCTTCGCTTCCGAATCAGCATTGCTATTGCATTTGACTGGTCGACGATCTGTATTTGTGTTTGCTTAAATAACTCAGACGAAGCTCATGTCTGAGGTCGGAAGGTAAACAGACGCCTCATATACAGCAGGTGGGCGCGGCAGTATACGCGGGAGGTTTTTCTTCTTCTTCTTCTCTCGGTTTTTTGGCGGATTGCAACTTTAAGGTGCATACCGCCACATACTGTACTCGCCGTGAAGTTGTTTGCGGCCTGCCAGTAAACCCAAAGCAGAAGAAGAAGAAGTGACGTCAGCGGCTTCATTTGCCTAATCCACCCCCAGGAACTCATTTCGGTGTGAACGCGATCTGCTTTAGTTCATCAGAACTAAAAGAGTTCTCATGAACTGAATTCTCATGAACTATTGTGGGAAAAGTACTTGGTGTGAACGCGCCTATAGATTGTATATAAGAAGTGGACTTAGTTCCTGTTAATTCAGGTATTGGTTTTTGGACTACCATTTTGAAGACTCGTGTTTGGCATGTTGGCCATTGCCATGTGTATGTTGCCATTGCCATCTTGGCCAAAATGTTACAAATAACATTGATAAAGTGAATCACACTTCAAAAGGATTAAAGACAAAAACTAGAAGAGCAACCAGACCTGACAACACCGATGGCGAACGCTGGTAGAGACCTGCCATTCTCAGGGTAGCCCCACACTAATACGCATTTGTATTTTCAATTTTACTCTATACTGTATGGGACCATCAGTTACGCATTGACCATCAGTGTGTATGGAAAAATACTTATTTTAGGTTTTATCTAATTATTTATTATGTAATAAATCAGGGGAGAAGTAACACCATTTTCCCATAGACTTCGATACAATCAGACTTCTTTTTGCCAGGGAAGTCCCCCCATGATGACCACTAGACAGTATGCAGGTTGAGGTCATTCTGTATTGATTTTCAGACCATGAGGTTTCCACTTGGTAGTAATCCAGACATGTGTGTCAGAGCTGGGAAATATAACTCTGCGTCATGGCCGGGTTTGGTCAGCATGTGTGTACTTTTACCATTTTCTGATAGAGTTGGGGTGTTAACATTAAGTAAACACATACAGTAGTAATATGCTGCTCTTCAGTTACGGATAGCTGCATTGGAAACTTTCCGTCACCCCAAACACTAAATAACAAAATGTGTTGCTGAATCATGACTGATTGTCAATATGGAGGATATAACAAATCACTTTGATGACTTTCCAGAGTTGTAACATCTGGTTTCATTATACTTTAAACCAGTGGCGAGCCGTGAGCTTTATACCTAGGCCCTCTGACCCCCACCCCTTCCCTCGAAAAAAAGAAAAAAAAAGAGTTATTACGTCACAGCGTATACTTCAGCGGAATATCAAAACAACGGCCCAGGGTGCAAAACGCATCAATGACAGCGACCCTCTACCACACAAAACAACACCTGTGAACCCAATTTGTGTTCTTTGACATTGAAAATGATATTGCATTGTGTTTGTTACTTTCGTATGTCTTAAGTGTAATTTGGCATGCTTTTATTTTGAAGGCGAGTTCACGCTGTTGACAGGAAGTTGTTGTTGCTATGGAAACAAGAAAAGTTTCACAGCGGGCGGAACTCGTCATAAAGTCCGCGATAATAAAACCCACCCATTTAGAGGGAAGATATGATTGGTCAATTGTACTGTCATTTGACATTACTCTCTCGTTCAGTTACTATAGCGGGCCCTCTGTGAATCGCAGAGAGGCCCGCTATAGTAACTGACATTCAAACAGAGACTGAACAGGCAGATTCGAAGGATTTATTTCTTTGGAAATGTTATTTTATTAAATCAAGTTTTTTTTCGGTAAAACTAATGAAAAATATAACAAAAATAATATTAAAAATATATATATTTTAAAAATATATATATTTTTTTAATGTTTTTAAATATTATTTTTTGGAATATCTTAGGCCCTCACAGAGGGCCTAGAGGGCCCTGACGGCTCGCCACTGCTTTAAACCTATGTGTACTGTTTGAATATCTGGTATTTATTTTTAGTGCAATGTTGTTTTCACTATTAAAGAAAAAACGAACTACAGTAAGAGGAAGAAGAGAATACAGAAATATTGAAATGTACTACAGTAAATATGTGGATTCAAATGAGAAGCACATTCTCAGAAGATGATTTAACTTTATACAAGTGACTTCATTGTGCTTTAGATGAAGTACTGCCAAGTTTGTTCAATCAAGCTCCTTTGCATGAGGAATACAGATGTTCATTATTATCTCAACAGCTTATGTCATAGCTAGCTTGTGCGTCATTATCTGTCAGCCTGTCTCCTGCTTGTTCGTTAAATATTACATTAACATTTTCTAATGGTGCACTGCAAAGAAAGTATTCAAATACAGTGGGGCACTTATGTAGTGAGTGATGCCATAAAAAATCACTTGCGTTTTAATGGAATTACTTGGGTCTTAATCCATTCCAAGACATGTACTCATGAGAAAGAAAAAACAAACAAAACAAAAGCAGATGTAGAAGCCAGCTGGGGTTGTTTCAGCACCTTGGACAGATCATCATCTCACAACAGTTACTTTTTAAACCCAATTTTCCTATATCTTTTAATCCACTGCAATTTTGTTTTATATATCAGTTTGTAAAGAAAATCTGAAAACTTGGTGGCTTCAGTTAGTTTGTCGGTTGTTTTAGTAGTAAGAACCTTTAAAACTCACCTTAAATACCTGAATAGGAGATATCATTGCATTATGTTGTATATGCTGCAAGTGTATAGTACTCAGTACAATAGCTGTCTTGTTTACAAAAAAGAAATAGGTCAAAAAATCCTGTAAAATTATATGTTTGGTTCAGGACAAAATCCAGGTGGAAGTGTAGGTCACATTTACCGATTGCTAAATGGCTCTATCTAGTGTTCAATTTAGAATAACACACTGGGCCTGTTTCAACCAGATCTGTGTACATAGTGCTGCAGATAGCTGTAATAGTTTAACCACTGGATCAATTTGTATGGGCATAGATATGTCTCATAATTATTTGTGTGAACATAAAAATAATTTGTGTGTAAATATGTGATTTGTAAATGTAAAACACCACCCACAAATGCATTTAAAAGATTTGCAAACTCACAAATACATTTGCAAATGTAAAACGGATCTGCAAATACGCAAAATATTTTTACAAATATAAAAAAGATCTTTGAATATCTCTTTAACATTTACAACTTTCGATCAGGCATTTGTGAATCCATTTTGTATTTGTCGACCAAAAATGCACTCGTGGATCTCAAATCTCTGCTTGTGGATCGTCTTTTTACACACACGGAGTAAAAAGGGTTGCAGGTGTGTGTGTGTGTGTGTGTGTAAGGACTGCAGGTGTGTAAGGGCTGGGTGTGTGTGTGTGTGTGTGTGTGTGTGTGTGTGTGTGTGTGTGTGTGTGTGTGTGTGTGTGTGTGTGTGTGTGTGTGTGTGTGTGTGTGTGTGTGTGTGTGTGTGTGTGTGTTGCCTTCCAGTTAGAAGCAGCGTAGGAAACAGACAGTTGCAGAGAAAAACATTAAAGATGTACATCCCACAGTTAAGCGTATCCGAGAAGTGCTTCCTGTTACCACATTCACACTTTTATGGATACCTTCAAGATAGAAGCAGCATGGGAAAAAGCCAGTTGCAGTAACATTTTATCCCATTGTACTTTTAGAGACTCTGGGAACAACCATTAGAAACCTCGGGGAGAGCAACAGAGGAGGGATCCCTCTCCCAGGACGGACAGACGTGCAATAGCTGTCGTGTGTAAATAAACAAGATATCAAATTTACAACATAGGTAGTCCAAACGCTAGAAAAGGTTGTGTGTCTATTCAGAAGAAGATGAAGATCCAGGTTGATGTCAACAATCCTCTGGCTTTCATCAAAGAAGTAGTAAGGTGAGCGTCAGGCAGGACCACAGCAACAAGGACAGCCACGACTCAAGATGCAGGCGACGTCTTGAATGCGCACATTCTGCCAAGAAACAGAAATTCCAGGGAAGCTGGGTTAGACAAGGAAAGAGGACGCTTTAATACAGATGATTTATTTCAGACAGTTTGAAAATGAAGCCACACCATCATCATTGATAAAGTTATCAGAAAAGTACAAGTACAACGCCTCTTGCTGTGATCCAAGGAACACAGCAACCGGCACAGCCACTGATCAGGCTGCTGGAGAACAACGCCAACAGTTGCTGGGTCGTTGTGACCTATTTAACAATGCCTACAGTTTCCGGCATCGTTGTGGCCAATGTTATCGCCTCTTTAAGTAAGGGATAATGTGCAGCGAGGCGGTCATTATGGGGAAAAGAACACCCGACATCAAGATCCCTGATGAGCCTGAAGGGTGTTCTTTTCCCCATAATGACCAAGTCGCTGCACATTATCCCGCTTATTACACGGCCAGATACTAAACAAACTAAGGAATAGACTCCCTGGAACTGCGTCCGTCAACAACAACTTTACGGCAGCTTTTTGATTACAGATTTGAAAACATTGTTGCTTGCTTTAAAAGTAGCACAATTCATTATGTCAAACCTTGGAAAGTATCTAGATATCCCTGCCCTAATGCCAAAGGAACTACACACTGAATATGATTTGCCGTTTGATGTCTATGTCTGGACCATTGCGTAGAAAGGAGGGTTTCTGCCCCGTTACTTCTCCGCTGTTTTCTTGTCCCTCTTGTCTTGTCGGTTCGGCCAAACTGTATACAGTTCAATCGACCGGACTTCTTTCTGCAGATGTGAGCGTCCTTAACAACTGTCAATAAATCACGTCTGTCTGTTCTGGATTAACAACGTGTCACGTGTTCTGAATTGACCAATCAGAATCTAGTATTCAACTAAACCATGTAATAATAGAGAATAGATAACACCTCCTCTTTTAACAGAGGAGGAAGAGCAGTAAAGAAGCTCAAGGAGGAGAAAAGCCCACACCTAAAACTCTTAAATACAGATCATAGTGTAGTTTCATTTTCAAAGTTATGCAAAAAAAAACATTACCAAATTCTTTTCCGTGGAAGGGGTCAGGAGTCACAGGCTGATAAGTCGCTGTGATCTCTGGAGGTAGAGTCTGTTCAGAGGACAAAAACACAATGTAGGCTTTGATTTGATGCAGTTCATTGACATGTTTTTTTTTTTATAAAAGGACTATTTAAATAAAGTTAATGTTCATTACCAAATGATTAAAGTTCAGCAAGTTCAGACAAATGGTTGAAGACTTTAATTCACAATCAGAATACTTTTTCTTATCCCAGGGGAAATTGGGTTTCATTATAGATTTTAAAAGATTTCACTGGAATGTCAAATTCCTCAAACGTGTTCACATACTTGGCTGTACTGAAAAGCGTACAGTAGAAAAGATAAAGATCGATAGAGTATCCAAGGAATACACAATAGAATATATAAAGAATCAATGAAAAACCTACAAAAGACCAATACACTACAAAAACAGAAACGTATTGACATGTTGGACAGCTTATATAAAAAGGCTTCAAATGTATTTAGTATTGTATTAACATGTTTTAACACGTCACATCCTCTAAGGGGGTCCGGGGGTATGCCCCCCCGGGAAGATTGTTTTTAACATTTTAAAGTCAAATGCTTCAATCTAGAGCACTTAATTACAAGAGACTGGATCTTGGGGGTACAACTTTAAACACCCATATGAAGAAGATCGGTTTACATTTTAATAACCAAATACGTATGCGAACATAACCAATAACCTACAATAGCCAATAACAAATAAATGTAACGTACTATATTTTTGTTGTTCATTTATATCTTATTTTACCTAGTTAACAGTTATTTATTTATGCATATTTTTAAATCTCTCCAGTTTTAAAGGATATTTTTGGTTTACTGTCCTATAGTATACATTGGAATGATTTCAAACCTGTTTTTATTTATCCTAATAATTATAAAGGTGTGCCTTGGAAATATTTGTTTACATAAATTGTGATCAAACCGTTTGAGACCCACTGAGACAACTTAGACTAAAGTGAACTATCTAAACACTCAGAGAGTCCTTTACGTCACTGAGCCTCTCAGGGTAAATGGAAAATGTAACCGGGGTGAAAAGGGTGTTATCTTTACTTAATTATGAATGTTGTTACATCAATGCCGAAAATTCGTTTTTTTTGTATTATATTTCCATGTAATCTTGTGGATGTGCAGATTCCCTGTCCTCCATCAGGGGGTGCTGCAGCACCCTCAACACCCCTACTTTCCACGGCCATGCTCACAGCTCCTTCAGCTTCAGAAACTGGACAAAAGTTAAACATGTACAAACCACAGACTGTCTATCTATGTCATGGCGAATACAGTCGCAGCTTTATTTATGTCTGTATGACGTTGTTGTGAGTGTGGACGGAGCAGCTACAGGTTAGTTAAGCCTGATCGATCCAATATTATGGGCATAGATATGTCTCATAATTATTTGTGTGAACAGAAAAATAATTTGTGTGTAAATATGTGATTTGTAAATGTAAAACACCATCCACAAATGCATTTAAAAGATTTGCAAACTCACAAATAAATTTGCAAATGTAAAACGGATCTGCAAATACGCTAAATATTTTCACAAATAAAAAAAAGATCTGTGAATATCTCTTTAACATTGACAACTTTCGATCAGGCATTTGTGAATCCATTTTGTATTTGTCAACCAAAAATGCGCTTGCGGATCTCAAATCTCTGCTTGTGGATCTCAAATCTCTGCTTGTGGATCGTCTTTTTACACACACGGAATTTTGAGACATACTTTCCGCCGGTCTCGGCAAAAAATCTACTCGTGTCACTCGGTTGTTTTCGGAAACCACGTGATGGCCTGCTGATGACAACATTTCCGCATTATTTCAAAGTAAGAGCATGATGGTTTGTTTAATACTCTGTTTTTGTATTATAATGAACAGCGGAACGTTAGATGCATTCTTCATCACCATCATCATCATGTTATAGTGATACAGTTAGTTTGTGTTAGTTTATTGGTTCAATACAGCATATATCGAGCACATTCGTATGCATTGATGTTGAAGTACAGGCTCTGCCACTTTCGGGTCCCGGAGCAGCTGGCAGCGAAGCAGCCCAGAGGAAACTCTTTCTTCATTGTTTTTTGTGTATTCAGTCAAGCGGGTCAAAGTTACAAAGCACTTCACATCTTATTAATCGGCCTAGTTTTACCTTACCAGTACAGATAAGGTCATCTGTAAAAAAAAGCACCGTATTTAGGTTAGCCTTCATAGTAAGGCTACATCAAATGTTATAATATTCATTGTGTCCTTTCTACTGTATATGCATATATTCCTGTCTATTGCTTTCATTTGTATTTCATGTTATTATGTTTATACTTGTTTCCACACATTTCACAATTTGGGATGAATGAAGTATCTATCTATATGTCCGTCTGTCCGTCTGTCCGTCCGTATAATATAATATATGTGAACTTCGTAATTTGAAAAATGATTGATTCGAAAATGATATGCTGCTACAGTACAGTACAAGTAGCCTACTTCTGGGTGTTTCATTCAAGCTCGGCTCCGTGTGTGTCTGTGTGGCACGAGTGAGCGAGCGAGCGAGAGAGAGAGAGAGAGCAAGATTGTTGTTGCTGCGCTAACCGATATTAGAAGCTGTTTCTACAACTAAGTGAAAGGAAAGTCCTCTCCTGTCAGATAACGTCAGCTCAGTGAGGTAAAGGACTCTCAGTGTTTAGATAGTTAACTTTAGTCTAAGTTATCTCAGTGGGTCTCAAAACAGTTTGATCACCATTTATGTAAACAAGTATTTCCGAGGCACACTTCATATGATCATTATAGTTAGGCTATAAAACAATAAGAGAATAAATGAAAACAGGTATGAAATACTATATGACAGTAAAACAAGAATACAGTTTAAAAAGGGGAGTGATTTGTAAAATATCCATAAAGAAAAAGTACATCTGTTTACAGTTCTGTTTCATGGGTGTCTATCTATCTATCTATCTATCTATCTATCTATCTATCTATCTATCTATCTATCTATCTATCTGTAGACAGACAGACAGACAGATAGACAGACAGACAGACAGACAGATGGATGGATGGATATATGGATATATAGATGGATGGATAGATGGATATATAGATAGATAGATAGATAGATAGATACCTCATTCATCCCAAATTGTGAAATGTGTGGAAACAATAACATTAAATACAAATGAAAGCAATAGACAGGAATATATGCATTTAATGTAGCCTTACTAAGGCTGACCTAAATACGTTATTAACCGGCCTAGTTTTACCTTACCAGTGCAGTGGTAAGGTAATCTGTAGAAAAGCAAGATGTGAAGTGCTTTGTAACTTTGACCCGCTTGACTGAATACAAAAAAAACAATGAAGAAAGTTGAACCAATAAACTAACACAAACTAACTGTATCACTGTAACATGATGATGATGATGGTGATTGTTACGACCCTGGGTCGTTATGTCATTTGTGTGTCGATATTGTTCCCTCCTCCTGTATCTGTCCTGTTGTGTCCTACTTATACCGTATACTGGTCCTCTTGCTTGTCTTGAAAACCTCAGAAAAGAAACTACTTTAACCTGTCCTTGTTGGACACGCTTTAATTTATGCAAAAGTGTGAAACCCTTTTCTTTTGGTTGATTCTCGTTTTCTCCTGTTTATACGTCAGAGTAGGTAAGAAGCCTGTACGTTTATTTTTCTTATTTGTTAGGCAATATTTATGTGTTCAGAGATTTGTTTGTTTTGTGGGTTGTTGCGTTTCTTTGTTAAAAACTTTGGTAATTAAAATGACCAAACGGCATTCTCTGTCTCGGTGTCCATGTTCTTGGGAGTGGGAAGAGTTGGGAGAGGGCAATTTTATGCTGCGCCTAGTTTCCCCTAGATCTGGGCGTAACAGTGATAAAGAATGCATCTAACATAGCCGTGGGAACATGTTTCAAATGGGGGGTGCTGTGGGGATGACACCAGGGCCGGTTCTGACCAATTTGCTGCCCTAGGCAAGATTTTAGCTGGCATCCCCCCCCCCCCCCGTCGAGGCGTGCAGGAAACTAAACCCACCTCCCCTGAACATGGGTCGACTGAAGAGTCTCGTCATGCCTGCCTACAAGAAGTAGCGCTGAGCAAAGTGACTAGAAGGCAACAACACACTTATAAAAAAAAAAAACACTTTATAAAGTCAGGCAACACTAACCAGGCTTCGTGTGATTCTGTTTATTTGTACCTTACTTTGACCATCCGTTCGCTGTTATTGATCATTGTGGAGAGACGTTTTGTTTTGTATTATAGCAGCTATCGGATGGAATCAATACATGGGCTGCAACTTAAAGGGGACCTATCATGCAAAATGCACTTTTGTACGTCTTTTATACATGAATATGTGTCCCCGGTGTTCCAGGGAACTCACCAAGTGTCAGAAAACACAACCCTCTCTATTTTCCTCCATACCCAAATCTCTAAAAAAGAGGCTGCAACGGATCTGATAAAAACTGATCCAGATTTGAACACTGTCCTGACGTCAGCGCTACGGCTATTGGGCCAACTCCACCAATCAGGAGGAGACAGCCATGACCATTGCCGTTCGAAAGCGCTGGAGACGCTGTAGTACATATGCCAGGCCAGTAGATGGTGCTGTTCTCACTGAATCTGCCCTTGCAGAGCAGAGCTAAAAAAAAGTGCAAATTGAGCAAAATGAGGCATGGCTAAAATGCATGATCTGTTTGGTATTTTGAAAACAGAAACGTATAAATATACCTTATATAGGTATGGCCCTATATCATTTAAATATACCATGATAGGTCCACTTTAAGGGGAACTGGGGATATGTATCAGCTGCTTGTGTGACAGTCAGACAGTGAATACTTTAGAGCCGTGTGAGCTAACCCGGAGCTAACGGGAGAATACACTCGTGGAAGAGCAGCCAGCACTGCAGCGGTCGGTAAATGCCGCTGAAACACATTAATAAACAATGAACCACGGCACTCTGGAGAAAAGTATAAGGTTGGAGAAGTCGTTATTTAATTTAATCTGGCTTCGTATGATTAAAAGCAACACGATCATCGACCCGACGCAGTCCCTCGTTGTTGTTGTTGTTGTTGTTGTTGTTGTTGTTGTTGTTGTTGTTGTTGTTGTGAGCGCCGTTGGGGAGCAAATCAGCGATGTAAATGGTGACGTCATGACGCAGCAGCGGCAGCACCAGTCGGGCTCTGGGCGGTGTGAACAGAGCGGGAGCAGAAAAGGGAAACCGGAGCTGAACCAGAAAAGCTCTAGCTCGGAGCTAGAATGGGAAAAGCACTGGTGTGAAAGCCGCATTATTGACATGTTGGACAGCTTATATAAAAAGGCTTAAAATGTATTTAGTATTGTATTAACATGTTTTAACATGTCACATCCTCTAAGGGGGTCCGGGGGTATGCCCCCCCGGGAAGATTGTTTTTAACATTTTAAAGTAAAATGCTTCAATCTGGAGCACTTTGAGCATAATTACAAGAGACTGGATCTAGGGGGTACAACTCTAAAACACCCATATGAAGAAGATCGGTTTACATTTTAATAATCAAATAAGTATGTGAACATAACCAATAACCTACCATAGCCAATAACAAATAAATGTAACGTACTTTATTTTTGTTGTTCATTTATATTTTATTTTACGTAGTTAACAGTTATTTATTTATGCATATTTTTTAATCTCTCCAGTTTTAAAGGATATTTTTGGTTTACTGTCTATAGTATACATTGGAATGATTTCAAACCTGTTTTTATTTATCCTAATAATTATAAAGGAGTGCCTTGGAAATATTTGTTTACATAAATTGTGACCAAACCGTTTGAGACCCACTGAGATAACTTAGACTAAAGTGAACTATTTAAACAGTCCTTTACCTCACTGAGCCTCTCAGGGGAAATGGAAAATGTAACCGGGGTGAAAAGGGTGTTATCTTTACTTAATTATGAATGTTGTTACATCAATGCCGAAAATTAGTTTTTTTTGTATTATATTTGTATTATATTTCCATTAATCTTGTGGACGTGCAGATTCCCTGTCCTCCGTCAGGGGGTGCTGCAGCACCCTCAGCACCCCTACTTCCCATGGCCATGGCATCTAACGTTCCGCTGTTCATTAAAAAAACAGCGCTTTAAACAAACCATCATGCTCTTACTTTGAAAACCATGCGGAAATGTCGTCATCAGCAGGCCATCACGTGGCTTCCGAAAATAACCGAGTGACACGAGTAGATTTTAGCCGAGACCGGCGGAAAGGTTGTCTCAAAACTCCGTGGTTGCGTTCGAATACTCCAAAAAAACAGCTCCTAAGTTCTAACCCTATCGTCTATTCCTTGACCTCGGAGTGAAACGTCATGGGGTTAAGGGATAGTGGATAGGAGAATTCAAAAGGATTTAGGAGAAGAGACTGCGGTACTTTAGAGAATCCGACTGCACTTTCACTATCCGACGTGTTTATGATGCGCCAGCGGACGTCATAAATGTGCGTCTGCTGCTGTGGGGAAACTATGGAAACTACAGTTTTCTATACAGCGGACTACAACATGGATGTTTAATAAGAACGAGGGACTACTGTAAACTCATCTAGAGACTCTGCACCGTGCTCTGATGCTGTTGTTTTATGCTTTATGAACGGGGACAACAGAGAAACATATTCTTCATGACCAAAGTTGGAATTGAAATAAAAAAGGAAAGTGAAACTTATGCTCGTCACCCTCTCCCTCCGGTCCACATTAATACAAATGATCCCAATACGTATGATTGTATGAAAAGATCTTAAAATCAATACAAATGTATTTATTATAACGGTTAGTCCTTAACATCTATCACTGTATATCACCATTCAAACATCTTTTAAAAGTTGAACAAACCCCACACAGCTCAGTAAAGACTGAAATGTTGACTTTATTTGATCATTTCAGTAAAAACTAACGTTCATATTTCTCTTTTTAATTATAATACTGATGAACGTTCAAAACAAAGCACTTTGGCAACTTACCACATACGTTTTAAAATGCTTAAGAAGCACCGTAACTTTCATGATATCATTTCTCGTTCATAATCGGTTGTTTCCGTGAACGGTCGAATGTTGTGTGACGGCAAATGCTGCGGCCGCAAGGCATTGTGGGGCAACATTTTCTCCTCTCCTTTCGGTTAGGGAGGTCCAGTGGTTCCTAGACTAAAGGAGGTTATAAAGGAAGTTTGAAACCTCCTTTCCTTTTAATTTAGAGAATTCGAACGGCACTTATCATGGCTGCCACTGAGGGACTTCCGGGTCATTTCACTCCGTTAGGAAGGTTCCTAAGCTAAATGGACTATTCGAATGCAACCCGTGTGTGTAAAAAGACGATCCACAAGCAGAGATTTGAGATCCACAAGCAGAAACGTGAGATCCACAAGCGCATTTTTGGTTGACAAATACAAAATGGATTCACAAATGCCTGATCTAAAGTTGTAAATGTTAAAGAGATATTCAAAGATCTTTTTTTTATTTGTAAAAATATTTTGCGCATTTGCAGATCCGTTTTACATTTGCACATTTATTTGTGAGTTTGCAAATCTTTTAAATGCATTTGTGGATGGTGTTTTACATTTACAAATCACATATTTACACACAAATTATTTTTCTGTTCACACAAATAATTATGAGACATATCTATGCCCATACAATATCCATTCAGATTAGAGTGATGCGAATATTCTGTGGTCTACCATAGTATTTACATGGAGATAAACCCCGAATATTCACATCGCTCTAATTACTCGAGTTTCACCGCGGCTGTCAGCTGTGTTTCAAACAAGACGCGCTGGAGGGGGGCAGGGCATATCTCCATGTAAATTCTATGGTAGATACCAACTACAACAAAATGAACATATTTTACCGTTATTTAATTGTAATACACGTTTCAAAATAATGCCGAAGTAACTACATACTGATACCAGTTAGTAACAACCATGAATTAATGCTGTGACAAGTCTGCAGACAAGACGGCAGGCGAAAAACCTTTTAAAATGCTTGTTTTCTGAATGGATACTGGATCGATCAGGCTAAACTAACCTGTAGCTGCTCCGTCCAACAACTTCATACAGACATAAATAAAGCAGCGACTGTATTCGCCATAGACAGTCTGTGGTTTGTACATGTTTAACTTTTGTCCAGTTTCTGAACAGATATGAGGAGCTGTGAGCTCTGTGTGCTGACAGCTAACGGCTGATGTTTAGGGACATGTTGCGCTGTCGGGTGCTGACTGCTGACCAATCACGAAGCGTCATTTCTTGACTGGCAGCAAAAACAACCAATCACAGCAGTGCTTCTCTGGCTGGCTCTGTCCAATCACAAACAAGAAGGCCCAATCCCAAACCACTCCCTCGACCCTACCCCTCCGTGACGGAGTGAACTCCGTCTGCCACACTCGCAGCTCAACGAGGCTCCCTCCTGTCAGATGGAGGGAGTAAACACAGCGGCAAGCTTTGGGACGGCCTCCCCTCTCTCCGGCAGAAACAGGAAATGCCGTAACTGTATGTAACAACGGTTTCAAATCAGCATCTCTTAGACAAAAAATGTAAATTAATAACTAAAATAAAACTCCAAACATCTTTCATTGTGTTACTTTTTCTGTAAAGCTCTTTTAGTTTTAAACCTGATGTTTATAAGCTTCTTAGTTTTTGCAACAGTCTGTAAATATACACAACTTTATAATAAAATGCACACATTTACCTTTTTCTAGACTAAACACAGGTACGATCCTAAGTTAAAAAAATATGAGGTTATCATGAGGTTGTTAACATAGCAGTCTATCAGTGGATGTTTGCTGGAACTACTTTTTAACAGCGTATTTCCTGACGGACACACACAGCGTGACTCCGGTCAGGTAGAGACCGGTCTCAAGTCAGCACCGGGCTTGATAGCCCACTCCCCCTCCACACCGCTCCACACTCGTTGGTTTGGAACAGCACTTAATGTGGCGGACCCTCCGCGCGAACGCGCAAACGGAGGGGTAGTGTGTCGGGGTAGGGTGTAGGGGGCGGTTTGGGATTGGGCCGAAGAGTTCTCCCTAAAGGAAGTTGAAATAGAGAGGCGAAGTCCCTCCCCTTCCGGTTGAGCTCCATGGGACCTTATTTCGGAAAAGTTATGCATTGAAGTCAATGGAGAGAGAAATATTATCTTTCGATCCCGTTTGAATTGTGCCACGAATTACACATATGATGTTTGTCAATTTAAAAGATAATTTTACAAGTAAAAAAAATAAAAATGTGTCATAAAACTGTGAAGTAACACTTTTTTTGTGTGAAACCGCTCAATGAACTACATCTCCCGTCTCGCACCACACACCAAGACGGCCGTCACGTTGGCACATTTCACTTCTTTCTTTCAGAATGAGGCGAAAAGTATTAAAAGAGGTGAAAATCACTACAAGTCTGGGCATGTTGAGAGCTGTACATACACACAAGGGGAGTTAGTCGGTTCCGTAAGAGCTAGCATGCGGGACCGGGATTCTGGGATTTGTAGTCTTTCTAGTTGCGTATTTTTCATAGTCTTATATTTCAACAGTTTTACGACAAGCTGTGACTTTTTTGACATGGAAATTATTATTTAAGATTGACAAACATCATATGTGTAATTCGTGGCACAATTCAAACGGGATCGAAAGATAATCTTTCTCTCTCCATTGACTTCAATACAAACTTTTTCCGAAATAAGGTCCCATGAGTCCCACCGGAAGGGGAGGGACTTCGCCTCTCTATGCTGTGGTGTTTTCTGAAATGCTGTGGTGTTTTCTGAAATGCTGTGGCGTTTAGGGAAATGCTGTGGTGTTTAGTGAAATGCTGTAGTGTTTTGTGAAATGCTGTGGTGTTTAGTGAAATGCTGTAGTGTTTTGTGAAATGCTGTGGTGTTTAGTGAAATGCCGTAGTGTTTTGTGAAATGTTGTGGTGTTTTGTGAAATGCTGTGGTGTTTAGTGAAATGCTGTGGTGTTTAGTGAAATGCTGTAGTGTTTTGTGAAATGTTGTTTTGACTTGCCCTTCAGGGCCACCGTATCACTGTGGCACTCTAGTGCAAGTCAAAACAGCATTTCAAGAAACACCACAGCCCTGTCTGTCCTATGCTGCTCGCTGAAGAGAAGTGTAGGATGACAGTCAGGAGGCGAGGCCGCCTTATATACGGTGGGCTTGCGCACACATTCAGGTAGGCCCGCCCCAGGGGGCCGGCTACGGTTATAGATATCTCAGTTGATGAATGCTCACATGGTATGGTTGAGAGGTAGTACCCATAGAGTCCAGTAGAGGGCTCCGCCTGTGCTTATATAACTAGGGTTACAATACGTAACCCACCGTTTCTGGGTAATACACCAGATAAGCTGGGCTGTTTTTATTATAGCCAATGAAAACCCCTTGCTCACATCTAGAGTCTAGCTTCCCTTTTTCTTGTTTGTAAGCAAAACATGTTGTACCAAATTGTTTGCAGTGTGGATACATTTGGTTCTTTGCCTGTGAACAACTTGTATGGTGTTTTCTTTGTGCGCCTGCTGTAGCACCTGTTTCTTACAAAAGCTGCACTCTGCATAGCGTAGTTCCATAGCTTGTCTGGTAACCCACTCTCTATCAATAAGCATCTGCTCATATCATAGAGAGTTCGCCAGCTTCTCTGCTGTATGTACCATTTTGGTGTGGTGAATAGGGTGCAGACGTTTCATGTCTAATCCTATTTTTAGTTAAGAGTGCCTGAAAGTCTCGGCTTGTAAACTCAGTGCCGTTGTCTGAACGAATACACTTGACTTCTCCATAAGGTGCTGGTCTGCCAAGAACCTTTCTGTGGCTTGCACTGTATCACTTTTTGACTTCAGAAAATATACCATCACGGTGCCTGAATAGTCATCTGTAAATGACTGTGCATATCTGTGGCCTTCTCTGCTCAGTGTTGACATGGGACCAGTTCAATCAGTATGTACTAGCTCTAAGGGTTTCTCAGCCTTTCTGTCTGGCTCCCTATTTCTAGTCTGTGTGAATTTTCCTCACACTTCACATAACTGAGTAGGCTTAACTGCTGTTCCTTTTATCTCCATGCCTGTCACTACACTTTGTAATTTCTGTACATCTTTATAGTTGCAATGACCCAAAATCTCATGCGAAGTTTGCATATCATGACACCCTTTACATTTTACAACATTTTCTGTAACAGTTGACAAGTAATACAAATGTCCACTCTCGTGGATGTCAAACCTGCTACTGTCCTTTCTTGAAGGTGATTGTCGCTCCTCCATTAGCCGCTCTCCTGCTCTTTGTGTGCTTTGCCTTGAAGAATTGGTCTTGTTCGCTGTTTTCCTCCTCTTTCACTTTTCTGACACCATCTTGTCCCCCTTTTTTCTTGCACAGGGATTCTTCGCGTGTGTTATTTTTGCAGTAACCACACCACACTTTTCTGTAACATGTTCTTGCCTTATGCCCTCTTATTCCACATTTGTAGCATATAACCAGGGTTGGGAGGGTTACTTTGTAAATGTAATCAGTTACTGATTACTGATTACATGGCTCTGAAAGTAATCTGAATACAGTTACAGTTACGTATCTTAAAAAAGTAATGTAATCAGATTACTTTTAGATTACTTTTGGATTACTTTCTTTTTCCATCACAGATGGGTATGTTTTGGTGTACAGGAGACACAAAAATCAAAAGGAAACTGAACGTGTTTTTACTGTTTTAATGGCTTATCAAGAGCACAACTGAAACATAACATCTGAAACGATGTAACAACATAATACACTTTTTGGGGATGTAGCTTGGGATGTGAGGAGTGAGGGACATGGCTTAGAAAAGCGCGTGTTGCCTTCTGTCCTGCCAGTGTTGGCAGGACATTAATTAAAATGTCGAACTCGGACTTCATTTTAAGGACATTTCGGCCAGGGGTGTAGAGCTATATTTGTTTAAGCACCGGATCGGCAAAACAGGAGAGTGTGTGCACCAGTCTGCCTTGATCTATGAATTCATGTCCGTGACACTCACAGTATCTGCTGCCCACAGCTGTTTTATAGAAGGAAAACCTCCTTCACTTCATGAAATCTCTGCAGCACCAGGAGGCAGCGGGAGGGTTAACTCAGTCTCTGAGAAGAGGAGCATGCAGTGCCTTTCACGCACCGCCTTTCACGCACCGCCTTCACTGTGTTTACCTTCAGAATCATTAGAAAGGCTAAAGAGAGACCGCAGGCTGATGTGTTTTAACCACACACACCTCTACACACACACACACACACACGATTTAAACGCAGACTTTTGTTCCTCCATGTTTCGTTGTTATTGTTTCACTGAGCGGACCCGCACATTTTTTTCAAACGCTCCCTTTTTTGGTCCATCTGCGGCGGTAATAGGTTTTGTGCGCTGTGATGATTCGGCTGTACCTTTAGTAATGAATATTAAATGTTGTGAGGAAATCTTTCCACCAATAATTCCAATAAGTAATCCAAAATATATTCACTTCAGGTTTACGAAAGTAACTGTAATCAGATTAGTCGTTTTTCAAATGTAACGCGAGCTGAATACAGTTACTTGATTTTGTATTCTGATTGCGTAACGCTGTTACATGTATTCCGTTACAACCCAACCCTGCATATAACGTTAGTATCTTCTTCTTTTATATTGTTAGCAGACATCCTGCCGGGGCCTCTGCCTTGTCACGTTATCTGTGGTTTCTTTTATCTTAAATTTGTCTGCCTCTTCGTATACACGCAGTCTCCTTTTAAAGTCTATGAATGTAACGTTATCTTCATTCTGCGTTACATGAACAGCCAGTGGCTTAAAGGTGTCTGGTAGTCCTCCTATTATCATGGTAACTCTGAGTCCGTGGCTCATGGTCTCACCTGTTTCCCTCAAAGCCGTGATAATGTTCTCCGCCCGTATATGGTAGTCGGTAACACTTTCGCTGTCTGTCATGTGTAGCTTGGTCAACGACGTGTAGAGGTTTATTATCCGTGGTTAACTTTTTTCAGAATAATGTTCTTTCAATATTCTTAGAGCCTTCCTGCCATCATCAGCGGCATCGTGTCTTATCAGTGATAGGCTTTTATCATCTATCAGTCTTATTAGCTCAGCCTAGCAATCAGCATTCTTTTTCCTGTCTTCTGCTAGCTGTTCAGGACTATTTCCAGTGGGTTCATGGAGAATAGTTTCTTTTAATTTCAGGATATGTAGGCAGCCTAAGAATCTTGTTTCCCAAAGGTCATACTTATCGTCGGTTCCATCGAACAAAAGCTGTGGCGCGAAAACTCCCGTTGCTCTGCTTGCCATCTTGTTAGCACGGTGATTAGCTTGCTAAACTAGCTTGTTAGCATTTGGTTCTCATGCAATATACGTCGCGTGTAACATCTTCCGCCACTTCTTTACTTGTTGGTCCACATAGTTTGTAGAAGTTCTGTGTAATACTTCGCGTTAAACTTCTTCCGGAAAACTAACATGAGTCCAACTTTGCCTGGGCCCATAACCTGTTAAATCAATAAAGTATGCACAGTCATCTTTCTTCTCTCATCCATTTATTCAGGGACATGAACCAGCATGGCTGTGCTGCGTAATCAACATGAGACATAGAGCGCTCCGTGCTTATCATGCTTATGACGTCACAACGGGACGTGCCATTAAACATAGAGTAAGGGTGCTATTACAAAGTAATACTTAACATTAACAATACAATTGTTATACTGAAGGACAATTCTTCAACATTATAATTTAATTCCACCAAAAGAGAAAATCGAACACTCCCCAGCTACAATATTAATGAGTAGCATGAAGCTGCAGCGTCGGACCGCACTCCTAGGACCCTAGTTTTTCGTGACACTGCCACCTAGCGAATTGGAGACATGAATATGAACGACAACCATAGACTGCAGCGACGTGCAGTCAGGGGAGGCAGGGGAGGCAGAGCCTCACCTGTCATACTAATGCATACCTGCCAACCCTACCGATTTGGGCGGTAGTCTACCGCTTTTGACATGTTTCTACCGCCTACCGACTTAGCTGACTCTCCCTACCGATTTTCAATCTTCCCAAACTATAACAAATAAAAATGACACTACATAGACACTGGACTCGACTTTTGGCGGACACCGTTTGCAGCGTGTCTGTGATCCCATCATACAAACAGTCCTCTGTGTTTCAGTCGATCGCGAGATGTGTCTAAAAATAGAACAACAATATTCTGTTTTATCGTTAATGTCCTATAACATAATCTTCCTGTGCCAGAATAATGCACATGAACGCATCAAAGCTTTGTGATTGGTGTGACCCCATGTATCGGGGCGTGGCTGGTAGGCAGTGGGCAGTGGGCACTAGTTTGCTGTGCAGTCCGCACACACAAGACCACAATTATGGCAGAAGCAAAAGAGCCCAAAATATATAATTTTCACTCCGAGTGGGGAGGATGATTATTTTTGTATCTATTCCAATTCAAAGTCCATCTGTCTCATCTGCAATGCGAGCGTGGCTTTATCGAAGAAGGGTAATTTAGGAGCGGCATTTCAAAACAGTGCACAAACGCTACGAGACGGAATTCCCTCCTAATTCTGCCCTACGCTCCCAAAAGGTGAGGGACCTGAAAGGACAGCTAAATGCACAGCAGTCCATTTTCACCAGGCCCAACAACAAGAGCAAGGCTGCTACCATAGCATCTTATCGTGTCAGTCACGTTCTTGCAAAACACATGAAGTCTTTCAAAGACGGCGAAGTTGTGAAAGAAGCATTCCTGGAGGCTGCCGACGCGCTTTTTGGGGACAGTAAAAATAACAGTAGCATTTCAACAGGTTTTTGATATAATAAAAACTCAAGTTAGATACCGTTATTAATCAGCTGTAAGTTTTAGTTTGTTTGAACTTATTCATTATAATTATTGTACAAAATGGTATAAGAATGCAAACTTTAAGATCTGTTCTGTTTAAATTGATTATAGTCTATTATCAATTCAGAAACTAGTGTTGCTTGCATCCTATTTTAAAGGCATTTCTTTTTATACTCTACTAAAATGCAAAAAAAAGAAAAGGGTTTGATTCTATTAATTTTGTCTTTTTTATTGCACTTTGGCAGCAGATTCCTGTGTAGCTTCAGATCTGAGTTGTCTTATTAGTAAAACTAATTTATACTTTTGTAGCAACACTATTTTTATATAATGGCAAAGAAAGGGTTCAGTCTTTTCTTTTTTTCCTGTATCATATGTGGCAGCACTGTTCAATGTTTCTTGAAAACATTACCCACTGTAGTTTGTGACGTGTGAATAAACTCCCAACTCTGTATCAACAACACTGTTGTGTAACTTCAGTTAAATACTTGTATGTGTGTAGATTAGAAAGAGGTAAGATAAAGGATCTGCAGTATTTTATGAAGTATTAATCGTACAAAGGTCAGTTTTATACAAGTAGAAGTGTGTATTTACCTGGTAGTAGGCTGTCAGTAATGGCTACACCTCTCTATTTGGACTGGTAGATCTCGGCAGACTGGCAACTTTAAAAGTAACTCTCGGTTCAAAAAAGGTTGGGCACCCCTGATCTACACTGTCAAGGTTCAAGGTTCAAGGTTCTTTATTGTCAAACTAACATAGCTACAGAGTAATTATGTCGTTGAAAATCTTATGTCACAGGCTTCTCCAACAATGCAACTGAAAGAGGACCAGAAACACATTAAAAATATAATAAAATGTGGAGACTTTGGGATATTTATCTCCCATTCTTTTACTTTTCGGGCATTTTACAGACCAAACATGTCGTTGATGTCACTGTTTAGTGTTTACCAAACTACCACTTTTTCTGAAAAATGCATAAAATGATGCAATATATGTTAAATACATGGTTTATACATGTGTTTACTGGGGTTCTGATTACCTAATTTGGGCGTGCACATTTGCCGCGCGCAAACCTACCTCTTTTGGATTTGGAAAGGTTGGCATGTATGCTAATGTAACGGAAAAACAATTAAAGAAAAACTAAATAATAATAATAATAAAATGTCTCCACTGATCTTGTGTAAATGTGATTTCTGTATGATTCCAATCGCTTTTTATAGTCAAAATCAGCAAATTTGCCGAGCTCCGCTAGGGGAGCGATGAGAAGTGAGGCAGGGACGAGCTCTGCCTCACGTAAGCCCACAGTAACTTGCTGGAGCGCGGGCACTAATTTAGCGCGGCCACTTATTTTGTGAGCGCGCTCAAGCCATTTACTGTGGGGTAAGGTGAGGCACAGATGAGCTCTGCCTCACTTCAGAATGCGTCACCCCACATAAACTGTCTGGAAAGCGGGCACTAAGCGCATGCCTGTTACCATCTCACTGTAGGTCACCAATGTAATGTTTGTAGATCCCTTTATTACATTTATCCTCACCATCCATAGTCTCTAAATAACTTATTTCACGTATATATGATATTTAGGCTCGCTGGTCTCATCGTACAACGGCAATGAAAAAAGCACCAGGAGAGGCAGCCATAACCTCTGCCGCACTGAAGGGGGCGCACGTGAGCCCACAGGTTCTTGTTGCTACTGTTATTCTACGCAGAGACGGTAGACGCAAACAACAAAGTAAAACTAGACTTTTGAAACTAGAGGAAGATAAGGAGGACTTTTACAAAAAAGTAATAGAGATTGTTGTCCAGAAGGATAGCATGGACTTCTATTCATCTTCAAGTCAAGGTAAGACCACAACTGTAATGAAAATGGGATCTTACTAAGAAAGAACAATCCAATATTTAGATTTTGGGTATCCTTTTGTTGAACGGTCTGTTTAAAATTAATCATAGCATCAGACTAAAAAAGCTTTTGAAAATAACAGAATATTTCGATTAAGGTCCAAATATAATATTTGTAAATCTGACTCTGAAAGAGTCAGTGCCTCACCAGCCATGAACCTCACCGCACGTCACTGATAGACTGTATATAAAGACGACAACGCACAGAGTGTGAGTAATGTGAAGTGCTTTTAAAGTTTTATTTGTTTAACATTAATAACAATTCCGGTGTCTTGAAATTAAGTGTGATTAGCTAACGTTAACTATGATAGTCTTAACGCAATACAAACAATCACCTGTTAGCTTATGATAGCTTCTAACCGTATTAAAGGCACTAAAAACAATTATTCGTTAGCTATAGCTTTCGGCAAAATAAACTGTTTGCATATTTGATTATTTGTTTAATGAAACTGTAGCGTGATTTTGGCAAGCCCAACTAGGTGTCCTACATTAATTGTTGATTGAATCACTAATTACAGTAATGGCGCGTTTCCACTACAGCCCGCAGCCCGGTTTAAGAGGGCTGTGACGTCAGCGGCCCGTTTGTGGTTGCGTTTCCACTTGGCCTAGTACCGGCCGGCGGGTCCTAATTCACAGTTTTTCTGGCCTCATAAAATCGTGGGGCCAGGGCCAAAGACAACCGGGCTGAGTTTGTGACGTCAACGCTCTCGGCTGCTGATTGGTCGGAGAGAATCGTCACAATCTGCGCGCTAGATAATCCATTTTTACAAACAGCATTTTTGTTAACAGAGGAGCTACAACAATGGCAAAGAAAAGCACACCATGGTCGGTCGAGGAAGTGACGACGTCCATTATATTGCAGATGATAAGGTCCAGCGGGTGCTCGACGGGACAACTCGCAATATCAAAGTCTTTCAGGAGGTCTCTACACAGACACTGGCGTTACTGGAGTCTGCATGGTACGTTTTTGCTAACGCTCTGTTATTTGCTTGAAAGCTTTGTGTCCCTGCTTTGTGTCCCTATCTGTTCTAAAGCTCACTTCTAACAAATAAGTCTATTTTATCCTTACATTTATGTTCGACAACCCATGATTTTATGGAGCCCCGAAGGCTAGCTAGGCAGATAGCATTAGCGAGAGCTATTGTTTGCTAACACCATATGTGCCATTGTTTACGTTCAGTTTGTCTTTTCTATAGTTGTTGTTGCTATTTATAGTATTGTGCTGCAGTAGTTTGTGGAATTTACAAGTCATGTTTCTGTTCTAGATGATTACATTGGGACTAGCGAGGAGGAACAGTTCCGAACAACGTCCTCTGCATCAACAGCACAAACCGAGGAGGAGACGATCTGGCCCTGCAGGAACGGCAACTGGCCCAGCAGAATCAATGCCATGTCTTATCTTATTGCTTGTTGATAAATAATTGCACCCACCAGCGATCACACAGAAAGATGGCATCATCTAGGCGTCCCTCTGCAGTCAGAAATATCATAAACACCATCGTCCACAAAGCACTGTACAGGGGTTTATGGATTTAAGAGAATACTTATCACAGTGAAACCTTTATCATCTGTTGCAATTAAAGCAAATAAGAGAATAAATACTTGGTTAAATAATACATTTTAACTCTTTAGCAGGACAACTCTGCATACTGTTTGAAATTGAGTTTGCTAGCTTGAGGCCCTCCTCTAAAACATAACATTACATAATGGTATTAAGAATACATGATAAATACATGTAGTAAAAATTACTCAATTGTAATACCCTCGTTGTGCTAGACTCAAACACATTGCTTATATATTTCAAAGAGAAGAGAACAAAATAAAACACCTATACAAAGAGAGTGGTGCACAGCGCTTAATATTTACTTGCACTATATTTCTGTTGATCTGGGTTATTGTGTTGCACTGTTGGAGGAGCCTGTGACCTAAGATGTTCATTGTCATAACTACACTAGCTATGTTCGTATGACAAAATAAAAAACCTTGAACCTTGAGGCTGTGTCTTTCAGACAAACCATCATAATCATATTATTTTATGCTGTGGATACTTTAGCCTCCATCCATGTTAACAATTTTTTACACTTGCATTTATGAATATAGTTCTGTTGTGTTTTACACTTTTGTATTTATGTTTATAGTTTGCTTTGATATTTGCTTAATTTATTAGATTATTATTATTATGGGGGCAGTACTGGTGCTTGAAATTCAAATATTTACTAAATAGTCAATTCTGATAACATTTTTTTGGTTTAAATAATTTGACAAACACATGTATGTGAAAAAGAAAAGATGTATTTATGTTCAATACAATGAATATTTAGGTATTACATTATACATTCTAGGTATTCAGGTAGCGCATCAGACCCAAGTAACATGTAATGTAATGTTGACTAACTTATAACGAGCAAAACATTCCGGTTTTTAACATATATTATACAATTCCGCCTTTTCATTTTATACACAAATGTCGCTTTCTCACAATGTCCTCAGTATTTATTGCTTTTATCAATGAATAAACATGTATTACATTTTGCAAACATGAAAAAACACATCAGTTTTACACATTTGTAAACACCTTAATTCCTGAATGACAACTTCGCTGTTTTCTGTTCATAATGCCCTCTTTTGAATTCATGTAATGAACGTAGGTTTTCCTCAGGCATCCTGAAGTTCTCCACCCACTGAGTGTGTGAAAGATGGAACAATCACATTCCACCACTCGGTAGCTCGGTCGGTAACTTCTGAAATACACAAACAAAAGCATACATATTTTAATACGTAAAAGTGGTAGCTACAATTAATTAAATACTTGAAATACTTTGGTCGTATAGGGAGCGTGAGCCTAAACACATTGCTAGTTAGCGAACGTTAGCTTACCAAGTAGCATTGTAGTTAGTAGTGATTCGAGTCGTCCTGTAGTCTCTGCGGCGTAGGAGGACTGCCCGAACTCTCGCGTCAGCTTCTTCTATACGTCGCCTCTTTCGAAACAACTCTTGTCTATTTCTTGTGATAATAAACCACACAGCAAAAAACAAGCAAATGATCGCTTTCACATCTTCACATCCTCCATTGTTGTGTCGCATTGAAGATGACGTCACGGCAGTTTTAAGCAGCGTCGCTCCGCCTATACTGCGTTACTATAGATACTACCCCAGTTCCTAAACTGTAATGGAAACGCGCCATAAAGTGAGCTGGTCCTAACGAGGCCAATCGCGGCCCAGCCATACCGAGCGGGGCCGAGCGAGGCCGTATAGTGGAAACGCGGCATAAGAGTGTGAGTAATGTGAATCGTGTTGTTTGTTTAAAGTTAACAACTATTCTGGTGTATTGAATTGGACAGCAATACAAGCAACACGTGCTAAATGTGAGTCTCACAGGGAAACAGTCATCAACCCATAGCATATGACGATGACTCGCTGCAAAACCAACTGTTAGCCTTTTTGTTTATTTGTTTAATGAAACCGGGTGCTTTCAATGCGACCATCTTTATAAGGACGTTGGCACAGGCTACCGGGGAAGTGGGGAAGGGTTTTTACTCCGAAGAGGGCTTCCCGGGGTACTGCAGCTGGAGCTGTTTTCTGGTGGCTGAGGGAACAACAGACCCCGCCTCACCCCAGTGAAGAATCCTCAGTGTCCTCTCCACTTTCAGAGGAAGGGTCAGAGGAACTCAAAGACATGCTGGACTCCAGAGGTCATTCCGTGTCCGTGTTAAGGAAATTGTGCCCGTCTTCTAAATAAATACAAATTGATTCTGCACTGAAATGCCTCTTGGGTCAGTGTATGTTTTGGTCATTGGATTTTCTTTTCACAAATGGAAATTCAAAAACAAAAAACGACTGGATATTTGATTTTCATTTTAAAATTGAAAAACCAAAATTGAAATACAAGGCGTTTTTCTTTATCATGGTCAAAAAAGGATTTACTAAACTTAAAAAACGGGATGATTTTCATTTTCTACTTCTCAAAACAAAAAATAAAATCACTAGAAAACAGAAACAAAAAAACCCCCCGTTTTTTTATATTCTGCTACCGGAAGTTGTCTTTCAAAATAAGAGCGCAGATGAGGACGGTCAATCCGTGTATCTACGGTCCATTTGTTTTCACAACGAAAACAGCCAAGACACATATTGAGCCCAGAAAATGAATGTTATTACGGGCTGTAAATATAATAAGCCTATGTCTAAAATGGACAACATTGTTAGGAGATTTAAACTATACAGCGATTCTGCACTGCGGTCAGCTCAGCCGTCTCTCGAGTTTGTTATAATTTTTTCTGCCATTAGTTCTTCGTGAGATCGATCCTGTTGGACTCAGTAGGCTAGTAGTGAAACTTCTCCCACAAGTACTATGAAGTACTTACTGTGTACTTTTTGAGTAATCCTCTGTCAATGTCCCCTCCTGAGAACAAGAATGCATGTTTCTCTGCTATTTTGAATCAGCGTTAAAACACCTTTCTTCATGAGACTGATATTGTTGGACAGAGTATTTTAAGAGGATATGGTAGACATGATATCAGCAATACTTCCAGTCAGAAGTCCGGCAGCAGCATTTTTACCCCTTGGAAAGTCTTGCCCGCTATTTAAATTGACTTTGATTGAAGTTAATAACAATATTGATATTATATAGATATATAGATATAGCATATTTGATGCAGTCTTTCTGAACACTTTTAAAATAAAATACTGCAAATTAAGAATATTTGTAATGTTCTGCACAGATAGTGCCTTAACTTGAATTTGAAAACACGTGGCAGCTTTATTAATACAGTAGATGAAAAGATTTGTGGAAGGATACATTCTTCATGGGCTTCAATGGCTCTCTAGATAAAGGGCGTTTTATGGTTGCTTGTATCCTCAGATAGGGGTTTGTTTAAAAAACTATTTTAATAAATATTGCAAAAAAGGGCTCCAAAAAAGGCATATATATATAACCTGGCCGGCTTAGCCAGTGTGTATTTTTTCAAGCACCACAAGATTCATAGTTTATAAAGTACAATTCTGGGCCATTGATTGTGTTATTTCTCCAAACTCATACAGTAAAAATGGCTGTTTTTGAAGCCTTAAAATGGTGCAGGAAAAGGACTTTACATTGTATTATACTTAAAGACAGGGCTGAAATGAAAGAAAACTGTTATAATGGGTGATGTAACATTAATGACAGACATAATATGAGGTCCTTGGCACTCAGACTTTAGAGGGGTCATTTTGTGATCATGGGGCATCACCCTTACAGCATCAGGACAATATCATATGGAGTCAGACACTGGAAGTGTGCTGGAGGCGTTAACTGGGACTGATGGAAGGATGAGGCTGATGAGACTGAAGAATCTGCGAGGAACGAATTAGCGGCTGAGAAATAGTTATATATTAAAAGACAGCAGCATCATAAGAGGGCAACCAGAGTGACAGAGTGTGTCACTTTGCTGAAGGATATTTGGGACCAGCTATCCAGGCCAGACTCTAAAGACTTTCCAAGGTGTAAAAATGCTGCTGCCAGAGTACTGACTGGAAGTATTGCTGATATCATGTCTACCATCCTCTTAAAATACTCTGTCCAACAATATCAGTCTCAGGAAGAAAGGTTTTTTAACGCTTAGGAAAAACATGCATTCTTGTACTCGGGAGGGGACATTGACAGAGGATTACTGGAAAAGTACACAGTAAGTACTTCATAGTACTTGTGGGCGTAGTTTCAGTAGTACTGAGTCCAACAGGATCAATCTCACGAAGAACTAATGGCAACAAAAAATAATTCCCTCATCAAACTTAGCAGAAGTGGCTTGATTTTGTTCTCAGCAGGGGACTTTGACAGAGGATTTCTCAAAAAGTACACAGTAAAATTACTTAAATGTATTGTTAGTAGTATAGGCTAACTAATACAAAGTCAAACAGTATCAATTTCATTAAGAACTAATGGTAAAATTGTCTTTTTATCACTCATCAAAGATAGCAGACAAACATACATTATGTAGGCTACTATGGAGGGGACTTTGACAGAGGATTACTCACAAAGTACACAGTAAAAGTACTTAATTTCATTTTCTGGTAGCAGTCAAACTAATACCGAGTCCAACAGTGTCAGTTTTATTAAGAACTGTCAACACTGGAGAGACACGATGGACGCTCGTGAACAACACACTCTCACTCCATAAACGTCCAGGAGCGACACTTGGTCAGGGTCCCGAGGCGTGCAGTTGGGACGCGCCGAGGCTCCTTCAGCTTCATAAACAGACGCAAATAGCTTTCAACTGATTGCAATGTATTCCCATCAGCGGCGGGATTTGACGCTCATGGAAGCACCGCATTCGTTTGTGTCGGAGGCTGTTAAAGGCAATGTGAGTGTCCATTCCCATTGGATAACGGAGAATTGCACACCCGGAAGTAAGTATTCCCCTTACTGTCGATTGATTTGACAGAGATATCTCCACTACTCATCAACTCAAAAACACCAGATTATCCTTGTTAATTAAACGACATTGATAGGTTTTAGTGTGTGTACAATGCTTTTGTCACGTTTTCCCCTTCAATTCTGAGAAACAAGTCGTTTTCTATGAGTTTTGGATGGCCGAAGACATTACATTACCCACAATCCTCTGTAGCAACCATAGACTGTATAAAAAAATTAAATAATACATTATTCCAAGTGTGCTTGCTTTTCTCTTTGAAAGTCATCACATAACGGCATTGTATTACACGTTTCGGCTGCATTAAATATGACATATCTGCCGTAGTTAACTCTATTTATAGAGCCCTGATGACAAGACTTCTAGACAAACAGGAACTGCCGCCAAAACTGAAAACTTGACGTGGATCTTAAATATATAAGCAATTAAACAACATCTTACATTTCTTTTCACACAATACGTCTCCTTGCAGTATCAACACTAATTTGGCTGACTTTTATATCTGATCCAATTGGTAGATAGGCTGTATTTACCATAACGGTGCACAGCTGATAGAAAGGGACACCTACTGGTTAAAGCACGTTATTGCATTTTATAATTGTATTATTAGATATTAATAGGATCCCTATAAAGTATATTCTTTACTCGTCGTTATTCTCTACTAATAGTTAATTAAAGACTGTATATAATGACTATATTTTACATCCCTTTCAAGATTTCAAGATTTTCTAAGGTTTATTGACATATCATATTATACACAACTACGGTGTAGTTATGCAATGAATAAAAAACTTGGGTCCACCATTACATTGTCATATTCTGCACATTTCTTATACTATCTACATAGGGGGGGGGGGGGGGGTACTGTCAGCGCAACTTAGCCTACATGATGCCGTTTACAACATAATAATAAAGGGCGGTGCCGGCCGTCAGCTAACCGGGCCTTTCTCCGCATCTGATTTATGTCATAAATCAGATTTTAGAAAAGCGTTTTAGCCAATCAAAATGAAATATGCGGGACATCGTCTCAATTTGCACCAAAAGTCGTGAAAATGCTGTGCAGTAGCCTACCTACCGCACAAAGCGGGACATCTGGGGCCTCATTTATAAAGGGATATATGCTCAAAAAATTGCGTACTGTACGCCAGTTTCTACGCAATGTTTGCGATTTATAAAATACTAACTTGACGGGAAAATGTGCGGTCCTCCACGCAAACTCTAACCCAGTGGTTCCCAAATGGTGTGCCGCTGCACTGGTGTGCCGTGAGGCAAGTCCGGGTGTGCCATGGGATTTTGTGACAACCATACGTTATTATTGCAATATACAACTACACAAAAATAATTATTTTTTAATTTACTATATCAGTACTTTGTATGCACTCATTTCATAATACAGAGGCAAACTCTATACCTAAAAACAATTATTTAAAAAAAAAATCCTCACAGAACCCCATATTTCGCTGTTAATGCAGTTGCAGGTGGGAATTATAAGACCGTGACACATCGAAGGCTGAAGGACAACATTAAAACAGAGAAACACGCAAGAGGGAAAATGGAGCGCTTTCTTGTGCGGAGCAAACCACCAACCAGGGGCGGGACGAATCCCGATGGGCCGGTACTGAAGTGGGCCGGTCGGACGATGTGGGCCGCTCGGATAAGTCACTATCCCCCCCCCCCCCCCGTCGACAATTTCCTCGCGGTATTTACTTGCGGCACCGAGGTGGGCCGCTCGGATAGCTCACTAGCGCCGAGGTGGGCCGGCGGTACCGAAGTGGGCCGGTCGAGAGTCCCGGGCTGATTTGTAGTCTCAGTCCGCCCCTGCCACCAACCACCAGTGCAGAGACTGCCGACAACCCACCACCGAAAGAAAAGAGGAAAAAAACTGTCAGCAGACAGTATCATGAAAGTTACCTGTCTTATGGCACTGCAGGCGAGCGGCAGATTTTCCCTACAAATAGACGAATCTACTGACATAAGTGGGGCTGCCCAACTTCTGGCAAACGTCAGATATGTTGATGCTGACTCTATCAAAGAGACGTTTTTCTTCTGCAAAGAAATGGAAAGCCATACTACGGGAGAAGAAATATTCAGGGTAACTAATAACTATTTAAAAGAGAACAGTCTGACCTGGAATATGTGCGTCAGTCTTTGCACAGATCGTGCGGCAAGCATGATGGGGAGAGTGAAAGGATTTATTGCTAAGGTGAGAGCACAAAACCCACATATCGTGACAAACCACTGCATTTTGCATAGAGAGGCATTAGTTGCCAAAACCATGCCCCCGGAGTTGACTGAGGCCCCGGCTCCACGAGGACGAAAACGGCAAAACGCATCGGAGTAACGCAAATGCAACCGCAAAAAACCTTCCGTCCCCACGCAATATACACCGGATTGAGTCAAGCTCCACGAGACGGCTCCGTTTACATCCAACCGCTGTAAAAGCTGCAGTACATATGCCGAACCTGTACGTGGCGCTGTAACTTCATCCACCAAAAGCAGCGAGTATAAGATCCCCCCTGGATGTGTAAGGCACAAACAAACAAACAAACAAACACACAAGGTGGAAGATGGCTGATGTTTGTGCAAGAAAGGAGGTCTTTTCGTGGACTGATGATGAGGTAGAACTTCTACTTCGGGTCACATTAGAGTACAAAACTTCACTAATACAGGACAATGTTGACTGGGAGTCCTGCAAGTTGAAGTATAGTGATATAGACGACTTATTTCAGGCGCAGTATCCGAGGACCGACACAGGGAAGGATTTCCCTCACAGCGTGGGGGCCATTACAAAGGCCCAGCTTGCCGCCAAGCTTAAACAAATCCGCATAAAGTACAGGCATGCGGTGGACACGAAGCGTCGGAGTGGCCAAGGACGTGTTGTGCACATGTTTTTTGAGCTGTGTGAAGAGGTCTGGGGTGGCTCGCCTGCAACGTGCTCCCTTCGCTCGGGCATCGAGACGGTGGACCTGGAAGCGTCGTCTTCCGGACCAAGCTCACCACGGAGTTTGGAGTGTTCCAACGATTCGCCACCGCCAGAGTTGAGCGAATCCAGCGGAAGTCTGCCAGCTGCTGCAGTTGTACAGCATCGCAGGAATCTGCTCCAGGTATGTTCATGATTTCAAGCTTAACGGACTTGCTACATACTACGATACAGTACCTTCCACAGAAAAACTGAACACGTTTAAGCTTTGTAAAAGTAGAATGTATTGAGAGCTGTTGTATTTGTAAAAGTAGAAGCTATTGCACAACATGCCTTTGGTCTTATGTGATCTTGTGGTCCTATTGTGTAATAATAAAAAAATGCTCTGGTTTATTCAAGGTGCAGCTGAACGGCCACAGAAGTGACCGCTTGAAAAAAAAACTTCCTGTTGACCATGCCGTGCAGGAAGACCTCAAACTCAAAAGGAGGATGGTGGAGCTGATGGAGCAAAATCAGACCCGCATCGCAGAAAACTTTGTTCAGATGAATGCCAATATTCGGGAGGGCTTTTCCCTGATGAGGGAATTCATGCATGCTCAACCCCACAGCAGCATTGGTGGACAATTACAGGAACAGTCACCGTACCTGTATAGAGGGCCACAGCCTGGCTACACACCAAGCCCCTCTGCACCACAACGGCACACGAGGACCCCTGACCCCACACGGCAACCATCCCAGTATTCATACAGCCAGTCACTCTTTGAAGACGACTGTTGAAGCACAGAGCTTCAGTTTTTGTTGCACTTTATATGTATATAAAGAAAGTCTGGAAGTGGGTGCAGCAAATGTAACTTTTTTATTCCAGTGAATATTTTTTGTTGCCAGTCAAGGTGTTCTATTCCTTGTTTTACTGTGAACATGAGGACTGTTAAAGCACAGAGCTTCAGTTTTTGTCCAGTTAAAGTCTGGAAGTGTTTTTAACTTGTTATTCCAGTGAATTTTTTTTGTTGCCAGTCAAGGTGTTATATTCCTTGTTTCACTGTGAACATGTGTACTGAAAGCATTTAACTTTTTATTCCATAAATGTACATATATATCATTATAGCTCTTGCAACTCTGCTTAATAAAAAACATTGCAAAATAACAGTCTTGTCTCTCATGTCAATGTACTCCAATAGCACTCTTCACTGTCTTTCCCTCATTACAGTCAGTGAGATATCTATTGCTGGCCAAGTTGACTGATAAAGCAGTGAGCTTCAGTTTGTGGCGTAGTAAGCCAGTTGTTTAACCCATAAGAACCCGGACCCGTTTCTACTTTTGGGAACATTGAGAACATAATTAAGACATATATAGACCATATTTCTGATAAATAACCCCCCCTAGTGTCATATAACTCATAACTTCAATAATGAGGATGCGTTTTTGGTTTAAATAGGTTAGAACATTGTTTGAACTGAAGAATAAAGGATATATTAACTAAATGTAATTGAATCAGCTAAATGAACTGAGCAGATCATAATCATATTTCTAATATGTCACTCCGGGTTTCCTGTGAAAGTCAGGGTGGAACATCAGTGTAACTTTACAGAACATTAAAGTTCATGTGACACCGTGCCACGTTGGTTCCTTATGGGAAAGTATAAATATACATATGATAATTAAGACATCTATATACTATATTTCTGATAAATAACCCCCCCTAGTGTCAAATATCGGAAATGTCACACTTTTAGTTCAAAGAAAGTCTGGAAGTGGTTGCAGGCAATTTTATTTTAAAGGGCCCATGTCATGGCCATTTCCACTGATCATAATTACATTGTTGAGGTATACTAAAATAGATTTATACTGTGCAATTTTCCAAACTCACATTGGTTTCGCATACAGCATCTCTGTCAAGCATGTGTATTCAGCAGTATTCACTTTCTCCACTAAACGACTCGTTGGAGCTCTTGCCCCCCCCTCCCTGTGAGCCTAGTGTGCTCCGATTGGTCAGCTCGGCCACTCGTTCTGATTAGTCAACCACCAGAGAGGCTGCACCCATGTCAGTGCTTTTCCCGGCTGCTCTCAGCGTAACATCAGTCTTATCATGGCGTCGGTACAGCGGTATATTTTATATACATATATATTTTTAACTGTTGTTATAGAAGAGTGTGACGGCCCCAGGGCCTTTGTCTTACGATGGGGTGGAGCTGAAGCGGCTAATCAGCACGATCACGGACACCTCCGGACACTACGGCCCCAGTCTCTCTCCAAAGCGGCTGCAGGAAGACTAACTCTGCGATCCTCTCAATCACCTGTCTCTGCATTTACCACAATAAATGTGCCGTGGTTTTGTAAACTCGTGTATGTCTCCTTGTCTTTCCGTTGTGGCCTACGAGCTACTCATAACAAAGAGTAAGTTATTTTTACCCGTTATAAACTACTACTGTTTGATGAGAAATCAAATCATGGTTTGCTATATATGAATTCAGGGAAGAAAGGATAGGCCTACTAAGTATTTCCATTAAACTTTATTTTTAGAAATGTACAAAATGAACATAAATATACATATATACACGGTATATCATCCATTCCTCCTCCTCGCATCTTGCCTGCGCACAGTCGGTGCGATGCGGTGCCTTTTAGCACGAGGCCTCAGTAGTAGTAGAATCCCTTCCCCGTCATGGATTGTCCGCCAGGATCTGGCTGGACGAAATCAAATGCAAATCACAAAATATTAGAGAAACTTAGTTGTTTTAGATTCGTTAGTAGTAGTTGTGTAATGAACAGCTTGCCTGCTAATATGCTAACCTAGCTTTGTTTACCTTGGTAGCTAACACGATATGAACGTTAGCTTGGAGGAAAGGCAACTATAATGCAGTGTAATAAAACTACTATGAACAAAAGCTAGTGGTTCATATTAGGCTAGCAATAACGTGTTTATAATTGCAATCGTATACGGGTATTCTGCTACCATACAATGTAACTTGCATGAATACATTGTTTTGCGCTAGCATACAGCTAGCCTCGTTAGCTACATGCAGTATATGTACGGTCACAATGTACGGTAAACCGGAGTATACTGTATGAGTATTCCGTGTGTGTGACTGCAGACATTCTCCTGCCATGACAAACATGTAAGGCCATCTGCTGACATTGTAGTTGATATATTTAAACGCTAGCAACGTAGCATCACAAAAATGTTTTTCTGACCAAAACTAGTGCTCCGTGTGTTAGATCGCTACGCCAGCTATAATGTAATTACGTTTCGCGACTGACCGGCAAATCACCCGCAGTATACTGTCAATAGGTATTTTGTGTGTGAATGCAGACATTCTCCTGCTATGAGATACATGTATGCAAGGCCATCTGCTGATATTAGAGTTGATATATGGAAACTCTAGCAACTTAGTTAGCACAGTTAGCACTGTGTCAATGGCTTAGCAGTCCAACACAGTTTACACATTTAAACAGTCTTGTTTGATAAATACACAAATAACAATGCAAACTTACAGGTTGTATACCCAGATCTTCCCCTGCTCCAAACGGTCCAAACAAGCTGTGCATATCCGGCCTCAAACTGGGCAATGTTTTGGAAGCTTTCGTCTGTGAAATGCCGGTTCTTCGAACCTCTGGAGGAGGAACACGCCGCTGCTGGTGTGGCCATAGCTCTTCGGGATTGGTCCATTTCGTTCCGGGTACCGCATGACATCAGGCGGTACCCGGAACTAAATGGAAGACTCAAATGGGCAGTGACGTATCTCCAACGAGGCGTTTTGGGGAGGTATTTTCTGTGTTAGAGTTTTACTCGCTACAGGGTGTACTTTGAGGGTTTTGACTCTGCACACCGTTTACATGCATAAAAACCTTCATAACACACAAGGGGACGGGTAATAACCGGAAAAGCATGACATGGGAGCTTTAAATTTCACACTTTGAACATTGGAGAATCACATATTTTGTTGCTTAATGTTACATACATTAAGAAGTACTAAGTAAAAACAACAAAAAAATGGTCACTGAAGGAGCTGCACAGTGAATGTAACAAATAATGTTTATCAGATGTTAACACAGTAACCTTCCAAAAAAAAAAAATGCAGTCTGTCTTTTATGTAGTCCTACGGGTCAATGTAAGCCGTAAGCACTCTCCTCACTCTCTTTCCCTCCCCCTCATTACAGTCAGTGAGATACCTATTGCTCTGTGTGGGAGGCTGTAAATCCCTTTCACCTTGCATTGTTCCCAACACAGACTGAACATCCACAGCCTCCTTACTGGCCTCACAAAAATTGTGGAGGACAAAGCAGGAGTAAATTACATGGGGCAGGTCAACCAAGTTTATGTCCATAGGCCTTCTAAGTGCAGCAAATCTGTTCTTGAGGCGACCAAAAGCACACTCAATGACCATACGTGCCCTATACAAAGTTAGCCCAAAGTACTGTTCCTGAACTGTGGAGCCACCGGTTGCATATTCCTTCATCAGGTACGGCAGCAGCGGGTAGGCAGGATCACCAAGAAGATAAATTGGTATGGCCTCCTCCTCGTCCACAATCTGTTTTCTCAGAGCAGGGATCTTTCCAGTTTTCAAGTACATGTTTACCTTTGAGTTAGCAAACACCCGTGCATCATGCACACTCCCAGGCCACTTTACCACGACATCCATGAATCGGTACTTGTAATCACAGACGGCCTGTACATTAAGGGAATGTCTGCCTTTCCTGTTGATGTAGTCAGTGGGGTTGTTAGATGGCTGCTTGATTTCGATGTGGGTTCCGTCCACTGCTCCTAAACATTGGGGCATGTGATGAGCATGATCGAAGCCCTCAACCAGATCTGCGGTCTCGGGCTCAGTATAAGGCAGCTTGATATATTTTGGACCCAGGTGGATTGAGATCGCTCTGCACGTCTGCCTAATAATGCGGGACAAAATCTGGCGCGAAACACCGAAGGCGTTAGCAGTCTTCCGCATCCTTCCCCCATCGCTCAGGTAATACAGTACTAACGCAACCCTTTTCAGTGGATCAATTGGTGCCCTCATGGTTGTTGTTTGCCTTTCAATATATGGGCACAGTTCTTCGGTCAGGGCGACGACAGAGGCTCTGGACATGCGGAAGTTCTCCCTCCATTCCTCATCCACGACAACGCCATTGACAAAATTGTCCCACCAACTGCTGCTTCTGCCCGGTCTTACCCAAAACCTTCTCCTGGTTGCCCTTCGGGTTATTCCCTGCGGTACTCTTAGCAACATGTTGGTCATGTTCTCCATGTCCTGTTGTTGCTGATGGATGAGCTCCTGTAGATGTTGCACAAAGAACTGTAGCATGGTCAGTAGCGACTGGAGCACGATAGCAACCCTGCGATCCGCCATTGTTGTTGTTAACGAAACACATCAGCAATGATGCGGGGTACGCGGAGAGGTGGGAAGAGGTGGGGAGAGGTGCAGAGAGGCGGGGCTATGAAAACGAATGACCGTATAGGCGACTTCACGGCCCCGTTGGACCCCCCAGAGCGCTCCGTTCCCAGATCTATCCACCTTTGGACCCGTTGTCGTTTGCGGGGTCTGTTTCTACGTTTCCCTTACGGCCTCGTGGAGCTTAGAGGGCTATACGCATGAGAAATATGCGGATTCAACCCGTTTTCGTCCTCGTGGAGCCGGGGCCTGAGGTGCTGAATCAGGCTGTGCAGATGGTGAATTACATCAAATCAAGGCCCCTGAAATCTCGCCTCTTCTCCCAGCTGTGCGCCGAGATGGGAGCCGACCACCAAAGCCTGATCCTCCACAATTTTTAATGTTGTGACCTGTCTGGTTTAAATGAGTGTGTTGCTGCTTTGATGAAGCCTAATTTGATAAAGTTTCAAATTAATTTCTGAAATATTTCGTTAATAAATATTTCATGAGTAATATAGTTGTCTGTCACATTTTATTTGGCATTAGTAAATAATTATGCACATTTACAGATATTTTACATGATATGAGTGATAACACGTGTTATAAGGGCTATTTTGCACAATAGGTGTGCCTTGAGATTTTTACTTGTCCTTTGGTGTGCCTGGGGCACAAAAAGTTTGGGAACCACTGCTCTAACCCATGCGTACGCACTAAGCACACAGACGGGAGAGACGAGAAACTGCGACACCGTTGGCAGAAGGAAGAATGGAGAGAAATATGTGGAAATAATACCATAAATAAAATGTTACCTCTCATTTATCAAATATGAATAATTCACTTTCAAACATTGATTAAAGCCAATCTTAAAATGATTAAACAAACGCCTGCTTGAGACTCCTCAATGCACACAAACACATAACTTGGAGAAATAAATAAATACGGATATGTTATTTAAAACCACCTCGAATATGTTGTGTTAATGTTATGAAATGTTTTCTCATAAATGATGCGGTAAGCAGGAGGACAGAATGACGTCTAAACTGACGCTGTTTTGCATTTCTATAGGTTGTAGATACGAGCATGGTTTTATATACTATCACGTTTAATCGTGTTTTATGCCGTTTGCCAAGACTTGATAAGTGGCTCGTAAAACACAGGAGGTATGGAAACTAAGAACACCATATGTGGTAAATTGTACAGCTAATATAACACAACACATTGTATTTCCTTTAACTGGTGGATTATGGATATATAGTTGCTGATCGACAGCTGGAACACAAACCACCAAATACAACACAATAATTCAGATCCAGTCGTCATGACTCCACTCCGGAGGGATTCCCCCATCATTTCTTACAGTTTCTCATCAAGGGGGGGTCTCCTGTCCCCGGGACAAACACACTGCCTGAGGAAGGTTATGTGTATTTATTTTGTCATTCACTTTTTTCGGACCACTTATTTATTTATTTTGGTGACGATCCGACCTCCATGCTGCTACTCTGGTTCAAACTGCATCCACCAAACAATATGATTTATCTCCACCTCCCCAAAATAACCAAAACCTGACACGGTGTGAGATGTATTTTTTAGCTGTTCGGTCCTCATTTCCTGATCTTCTTCATGCAGTCAGTCAGAATGAATGAATGAATGAATGAATTAATTAATGGGCGTTTCTTTGACTATTTAAAGGCAAATGGGCGTTAGGAGTCGATTGTGATTTATAAAGGGAAACAGGCGTAGGAAGTGCCGTACGCACTTCCCTCGCTGGTACGCAATGTTTTGTGAATCGAAACATTTCGGAAAATTTCTGTACCTATTTTTTTGCTTTGTACTACGTAAGCAACCTTCCCACGTCAATCCTACGCAAGGCGTTATAAATGAGGCCCCTGGGGCCTCATTTATAAAGGGATATACGCTCAAAAAATGGCGTACGCCAGTTTCTACGCAATGTTTGCGATTTATAAAATACTAACTTGACGGGAAAATGTGCTGTCCTCCACGCAAACTCTAACCCATGCGTACGCACTAAGCACACAAACGGGAGAGACGAGAAACTGCGACACCGTTGGCAGAAGGAAGAATGGAGAGAAATATGTGGAAATAATACCATAAATAAAATGTTACCTCTCATTTATCAAATATGAAGAATTCATTTTCAAACATTGATTAAAGCCAATCTTTAAATGATTAAACAAACGCCAGTTTGAGACTCCTCAGTGCACACAAAAACATAACTTGGAGAAATAAATAAATACGGATATGTTATTTAAAACCACCTCGAATATGTTGTGTTAATGTTATGAAATGTTTTCTCATAAATGATGCGGTAAGCAGGAGGACAGAATGACGTCTAAACTGACGCTGTTTTGCATTTCTATAGGTTGTAGATACGAGCATGGTTTTATATACTATCACGTTTAATCGTGTTTTATGCCGTTTGCCAAGACTTGATAAGTCGCTCGTAAAACACAGGAGGTATGGAAACTAAGAACACCATATGTGGTAAATTGTACAGCTAATATAACACAATCCATTAGTTGTATTTCCTTTAACTGGTGGATTATGGATATATAGTTGCTGATCGACAGCTGGAACACAAACCACCAAATACAACAAAAATAATTCAGATCCAGTCGTCATGACTCCACTCCGGAGGGATTCCCCGATCATTTCTTACAGTTTCTCATCAAGGGGTGTCTCCTGTCCCCGGGACAAACACACTGCCTGAGGAAGGTTATGTGTATTTTTTTTGTCATTAACTTTTTTCGGACCACTTATTTATTTATTTTGGTGACGATCCGACCTCCATGCTGCTACTCTGGTTCAAACTGCATCCACCAAACAATATGATTTATCTCGACCTCCCCACAATAACCAAAATCTGACACGGTGTGAGATGTCTTTTTTAGCTGTTCTATCGTAATTTCCTGCGATCTTCTTCATGCAGTCAGTCAAAATGAATGAATGAATGGGCGTTTCTTTGACTATGTATAGGCAAATATGGGCGTTACGAGTCGATTGTGATTTATCAAGGGAAACAGGCGTAGGGAGTGCCGTACGCACTTCCCTCGCCGGTACGCAACGTTTTGTGAATCGGAAAATGGCGGAAAATTTATGTACCTATTTTTGTGCTTTGTACTACGTAAGCAACCTTCCTACGTCAATCCTACGCAAGGCGTTATAAATGAGGCCCCTGGTCGTCCTAGAGACGGCTGAGTTTATAATCGCTGTAGGCCTATAGTTTAAAGATACACTGATTGACCGTCCTCATCTGCGCTCTTATTTTGTAAGGTAACTTCCGGTAGCAGAATATGAAAAAACTGTAGTTTTTTTGTTTCTGTTTTCTAGTGATTTTATTTTTTGTTTTGAGAAGTAGAAAATGAAAATCATCCCGTTTTTTAAATTTAGTAAATCCCTTTTTGACCGTGATAAAGTAAAACGCCTTGTATTTCAATTTTGGTTTTTCAATTTTAAAATGAAAATCAAATATCCAGTCGTTTTTTGTTTTTGAATATCCATTTGTGAAAAGAAAATCCAATGACCAAAACATACACTGACCCTCTTGGTCAGAACTGCATGTTTATCTTTGGCAGCCAGGTGCATTAACACACTAACAGTTGTTTTTGAGTAATCAAGCACCTCTTCAAAGACACATTTGATTTGATTTGATTTATTTCGAACGTGTAATACAATACAAAAAAAAATGATAATAGTTAAATGAAACAAGAGAATTATGATACTATAGAAACGTAAGCAGTATCAAATTGATAAACTAAATATTATTGACTTACAAATTATATATAAACAAATGATCTACCTAATTACACATCCGAAAAGGCGTGGGACGGAGTTTACACGCATTTAATCCCACCCCTTCTCCCAAAAACTAAATTAACATTTTTGTTTTCTTTTAACAAAATATACATCTAAATGTATGTCTACATTCTATATAAATTTACAATTATAAATAGATTATATAATTCTTATTACAATATATATATATATATATATTAGGGCTGTCAAGTTAACGCGTTAATAACGCGTTAACGCAAAAAAAATTAACGCCACTAATTATTTTAACGCGATTAACGCATGTGTATTTTTTGTCCTCGGCCGCCGTAGTTTCAGAGCGCATCGAGTTTAAAATACCATCTACAAGCTGAAGCTGACAGCCCCGCTCCTGCTGCCCGCTTGTGGCAGACCACACTTCCACGCTCACCGGCAGGCCCGGACTGGCCATCGACCGGGAGGGTGTGTGTATGTGTGGCGCGAGCGAAGCACACCTTACGTGTTGTTGTTAGCATCTGGTGCTAGCTAGCTGAGCTAACGGATATAAGGAGCTGTTTCAATGAAAACAGAGGAGCGACATTTCGCCGACAACTGCGCCGAGCACTTGACTTTATGCAGGTAGCCAGACAGCACACTCAGCACGGATAGTGCCGCAACACAGCTCATACACACAGGCATATATGCCTTGAGCTGCACATAGCTCCAACGATCCTCCACATTCTCTCACACACACACACACACACACACACACACACACACACACACACACACACACACACACACACACACACACACACACACACACACACACACACACACACACAGTATTGTATGAGAGAGGTTCTAGGTTGAATTGAGGCGAATATTTGTAATGTTCAGAGGTTGTTGTGTTTAATATTCATGAGAATATTTGTCATTGTTCAAATGATAATAAACAAACATATAAAGCATAGTTGTCCACTCATATGTTGATAAGAGTATTAAAAACTTGAAAAATATCCCTCTAAGGTACATTTAGAACAGATAAAAAATGTGCGATTAATTTGCGATTAATCGCGATTAACTATGGACAATCATGCGATTAATCGCGATTAAATATTTTAATCGACTGACAGCCCTAATATATATATATTATATTATATATTATATATTATGTGTAATTCATGGCACAATTCAAACGGGATCGAAAGATAAGTTTTCTCTCCCCATTGACTTCAATGCATAATTTTTCCGAAATAAGGTCCCATTACCCGGAAGTAAGTGGGCGTGACTTCGCCACTCTATACTAATATTAATGCATGGGGAAATGTAAATAGTTGATGTGTTTTTAAATGTCCACCAGGTGTCGCGGTTGTCCCATTTTTGGCAGCAAACTTTTCAGGACTACTGAAGGAGAGGAGGGGTCACTGGCACTGTGAGTGAAGAAATGTGTCTCTCGGTTTTGTTGTCATACACACACCGACTGTCTTTACTAATGGACTATGTCTAGGTCTCATACTGAAACCACCTTTATTTAAGTCTTCACGTCCAGCTAGTGTAATTCAGAAGTAGCGTAGTTGTGTGTGAGTGTGTGTTTACAGGCATGGAGGATGCACACAGTTACAGTTAGGTAAGCAGGGTGTCGACAGGTGAAGAAAACGGGGCTACACCTTCACGGTATTTTACCTCTTCCTGCGGATAAACCTCCCCTGTCCTCCGGGTTCACTTCTCTGCTTTACCCGCTTCTCCTGTTTTCATCACCGAACTCCTCTTCGGGGTTTACCTCGGTAGCAGAAATGTCGGAGGAAAAAACGGATATTTCCAACGAACTGTTCGGTAAGATAACGTTTTGTTGTTTGTCGATCAAGTATTGTAACTGGAGCTGACTAAGTCTTTTTTGTTGTCTAACATAGTAAACAACTTAGTTTAACCTTTGCATCATGTCAGGTAAAATTCAGGCTTTCAGTTCACGACTAAATGTCTGAAAACGTCATATAAACACAAAAAAAAGCTTACTTAGGACACCATTGAGGTAACATTTATCATACTATTGACACTTCAAAGTATGACTAAGTTATCAAAACTGTGTTTAAGCCACTCATAAAAAGGTATTGCATAATTTTGAAGCTAAAACTAGTCTTACATTGCTGACTTAACGTTACAACCAATGTCCTAGGGATAGGAATAGGCCTACAAGCAAATTAGAGGTAGCCTACAAATGTCAGGCTGATTAAGACTCTCAGTAATATTGTAGATATGCTAAGTCCTACTACAAAATGTAAAAAAATACGACAGAGTTCAATAACATATAATTATTTAATATCACAGAAACAGCCTTGACTATTATGGGAGTACACTTTTAATTATACTGGGTGTCCCTGTTAATTCACCTTTCTTCAGTATTGCTGTGGCTGCATTTCAGTATGCAGTATTTTCATGCCTTGAGGGCTAGGCGGCTACCTGAGAGCTGCTCCTCTGTGCCACTTCCTTATCTGAAGGGGGGAAGCTTTGGGAAAGGGGTGTGCCCTGTGAAATTCCTTTGGATTGTGAGATATTATCAACCCAGACTGCCTGGACGACTGAGTGTCAGAAAGAAGGAGAAGAAAACAAATGTAAATCACTGCGGTTTTTGTTATGGAATGTAGCCTAAACTGTTGACTTTAAGTTAAAAATGGCACTAATGCAGCCTGGTCGAATATCTTAGTTGGTTTGACCTAAATGGTCCTTTGCAGGGTGATTGTCTAACTAAAACAGTTGCCATCTGGTATTTTTCGTCTAATATCTTGATGTTTAATTGACCAAACTGTACTAGACAACAGTAGGTAATGAAGTAATGAATTATTTACTTAAGTAGCAATACTACAGTGTACTCGGTTAAAAGTAAAAATCCTGCATTCAAAATTGTACTTAAAGGGGACCTATCATGCAAAATGCACTTTTTGATGTCTTTTATACATAAATATGTGTCCCCAGTGTGTCAGGGAACTCACAAAGTGTCAGAAAATAAAACCCTCTCTCTTTTCCTCCGTGCGCAAATCTCTAAAAACAGCAACGGAGCTGATCCAGATTTGCCATCCGATATGACATCAGAAACGTCGCTGTATCAGAAACAATTCCCGAAGTGTTTTGGACGTAATAGTCTTTGTTTACATTAGCAAGCATCGCTAACACTCAGAACTAAGCTGTACTGGAGAGAGCATGTGTGTGAAGAAGCAGGATATAAAAAGGAACTCACCTTGTGGTATAACCGGCAAGAGAGAAAGCCTTTGAGCTCCATACTGTTTCAGAAATAATCCTTGATCTAATAATCCTTGTGTTTCATCACCGCAGCATTTTAGACAGTATTTGCCAGGTCCCGCATGAGCCGGCATAAGCTCCGCCCCCTCTTATACCCAGAATCAGCACTTTTGTAACAGGCAGTGAAATAGAGGGATATGAGGCATGGCTAGAATGGGTGATCTGTTTGGTATTTTGACCAAAACACTTCATAGACATGTTTTTTATATATTTTTTATATATCTGAGACCTATGCTATTGCCTAAAAATAGCCTGATAGGTGACCTTTAAGTAAAGGTACAAAAGTTGCAGAATGACCCATTTAAGCACCACATATTTTGAATAAATGTATTATAATTAGTGATGATTTAATGTGTTCATCACTTCAATGTTGCACTTGGTAAAGGTGTTTTCTTTTCTTAAATGACTTTATATACTACTGCTTAACTCAACCTATATTAATATACAATAATGTATTAGTTGATTTTATATTTTATATTAATAATCCAAAATCTGCAAAGTAGTTAGGAACTTCAACTGTTAAATGAATGTAGTGAAGTAAAAAGGTAGCATTTGCCTACAAAATGTAGGGGAGTAAAAGTATAAAGTAGACTAATGTGAAAATGCTCAAGTAAAGTACCTGCATTTTTTACTGAAGTACAGTACGTGAGTAAATGTACTTCGTAACATTAGCCGACTGGTAATACACCTTTATAAAACGTTCTTAAATGATAAAATAATTTGAGTTCAGAGTCTGTTCTCTTTATCATACTGTCATTAGGAATCAACAGCAAACCCAGTACTGGGTGGAGAGGCTGACTCACACACCCCGTGCTCTCTGTTACGGTGTCTGCCTCTCATTCTCACACTGTATGTCACTGGACGGACTGATGAATGGCGCTTTTTGTTGCTAGCTCCTGCTGATGCTTGTAAAAAGGCAGACCGACCTGACGCTGCTCATCAGCAGCAGTGAAAACTAAAGACGATTTTTATCAGGGCTGGCCTTTATGTGGAGAGAGTGAAATTAAAAGTGGTGTAGGATGGTGGACAGGGATGGGGGGGGTGGGTGGGTGGGTAATCGGATTTTTGGCACACACAGATAAGTGTCATACCAAAACGAGTTAATCACTAGTTAGGGTTGATCATTCAAATTCAGAAATGTAATTTATAATATATTAGAAAGTAGCAAACTCCTATTTAATCCCAATTTCACCTACAGTCAACAACCCAGAGAGTTTCAGTTCACTATAACACAAATGATCAAAGAGCAGCAAGATTAGATTAGAAAATAATATACTTGTTTGCTTGAAAATGACTAAAACTATCAATTTAGCATCAATATAGCTCTTGATAAACCTTCTTTTGATCAACAAACTCAAATACTGAACCATGTTTTGCTTGTTTAGTCTGACCATCAGAGCTGATATCAGACAGGGCAAGATGAATATTGTGTCTTAAGTCAGACTGAAGTATAAAGTCCACGTCTTTTGTTGACTAACAGTGCAAATACTTCATATATGTACCTTTTATCTACTGATAAATACTATATAGATCCTACACAGAAAAGCAAAGCATTAAAAAGTAACTTTGAAATGTGTGTGTGTGTGTTAGATCTACTATGGCATTGTGTTGAGTGAACAATGTTGCTGGCACAAGCTGGAGTGCTTCCAGAGATAAAAGCAACACATTCTAACAATTGAGAATCGTAAATTAGCATCTGCTTAGCATATTTGCTTAAATGAACTCGACAATTTATCTGAAGCTTTTATCCAATAATTACAGTAATTACATCTAAGCATGAAGATATAAACTCTAAAAAACAATAATCCTGCAAGAGCTTTAAAAAGCCAAGCTATAGTTCATTTTTCTATGTGCAGTTGAACAGGTGGAAGTGATTGTCTCAGCTCCACTTTTGGACTAGTAGGTCTTCACAACAAAAGTTATTTTATGAGAAAGCTGTTGTTCAAATGCACAATGATTCGTTTTCTAGTTGAAATCCCATGTGCTCCTAGGCGCATCCATGAAAACATTTTGACCCATGGATGTTTAACATTTCACTAATTTATAGCTAATAAAAGAGATCACTGCAGGATATGAATAGAGTGTTGGAGCAGCCACATATGAGACGTGTCGTAGGTTATTACTGTAAAGTCATTAGTCCTCTGTGGGAACTCCTTGTTTTCATATGAGTGAGTTGGACGCGGGGAGAAGTCCATGTGTTTCTGATCAGCCTGCACGCTGCTTCCTGCTCTAATGTTTTCATCCTCCTCATGACCTCATCATGTTTCTGGGCTCAGCATGATGTCACCAAGGGTGGGCCCACGCCCTCATACTCATTTATACTCACCCTCACTTGTTGTTTCTATATTTTACTCTACCAACCTTTTTTTTCTTGGCGCCTTTTTTTCTGTCTCTCTTCCCTCACCTCCTCTCCCTCTCATGCTCTCTCTCTGTCTGTCACTTAATCTTACTTCTTCACCCTCCCCCATCTGTCCCCGGATTTTCCCCACCACTGTCAAAGTGGGAAATAAACAGCATCACTGTAAATCCACCAGACCTTTTGATCAAAGTAAAGACAGCCACAGTAGTGCAGGAAGACTCAAAACCATCTACAGAGACAAATTGTGTTTTATCTAAATGTTTTGCTTAAAAAAGAAGAATATCCCACTATTCCAGGGGTTATATGATGCAACATGTACTATTGACTGTAGACTATACTTTTCACGCAGTGCTCTTGCCTACCAAACAGCTAGTAAACATGTGGTGTCTCCTTTTCTGTGACGTACATCTTAAATGTTATGGTTTGTAAAACACAGTGGAAACATGGAACCAGGGCCTTATGGAGTGTTACAGTTCAGGTTTAGGGAAACTTCATGTTTTTTATGTTGTGAAAAACAGCTTTAGGTCTATCATTGCTTACATGTTGTTTTGTACAGAAGTAAAACAGCCAAAATGTAAAGAAATCAGGGTAGCATGTACAGTACAAATGTGTGCCACTTCATAATGCAAATCAAAATTAACAAAGCTTTTGCAAATATTCTAATTACTCACGTTTACCAACAAGTATTTGTAAACAAGAGCATTTTAAGGTATTCTCATGTCTTTCTCTGATAGCATCATTTTTCTGAAGAACCTTTTATAAAGAGATTTTTGGAAAAGACGATTTCCCCGTCCTGGCAAAGAACATAACTTAAATTGATCTTAATTATCAATCATCTCTACAAAAGCTAGAATGATTTCCCCGCGACTCACAGTCGTGTTTGAGAGGATCTCTCTGATACTACTACCAGAGTTAATGTTATACATCTTTTCAAAATAACTGATATGAGGATCAAGATGGACCAAATAATGTAAGATAATTTAACCTACGTTGGCACATCTTATAAATTCCCTTTAGTTTTATTATACATCTCAAGAGATCTTGTGATATTTAAAATATGCTATTCTTATTCTATCTAGCCATAGCCCTTTAATTAGTAAAAAATAAATCTTGCTTTCAAAAATCTTGATCTGCAAATTCCTAATGTTGAGGGTACCCACTATTTATGTTTTTTGTCTTTGATAAATAACTGACATTTATTTATGTTATTCTGCATTGTTGTTGTTTTAAAACTATGCCAAGGAACAAGAAAGACTGACCTACTGTAACCTCCAGTGAGCTCCAATGAATACACTGCAAGAACTAATGCTTCCACTTATGAAACTGTGAATACTTTACAAGTAGGTTGTTTTTGTATACTCAGGTTAATCATAGACATGACCCCATTGTGAGGCACCCATCTGCACCTTAATGAAGCCCTTGGCTAGAATAAGAGGTGTGGCGTTCAGCTCTGTTTCTGGTTAAGCAGGAGTGAAACGGAGCTTCAGGCCATAGACTCTCCACTCTGAAGCTCTTGCCCCCATTGTGTAATATGTTGTAATGTGACCCAGCTGCAGTGTTAATCGTCCCCTGTTCTCCTGTCTGTTGCAGAGAGTGTGCGGGAGGCGGTGGGTCGCAGGGTGAAGCTGACCCTGAGGTGCAAAGTCCAGCTGGAGGTCAAAGGTGACAAGGTGGAGAACAGAGTGCTGGTAAGTGGCAGCTGCTCAGTTTTCTAAATACTGCAAATACAGTGAGAATTTCCATCCTCCTGATCTTTACAAAATTACTTTTCCATACAACGAAAACGCATTGTCAATAATATCTGGCTGGTAAGTCACTAAGCAGATGATTCAGTACAGTAGTTTACGTTATTGCACAAGGATTCATGTGAAAATTGAAAGGGATCTTTTACAATACGGGACCTTTAATCCAAACGATGATGTCTTTTTTTTTTAACATGACAAAGCTGTTTCTTTTTCTTTGCTTTTTTGTTTTGTTTTCTTTTAATTAAGAGCATTAACCCCGTATTAAAATTTTCGTAGAAGACAAGTTTCCCTCGAGACTAATTGAGAATGCAGTTTAGTTGTACAGTATGGAAACCTAATTTTGTAGGACACCGCGGGTTAATTTGATTATATATGTTTTTCTTTCTGGTTTATGGTCCTAAAATGTTTAAATAATGAGGTTTGGCATTGAAATGCTTTGAGTGAACGCCACAGATTGTATTTTAACTCCACTCAAAGGATAGTAGGTCGGCACAGAAAAAGAAGCCTGTTTAGGGAACTGCCTTAGAATTATATAGGGTTATTAAAGGTCACTACTACTGTTTGAGGCCCTTAGCCCTGAATAGTAGCAGCCCAGCTTCTATAGAAAAGTTGTCCGGCTGCTGGATTTATTACATGAATGAATCATTTTACTGCTCCTTAAAGATAAAAAACGACTCTGCACTGATGTGGGTGTGTTGCTACAGTTGAGAATATAAAATATGAACCAGGAAGTGAAGGATTATCAGACACTCAGACACTACAGACCATAATATGCTTCTCTGAGGCAGATTTGATTACCCTAACAAGTTATCACTGCAGCAGTAATTCTTTTTCAGTCCCTCCGCAAGCACAGTTTTACGCTGCAGGTCTTAAAGTCAGAGTGTGTCCTATGCTGTACGCGCTGTAAAAAACCTTGAGACAAATGTGTCATTTGTGATATTGGGATATAAATTGTATATACAATTTGATTGACTGACTGATAGATAGCTAGCACAGTTATCGTGCATGGTAGCAAATCATCACAGACTGCTCACAACAATTAGCAAAGGGCTCTTTACAACACTAGTAGAGTGGTTTGTGTATCAAATCTGGTGATCCATACTCAGCTTTTTGAACGTTACGAGTGCACAATCTGATAATCATATTGCATTTTGTATTGGGATGCAACCAAATTAACACATTTGAAGTACAGTAATACGCTTATTGAGATCAGCATAGACTGATTTAGTTGTTCAGTTCTGATGTGTTGCCTGTATCTTCTGTTGTTGCTGAGCTAAGCACTGAGTCTTTAGTCCACCCGCAGAACGGCTGCATGTGGTTGTTAAATATTTTTGAATGACTGGCTACTGTAGCTCAGTCTGAGAGAGCTGCTGCTGCTGCGGTGAGTCATCATCTGATGGCCAGTGTCTGTCTGTGGATGTCAGACCAGTGCTTCCTTGTTTCCCACTGATGCTGTTTGTATAAAAAGTATGATCAGCATATTCACTGTCTTTTTTTATAAACATTTGGAACCCTCCTGGAGGTGTTTGCTCCCATTCAGCCACAAAAGCCACTAATGTTGGGTGTTCATCCCAAAGGCAACACCTTGGTGGAGTTGAGTTCAAGGCTCTTTGCAGAACACATTGAAAAAACTGAAACATTGACTTTAATGAATTGTAATATGTCAACCGATTTCACACACCTGTATTTGTTAAGTTTAAACTAATAATCTTCCGTTTAAATAGGTTTAAGTTAATATTATTGCTCAACTAACCTAATACAGGGTAATGTAAAATCTGTTGACATATTACAATTAATTAAAGTCAACATTTCAGTTTTTTCAGTGCAGTCAAGCTTTTCCGTGTCAAACTCCCAACTAAGAAAACCATTCTTCCTGCATGAGGGCTTCATGTTGGAACAGGAAAGAGCATTCCCCAAACTGTTGCGGCAAAGTTGAAAACACACAATATAATGAGACTTCCCATGGTTGGAAATAGGAAGTCCAGGCAAAACCCTAGATAACAGCCCCAGATCTTAGCCAGCAGCACTGGTATTGTTTCCAGCTTGTGAGTCTGTGTGTGTCATCATGGCACATGGTTCTCCTGGAGACTCCTACTGTAGCAGGAACGACCACAGAGAAGGATCTGAATACCTTTTCAAGGTGTTTGTATTTTTGCCTGTCTATGGACAGATGTTTTATTGCGATAGCGTTGCAACCCTATGACAAAATTAAGTCAAGTTTAAAAAATAAGTCTTGCATTTTTTAAACAGGTGAGTAACCCCCTCCCTTGCATTAAGCCCCTGGCCCAATTAAGGCTCGCACAACTCTGCAGATGTCTAGTTGCAGTAGTGGAAAGTAACTAAGTACATTTAATCAAGTATTTAACTTAAGTACTTAAATACATTTCCATATATTGCTTTTTTATACTTCTACTCATCTACATTTACGTGGCAAATATTATACTACATACTACATTTATTTCAACACTCAGTTACTTTGTATACATAAAAACACATGATATGTTAGATTGCAGACCTGCACTACTAATTCTTCCTTACTTTATATTATTCTGAAATGGGCCATTGTGCAGGATGATTAATTTAACTTTTTGCACTTTAAGTCTATTTTTATGTAATGATTGTTTCACTGCGATACCGGTTGCAACCCTACAATATAAAGCTCCAAAACTTTTCAGATGTCAAGTTGCAGTAGTGGAAAGTACATTTACTCAAGTATTGTTCTTAAGTCATTTTTGACATATTTGTACTTTACCTGAGTATTTCCATATATTGCTACTTTAAACTTTTACTCCTCTACATTTCAGTGGCAAATATTATTATTTTTTACTCCACTACAATTATTTTGACACTCACAGTTACTTTGTACACATGAGATGCTTATATGTTAGATTGCAGTCCTGCACTTCTAATCTACACAGTGGAGTACTTTTACTTTTGATACTTGAAGTACATTTAGAATTATTCCTACTTTATATTATTATAAAATTGGCCATTGTGCAGAATGAGTACATTTGAGCATATTTTCTCTTTTGTACCTACGATCTGAATACTCCTCCCAACAGTGTCTATGAGATCAAAGTGAAGGGCAGGTTCGACATTAAGTGCTATCCATCAAGGGAGCGAGAAGTAGGGGGGTAGGAAATGGATAAGCCCCCCCCACACACACACACTTCACATTATTGGCCCAAATTGGCCTTGTGGCTGGTCTTTTTCCCATTATAACATTGTCTGCTGCAAAGTAGTTTACTGACAAGGTTTTCTTTTTACAATCTAGACGCTCCCAAATCAGTTTCCGTAGGGCAACATTTCCGGATACTGCTGCAGCTGCATACTAAGTGATCTGTTATCTGTGAATCATGGACGACATGTTGAGTTCAGCTTTTTATCTAAATGTGGTTTGATCCCGCCATTATTCAAGGTTGCAATAAAGTTTCAGTATGATAGATTTAATGCCGAGACACAAAGTTAGGAAAGAGGCGGGTGTTTCTGAGCCAGGGTCTCTGGTTTCATGTACCTGCAGGTATGTGAACTCACCTCTCTGTGTGAGCGTGTGAATCTCCAAACAAAAGCCTTATGGATGTTCTGATTTAACCTAAGCACGCTGGTACACTCAACCATCCTGTCAACCAAGGAAGTGCTTGGAAACACGTTTTCTGTCTCGTATTTTTCACATTTATTTTCCTTTGACCACATACCACTGCAGTCGGCTCTTGTCAGGACTTGACTCAAGCAACCCACTCACAGCCACAGGGTGTTGGGACACACACGGACACACACACTGGAGCACACACACACCACATTCCACAGCTGTACACCAGCAGATTAAGAACTAAATGCAAAACTGAATGTTTCATGCTGATGTGTCTGGCAGATTTGCTTCAATTGTTTGAAGAAATTCAATACAGATTGTTTCCTGAACCACGTCATAAGAAAAATAAACCATAAATCTGAAAGAGGAAGGCAAACTGCTGAAAATAAAAGTTTCCGTGAGCCAAAATGAAAAGCAAACACAGCTGAGACCACTTCAAAGTTTAATATAAGGATAATATGAGGAATTGGGATTTATCATAACAGGGCCCTTTTGCTATCATTCTGTAGCCTAAATGTTAATCTAATTCCACTGCAGGACCTAGCACGGCTTAGCACCGCTTAGTTAGGCCTTGGTAGGCCATGCTCACTTTAAGCTGCGTTTCCATTACAGTTTAGTAACTGGGGTAGTTACTATAGTAATCAGTGTAGGCGGGGCGATCGGCTGTTCGGCGGGCGGAGCGACGCTGCGTAAAACTGCCGTGATGTCATCTTCAATGCGAACCACAAAACCAAAACATCCGCCGTTAGCTGTTAGCACTCAGAGCTCACAGCTCCTCATATCTGTTCAGAAACTAGACAAAAGTTAAACAAGTACAAACCACAGACTGTCTGTGTCATGGCGAATACAGTCGCTGGTTTATTTATGTCTGTAGGCCGTTGTTGTGAGTGTAGACGGAGCATATATAACGTTAGCTTAGCCCAGTGGTTCTCAAACATTTTCTGTCAGGCCCCCCCTTTGGAGAAAAAAAAAAGTCGGGCCCCCCCCAACACAAATAGTCACGTAATGGGCCAAGTTAACATTTATTAAAATACATCAATACGAGCATTCCTTTCAAAAAAATAAAAAAATCGCTTTGCTAGAACAGTGATAAGAAAACAATGCTCCATAAGTCTGTGTGCTCAAAAAAAAAATACATAATACAATTGTGCAATCCCCAATCTAGAACAATCAATTATAATATTTTGCCACTTTGCAATCTGTGCAAAAAAATGAAAAGAAAGAAAATGCTGATATTTGGCAAAAAAGTGTGTCTTATCACAGCATTAGTGGCTGCAATGAGCCTGTTTTGCACTGCACATTTCTTCAAAACGGGGTTGCAGGCTCAGTGGTGGAGCCGGGGAGATTTCTTTTGGCGGTGCTGTGGGGAAGCTTGACGTTTCATAGAGGGTGATCAAACATTTAGGGTTTCCCATTAATGTACCGGGCGCTACAGTGGAATTTTCTACTGCAACACTCCCCACGCAAATACACAGTGTACCCGCGACTGTTACAATGAAGGCTCGATAATCAGCTCACGGGATATAGGTGTAAGCAGGGGTAAAGTGCTATTTTTATAGGTGGTGTGTGGACCTCACATAGGGGGGTCCAGGGGCATCCTCCCCCGGGAAGATTTGTTTTTTAAATATTGAAGTTGAAAGCATCAATCTGGTTCACTTTTGCGGCTTTCACACCGGCGCTTTTCACTTTCTAGCTCCTCGCGAGAGCTTTTCTGGTTCAGCTCCCGTTTCCCTTTTCAGCTCCCGCTCTGTTCACACTGCCCAGAGCTGCCGCTGCTGCGTCATGACGTCACAGTTTACGTCGCTGATTTTCTCCCACAACAACAACGGGCCGGGGACTGCATCGGGTCGTGTTGCTTTTAATCATACGAAGCCAGATTAAATTAAATAACGACTTCTCCAACCTTATACTTTTCTCCAGAGTGCCGTGGTTCATTGTTTATTAATGTGTTTCAGCGGCATTTACCGACCGCTGCAGTGGCTGCACTTCCACGGGAGTTTATTCTCCCGTTAGCTCCGGGTTAGCTCACACGGCTCTAAAGTATTCACTGTCTGACTGTCACACAAGCAGCTGATACATATCCCCAGTTCCCCTTAAGTGAATGTGTGTCAGTCTGAATTGACGCTGTTTGGCATCACAACGCTGTTATGAAAGTTTCTCTGGTATAACATGGGTGATGTTAGCATAGCAACCGAAGCTAAACTGACTACTTGCTAAGCCGTTTTCTATAGGCACATTTTACCGGCGTATTTTTCATTATGATTCTACTTCTGATAGTCGGACATGACAACCTGTATAGCCCATGTATCTCCACAATGATCAATAACAGCGAACGGATGGTCAAAGTAAGGTTTCCTGCACGCCTCGACGTAAGCGACGCCGCGTCATAGCTCCGAAGCTCTTGCCTCTGGACCGACAATTTTTTGGAGCTGGAAGTGAACCGCTTTCTGGAGCTATGACGCGCCGCCGCTGCGGTGTGAACAGGAAAAACCGGCGCTTTTCAGGCTCTAGCTCCCAGCAGGAGCTGGAAAAGCGCCGGTGTGAAAGGGGTATTTGAGAGCAACATGAAGAGATCTATGGATACATCTCCCAACACCCATATGAAACAGAACTGTAAACAGATGTACTATTTCTTTATGGATATTTTACAAATCACTCCCCTTTTAAACTTTATTATTTTTTTACTGTCATATAGTATTTCATACCTGTTATTCATTTATTCTCTTATTTTTTTATAACTATAATGATCATATAAACGTGTGCCTCGGAAATAATTGTTTACATTAATCGTTTGAGACCCACTGAGATAACTTAGACTAAAGTTAACTATCTAAACACTCAGAGAGTCCTTTAGTTCACTGAGCCTCTCAGTCTGACAGGAGAGGACTCTCCTCCACCTTGTTGTTGAAATGCTCCTTATATCCGTTAGCGTAGCTCGCTAGCACCAGAAGCTAACAACAACGATCTCCGGTACCGGTGCGCGCTCTCTCTCTCTCTCTCGCTCGCACACAAAATGGCTCGTTCCACACACACACAGAGCCGAGCTTGAATGAAATACAGAGACCCAGACGTACTTGTACTGTACTGTATCATATTATATTCGAATCAATCATTTTCCAAATTATGATTTTTTATTTCAAAGAATTTCCTTAAACTATCTGATGTTTTCACACATAAGACCATGCCTGGTAACAAGCACAATATTCCTGTACAAGAAGATCTTGAAAAATGGCCTTACTTAAAGGACATCAAAATTCATGAAATTGACTCTGGCATTGACCTACTCATCGGGACAAATTCTCCGAAGGTATTGGAACCTTGGGAGCTGCCAAGGAGAAGGACCGTATGCTATGAAGACCCTACTGGGGTGGGTCTTCTATGGTCCCCTAAGAGGAAGCAACAACAGCAGAGATTCTAACAGCAGCACCCACACGTGTTTTCAAACAGAGAAAATGCCGAAGCCTCAGAAAGGAAAAGGAAAGGCTCCGGAGAAGGTTTGTCACCTGTACAGCCGGAAATCTGCTTACCTGGCCCGAGAAGAAATCAGACTGGAAAAAGAAGCGAGACAGAATAAAGACAAAGCAACATGTCTGAGCTGCATCGTGATAAGCTGTTGTGGTTTCAGGAACATTTGGATCCAGAAAAGACGGCGTTCACCAAAAAAGATGCCTGTGACATCGTTGAGAGGTTTGAACCTGAACTTGAGCAGATTGAGCTGATGAACGGCATCAAAGGTCGGCAGGGTCGTCTCCATGGCGTCAGGGAAGCTGTCGTCAAACAGACCATGGAGCGAGAGCGGGAGCAGTATGAGGTCGGGTTTGAGATCCCAGACATCATAAATGCAAAGAATCTGAAAACATTCACGGAGTGGACTGGTGACCTGAAAAAACCTCAGAATTGTAAACCACGAAAGGTGTTTAAAAAGACTTCAAACTAAGAGCAACATCTTAGTGAGACCAATAACGAAGATATGTCTGCTCCAGGAAGCTGAGACCCTTAAAATAAGGGAGAAGAAAATAAACTGAATAATCATTAAGAATGAAATACCAACACATAGAACACACCATTTTTATTTTTCATAGCTCCTTTATTATTTATTGGTAATTGTTTTTTGTTTCATACTAAAGCCAATTAGGGGCCGGTGTGTAGGAGCCATTTTATGGGTGTTGTTGGTGTCTCAGTTTATTTTATTTATATGTATAGTGCAATACTATTTTGAACAGTTGGTGGCAGGGTTTAGCTGCACCGGGTGTATAAAAGGGGTCATAGGTGACAGGAGAGGAAGAGCACACCGATTCCACCAGCCCGGCAGATGCTCACCACAACTATTGACACAGTATACTTAAACCTTGGTATGTAAAGCAAAATAAACATCATTCTAAACTGCAGCAAAAGACCGGAAATGCATCTGTTTGTGTCTGCGTCTGGATCACTCCAAACCCTCCTGTGAAGTAATGGCAATAGGATATAGGACATTGGAACATCAAAAATTGCCATTACAAAGGTATTACCAGAACATCTCATACCAGAATACTACAAGGTGCAGTTGTATTATTAGCTAATGCAGAGTCAAAGCTATAGCCTATGTTCTGTGTCTATGCAGCTGCGTAACATAAATGTCACACAGCAAGATCCCATTGTTTGATTGAGATTTAACATTTTTATTAAATCAATATTTTGTGTCAATTACTATAGCTAAACTTCTGTCTTTACAAACCCACAGTGTTATCCTTACATCGTCTGAATCATGAAACTGTGCAGTACATCAAACACTTCTAGCAGTGCATCCTGGTCCAGATTTATCACTGGGACCCATCTGTTTTCAGTTATGTAGTCTGCGTATGTGGACTCATTCACCTGCTCACTCACACGAATCAACCTGCTGCTACATCTGTAAAACACCTGAACCAGGATGTTTGAATATGTTATTGCTGAGAGCAGGTTGTTCAGATGCTCTGGCATCCCCTCAGTCACAGAGGACATAGCCTTCGACCTTTAGCAAATGTGACCTGGAGGGACCTCTGTGTTCTTTGGAGGGTATCTGTTCATTGAGTGGTGCAGGAATGAGTCCCTAAACCTGAAAATGAGTTAGCTGTTTACAACTTTTGGTTCAATCATCTCAAAGCCTTTTTTTAACATGTTTTTGGTTAGATGCCTGAAATAAGATCTGTGGTAAACACAAGCTAAAGAGATTTTCACATTTTGTTCAACAACATCAAATGTGTCCGAGCCTTTTTGTGTCTTAATAACAGAAGTTGCTAACAAGTGACTAAGTGGGACGACTAAACGTCATCACGCTGAACATTAGCCGCCTTTAGCTTAGCGTCAGTGACATTTTGCGAGCGTGATGTAGTTCGTTTTTTACTTCTGGCTATTATATTTACATTCTTACGGCACCACTCTATTACACCTGGATCTATTTTTCTCTTTCTCAACATTTCATTTCAGTGAAAATGTGCTGACTAGCGCCTTTTTAAAACCATAACACAACACTCATGCACTTGTGATTAAAAGAAAGGTTACTACTTTGGTCAGTTGGAAACACACAGTGGCATCGGCTGAGCCAGCGGCCACAATGTGGGCTCACTGTGTGCCAGCACAGAAGTTGAACACATGGTGAAAGATAATATATGGTATTATCCCTCTCAGTGAAAAATCCTCTCCTGAGGCCAAGCTGCCAGCTTCGTTTCCAGTGAAGCTATTTCATTTCATTTAACCTTCACATGTGAGACCTTTTACCGTATCAGTCTCATGAACACTTAATGTATTTATTTAATTGTAGATCTACAACGTGTGACATGATTGTGTGTAATGATTTACTAAAGTGTGTATTATTTTAGATGTTTGTCGTGAATTTCTGAAGCTCTAAAAATGGAAGGTGTATTGATGGTTTTAATGCAGCAGTTTCTGCATTGGAGAAAATAAAGTAACTTTAACCATGAAACTCTTTCAAGGCAGTACAAATACGACTAAAATGTCTGTGAACAAACTTTTTTCGAAGACTATAATAACACGAAACGGCGCCCACATCATCAAACACTTACTATGTCAATAAATGTGATCAATAAATTGTTGATGATTGAGATTGTTTAATATTCATGGCTACAGGAACAGTTTTGGGTAAAGTATCCTTCCCAAGGACACTTTGTCTTGTTGGCTGCAGGGACTGGGAATCAAACCACTTACCCTTTAATTGGTAGTGGCCCTTTTAACCCCCTAAGACAAAGCTGCCTACTAACAAAATCTATTTTTTTATTCTGTTATCTCTGATCCTTCTGTCTGTCTCTGTCTAATATGTGTCCTTCTCTGTCCTCAGGCCCTGGCCTCACATCGAGCCTATCTGCTGACAGCACGGGTCCCTTCCAAGGTCAGTAAATCTCTTAAGTAAATCATCTTTCTGAATATGTCCTACTTCCAACCTTCGCTTTCCTCTCTACATCTGATCTTCATCTTCATTATTTCCCTTCTTCTCATCCAATTCAAGTTTTTATCTATATTTGTTCTCCTCCTTTCCTACTTCTTCCTCATACTCTTTAAGAATGTTTGTCATTTGTTCCTGACAGACATGCTCCTGCTTGTTCATCCAGAGTCAAGTTGTGGTTTTTTTCAAGTGTGAGCACTTTCAGTAACTTAAACTCTGTCAAATAACACACATTGTCCTTCTTGGTGCCCAGAGGAAGAATGCCACTGAATTTGGGGACCTTTCCATATAGGCTTATACTTCATGTCTATGTTTGTCATTATTGTACTTTAAAAAAAAAGATATCATATGTATGTATTTTTCCACAAACAGAGGAATGTGTGAACAAACTCAGAGAGAACACACCTTTGTTCCACTTTTCTTCTTTTTTTTTTACTTTTCAAAAAAAGTTGTAAAAAGGCCCAACTTATCATAGTCAGTTGCTGGGTAAATAATGATTGTGTGATTAACTTGGCTGACGGGTCTTCAGGGGTTTTAGCTGCATCTACACGGAGACGAAACGGAGAACGAACCGAATTCGATATCAAAAAAGTCTTCCGTCCACACGGTATCTGCTCAAGAAACGTGTCCGTCCACACGAGACCGCTCGACCCGCTGGAGACGAGAAGTGGCGCTGTACTTCCGCCACAAAATACACCAAAAGCAGCGAATAAGACCTCCTGAGCATGGTTGCCATGGTTGCCTGGTTGCCCTTCTGTTTATTCTCCGCGGTGGATTCAGGTGTGACGCGGGGGTGAGCAGCAGAGGTGGGGAGAGGCAAGGCTCTGGCTGTTTCGGTGGCCTCTGTTTCTCTTTTTCTCCCTCCCCGAGGCGAGCGTCTGCTCCTGCTGTAAAAGGCAGGTGCCACTAACTCTGAGCCTGGCTCCCGAGCAGAACGTTCTCCCCGGTAGTCCACCAGCAGATGAAAAACACCCACCTCTCTGCCTCTTCCAAAGGACGAGGGAACTGTGCGGGTGCACTGTCCTGCGAGATACCGGGACCTGGCTCGAAACACTCGGAACACTGTTGTTGTTGTTGGCGAAACACATCAGCAATGACGAGGGTGACGCGGGGGAGCAGGAGAGTTGGGGATAGGCGGGGCTATGGCGTATAGGGCGTACACACGGAGCCGTTTGGCCCCCCAGAGCGTTCCGTCCGCAGATCTACCCACCTTGGGACCCGTTACCGTTTGAGGGCTCGTGTGAACGAACCGTCCATACGATAGAGAACTGTAGCAGATACAACCCGTTTCGTGTCCGTGTGGCCTTAGTTTTGCAGTATGCTGTACATAAAATAGATAGAAAACACTTTGCGTCCTCATCTGTAAAAAAATTACACAAAGAACCAAATGATTGGCTGCCAGGTCACCTTTAGTGCTGATGCATCATAACCTCACAAACGTGCAAAGTAATGATCATTTCCACGCCTGAGAAGTTAGGGAATTATCCAAAAAGTCGCTTGCACTATAGGAAAATATTTGATTTCCTTCTGTAATGTTTGAACACAACATTTCCTGCAGTTGTGAAATTGATTGTAATTAGAATCTAACATTAAATGGTGTCATGTGGTATATATTTGTGGGTTTAGGTGAAATATTTCAATAATGGTTGGATGGGTGAATTTAAAAATTCGCCTCAGGGTGATCCTCTGATCTTACACCAAACGATAAATAAATAAACTTCATTTAAAGGGGCCCCATTCTGCTCATTTTCAGGGTCATATCAGTATTTAGTGTCTCTACTGGGACATGTCTCTACTGGGACATGTCTCCATGCTTTAATGTTCAAAAAGCTCTGTATGTTTCTCATACTGCCTGTGCTGCAGCACCTCTTTTCACCCTCTGTCTGAAACCAGAGCCCAGTCTGCTCTGATTGGTTAGCTGGCTGGCTCTATTGTGATTGGTCAACCACTTGGAGATGTCCCGCCCATTAGCCCATCACGTACAATGTGTTGGAGCGCGTTGGATTACATAGTGATGTCATTATGTTACCGAAGTAAACGAAGGAGTCCAATGGAGGCGTTTCAGGCAGGGGGAGTGTGTTGGAAAGAAACTCCCTCTGGAGGGAACACAGGGATTTTAGCCTCTACAGACCATTTACATGCACAAATATATATACTTATATAACACACTACAGGAGAGGGAAAACCCCAAAAGGTATAACCGGGTCTCTTTTGACCATGCTGTTTATCTAATCTCTGCCTTTATTCCTCGTATTGCACTTACTGCACACATTATTGCTGAGTCTTTATTTATTCCCTGACTTCTTCTTCCCAGTTCTCTATTTGTCTGACTCAACATTGTAGGGTCTCTATTCCCTTCTCTCTTTCTCTGTGACTCTCTACCCACATGCGAACTGGTCCCACCACATGGAGACATCTGATAGTTTTACCCACAATGCAGCTGTGAGAAAACAGCCTGTGGGAAAAGAAAACAGCAAGAGGAAGAAAAGTTCAACCTGGAGGGCAAGCGAAAGAGAGAGAGAGAAAAACATGCTTTGAACAGGTCTCTCTAGATTGTCGTGTTCTCAAAGAGCTAAGAACATACTAAACCTCACATTTTAACACCTATAACTAAAGCCTAAACCCTTGAACTTCCTAGTTTCAAGCTTCAGAAATCACTTTAGAAATGATGGGTCATCAGAGTCCCCTATTTAAAAAAAAAAGGAGAAGTGAACCCATGGTTAAGTGCTTTCTGACGCCTTTTTTTCTCAGCTTCTATTTTAATGTCTCTGGTAAGCCTCCAGGTTTTTAGCTTCTTTCTCATGAGTGTGTGAATCAGGCCAGGCATTATGGGAAAGTCTGATGCAGCAGAGTTTGTTCACTCTGATGTTGGACATGGCGGTTGGGCCAAGGCCTCTTAAAGTTCTCAGATTTTTTAAAACCCACATCCTGCTGAAGTGTCTTTGAGCACAGAATCAAGACCGTCCTGACCTCTTCCCTCTTGGCAGTAAAAACGCCTAAATCAGCAGTCTAGCATTTATGAGTATACATATACACTCACAAGTATGAATCCAGACACCCAATGTGGTTTATTTTGAACCTTAGTACACCCACCCATTTAGTTAGAGTGAACTAAAAAGTGAACTATTTTGCTGCCTAAATTCAAGATAATCAATAATCTTATAGATCAATGAGCGGAAAGATAATGGATTGAAATATTGCAGGTGAAATTATTATAACAAGCTAGATTTCATTTGCGCCTGGATCTCCACTTAGTGAAGTCCGTAGTGCTACATTACACAGGAACTATAATATGAAGTTGGTAAAAAATATATATAATTTTACTATTTTCATGCAAATTGGCAAAAATAATTACTTTTTTCAGTTTTATTTATATATTCACTTTATTTGGCTGTTTTATCTTTCTTTTTCGACATTTTATATACCAAGAGATGAATCCAGAGATCCCCTGCAGATTAATTTATTATGAAAATAATCTGCAGCTCTTTTGGGTGGATAAGAAGCTTTGCCTGTCAACAGCCTGCAGACCTCTTACTGTGCAGTGTATTTTAAATGTTGGAAAGTATATATCACACATGATAAATACAAGTAAAAAAATAACTCTGTTAACTTCCCCTGCCAGCTGAATGTCTTCAATGTATTGTTATGAGATTCTTGTTATTTTTCCAAAAGCAATTATGTCGTAAGAAGAATTTGAATATTTCCCAACCATTGACGATCCACAGAAAAATGATCCATTATATTATCAGTTGTTAAAGTAAGTTGTTTATCCTATTCACTGTATTGCTTTGGCTTCTGGTCTGTTAAACAAGACATCTCAAACATCACTTTGGACTTGGAGAAAATAAAATGGAAATTCTTTCACTTTTTTTCGGACACTTTATAAACCAAACAATTAATCTAGGAAACAATCTGCAGATCAATTGACATTGAAAACTCTCCTTGGCTGATGCTCTAATTAAAAGTAAAAAAACGTGCCTATCAACAACCTGCTGGCCTCTGACTCTGCCGTGACTTCAACATGTTGGACAATGTATTACGTCAAAAACTGCAATACTGAAGAAACTTAAATAACCCCCTGAATCAAATCTGCTAAACTCTGCCAGCTGACCCCTGATCTGTTGTTCCAGAGTGGGCCAGTGGTTTTCCTAACTGTGTGTGTGAGTGTGTGTGTGTGTGTATGTGTGTGAGAGTGGAACAGAGGGTGGTTTGTTTCTCAGTGTGTACTGTCCCGGCAGAGAGGCAGCAGAGGGTAAAAAAAAAAGACAATGGTGGAATTTAACAGCTGGCAAGGAAAGGAGGCGAGGGAGGGGGGCACTCTTACTCTCTGCTTCTTTTTCTGTTTCCTTAGATAAAAGTCCAAATTCATTTCCCCTCCCCTCTGTCTCCTATTTTTGCATTATAGGTCTGTCTTTTCTTTTCCTTCTTTACCCCTCCTCTACATTGTGACTCATTCCATCCCTCTTTTCCTGTATTTGTTTCTCTCCCTTTTGTCCCTCCCTTTCACTTGCATTTTCTTGGCAGCGAGTTAATAAGTTAGTTATTTTTACTTTCACCCTCTCTCTTGAGTCAAGGGGAAATGTTTGTGTGTTTGAGGTTATGCTCCAAACTTTTGCTCTGCAGAAACAAGACATTCCTGATGTTTGATCTCTTTGCCGAGTCGTTGTTGTCCAGCTTCATACCAATATATATCTTCTAATCCAAAATGATTCCATCTGCACAGACTTGCATCACAAATGTGCTCACCACATGTGTCTGTAGTGGACGAGCAAGCATTCTTATATATAATACTAGTCCATTCATTAATCATTTAAAGGGGCCTTATTATGCTTTTGGGCTTCTCCCTTCCCTGTAGTGTTCTATAGGTGTTTGTGCATGTAAATGGTCTGCAAAGGCAACAATCCTACGTAACACAAGCACTCAAACACATTGTATGTGATAGGCTAAGGGGCGGGACATCTCTAAGCGGTTGACCAATCACAACAGAGCTAGCCAGCTAACCAATCAGAGCAGACTGGGCTCTGGTTTCAGACAGAGGGTGAAAAGAGGTGCTGCAGGACAGGCAGTATGAGAAAATGAAGAGCTTTTTGAACATTAAAGCATGGACACATGTCCCAGTAGAGACACTACATACTGCTATAAACCTGAACATGAACATAATATGTCCTCTTTCAGATCAATGTTCTGTTAAGAAAAACTTGTTTCCCACAGTGATTGTCTTAAGCTCTCATCTTGCTGCAAAGCTCAAAACAAGTTGAAGCTTGAAGAGAGTTAGCTCAGTCAACCTGGACAGCAAGGATGTGATGTTAAACAAGATAATGTAACTTAATAAAAAAGATAAACCTCATTCCTTCTCTTACAGTCCAAATGAAAAGTATTTAAAAAGCAATTAAACTCATGCTTATTGATTTTAATCCACGATAGAGTTTGGTCACTTTGTTGCGTGTGACCATTAGCTTTTGGCGGCTAGAGTTAGCATTTCTTATCAGTTGTCTGACTTTATGACTCCTTTATTTGTGCTAATATATTTGATCATTTAGCATTATCCTTAAATGTCAGTTAGGAAGGTTTAAGTTCTGTAGCGTGTTGGGGCCTGGCTGCAGAGATATACTCCTATTCAGCAGCATGATCATTATACAAGTGCCACAGTGAAATTGGGCGATGACAGTCCAGTTGATTCCAAAGGTGTTGGAGGGGGTTAATGTCATGGCTCAGGAACTTGTTCCTCTACTCTGGGTGGAGGTATTGGTCTTTTCCCCCAGGCTAAAAAAGCATTAGGTTCAAATGTTCGCAGTAAATGCACCTAATTCATTTAACTCATCCTTACTAGACTGCACCTAACAGCTCTTTATCCTAACTACTTTTACTGTGGTGTGGTATTTTTTAACAAATACATGTTTATTTGTAACTCTTGTGATTAATGGCCCATGTCCTCTTGTAGTTTGTGTTTGTGTCTTTTAGTGCAAACCAAATGTCCCCTCCAGGGAAAATGGAGATTAACTTAAACTGGAGCTTGTTTTGTGTACAGGAGGCTAAGTGTTTTGCATTTTCCTGATTTAAAAAAGTATTCCTAAAATGTTGAAAGCCCATTGTTTTGTCTTAAACATCATGTATACCAAGTGTTTCCTTCATTGAAGCTAAGGCACCCTAGCAATACAAAGTCAGAAAACTGTTGCCTTGGATATATACTTTAGCAGGCTTCAACCCTTTTGAACAAAATATATTTAACGGGGATTCTTTGACTGACATTGCAATTGCGATATGATTCGTTTAATTTTTACATCGGTATTCTATTTTTCCTAGAAAAATATATTTAAATAATGGTGATTTGTTTGTTTGTTGCACAAATATGAATGTAAAAATAATGTTCTTATTAAGTTTGTATGAGACAAGGACATCGCTGCAGCACTACAATATTGTGTCAATATATTTTGACACATATTGCACCTTTAACAAATATTGCATCTTATTTGATCTGGATATTGCACTCGTATTGGGATTTCAATAGAATCACAATAACTTTTTCAGCCCTTGTCTTATGTGTGAGTTTGATATTGTTGCTAATCAGATGTGCTAACAAAACAGTTATGGCTCTTTATGACCTATATAGCCCCATATGGAGTCAAAAAACTTCCAACAACCTTCTTTCCATGTAAACAAATCGCTCAAAAGCTCTACATAAGAGTGAAAGCTGGATAAATGTGAAACGTATGCATTCCTTTATTGTAAGATTTGATATTTCGTGTTAAATGTTTCCTGGGAAGATCCTGGAGTTTTTACAAATGCAAAGAAATGAATTCTCTTGAGGAACATTGTGGAGAGCAAGTTCTGTTTGGTTATTTAATGAAGCAAAAAGCGGACATTATATTTTTGTGTTTTCCCAAAACGCCGCAACGGTTGATGCCTCCATGAATAAGATGTCAAAATACAAGATTAACTTGATTTATATTTACTGTCATTTCATCATCTGTCTCCTCTTGCTGATCCAGGTGGAACACTCCTTCAGCTACCTGGATATCCAGGGAATCAGCAGCAACAAGCCCACTCAGGTACACACACAAACAAACAATAATGCAACGCTTATTGTGCATTACATTCATGTCATACAAACATTCCTTACAACACCTGAGCAGCAGCTTAAAAGTTACACACATAAACACACACAGATGCTCTAACATCTTTCAACACCGTCTGTTTGAGAAAGGATAAGAAAGGATATTAAACACTGATTTATTGGATACATTCTTTCAAAACCGATCAAATCAATAAGGATAATTAGTTTGACTACACTCACCTGCTCAGTGTAATTCATAGTAACCAAATAAAAATGAACGACATTGTCATTTTCTGGTATTGTATCTATTTAAATAGCTTTGTTAACCTTCAGACTTGAAATATTATTATTATTTAGTTCATATTTATATACGTGCCCAACTTATCTTTCATGATGTTTGTAGTTACTATGCCATCATTTTTGGCAACAAACATTGAAATTGAAAGACTCAAAGAGGACTATTTTCTTTATAAGCTATGCTTTCATCTGACTCACTTACTACAACAGATTTAGTCAATTGTCTTTATAAATGTGTTGATTTAAAAGCATGGGTGCTTTTGTATCACCTCAACCTCATTTGGAGTCGTTACACGATGTAGCTTTGTGGTTGTCGCCCCCTGCAGCTGGTGTTGGAGTATGAGCGCGGGCCGTGGAGCCTGCGGCTGAGCTCGGTGGAGGAGGTGGACGAGGTGATCGCTCACATCGGCTGCTGCCTGCACCGCATCCGCCCCGCCTGCTCACCTGTGTAGGTACCACCCTGAGGATCAGTGAGAAGGAAGAGACAGGGAGCCCTTCAGAAGATCGAACAGGAAGCAAACTGTTCAAACACTTCAAATCTTTATTCAGAGATTAGGAGGATTTTGTCGAGTTGAAGATGAATGACTAAATGAATGTCTAATACCTAAAGTTACTCAATAGGAATGACAACACTAGAGATTGATGTGAATCTATAATAAACGTTCGAGAAAAAAAGAAGTGTGAGGACTAGTTTAAAAATAATCATACTTTAGAGGAATTTATAGAACAGTTTTTGTGAGAAACATGTGGCGCACTTAACACGTTTGAAAGACATGTAACAATAGTATTTTGGCGGCAGTGTGGTAAATGATAATCAAATTGTAACTTTCGATACTTTTGATTAAATAAGTTATGTGCTAGAAGTGAGTTAGTTAAAAATGTTAGCTTTGCTTGAACATAGAAGGTGGACGAAGATTATTTACCGTAATCGTAGCTGTAATTATTTACAAACCTTAAATACATTTCAATTTAAAAAGAAAAAACAAATATGTTACTTTTACATAAGTCAGTGATTTTACAGATACATTCCTACTTCAGTAGACGAATAAATGAGTCCATCAACAAAACATTCATCTGAAACCATTTAAAAAAACGAATTAGCCATTATAATTGTTTTTTTATTTATGCAGACAATTGAGTAGTTCCTACCCCTCAAATGTGAAGATTGGCAAATGAAAGTGTGTAGGGAGTGAGTTGTTAGTTCAATTCATTTAAATGTCCTCTGGTTCCCTGCTTCTCTTCTCTCTTTGTCTGTGAAAGTTGTGGGACTCACATGACAATCATTTTAAATGTTCATCAAGTTTAGAAATGATTGATTCTCTTTTCCCTCCCCCTCCTCCTGCCTCTCTGTAAGGAAGCAAGGTGATGAAGAAGCTGAGTCTGAAGCCTCCTGAGAGGACGGCGTCTCTCCAGGCCCTCTGGGAAGAGCAGAGCTCTGCAGACCTGGGGCCCTGCGGTACATCTGCCTCAAAATGTCCAAAACATATCCAGACCAATAAAAGTGTATCTACGTGTGACCATTTTTATTTTCTCATGTTACAGGCGGGTTTTCTCATCAGTACTGGTGTGTGTGTGATTACCTGGGTCTGCCGTACAGAGAGGAGGTCCAATGGGTCAGTGACTGAGAGTCAATCTGCTTCTGTCTCACATTTCTGTTGTCTTCATTAACTCAACTCTATTTCCTGTTTTAGTAATATGTATCACCTGCAGTGGTTAAACACCTGGTGCTTCTACCTTAGTCTTCTGCCACTACTTCTTTGTCTCCTGAATGTATTCTTGTTTTTCTTCTGCTTAATATTAGTGTCATTGTGTGGGCTGTTGCTTCCTCTATTGCTATATTGTCCTCCTGTATTCTTTTGCTTCTTGTTTTTTTTCTACTTTACCGTGTGACTGTACCTCAACACACCATAGTAAAGCTATTCCCTTTCCTCCCCCCCCCAGGATGTGGACACCATCTATCTCACTCAGGACACCAAAGAGCTCAACCTGCAGGACTTCATTCACCTTGAGAACAGGTTTGTACACTGCTCAGCGCCTGTGAGAAATGTGTGAATATGCATCCAAATTCAAACAGTTTACCAAAGTTAAGTTACACTGATGAGAAATACTTTGACACTCCAGGCTTTAGAATATGTGTGATTTTTACCAAAACCGTAACAATATATTCTATTGAATGTTCAACTGTGAACATTTTGTTTGGGGTTCTGGATGGAAGGGTCCCCAGATATTGAATGCAGGTATTCTGTTGGGTGAAATACTTATTGTTGGAGCTCAATCAAATCAGAATGTAATTTTTCTTTCGACACAAACCATTATAAGGAGGCACAACATGAAATGGGACAAAATGAGCTCTAACAAAGAGTGGGTATATATGGAACAATAAATAAGGTCTGTGTGTTTTTGGTTCTTTAGTGGACAGGACTGTTGAATAGGTTATTTGATTAACTTATTAACTGTTTTGTCTTGTTATTTATTCATTTGTATTTAATTGTGTTTTTGTACATGAGCTCTAGTCACATCATCAATGTACTCCTATTATCTCTATTCACTCACACAATTAGCAATATCACTATTATCATAGCAGCTGCAGTATATATTTAAGTTATTTCTTGTCATTTTTCCCTGCAGGGATCTGGTGGCGATCATCGCAGCTCTAGAGTACAACCAGTGGTTCACTAAAGTCTCCGCCAAAGACTACAAACTGGTAACATTCATACAATCAACTGCATACATGTCTATCTGATTCCTATGTCAAATAATCAAATGAAATAGAAAGAAACCAAATTGTCTGTAGACAGTACGGGATAAAGGATCAATTGCTATCACGTTTGTGCCTTTTAACTAAAAAGTGTGTGTGTGTGTGTGTGTGTGTGTGTGTGTGTGTGTGTGTGTGTGTGTGTGGTGTGTGTGTGTGGTGTGTGTGTGTGTGTGTGTGTGTGTGTGTGTGTGTGTGTGTGTGTGTGTGTGTGTGTGTGTGTGTGTGTTGTGTGTGTGTGTGTGTGTGTGTGTGTGTGTGTGTGTGTGTGTGTGGTGTGTGTGTGTGTGTGTGTGTGTGTGTGTGTGTTGTGTGGTGTGTGTGTGGTGTGTGTGTGTGTGTGTGTGTGTGTGTGTGTGTGTGTGTGTGTGTGTGTGTGTGTGTGTGTGTGTGTGTGTGTGTGTGTGTGTGTGTGTGTGTGTGTGTCCTCCAGTCGACAGATATATGTGAGCAGATCTTGAGGGTGGTGGCTCGGTCCAGCCGGCTGGAAGAGCTGGTGCTGGAAAACACTGGACTCAGAAGGTCAGAGGTCAAATAATAGAAGCTTTGTCCTGGTCATGGTTTGTCCTTAAATCTATTACTTAGTCAACTTATCAGTACATAAAAACTCTAAATTGTTCTTCTGTAAAGTAAGAGTAAATAAACAGACTGTGCCCAGGACCAAAGTCCATTCTGGATATCAAATGTAGGTTTGCTAGTTTGTTGATTGTGCCTGATGTAAGGTGAGAGGTTATCAAATTTCACACCATTCATTCTTGCCAAACCGGAGCACTCATTGTTCCTTCTCTTTCTCCTCTTCAGTGATTTTGCTCAGAAACTGGCCAGCGCTCTGTCCCACAACCCCGCCTCCACGCTGCAGACACTCAACCTGAGCAACAACTCCCTGGAGGACAAAGGTTAAAAAGTGTGCACACACACACATCCTGCACGCTGGATTTATTTTATTATTGACATGCTTACAGTATATAGGTCACATACTGTATGTGTCCTTGTTTTAAAATAAATACGGAGGAGATATATTTATCTAGATATGGCACATTAGATTTGTGTATTTTTAATTGTTTCCAACATATTTGCTATAAAGGTACCTTGCTTTGCTTTTTTGAAATGTTCAGTCTTTCAAAGGGCTCCCAGGTGTTGTGATGCGCCCCCTGGTGGCTATATTGGATGCTCTACTGACAGAATGTGTTACTCTCTGCAGGTGTTGCTGCTCTCAGTGCTCAAATTGCCAAACTGCCCATGGGCCTGAAGCACCTGAACCTCTCCAGGACCTCCATGTCTCATAAAGGTGAGCAGGAGAAACAAACATGAAGTCATATTTGATTATTGTCCTGAATTAAAGTTTCAGGAGACTATATTTGTCATTTCCTGCAGGTGTGAGCAGCCTCTGTCAGGCTCTCTGTGCCAACCCTGCAGTGTCCGCCGCCCTCACACACCTGGACCTGTCGGGGAACTCGCTCAGAGGAGACGACCTGCAGGTACAGAGATACCTCCTCTGCTTCTATCACACTAACCTTTAAGATGATTTCTGCAACCCCACAGTTTGTTTTACTTTATTAAAAAACGTTGGACTTAATTGGAGATGGACAAGCTCCAAAGGAAGGCAGTTTTTTTAGGACATCTGATGTTTTTAAATGACAGCATTGATCTGTTAAAGGTGGGGTAGGTCATTTTGGAGAAACCAGCTCGAGATCACTAGAATTTGAAAATACACAGCCGGAAAAAATCTGCCACTTCCTTATAGAGCCCCTCCTCCAACACACACGAACGCGCACATGACCAATGAGGGCACGAGATAAGTTTGTGCACAGATGGAAGGCTGACAGGCAGGTAGGCCATCCAGTTATTTTAGCCGGGCCGGCTACAATGATTGGTCGTGCTTTTTACAGTACTACTGCTTCCACAGATGACATTTTGTTATGTATTTTTTGTCAAAGCACTTAAGATATTCATTGCTATCGGGATGTTAAGAGCATTCCATGGAATGTAACAAAAAGTGTATCTCGAGCCGGTTTCTCAAACTTACCTACCCTACCTTTAAGATGTCTTGTGTATTTATTTTCTGCACAGAACCTGCACAGCTTCCTGAATAACCCAAACTGCCTGGAGACTCTGGATCTGTCTAACAGTGACTGCCCTCTGGATCAGGTATAATCAGGCCATACACAAACTAACGTTTTTATAATTTATTAATTGTATTCACAAGTTTAAAAAAGTGCAATTATTAGACATCATGGAGATATGAAATTGGACACCCTGATAAGCTATACGAAGCTTGGAAATAGTGGCCCAGACACTAAAGATAGTGTTTTTACAAATGTTTTTATTTATTATCAATACATCTAGAATTGTTCTCATCTGGAATTGAGTTCATATAATAAACAGAAACATTTCAAGCTAACACTTACTAAATTCGCTTTGAACTAAACTGGTCCCAATACATTTATTTAATCAGTCTAAGCATTGGTTTAAAATAGGTAAGATGTAATAAGCAGAAATACATTAAAAGGGAAATGGTATAGATATATGCACTTCAAAGTAAGGTAAACGTGTGTAGAAGTTCCCAGCCAATTAGTATATACTGTTTAACACTGTACAGTCACTATCTAACATTTACACTTTATACTTTCAAGACTCTGTTAGGCCGGAGTTAAGATGAAGATTTCATTAATTAATTAAAGAGTTAATTATATAACTTAATGATCACGATAACGCATTATTTTAATGCAGGTTATTTTTGTTTGTTATTTTGGAATAAAAAATGTTTACACTTTGTGCTCAAGTGTAGTTTTGTGTTTCTAGGTGTGTGCGTCTCTGCTCAGAGGCTGCCTGAAGCATCTCTCTGTGCTCAACATGTCAAAGTCAGTCTTCTCTCACAGGTCAGATATTAAACTCACCCTTCTATCAGCACACAATTCTATTTCTATCAAATTCAGACCACATTATACACTTTGACTTTGGACCGGATTGGCAGATTGCTCCAACATAACACTGTTCAACAAATACTACATTAGTTTAAATGCACATGTACCTGTTTGAGATTTACACTACTTGTATTTAGCTATGATTGTTTGACTGCTCTGTACAGTGTTGTTTTAACTCGTCTGTCCTCCCATTCACACAGGAAGATTAAAGAGATCCCTTCGTCCTTTAAGCAGTTCTTCAGCAGCGCTCTGGCTCTGACCTCAGTGAGTCTGTCAGGAACCAGGCTGCCTCTGGAGGCTCTGAAGTAAGAAAATACCCCTGAAACCTGAAGACCCACAGCAATACATGTTTCATTTTGTGCAGTCCAAAATTAAATCAGTTACGGCCCGTCCACACGGAGGCATGCGTTGAAGCTTCAACGCTTCTGCCCATTCACTTTGAATGGGGTGACGTCACGCTTTGCCGAACTGCATTGTGGTTCCGTCACTTCACTTTGCTCGCATTGCTCGCTTCAAAAGTTGAGCAATGTTCAACTTTTGAAGCTTCGACGGAAGCGTCAGCCAATCAAATCATATGCCAGTACAAGCTCTAGCCAATCAAACCGCGTGCTTGTGTGTCCGGGGCGAGAGATTCATGTGATTGGTTGTTGGTCGAGTTTCAGACACGCCCACCGGCCAGCTTCAACGCACGCCGCCGTGTGGACGCTGCGTCAGAGTTATGGATAGCTACAAAGTTGTCCGTGTAGTGAGAAGAGAAAATGTGCAATGACAGGAACAACTATTTTCTACTGTTTTAGTAATCCAAAATATAACATATTAAGATTAAGCAATGATACCACTTTCTGAAAGCTACTGTTAAGTCTTGGGTTTTTGTCCGCAGAGCGTTGTTATTGGGGCTCGGCTGCAACCCAAACCTTAGCGACGTGTCTCTGGATCTCAGCTGCTGTGAGGTAAAACTAACCCTAAACACACTGTTTAAAAATTAGCAATCATAAAAAACACTCACAGATCCTAAAAAAAAGAGGACATACTATTTATATTTTTGTAGGTTTATATTTGTTTTTTGTGCCATGTTCAAAAAGCTCTTTATTTTTCTCATACTGCCTGTGCTGCAGCACCTCTTTTCACCCTCTGTCTGAAACCAGAGCCCAGTCTGCTCTGATTGGTTAGCTGGCCGGCTCTGTTGTGATTGGTCAACCACTTAGAGCTGCCCTTGGAGCACTAGCCAATAGAATCGCAAATGTTACATAGCGTTTCAGGCAAGGGGGGAGTGGTGTGGGAGGAAAGGGAAAACCCCAAAAAGCAGAATCGGGCCTCTTTATGTCGTTTTTGAGTTTATTTAAATTGTACACTCTTGTCCTCTCAGCTGCGTTCAGGAGGCTCCCAGATCCTGGAGGGCTGTGTGGCAGAGATTCCCAACATCTCCAGTCTGGATATTTCTGACAACGGTGAGGACATTTTATGTTTGAAACAGTTATGATGCCGCTGTATTTACTTTGATGGCAGCAGTTGATGTTTCTGTGCTCCTCCTCAGGGCTGGACATGGACCTGACCACCCTGCTGGTCTGGCTGGCCAAGAACCGCTCCATCAGACACCTGTCACTGGGCAAGAACTTCAACAACATCAAGTCCAAGTGGGTGACTAACTGACAAAAAAGCAGTATTCCAGCTTCCTGAAAATGACATTACTTCTGGATTGTTACATTTATCAAGTACTTTATAATAATGAAGGTGACTAAGAATGCACTTACAGTATGTGGTCCCATATATATTTAAAATGTTACTACACATTGGTTTGTCATTTAATCATATTTTCATTTTCAACATTTTCTGCAGAAATGTGTCTCAGGTCCTGGACAACCTGGTTCACATGATTCAAGAGGAGGATTCAGTACGTGAAACATTTTAACATCAATTGAACATTACGATTTTTGTTGTGATTCATACCAGTTCTCTTGCTGTTATTACCATTAAGAATTTCCCTGTTGATGAAAAATGAACTATATACAGTATATAGTTTATAATATAATATTGAATATCAATGTGTTTCCCCTGCAGCCGCTGACCTCTCTGTCCCTGGCTGACTCCCGGCTGAAGACAGACCTCTCCATCGTCCTCAACGCTCTGGGCAGCAACACCTCTCTGACCAAACTGGACATCAGCGGGAACGCCATGGGAGACATGGGGGCCAAGATGCTGGCCAAAGCCCTGCAGATCAACACCAAGCTCAGGTGAGAAAGGAAGCCGCATTATCCTGGAAAAGCTATATTCATTGTGGGAGCTGCCACATCTGTGTGAATTTGGGCCTCCTTATGGTCGGTAGAAAAGCCCATGTGCAGGGGGCTAAGTCCCCGCTGTCAAGTATGCAGGTTCGACTCCCACCTGCGGAAAGTTTGGGGATGCGGGAATGGTTAATCTGATGGAAAGGTAACTGATAGAAATCTGGTAAAACGTCGGCGAGATAATCTCTGTTCAGATCAGAGACAAAAAAGGATAGCACTTTAACTTGTTTTATTAAAATGTGTGTTTGTGTTTGGGTATGTTTGATCCTCTTGGGTTGTGTGTGTGCAGGACGATAGTGTGGGACAGGAACAACATCAGTCCTCAGGGTCTACAGGACGTCGCTGCTGCTCTGGAGAAGTAAGTATAAAGCTGTCACTGAAGGTAAAATTCCTATGCATGCTATCCGTCCTGCTCTGACAAGGTACTAGTATTAAGTCATGTTAAGTTACTATTTTCTCCCCCCTCAGGAACTACACCATTCGCTTCATGCCTATTCCCATCATGGATGCTGCTCAGGCACTGAAGGCGAGCCCAGAGAAGACGGAGGACGCCTTACTGAAGGTCATTGCCCTGTTTCTTTTATTATTTTGTAAAGAGTACTCGATACGATAAGTTAGATATAAGCGTATAAAAGGGGACATATTATGCTCACGCTCTCTCTCTGAAACGCTCTGTTTTAGTGCCTGTCTCTTTAAGCAGACCCTCTGAGAAAGCCTAGTCTGCTCTAATTGGCTTGCGAAGAAAATTGTGAAGGTAGTTCTTCTCAGCCATGGGTGCAGAACCTCTGATGGGGTATGGTATATTCTGATACTTCAAGTAACAAAACTAAAAGTACAAGCTGCAGATTTGCTGATTTCACAATATTATATATTTGTATTATTATGTTTTTATCACCAACAATTACATGTCATATAGTTTTAATGTTTGTTAAAGTTGAACCAATTTGAGTTACTTTTTCAAATACCGGGTAGATTATTGGTAAAGTATGGAATCATCATCACATGTGTTTTTTTAAATTTACAAATGTCCTAGTAACTATGAGTGTTAAATACATGTAGTGGAGTAAAAAGTAGATCAAATGTTGTGAAGTAGAAGTAAATAAATGGAATTACTGAAGTAAAGTACAAATATGTCAAAATAGTAGTTAAGTACAGTGCTTGAATACATGTACTTAGTTACATTCCACCATTGCCAATGGAGGGGAGCCAAATATAAAGTTATATATAAAGTTTGTTGATTCCCATGTTTTTGTTTTTATTTCACATTTGATAGGTTATTAGGCATTTCAAATACCCAGATGTTTGAGCACAAGCACTATAATATAATATTTTCCCTTTAAAATATTATCTGTAATCACATTTCATTTTCGACAGTTGAATAGTTGTGTTTTGTGGTGCAGATGGAGCAGTACCTGCTGAGGAACCATGAGACGCGTAAATACCTCCAGGAGCAGGCGTACAGGCTGCAGCAGGGGATAGTCACCACCACCACACAACAGGCAGGCTCTCACACACACACACACACACACACACACACACACACACACACACACCACACACCACACACCACACACCACACACCACACACCACACACCACACACAAATCCCATTCAATGAGTTAGCGTATCAGGGTTTGTATTCTGACCTCTGGTATCTGTGCTGCAGATGATGGACATGATGTGTGTGAAGGTGCAGGACCACCTGAACTCTCTGAGGTTCACAGAGACCAACTCGGTCCAGGAGGACATGAAGGTGGCAGAGAACTTCATGAAAGACGCCAGGAACTCCAAGACAGTAAGAAGATATGATTTGTGGAAATAATCCTAAATGTAACGCTTCAATCCTCCAACTCCCATAGCTGACTGAATATTTAGAGACAGTAAAAAATCACCTTCTATCTGTACGCTTAAAACATGCATTGGATGTTTAGAGACATACAACAATGTTTTTATCATTTATGGTGCAGATTATCAACTGCCTACTAGTGATAAGGCATGGGACTATATGAACATTTTAACCCACGATTATCCTGGCCAAAATAATCGTGATTCACGGTATTATCCCAATTATAATAAAGAATATGCTTAAAAATCTAAAAATGGCACGCAAACTAAAATCTACATTGCATATTGTTACACGACAAGTTTTGCCATCACAGATAGGCGCACAGGTTTTAAGTGAAATGACAAACAAACAACATTAAATAAGGTAAATACACATCATAAGGTGCCCCTGCATAAATGAAAGGTTAGATCAAATGTAATAAGAAATGTGTGTGTCAGTTCTTTCTCACATGATCAATCCTTTATGTATTGTTCACTTATATACAATGATCATTGGCTACACAGTTTTTCAATTAACACATTTTGGATTATCCCAATAATGGAAAGATTAAAATCATTTTTTTCGTTTTTTTATATATTGTAATCAGCAATATAAAATTCCTATTTCATGAATTCTCTTTGAGCTGCCAGCCAAATAAATACCAAATTCAGCCAAGTGAATAATACAAGTAATTTGGCACTGTACTCTTGTGATTTTTTTATCTCTCAGTTTTAAAAATATATAAATTGATAGAATATTCTTCGTAAGAAAATCAAAGATTATTCCAATAAAATACTTTTAAAACGTATCTTCTTCTTCTGAACGACCTCATCTCTCCTCCCTGCAGCTGCTCCCTAACCTGTACCACCTGAGGAGTGGGGGGTCCAGTGGAGTGTGTGTTGGAGCCATTCAGGACAAACTGGAGTCCATGGCAGGAGAGGTTTCCCGGGTGATGGACGAACAGCTGCAGGTACTGAGCTGCTGTTATTACCGTAACAGTATCTGTGACAAGAATTTGTAATGTAATCTTACATTTATGACTTTCTAAAATCAAGCCGGAATACAATTTATCGTTTAAACTGTCCTATCTCGTCCTCCCCAGACGATGCTGGTGTCCATGGTGGACACTGCAGAGGGTCTGTGTCCTCATGTGATGAAGAGGAGCAGCCTTCGCCAGGAGCTCCTGAAGGCCGGATCAGGGAAGATGACGGTTCCCCGCAGCTTCATCAGCACCACGCTGCTGGAGCAGTCCGGGGTCGACATCATCAACAAGATAAGGTCTGGTCTGCTGCATGTGTGTTGGCTAAGGTCCTAGAGTCATTTTGCGATCAGTAGAGAATAAATCCACTACTGTTACTTCGAGGAAAACATGTCTAGTATTGAGTTACCGCAGCTGATGTGGAATTTCAAGGTGGTAAATTCATTTTTTCTTCATACATCTGTCATGTGCCTCCATGACAAACTGGTTTTCTTTCACGCCCCTGTGCTGATAACTGTGAAATTACACAAGTCTAAGTTTAAATATATGTTTTCTTTTCTGATATTTTTAGCACCTTAGGCCTTTATGTTAAATATGAATAATAAAGAGAGTCCATTTCTGTTTTTATAAACATTTACCCAAAATGTTACAAGAACCAAACTTGCAAGTACCATGCAGGATCTGCAAATCTATGTGGCCACTATTTGCACTTTATTTTTCCAAATGGCTTTTGCTAAACGGGTCTTGTTAATTTATCTGCCTAAAGGCCTTCAGTCAACATCAACACTTAAAAAAATAAACTAGCACTTGTCTCAGACAGCCAAGTGGTAGCTAAATATTTGGTGAGTTGGTCGGACGGAGAATAAACAAAATAGTATTTTCATTTTTTGTTTTATTCATGTATGTTGTTTTTATCTTTATGAAACAGTGAATTGAAGCTGAGCATGGCCTCTTTTCTGTCTGATCGTATCGTGGATGAGATCCTGGATTCTCTGTCCAGATCACAGCACACTCTGGTGAGTTCCCTCTCTGCATGTCAGTCTGTCTTTCTTTTTGTGTGTTTTCATGTCCTTTCATCCCTATCCTACTTTCTCCTTCTGTCTCCAGGGTGACCATCTGATCAGGAAGAGTCAGCCACTGCTGCATCACGATCCCCCGCTGGAGGCAGAGGTTCTGGATGAGGTGGTTCTGCAGCCAGCCAATCACAACCAGGATCAGAAATTAAAACATGAGCGGGATCACAAACACAGGCTGGAAGACATGGACACATGCATTGTAAGAAAACACAAAACAACAAAAACTATTTGACTGCATATCAGTCTGTAAACAATGGTTTATGAGTAGTCTGTATATGTTCTACATATGGTTGTGTAGAAATACATCGTCTCAGCAGATTTGCAGTTTTGAGCACACATTGTGGATTAAATAAACCATCATTTTTACTTCTAAACAAATTGATTTAAAACCTGTTTTTGTTTTTCAGATGACCCCTAAATCCAAGAGGAAGAGTATTCTGGTCAGGATGCTGCGCCCCGTCTCTGTGGCATTTGGTGAGAGAGAAAATCTTAATAGCTTTTTTTAGCTTTAGGTAGCAACACAATCCATTTCCCTTACTTATATTTTAAGAATACTGTTCCTGCCCTGAGCAATTCCTGTTCAAATCTTAAAAAAGTGTTACTATTAAATTGAAGTTTCCTAACCCTCTGCCGTTCACACTCATTCCAAAGTAAATGGCTGTGGATATTTGTATATCAAATACAATTTAGTTTCTGTTTAGCTCTGTAAACCAAGTGACCAATTAGATTAAGTTAAAACCATGAAAAAAATGATTTATGTGGTGATTTTATTTATAAAGCCAGTTTAATTCTGGTGGAATTGGGAGCTGGGTTTATAATGTTTCCAGTCAGGATGCTTTCGTTTGTTCTCTTTCAAAGGTTTACAAGATCTTGGCATGGTCATTTCTCCTTCTTTAAAAAAAAAATGCAACCGTTTTTTAGCTTTTTTCAGCAGTTTGGAGATATGTCAAGACCATGTCAGGTTTTTGGCCCTTGAAACTGTTCACAAGCTCTACCGAAGCTCAGGGTCGTCATTTCCTTTTTCTTAAATCAACATTCAATTCCTTGTTTTTACTGATAATGAGCAGGAGGTTGTTCTCTGAGCACCACTGGGAAATATTGTTGATTTCCTCTCTATATAAATGTACATCGTTGCTTGTAGTTTGGCAGATCATGTTACAGTCATCCATAAACTTTACAACAGAGTTCTCTTCATGAGCAACTAGAACAAGAAGGGACTAAGCACAAAACCCTGGGGTGCTCCAGTGTTGGACACTAGAGTGAAAGAGGTGTAAAACGATCTGACTCAGGTCCAAAATGAGTGTAATTCTCTCAAGTCAAGTTTGTAGTTTTGATTTAGTTTGGCTTAATTCAATCAACAGGCTGCAAACATCATTATTAACTGTTTATTTCCCCACATGGCTATGCCTTCTGTCGGACCAACAGAGATGGAATTTGACCTGGACAAAGCTCTGGAGGAAGTTCCTATCCATGTCGAGGACCCCTCTCCACCTCCTCCTCCTTCACAGCCATTGGACAGAGCGTCGGCCTACTATGGAGACCTCCCCCCTCACCCTACTCCACTGGATACAAAGTCTGTCTGTCTAAGCGAGCTGCCAGCGGTGGAGCACAAGATGCTGGAGAGTCACACCAAACAACGGCCAAAACCCAAGAAGAGGACCAAACCCAGCCGACCAACTGTATGTGTCCCTCAGGGAGTGATTGTTGTTTTTGTTTTGTTGTCAACTGTTCAGTAAGAGCACAAGCATATATTTGTCATTTATTTATTCACATTCACCATTCAATCTAAATCTATACAAAATGTATTTAGATGACTTTGCTAGCAAAAACAGTTGTTAATGAATCAAATAGACCCTGAAATGTTTGAATTGATTGTAAACCTGTGTTTGATCATAAGGTTGCATTGCAGTGCTTTTCATGTTGGGCCTATTAACACTTAGCGATGTGTGTTTCTTGGAAATAAGTCCTTTACCATGAAAAAAAAGCATTAAGACATTACTAATCTTCTAAAGCAATCTAAGTCAATTAACTTCCTGATTAGTTGACATACTGTAACAGGGGGAATACTGAATCAAAACACATATTTAGGTCATTCTCTAACACCAGAATCTCTATCTTTGAGCCAAAAACTTAAAAAAAAAAAGATGTTGACAGGAACTCTGCAATGGTGTAGCCTATTCTGTTGTCATGGTCTTTAATTCCCTGATTATATGCTGCCAGCCTTAAATGTAATTGAGTCTCTTCTCTCCATTAAGCGGAAATCCACCGGCAGCTCGGCGCCACAAGATGCAGAGCTGAACAGCATTATGGGAAAACTGGATGAGGGCCTGGAGGACTTCTTCACCAAGAAAGTCATTAAACTCAGCTTCAAGTGAGAATCAAGATACAAACATTGTTACAGAGTTTGACATGAACACAACAACGAAAAAAACCACATCACTTCCTCATAGTCTTCTCAGTTTTCATCAACACATTTTTGATGATCTTTGTGTAAAAGACAGATTGTACAAAAGCAGAGTATGATTGTGTGTCATCAGTATAAAATAAGTGAACGGATACTTTTTCACAACATTGAAACATTTTTGATTTGGTTAGTCTGATTAAAACTGAATTTAGTTTTTTTAAATATTATTATTTTCTATCCTGTAGACTTCCCACTGTAAGAGGTCTGTCCTCAAGCCCGCCGGAATCGGCAGATAAGAAACGTGAATCCAGGAAAAGCGGTTTCTTTAACCTCATCAAATCCCGGACATCCCGCTCGGAGAAGAGCACTGGAGCTGCCTCCATCACTCCCCCCCACCCTGCTTCCACAACTTCTGTCTCAACCTCTCACTCTATTACCCCAGTGCATGAGGAAACAACACCAACATCATCCACTCCTCACACAAAAATCCCTGCCACTGCGGTGGACTCCCATCAGGAGCTCCACAGGGAACCATCCTTGGAACACACCGATTCTGAGAGGGAGGTTTCTCTGACGGACACTGAACCTAATGAGGAGTTGAAGACGGAGGAGGATGTGGAGAAGGAAAATGTTGAGGATAACGAGAACCTGGAGAAGAAGGAGAACCCCCAAATTGCCCGCAATATTGGAGTCCCTGTGATGGGCATGGGCCTGATGGCTGAGATGAAGGCAAGGCAGGAGAGAATGGCTGTAAAGAAGGTAGGTGAAACTCAGCCTTCAACATTTGTAATAGTATTTATTAACCATCTTCAAGCCAAATATTGGTACCAGGAGTCCGGCTAGCTAAAGGTGCTACTTTTCTGACTTTCAGTATCGATGGCAAAGCTAAAAACTAGCATCAACTAACCAAAACCGCTAATTGGAACAGCTAGTGTCATCTCTTAATGCTATATACTATTGGTAGGAAATCACAGCAAAATAAACTTTAAATAAAGATTTAGATAGCCAGGTTTTTTTAATAATTACAATTATTATAGAACATTAGGGGATAAAGTGCTAATTAAGTTAACTGAAGTCAGACAAATACATTAAGCATCACTGCCTTTATTATAATAAATTATTATTATACATTATTATTATTATTGTTGTTATTATTATTTTATTAATAAAAATTATCATTTATTTTTATTTTATTATTATAATTAGTAATACATGTATAAAATTATGCAATATTTATTGTCAATTTTTTTCTATTGATTGCAGGATTTTTTTCTTTAGACAAATTAAATTAACATTTTTAGAGGGAGCCTGAAATCAAATTGCCACTGACTGCTTCTCTTTAATTGTTGTGACAATTACAATATATAACTTTAAACATGAATAAAGCTCTCGTCTTTCGGTTTTTAGTCTGAGTCGTCATCTTTGCTGGACAAGGTGGAAGAAGACAAAGGTGAGTTTCTTACATTTTGGATTTGGATCTTCAGTACGTTGGATTTTCAAGCCAAACTTAGAAGGTTAAATATTTCAGTTTCATGACATATATCTTGATAATTGAATAGCTGTAAGTAAATGTCCTTAATAATTTGTTCATATATTACATCCCACAGTATCTACAAACTGTCTCTGTCATTATTTATATAGCCAAGTCAGACGTCTATCCCACTGTGCCAGCAGACGATGAAGAGTCCAGACCAGAGCCGACTCCAAGGTCAAAACCACCCAGCGTCACCCCCAAACCCCCTCCTCAGGCTGCCAAACCCCCTCTAGGGTCCCGCATCTCTGGGCCCCTCAGTCCTGTCAGTCCAACCAGTCCCAGACCGAGCAGCACCTTCATCCTCGGTAGGCAACATTCTAAACACTAGCTTTAAGATGTTTTCTAATCAACTGTGGGACATTAGGCGATATGAGAAGCTGTGATACTTTCCATATATCTTGATATCACCACAAGCAGTATTTGTATTCCTTTTTTATGTGTTTTAGTAGTGAAAATAAATAAATAGTTGAATTGATCTCTGTTTGTCAGATGACTCTGCTGAGGCTTCATCAGGAACCTCATCAGCCAAAGGTCCACTTCCTGCTCCTCGCCTGAAGAGGGCGCCGTCAGAGCAGGAGAGAGAGAGCACCAGCAGCAGCTCAGCAGGACCCCTGTCCCCTCTGGAAGGTGGGTTTCTCCTTATAGAAAAGGCTGAGTAGTAGCAGAATTAGCAGGATTTTAGTATTAGTCATTTTTAGTGAAGAACTGGTTTACAGGTCACCTATTATGCAAAATGTCTTTTATACATACAGGGTTCCCGCGGGGTCTTAAAAAGTCTTAAAAAGTCTTAAATTTGATAATCTGAATTTAAAGCCTTAAAAAGGTCTTAAATATGACCAAAAAAATAAGAAAGGTCTTAAATATGATTTAGAAGGTCTTAAAAATGATCGGATTTGAAAGGTACTTCTGCGATAGTACTTAGCGTCTAAATGTGTTTTGGGGGAAATGTCCGGGCTGCAAAGTAACCAGTACGGTAAGAGCCTTTCAGTTCCCCCCAACAATTTGTATTGAAATAAATCAACATGGAACCAGTATACACTAACTTTGTTTCCCCCGGCCCCTTATCGGAGAACACCCAGCTAGTAACCTAGCAACCAAGCTTCAGCTAGCGGCAGTCAGAAACTCATGTATCTTCGAATAAATATGGGGAAGTGTAAGTTCAACCGTTATTGGTTGGAAAACATCAAATTTAGTGCTTGGTTGAAACCAGGGGAGGGGAACGTGTTTGAAGCCCGCTGCACCTTTTGCAACGTTTGGGTCTATGTCAACCCTAAAAGCGGAGTAACTGTAAAGCGCTAAATCAACCGTTAGTTAAACACCAATCTACAAACAGGCAACGATGAAAGATGTAGCCAAGGACGCAGAGATCTGAAAAAGCGTAGTAAAAAAGTGTAGAGAGCGAGAAGAGAGAGCACGAGGAAACGAGAAGACGAGAGAGGCTCGAATACTCATTGCGCGTTATACTTCCTCGTTACTTAGCGATATTCTCTCTCTCTCCTCTCTCTCTCTATTCTATATCTCTCTCTCTATCTATCTCTACTCTCTCTCTCTCTCTCTCTCTCTCTCTCTCTCTCTCAAACACACACACTAGGGCTGCTCGATTGTGGCAAACATCATAATCACGATTATTTTGGCCAATAATTGATATCACGTTTATTAAATATGATTATTCATTGACTTTGAAAACATCCATTTATTGAACTTTAAAACAAATAATAATTTGGACGGTATCTTTTTAACTGTTGATTACCCTGAACGTTCAACTGAAAAAATAAATTAAATAAATGATACATTTAAATAAATAATATCAAAAATAATAAATACCAATAAACAAGATCAACAAATATTTTGGAGCGCACTTCCACAAGCTACTAAACATATATAAATATGATAAATAAAAATAAATGAGACTAAAATTAATTAGATCAAATATGTTGTAGTGCACTGTCACAACCTAGCAAAGCAAAATAATCGATTATGTTGTTTCATAATTGCGATTAAAATACGATTAATTGCACAGCCCACACACACACACACACACACGCACACACAGACACACACACATACACACTTTTTGTCTGACACGCTAACACAGTTCTGTACTGTTATGCTGTTACAGTATGTTCAGTCATTGTTCTTATGTTGAACATGAATACATTTACTTTGTAAGTAATTTTGGGACGTATTTCTTCTTTCATAGCAATTTTCCTTCATACTTTCTTGCCGTGAAATAGGTCTTAAATTCTATTCAAAGTGGTCTTAAAATGGTCTTAAAAAGTCTTAAATTTGAGTTGGCGAAACCTGCAGGAACCCTGTACATAAATATGTATCCCTGGTGTGTTAGGAGACTCACAAAGTGTCAGAAAATACAACCCTCTCTCTTTTCCTCCTTACCCACATCTCTAAAAACTGAATGAGATGAAACTATTGAGAACATAGAAGCTGGGTTATTTCCCTCTCATATGTTCTTTCTTCATGATGAAGGTAGCATGACTCATGCAGAAACACTCAATGTACCAGGTTACAACGTGTTTAATGAATGCTTTGGAGGCCGTATTTGACGCCTCCACACACCAAACACATCTGAAGCAAAGGTCAAAGCCTGTACTCGACGTGTCAGTGTGTGTTGGAGTTTAACACTCGACTGTAATTAAGCCTTTAAAAGAACTCTGTGTTTTTCCTTAAAAAGCATTTATTTTACGTAATCACAAAGGCAAGTTGTTGAGCAAAAAGAGGTGTTATTAAATAAGAGACAAGCTGAAGTTAATGGACACATTTAAAGAGCGTTAATTACACCCTGAAAACACATAGACATAGTTATTTACAGAATGTTAGCTGTAAAAATATCCTTATACTTATATATATATAGTTGGTAAATTATTACAAAAATTATAACAAATATTTATTCAAACAATGAGTTAAAGTGAGAGAAAAAATAAAGATATTGAAATTAATGAAGTCCATTAAAATATCAAATTAAAATAATAAAATAGAATTAATTAAAAGTAGGCACTGCAGATTAAAAAAATGTATGAGAAAAAAACATCTTTCTTTTTTAGGTTACAAAATATTTCAAAATTGAGGATTACAATTCTAATCATACCAGTAAAACCCAGGAACATATACTTGCATATTTTCTAATAAGTTTATGGTTTTCTGTAGTTTTTTAACTCACTCCAGTCTCAACTCTTCCAGGTCCACGTTAGGGAACAAACTAATAATACAAAATGTTTGGTGAAATGTTTCTTTAGGATCATTCTATACAAATCAGATTTGTTGTTTCTCTTCTGCCTGCAGATGAGTTTCCTGGGGATGGTGATGCGTTTGAGCCGCTCAGTCCAGCGGGAGATCACAGCGTTGGTGGCAGACACTGGTCCTCTCTGAAGAGTTCAGCTCCTCCTCATCTTCTCTCCAGCGAGGACGACCGAGAGAGAACCAAGTCCCTCCCAGCCTTCGGTTCGAATAAACTCAGTCTTTCCAGCACACAAATCCTCTTTAAGACTCTGCGTGGTTGTCTAAATGAAGCCAGAATCACCACTCTGTATAGTAACACATTTAAATCAAACATCAAGGAACTATTGAGAACCTTTCAATGGTTTACAAAGGTTGCTTTCAGGGCCTGCTTTCACTGTTGGTAGCTAAAGAATACTTACGAACAACAGTAGCCATTAGCCACAAAATGATTTTTTTGTATACAATGAATAACCCGGTGTTATCCTTAATCCTTATTACAAAAAATATTACTAGTTGATTTATATTTGGTATTAATAATCTGAATCTGCAAAGTAGCTACTAACTAAGGCTAAAGATAAATGTTGTTCAGTGAAAAATACACCTGCCTACAAAATATAGTGGAGTAAAAGATTAAAGTAGCATGATGTAAAAATGTGGTTACCTAAAATATTTAGTTAAAGGGGCCCTATTGTGCTTCATGGGGTTTTCCCTTTCCTGTAGTTCCTATGTTTACTATTGTAATATAATAACATCACTATGTACAGTAACACTCGCACTTCTATTGGCTAGCGCACCGCCACCTTGTACGTGATAAGGGACGGGGAATCTCAAAGGGGGTTGACCAATCAAATTAGCCGGCCAGCTAACCAATCAGAGCAGACTGGGCTCTGGTTTCAGACAAAGGGTGAAAAGAGGTGCTGCAGCACAGGCAGTATGAGAAAAATAAAGAGCTTTTTGAACATTAAAGCATGGAGACATGTCACAGTAGAGACACTAGATACTGATATGAACCTGAACATCAGCACAATAGGACCTCTTTAAGTACAATACCTGAGTAAGTGTGATTAGTTACAGTGGAGGAAATTAGTATTTGATCCCTTGCAGATTTTGTAAGTTTGCCCACTTAAATAAATAAATTAACAGTCTATATTTTTAATGGTAGGTTTATATCAACAGTGAGAGTAAGAATATCAAAAAGAAAATCCAGAAATTGTCATAATATAAAAGATAACAATTGATTTGCATTTAACTGAGGGAAATAAGTATTTGATCCCCTTGCAGAACATGTGTTGGTTCTTGGTGGAGAAACCCCTGTTGGACACACAGAGGTCAGACACTTCTTGTAGTTGGTCTCCAGGTCTGTGCACATCTAGGGATGCATATCGTTGACTTTTTTACGATACCGATACCGATACCACTGAACGATACCGATACTCAACCGATACATATCGTGATACTTTCATGTTGCATAAGGGAAACATTTTATCATCCCGCAATTACTCCCATGAGGCGCTTTATTATATAGTTAACATGTCAAATGAATATTAAATTCAATTGTGGGACTTGGACCTTTTAGTCCTGAACAAACAATGAAAAACACGTTATCTATGAAGAAAACTGATTCTGCAATATCATTTATAACAACCATCAGGCGGGAATAGTACATCGTGTCAATGGAAAAATAAAATAGCACCAGTGTAATCAATATTTAACCTGAGATTCGACTGACCAGAGAACACATAAAGGATCATGAGATCTCGGCATTGCACATAAAACAAATAGCATCCTTAAAATCAACATTTGCCTGATGAAAGAAAACAAATCCCATCACAGTTCAGTTTTGTGCATTCATCTTCAAGAAGATGAGCATATCTGCTCTCTGGATCCAAACGGGCCCTTTCACAGCGTAGGGTCTCACCTGCTAAACTGAACACTCTCTCGCTTGGCACGCTGCTTCCCTGAACACAAAGGTACTTGGTTGCCATACGAGACAGCATTGGTTGGAGATTGGATGTGTTGCCATCTTTCCCAGAAATAAACTTCTTGCAGTGGTTACAGACCCCACCATTCAGACTGGCAGTGGTTACAGACCCCACCATTCAAACTGGCAGTGGTTACAGACCCCACCATTCAGACTGGCAGTGGTTACAGACCCCACCATTCAGACTGGCAGTGGTTACAGACCCCACCATTCAGACTGGCAGTGGTTACAGACCCCACCATTCAGACTGGCAGTCATATGCAGCCACACTTTAGATTTAGTGACTTGGTTGCGGAGTTTCACTGCAAAATTGACATCCCGACGGTTTGGGCACAAGTTTAAGGATATTATGCCTCACTTTAAAAAAAAAAAAAAAAAGTATCGAAAACCGGATCTGATTTCGGTACGGTATACCGTAGCCACCAGTAACCGGTATTTCGGTAATACCGGGAACCGGTATGCACCCCTATGCACATCCCAGGAAGGATGTTGGTCCTCTCCTCTCTGAAGATCCTCTCCAAACCCTTCAGGTTTTGAGGCTGATGCTTTGCATCTGGAAGCTTCAGCTGCCTCCACAGATGTTCTATGGGATTAAGGTCCGGAGACTGGCTAGGCCCCTCCCTCACTTATATGTGCTTCTTCTTTAGCCACTCCTGTGTTGCCTTGGCCGTATGTTCAGGGTCATTGTCCTGCTGGAAGACCCCTCCATGACCCATTTTCAGAGTCCTGGCTGAGGGAAGGAGGCTATCGGCCAAGATTTGAAGGTACATGGCCCCGTGCATCCTTTCCTCGATGAAGTGAAGTCCTCCTGTCCCCTTAGCAGAGAAACACCCCCAAAGCATAATGATCCATTATGGTGTAGTGTGTTACCAATAGTTTTCTTGGTGACTGTGGTCCCAGCTGCCTTGAGATCATTAACAAGTTCCTCCCGTGTAGTTCTTGGCTGATCCCAGACCTTTCTCATGATCATCAATACTCCACGGGGCCAGACCTTGTGTGGAGCCCCAGAAAGAGGGTGATTGATGCCTATTTTTTTCCCCATCCATTTTCAAATAATCACACCAACCGTTGTCTCCTCCTCACCAAGCTGCCTTCTGATGGTCTTGTAGCCGATCCCAGCCTTGTGCAGGTCTACAATCTTCTCTCTGAGGTCCTTAGACAGCTCTTTAGTCTTGGCCATGGTGGAGAGGTTGGAATCTGAGTGATTGATTCTGTGGACAGCTGTCTTTTATTCAGGTAACAAGTTGATATTAGGAGTACTTTCTTAAAGGAAGAGGACGTATGTAACCATCTGTGGGAGCCAGAATCCTTGTTGGTTGCAAGGGGATCAAATACTTATTTCCCACAGTTAAATGAAAATACATTTTTATCTTTTATATAATGTCAATTTCTGGATTTTTTAAATAAACCTACCATTAAAATGATAGGCTGTTCAATTATTTGTAAGTGGGTGAACTTACAAAATCGGCAAAGGGATCAAATACTTATTTCCTCGACTATACATTCCAACACTGCTCTCATTGCAGGTAGTGTGTTTTAAATCTAAAGTTCTAGGTCAAAAAGCATGTACGCATGGGAAGTAATGTGCATTCAACTGCGTTAGTTTTTTTTTTATAGTCCTTCGATTTCCTAGGTTAGGAAAAAAAATATCTTCCATTGTTTCAGTCCAGCTGTTTCCCTCATGCTTTTTCTTCATCGTTATTCTCCCTGCAGTGAGTCCTCCATCCCTGGCAGACACTGATCTCAGTCCAGCTGAGGAGGAGTTTTTATCTCGGACCGCTGATCTGAAGTCTGATAGCAAATCAGAGGACGATTCAGACGACTCCCCTTCAGTCTGACACCAGCAATATGTCTTCTCTTTTAAATCCTGATTCCCTCTACATTTGAAAAACTCTAAGCAACCTATCACAAACAAACAGTCAAGGCAGAGACAGTGGACAATGATTCATTTTTACAATTCCTGGTGAGGACACTGTAAATAATTTAGAGTCACGCTATAATCAGTTTCCTGACCCTGGATCAGTGCCAGCTGCTCAGCCATGGACACCAGAACAGCTCCATTACCGCCTCTGTCAACAGCTCTAATAGGACCATAAAGACATGTTGTATCTGCTGCAGAGACATCTGTTAGATAACCACATCCAGATATAAAAAGGTCAGTTAGTCCAAAGCACTGAGGAGAAGGAGTCTCTCTGTGAGGACGTCCAGGTGGAGGCAGTTTGTTTTACTGTGTTTCCCCTCTGCAGCTGAACCAATGCTGGGCACTTCTACCAGCAGGTCTTCTGGAGATAAGGCTCTAATATATAAATATGTTTTTATCCTGTAAACATTCACCGCTCGTCTTGAAACATTTACTGTCTGTAAATTAGAAAATGTCAAAATTCAAAACAAGAAAGTGTAAAAAAAACAAAGATAATTCTGCTGCTAAAGCCAGAATGTAACTGTTTTGTTTTATATGTATCAAAAGTTCAAATTAATGTTAAGAAAAATTCCCTCTTAATCTTTGAAGAATGTCCATCTTGTCCATGACTGCTAAAGATGATGTGGTTGAACACTGTGGAAAAGCCAGAAAGTGGGCTTTGATTTGGGATTTTTTTTGTTTTATGAAATTACTATTTCCAAATTCAAGATGCTCAATAACAAGGTATAAATCATTTTTGAAAAAATACATAAATAATATAATAAATAGGTTTATTTTCAATTAAAGGTGGGGTATGTAATTTATTTCAGAAACATTTTTTGTTATATTCCATGGAATGCTCTTAACATCCCGATAGCAATGAATATCTGAAGTGCTTTGACAAAAAATCCATAAGAAAATGTCATCTGTGGAAGCAGTAGTACTGTAAAAAGCACGACCAATCATCTGAGCCGGCCCGGCTGAAATAACTGGATGGCCTACCTGCCTGTCAGCCTTCCATCTGTGCACAAACTTATCTCGTGCCCTCATTGGTCATGTGCGCGTTCGTGTGTGTTGGAGGAGGGGCTCTATAAGGAAGTGGCAGATTTGTTCCGGCTGTGTATTTTCAAATTCTAGTGCACTCGAGCTGGTTTCTCCAAAATTACCTACCCCACCTTTAAACAGATGTTTCTTACACTGAAAACATACACTTTGTGTGGTGTTCATATCATGTCGTCATTCTGACTTATATAATATGTATAAATATATACATACTGTTCATTTTAACATCCACGTTTATGTAACAAAAACTCAAAGAAGTTTCTGAAATGACTGTATATCTGATCTGGTGTCTAATAGTGCCTGGAAAGTCAAACCACACTGACAAGAGCAATAACCTACAATGCTATGCTGTAGTTGTTTCCACATTTAGACTTGTGAACACTTTTATTTCCTGCTGTCACAATTCAGAATGTCCACTGTGAGATAACATGTTAGCATATGAAAAGATACATGTTTTATTCTTCACATTCATATTTAACTTCAGCTTTCAACCTGTCTCTTACAGAAACTGATTTCTGTAAATCATGTACTGCTGCACTTACACATGTATTATGTATCAATGTAAATATGTGCTAACAACACTATGGTTCTGTATAAAATAAATGGGGTTTATATCAGAGTAAAATGCACAAACTCTGGGGGTTTATATTGTAAAAAAAAGTACTAGAAAAACATGCTGTTGAATCTGCATTAGTTTCCATTTAAGGTGATGGTTTTTATTTTATGGGGAAATATTTTTGACATTATTTGAAAATAAATCTGATCTTTTTTTAAAGACTTGGTAAATAATGTGTTTTATTGTGTGTTTCAGTGGATCTACAAGCCTGGAAATGTGACATTTCTGTCAGATATTTCTGTATTTCTATGTTTATACCAATAAATCCTATTTAACTGTTCAGTCTCTCTGTTTCTCTCCCCTCCTTTTCCCCTCACTCTCTCCCCCTCCCTCCTTTATATACAAGCTGTTGGGTCCCTCTTCAGTGTCATTTCGCTAAGAGACAATTTGAATCAGAATACTTTTTCTCTCAGAGAATAACGGATCATCTGTGTTTGGTTTCTTGTTATCTTTGTTGTGTTGTCAGCACCATGGACAGACTGGACGCTGCCGCCTTCCTACAGATCTGGGAACATTTCGACCTGGAAGGTAAGAAGATGTTATGGCTCTGAGTCAGTATATTCAGCATAAAAACTGAGTAAATAATGTTTATTGTACCTGCAAATGTGTCTAGTTTAAGGTAAGATGAACCTTTATTGATCCACAGCGGGGAGATTGAAATATTGGAGCAGCACAAAGACAGGATTGGTACAGATAAATAGAGGAAGTCAACAGAAAAAATAAATGGTACAAAAGACAAGAAAATACAAAAAATGAACAACAAATGGAGACATAAATTGTAATATAATAGCGTCGGTGTATGTTGTTTTGTTAGGTCTATGTTAACAGTGTACACCATACCAATTGCATGTCTTCAAAATACTTTATTCATCCCAAGGGAATAGGAAATTGTGACAGACCCTCTATTTATAAAAAAATAAATAATAATGATTAAATAAATGAACATGAGTAAGAATGCAATGCAAAAAAGGGAAACATATTAACATAATATAGTATTTCCTGCTAAATTATGATGAGCTATATAGGTATAGGAAAAAGTATGGTTATGATGTAATATATGGTAGAGTAGAGAAATATACTGTAAGGGTAGAATGGAGTAGAATACAACAGGATCAACTATACATCTAAAGGCCCTTTTAACTTATAGTGCAATATTATTTTAATAGTTAAGACAATATTATTTTAAGTCATGATATTACAACAATCAAAATCTGTGTATATGTCCATTCAAATGCTCAACGTTTTACTGTGATATCTTGTTTCAACAGTTACTATCTAACTTTATCACTTTATTTAAAAAAAAAAATTGTATCATTATTTAAACTTGTATTCTATTTTATCTTTATTACCTTGTGTGAATCCTGTTTTTCACTCTGACCCTGTTGCTGCTATAAACGCCTGAATTTCCCCACGGGGATAAATAAAGTCTTATCTTATCTTATTAACAGACAGCTGTTCGACCGCAATATAAATGCAGGTTAATGCAGGTAATTACAGATGACTCGATTATATGTACAAATTAAATGGATTAATTGATTTTCAAACATTTGTTAGATATATTTCACTACAGTTTTATTTATTATTATTACTTGCCTTTAAAAAAAACAAGTATTGTACAAAACATCTTTTATGATAGGTTTAGGGGAAATAAAGCTGTCAGGAACCAGAAATACTTGTTGTGATTTTAAGCAGCATCATTATTAACTTATCAAGAGTGGAAAGACAACAGAATTAATGAAATAATAATGATGATGATTCTTTAAATCAGAGGTCTTCAACAGGGGGTCCGCGACCCCCAGGGGGTCCGCGGAGGTACTGCAGGGGGGTCGCGAAATCTTTGGTTGATTAAACAATTTTTTATATTTCTTAAAAAAAAAAAAATGTCCAAACATTTTTTTCCCACAAATTGAAATGTCTCTTTAAATGTACATTAACATGAATCCAACATATTGTAGCGAACGGAGAAATGGAGGCAGAAGACGTTATCTTTCAGTCAGCAATGCACGCATTCAGCTACACACAGTAGCTATCTCAAGCTAGGCGCCGGTTCACTCACAGCAGGAGACTACCCCGGACCTGTCCCACCAGGCCTCCTGTACACAAAGGGGAGGACCCGCCCCTATCGCTGCTGTGCCAATCACGAGGCCGCATGACACACGCTGGCTCTGTCATTATTTGAATAGCTTAGTATTGAATGTACAATAACAGAGTAGCTATGTTTATACACGGCACTAGGCCCCGTTTAATATAAAACACAATTGTATGCCATACATATAGTAGGGGGGTCCCTGCTCCAGCTCTCCATCAGTTTGGGGGTCCCTGGCCTGAAAAACGTTGAAGACCCCTGCTTTAAATAATTTTTAAATAATTTTTCCTGACAATATCAGTGATAATCAGTTTGAAGCTCAAACATCCAGCTATACTGGGATGAAACCATAGCAGATAAACGTGCAAGCCAGAAACATATCAACACAAATACAAGACAAGGTTTAAGGTCTTCTGTCAATCTACACACGAGCAATTTTACACAACAAAAAAATGATAAAACAACTTTTCCTCCATTTTATCCTTGTTTTTATCCAGTTGATTTTACAAGATGAATGTTTGTTTTTTAAGATAACGGTTACATTGAAGGAAAGGAGCTGGACGCCTTCTTTCAACACATGCTGGAAACATTTGGATTGAAGGTAAAGCGATTACGTATAAGGCTATGTGTTATTATAGTTTTACTACAATTGTTGATAGAAAATAATGAAATATAGTTATGAGTGACCATAGAAAAACACCTTTAATTTTTCGATGTCATCTAGTTGGCCTTGTATGATCAGCAAATCTTTTAACTTATTCTCATGTTTATATAAAATGAGATAGCTTTCAGCCTTTCATTTGTAAATGGATATCAATGAGCAACACTCTGCCACACTGGTTTATGTGATGCTACCACAAGGGGGCACCAAAGTAAGAAATGTCATAATGTGCACATCCCGGCTTTAGAAATATAGATTTACTAAACCAAGTATCTACTTTGAAACATCCATTCATCATTCAGTTCATACATTTGAACAAATAACACACTACCTGAGTTCATTGGAAATCTCCATAAAGTCCATGTTGTTTTCAGAGAGAGGAGATACATGAGGAGAAGATCATCAGACTGAGAGAAAGGTTCATGTCTGCGTACGACACCGCAGCTGACGGACGCCTGCAGATACAAGAGGTACACTCCCCCTTTGCTAGGGTACCTTTATATTCAATACTGCGCGTACACTTTGCCGATTATACTTACAGTGTGTTGTTTTTTATGCTGCTGCAATGCAAACATGTCCTAAATTGGGATCAATAAAGTACCTCTTATATTATTTTACTTACAGTAACATATTAAATGCAGGACTTTTGCTTGTAATGGAATAGTTTTACATTGTTAGTACTTTATCTCAAGTAAAGGATCTGAATACTTCCTCTACTCTTGCATCTAAACAGATTATCTGTCTTAAACACTTCTTTCAGGAGATAGAGTGATAGTTTCCTGCAGTTGTCAACTGCAGTTTGAGATCAGCGATACAATAAATACAGCCAAAATTACCTCTTCAGAATGAAAGGTTCAAGTGTTAGGGAAGATCTTTACCTGGAAAGAAAATCTGAAAATATAGTTAGGTTCAGTTGTTGGTGGACACACACAGTCTTACATTAAGCCATCCTGACAATTACAGGGTTCCCCTTTCACCAGATCCTAGAGTGATTTGGATTTACATTCAAACTGATGTATCATGTAAAGCCTCTTCAGTTACAGTTGATGTGTTTTCCCCAGCTGGCCACCATTATGCTGCCAGAGGAGGAGAACTTCCTGCTTCTGTTCCGCAGAGAAACACCGCTGGACAACAGCGTGGAGTTCATGAGGGTGAGGGTCAAAGGTCAACATATGATACAGGTTCAACATATATGTGAGGTGTATAAAAAGAGGAGAGGGGAAGCTCAGGAAATATAGAAAAACACAACACACCATCTGATTTGAAAAAGAGCTGAAGAAGACATGATGAAAATAAACAGCCCTTTCCAGGTTTGGCTCTTTTATTAATACCTAAATCTAATAGTGATGCTGAATGGATGGTGACTTGTTAGATTTTGTTAATTCTTTCTCCGTAGAAAGATTCTTAAAGTTGTTGATGACATTATCTCTCATTCCTTTCCAAAATCTCCACTTGTGCAAAACAAATATTGTGATATGAAAGAGTTTAATAAACCTTTTGAGTTGTTAAAGGCTTTTTCTATTTTGGAATAGCACCAACTACACAACAAACTCATTTTTATTTTATAGAAACGTAGAGAATTATAAGTGTATTTATGGTTTATATAGTGATGGTTGTAATTAACATTGCAGATGTTAGACTCAAACTTTAGTATATTTCATATTTGTTGCATTTTCAGTGATGTGTCTCTTGTGTGTAGATCTGGAGGAGCTATGACGCAGACAGCAGTGGCTACATCTCAGCCATCGAGCTCAAGGTATCTGATGAGTTCACACGTGCTGCAGCAGACTATCATACACCTAATCCAGTCTGTGGTTAGATCACAGAGCTCATCTGGATCTGGAAATGTGTGACTATTGATTTATAGTCAGAACTTTCAAATATAAATGCAGCGTTGATGTTTTATCTTTACTCAATTAAATATAAATGTAATGTAAAATTAGAATATGTATATGAGCATTATATATATCCTTTATTTAACCAGGTAAAAGTGTCATTGAGATTAAAATCTCTTTTCCAAGAGCGACCTGGCCAAGAGGGCAGCATGAACAAAGTTACAACAGATAAAACACAGACAATACAGGCAGACGAATACAGCGGTCGTAAAACACAAATTGACACATTAACCAGTAAATATGCAAATTAAAGAAACTATTATAAATCATTAAAAACTGGCACAATTTAAAACGACTTCAATTATGGGATATACGAGCAATCACATCGCCCAATAGATTCTTGTTCTCTGTCCTTTAAGATGGACTTGAACTCCCCCATAGTGATCAAATCTGAGAGTTTCAGCTCCTTCTCTACTTTATTCCAAGCAGAAGGGGCAGCATATTTAAAAGCTTTTTTACCCAGTTCTGTTCTCACTTTAGGAACCAGGATCTGAATAAAATCTTGCTACACTGTAGGTGCGCCGCGTTTGCGCTTCAGAGGAAGCTCCCTCCGCAAAGTGAGGCCCCATCCGCGAGGGGTCTACGTGATCTGCGTGTAGGGAGGGGCGGTCCTGTATAATAACGTCATATTAAATGCAGTCATTTGGTCTTTAGCAACAGCTTGTGATGCAGATGCTGCCAGTTTGTTGACGGCCTGTGTGTTGATGGGACTTCTCATGCTCCCTAAATGTTTCCCCTGCCTTTCGCCAGTTGTTAAACCCTGCTTTCACAAAACTCCCATCCCTGATCTTGTCTGCGCTGACGACCTTCTTTTCTATAGCAGAGCAACAGAAGAAGCCCACCGCATTATCACTTTCTCTTATATAGTGAAGCTTTTTTATAGACTGCTTACACTAAAATGCTAACTCAAAAATAGTAACTAAAAATAAAACTTTTGTATTGATTTGTTTAGTGAACTTTTTGGCGTTGCAGTTACAACTCTCCGCCAACAGATGGGGGTGCTGCAGCCCCCTCAGCACCCCCCCTTCCCGCATCCCTGTTGGGAGCGCATGCCATATAGACATTGTATTTTACACATATGTGCAAATATAAGAGGGAACCAGCCCAAGCAGAGATTTATATATAAAACCCAACCAATGGGAAAGTCTGTCTGCAGACAAAGATGGCCAATTAGCAGCAGCATACAAAGTGCAGTGGTGTACACGATATCCACATCCAGTAACAAAACGTAATGCACAATGGTACACAGTAGAATATAAGATAAGATAAGTTGATCCCAATTTGGGAAATGTTTGCGTTGCAGCAGCATAAAAAGACATAGCAGCAGTAGCCAAACTCTTTATATGTATATGTATATACTGTATGTTGTAGTTTCCTTTTTATGTGTTTTTTTTTGTTAAATATTTAGTCGTATTGCATTTTCAGAAAAAAAGTAAAATAAGAAGTTACCTTGGTGTGAATTTTTTTAAGTGCACCTCTATTAGTTTGTTCACTGAAATACTTGAGAAGTCAAAATTTCCCTAAAGAAAAACGTACATAATACATAAACAAAAATAAATACAAAAGTTCTATATTTGAGACAATTAAAGAGTTTTAGTAAGTGGATTTAGCGGCAACATTTAATACATCATCCTGCTAGCACCTAAAAAAGCAGTAAATTAGGTTATTGGTGTTATGTTATATTGCTCTAAATCAGGGGTCACCAACCTTTTTTAGGGTGAGGGCTAAAATAAAACAAGTTGGGGGCTACTTTTACTCCTCTTTTTCTTTCTTTTTTGTAGTGTATATATTTAGCACATTTTAACATTATGATATGCTGACCTTTAACCTTTGTGTGCTGTTTGGGTCTGTGGGACCCGTTTGCAGTGTTTACTAAAAGAACATACATGCAATATAATTATTTTAACCTGCTTTATTTGGGGGTGGACCTCACCTCCTCTAGGGGGGTCCTCACCTCCTCTAGGGGGGTCCTCACCTCCTCGAGGGGGGTCGGGGGGCATGCACCCCCGTGAAGATTATTTTTAAATGTTGAAGTGAAATGCATCAATCTGGAGCACTTTGAGCACAAGATGAATTGATGGAAACAGCTCTCAACACTCAGATGAAAGGGAGCTGTATACTTTTCAATAATCCAAACATCTTTAGAATATGATCACAACCAATAACAAATCATTTAAACTGGTTTATTCTTATCTTATGTTACCTAGTTAGCATTCTTTCTTTTTATGTATGCTTATTTTACTAATCACTCCCCTTTCAAACTGTTTTTTGTTTTTTTTACTGTTTTTACACATTGGAATGATTTCTTACTTTATCTATATTAAATAGATAAAGGTGTGCTCTCCCTAGCTCTCTCGCTCTCTCCCTCCCTCCCTCTAAGGGAGGACGGGTGTTAGATAGATATAGAGTTGTAGTAAGTAGATAGAGCTCGCTATGATTGAGGTTTCGTTTATGCATAGGGTAGATTCTTTTAATTACATTTCCTTTTTTGTTTTGTGTATTTTATACATTTTGGATTTGCTTGGCGAGCTATTTTTAGAACATGCCCCGCGGGCGACTCACGTTGCCCCTGTGGGCGACCAAGTGCCCGCGGGCACCGTGTTGGCTACCCCTGCTCTAAATTGTAATTAAGCTTTCTTCAGACAATAGGTATTGTAGGGTTATCATACAGTATGTCACTCTGTCTATGTCAACCAGACAATACTCCACTGTCCTGCAAATCCCTCGTCGGCTGGATGAGCTACTAACGTTTAAGCTTGGTTGAGCTACGAGTGGCTACTAAGGTTAGCTGCTACGCCAGCAGCGACACTTACCACAAACAATTCCAGCTCAACTTCTCCACCCAGCTCGATCATCTGCCATGCTGTGGATCTTTCTGTGTTTCTGGCTCTTTCCCCATCTCTGGTCGGCAGGTCCGTGGCAAACACAAACAGCTATCAACTCTGCATCTGTCCTGACCGGCATTACGCTAAAGTACTCCATCACGCAGCTGCTTGAGTTAAGACATTACAGCACTCCAAACTGTATCTCAGCACTTAAACAACTTGGAATTCTACGCCGATGCCGCTACATCCACAGAACCTCCCGTAGAGAGTTTGTTTATTCCCAGTCTGGAGACTCCATTCCATCACTCTGGTCAACTGAGCGCACTGTCGCACTATTACCACGTCATCAGACTACCGCCGCTCCTGGAACTAGTAGTAGCTCTGGAAACACGACTTCTATACACCAAGCGGGACAGAAAACGTGGAGTGGATTTCAGCCTACTTCTTCCTCTACAAACCACCATTTCATCAAGCCTCAAAATAGAACTATTTAACACACAATCCCTCACTAATAAATCATGTCTCATTCATGGTCACATCCTAGATAGGGGGATTGACTTAATGTGTCTTACTGAGACCTGGCATCAGCCAGAGGCCTATTCAGTCCTAAATGAAACCTGTCCTCCTGGCTATAATTACCTGGAGAAAGCCCACCTCACTGGTCGCGGTGCAGGCTTAGCCGTAATACACCGCAGTGACCTGAAACTGACCCCCTTGTCTCTTCCTGACCTATCCTCCTTTGAATGCCTTGCATTCAAATGCAAATCCCCTTTCCCCATGACTATTCTTCTCATCTACCGATCACCCAAACCAAACCCAGCCTTCATCTCAGAGATAAATGAACTTCTCTCTTCAATCTGTACCACATCTGCAAATACTGTCATACTCGGGGATTTGAACATCCATGTTGACACCCCCTCCCGCCAACCTGCAGCTGACTTCCTACAACTACTGGATGTTCTCAACCTCAAACAGCATGTGGATGTCCCCACGCACACCAGGGGGCACACGCTTGACTTGGTCATCACTGACTCTGCCCCCATCACAAATCTGTTGGTGTACAATCTGGGAGTGAGGATCACAAGGTTGTTTCAATGGAGTTCAAATTGTCTCACCACATCAAGCCCAAACGTCAAATCCATTTCAGAAATATGAAACACATCGACACAGACATCATGACTTTGGACCTGCAGCAAATCCCCCCCCCCTGCAAATTTCACAACAGTCAGTGAATCAGTGGAATTCTACAATAAAACCCTGAGTACTGTCCTGGACTCACTGTTCACAGATTAGCCTATCAGGATCATCAAAAAACCTATTCAAAGTCACTCAAAAAAGCACGGTCACAGTTCTACTCCGACATCATCAGTAAAAATCCTGGAAACTCCAAGCAGCTTTTCTCAACTATTGATCATCTCCTCAAGCCACAAACTCCCTCACACATCGACACTACAGAAGAGCAGTGCAATCATTTTGTTACTTTCTTCAGGACAAAAGTTGCCACTATTCGCTCTCTTCTCTCCACCCCCTGCGCTGTGTTTGTCCCTACTGTCAACCCACAGCCTGGGACTTTCCAACCGCTCTGTTGCTTCATGGAGATCTCTCAGCAAGAGGTTGAGGACATCATCCGCAGGATGAAACCCTCCACCTGCACACTAGACCCTCTACCCACAGCCCTTGTCAAATCCAACATCTCTGCTATAAGTCCCATGATCACTGACGTCATCAACAGCTCCCTCAAGGCTGGTCATGTTCCATCTGCTCTTAAAACTGCCGTCATCCGACCCCTTCTCAAAAAACCCATCCTAGACCCAGACGTCCTCGCCAACTACAGGCCCATCTCCAACCTCCCATTTCTAGCCAAGGTGCTGGAAAAAGTAGTTGCCGCCCAGCTTCAGGACCATCTCCAACTAAATGGCCTCTTTGAGAAATTCCAGTCCGGTTTCCGTTCCGCCCACAGCACTGAAACAGCTCTGGTCAGGGTCACAAACTACCTGTTGATGGCGGCTGACACCCCATCTCTCCTCATCCTCCTGGATCTGACTGCAGCATTCGACACTGTCGACCATAACATCCTCCTTCAGCGCCTCCAATACACCATCGGACTCTCTGACTCCGCCCTGAGCTGGTTCCAGTCCTACCTGTCTGGAAGAACAGAGTACGTCTCCTTGGGAGGTGCGAGGTCCCATACACACCCTGTCACCTGTGGTGTCCCTCAAGGGTCGGTCCTCGGGCCCACTCTGTTCACCCTTTACACTATGCCCCTTGGCCGTGTCATCAGCCAGCCAGCATGGAATATCATTCCATTGCTACGCTGATGACACGCAGCTATATATAAAGACAGACCCTATCCCACATGCATTCTCACTGTCACCATCATCATCACCGTTCCCATCAACATCCTTTAACACCTGCATTGAGGAGATAAAGGCTTGGATGCAACAAAACTTCCTGCAGCTAAATATCTCCAAAACAGAGGCTATTTTAGTTGGCACACCAAACCAGGTCCAGTCATCCCCCATCACCTTTTCTGCCCAAAACATACCCCTCTCCACATCAGTTACCAACCTGGGTGTAAGATTTGACCGACATCTGATCTTTGACACCCACATCAAACAACTATGCAAAACCTCCTTCTACCACCTCAGGAACATTGCAAAACTCCGTCCTACACTCTCCCTGTCAGGAACAACTGGTCCATGCCTTTTTTTTGTTTCCTCAAGGCTTGACTATTGCAACGCTCTCCTCATCGGGACTCCTAGCTGGAGCCTTCAGAAGCTCCAATACATACAGAACAGTGCCACTGGGATCCTGATGAGGGTGAGAAAGTACAACCACATCACACCCGTCCTTTATTCCCTCCACTGGCTTCCTGTCTCATTCAGGATCTAATACTAGATCGCACTAATCACCCATCAGTGCATCCACGGGAATGCTCCTTCATACCTCAAAGAACTACTCACATCACAAACCTCCAAACGCAACCTCCGTTCCACAACAAACCATCTGCTTCGTCCCCCCAGGACCAAACTCCGCACAATGGGGGATCGGGCTTTATGTGCAGCTACTCCTCACCTGTGGAATTCCCTCCCAGACCATCTGAGGACTCCCCAGACCACTGACGCCTTTAACCTGTTACGCACCGCCCCCCCGGTACCGGGCGGATAAACGCGTCATTTGCCGGAAACAACGTCTAAGGAATCTTAATATTGAATAAACTATGAATGTTTTATATCCATGTAACGGGAAGAAACTCAGCTAACTGATCTTTTTTTTTTTTAAATAAAAAAACAAAAACACAATGCTAACACTCAGCCTCTGAATTAGCCACGAGCGAAAAAATGTAACCTATCACTGCACCTAAACTCACTCATAACTCCCTCATTACTTATCCTAGATGCACAGCCAACCCCTCGATTAGCATCTCCTGGAGACACAGAATCTGTGGGTGTCCACCTCAACACTCAGTGATAAACATTTGCGACGCTATAAACGAAGACGTACATCAAAACATGTGGCGCTAGGTAGCTACAAACGCTAACATGGCTTACCTTGGTCAAAACTGGTCTTCAATGGCATTAAAACGATAAAAAAACGATGCTGCAGTTAATCCATAGGTTAATCCAATGTGTCTGTGTCCTCTTTGAAATGATTTCTGATAATCCATAAGCAATAAAACTGCTTTTTCGTTTCCAAATGTCAGAGCGAGAGATCGCTTCACTCTGGTGCAAACCTGCATGCGGGAAGCCCCCACCGTTTGTTTTCACAACGAGTGTGTGTGGGGGCCTCCTCCTTCGATTCTATTGGCTCTAATGGTCAGAAAGAGGTGTCAACCATCAAAATCGACCAAGGGGGGCCAGAGATATGAAAAAATAATGTCACCCAAATCACCTCAGAGGTGGAGTGGTTTTGGCTAAACCTCTCTAAAAAGGTCAAATGTCACTTGTTTTGCATCAATCTTGATACAGGGTACTTATTATATGTTGTACTTTGGATTCTTAAAGCTTTTAGTCTACTAACCTATCATCCAAGGGTAGTTTTCACTATAAGTAAAAAATAATTGTTGGACGGACACTATAATTTACAGTTTTTTACTATGTAAAATCTGAATTTTCTTTAAAATAAAAAACATCTATATTGATTCTGACACTTCTACATCCAACTCACAAATGTAACCTTTCTTTAATAAAATAAATTATTCATATAACCCTTTTAGAAGTTAAGTTGTAGTCATTTGTTTTGGGCATGTCATTTTCGAGCCTGAAACATGAAAAACAGGCTTGGTGCTTAACAGGTTAAGAAAGGCCTAAAAACCTTTCTTTAAATAAAAGCCTTTGATGAAAGCCTTTTTGTTTGTTTCTTACGCCTCCTGTAGCACTTTGGGATTGCTTTTAGCAATGAAAGGTGCTTTACAAATACAATTTATTAGGGCCTGAGCACGAAGTGTGCGAAGACCTATTGTTATTCACAGAAATATTATTCTTATAATTCTCGCTCTGCGCTTTAGAGGGCTTTACGACGCCATTCATGTAGCGACATTTTGCACAGCCCCCAGGAATGGTGAAAATGTTTACATTCTGGAGTGGATGGGTTCAAAATGTTCAACATGCTCGCTAGCGCCACCTATGAAAAATCGGTTTTTCGAAGAATTTACATAGTCGCACCGTAAGTTGGATGGACCTGAAATGTTCCACACTTATCCGGGTGGACCTGTTCTACATATTATCCTCTTGAACCCTTAAGCTCTGCCTACTTTGATTATTTTTTTTATTAGCATAATGTGAAAAAAAGTGAAATATTAACTTAAATTTCAATTTTTAGTTTTCCTACACCAAACTTAGTATACAGCATCGGTGGAGGGTCAGACACATTACCGTAGGAAATTAGCACGATGTGTGGAAAAATGTGGCCGCCATCAATCAAAAGGTATTAGCAGAAAGGTGTGGCTTAGACATAAATGCTCATAATTCATCAACAATGTATCCATTTAACACAGATGTCAGTGGATAGGTTCAGTCTGTCTTGGGGAATAGGCACACCAAAGCATGTTCATTTTGGACTATAGGTGGCGCAAAAAACACCACAAATGTATACAGCAAGAACGGATGGACGAAATATATATATTTTGTAATACACAGACTCGGAGGCTGAGTATGAACTAGTGTTAATTTCGTTGGCTAAAACTATGACGAAATATGTTCGTCAACAACCTTTTTTTCCATGACTAAAACGAGACGATGACGAGACGGCACCGACGGCAGTAAACAATAACTGTAACGAAATCAACATGCAATATTGTTGACGAAAAGTGACGAGACAAAAATGTAGTTTACTAAATAAAAACTATGCCAAAATCTCTCTTTACTTTCGTTGACGAAAAATGAGGAGACGAAATATTATCAAAGATAACGTTACATCTCTGACAGTCAGTTTTTCTCCCAGCAGTTCCATTTCCGGTGCTGCGGCTGGGCAGCAGCTGTGTGTCTGTGCTGCGGGCAGCGGGAAATTTGAATTACACCGGGCCAGCGGCACACTGTGAACTGTCAGGAAAACTCGGGTCTAACTCATGGGCCGTATCTCATTTCTGGGATTTCCACTCCTCGACTCCTCGACTCCTCGAATCCTCGGTGCTCCGGTAGTGACCCGGAAATGAATTTCAGCGCGCCATGTTGAAGGACATCTCATTTCTCTAAATGCACTTCGAGGACCGAGGATCGAGCGTCGAGGCTCTCTGGAGGAGCTATAACCGAGGATACACTGATGGGTCCTCCACGGCTCCTTCGTGGATGCATTTCTGGCAACAGTGATGTTTCAAAGAGTCGTGACGCACGGCCGGACTGATCTCAGCCAATGAAAGCTCTGCATGCATCCCCTGGATATTATTGTATTAACTGCTTTCATCGAGACGCGATGTTTACAGCTGTGAGGTCCGTGCAGAAAGCAGAGCAGTGTGTATAACAGAGGTGTGGACTCGAGTCACATGACTTGGACTCGAGTCAGACTCGAGTTACCAATTTGATGACTTTGGACTCGACTTGACAAAATCACAAAACACTTGCGACTCGACTTGGACTTGAACACCAATGACTCGGGACTTGACTTGGACTTGAGCCTTCTGACTTGAGGTGACTTGATAATTTAATTCAGGGGTCTCCAACACGCCGATCGCGAGATGCCGCTTGAAGAGCAGACTCCCGTCGGGGAGAGCAGAATCTTCAGCCGCTCCGACTCTTGCTGAGAATCCATGCAGGCAGGGGCGGGACTTTATTTTGCTGAGCCACCATGCGGCCAATCATATGCGAGGACACACTAGGATCATACCATTATGTGAAAGAAGGGTGGGGGGCAGACGCTCCAAAGACAGCAGGTGTAGTGGTACAGGCCAGCTACACAGAGCCACGGGGAGACGGGGAGACGGATTTAAATGCAAGCGCGTCGGAAGAAGTCAAGAAATTTGCGAAAACCGAAAAAAGAAGCAGCATCTGGCTGCATGTCAATGATATTGGAGAAAGCAAAGCTGAGTGCAGGATTTGTAAAATGAAAATAACCTTCAGAGCAGGGTTTTTGTTTTGGTAACCACTCAGGATTTATTGCCAGAGGTGGGAGAAGTTCAGATCTTGTACTTGAGTAACAGTACCAGAATGTAGGAATACTCGGTTACAATAAAAGATCCTGCATTCAAAATGTTACAAGTAAAAGTACAAAAGTATTAGCATCAAAATATAGTTAAAGTACCACCTGCAGAGGGATCTAGATGCAGGTGGTCTCTTCCCCATAGAGACCGGCTCGCTGCACATTATCCCTTGCATAAAGATAGATTGTGGGTCCCTTATAACATGTTGTACACGGTGGAAATAAACATTCTGGTTACCTCAACATCAGGGATCTTATACATTAAACTCCTTCTGAATCAGGATAATGTATTTTAATTATACTTAGACTTATACCTTTTTACATCCTACTATCTCGCAACTATAGCCTGTTGTGAATAAAGTTTAATTTCATTTACATCCGGTCTCTGTGGCCTGAAATCGACTCCGGAGGATACATCAGTGTACCTTCGGTTAAAGCTCCTCCAGAGAGCCTCTTCTCTCCTCTCTCTCCTCTCTCTCCCCTCTCTCCCCTCTCTCCCCTCTCTCCTCTACATCAGTGTACCCTTGGTTATAGCTCCTCCAGAGAGACTCCTCTCTCCTCTACATCAGTGTACCCTCGGTTATAGCTCCTCCAGAGAGACTCCTCTCTCCTCTACATCAGTGTACCCTCGGTTATAGCTCCTCCAGAGAGACTCCTCTCTCCTCTAAATCAGTGTATCCTCGGTTACGGCTCCTCCAGACAGCCTCCGCAATCCGTTTCCGGGTCGCTGCCGGAGAACCGAGGACTCGAGGACGTGAACATTTGAGAAATGACAAACGGCTCATTTCGGAGGACTCACGCGTGTCTGCTTGACGCTGGCGCGACCGGCGACCCTCCCCGACAGGCGCATAGACGCGAAGGCCCGCCCACAACTGCGTGCACGTCTGTGACCGCAGTTTTAATTATTATTATTATTATTATTTTTCAGTTTCATATCTCCATACTTTAGGCTGTTGGCAATGGGCATTATTTTTAAATTATGTGAGGCTAGAGGCAAAGCCTCCATTATCTCTCTGCATTTTAGTTCTCTTTTTGTCCCTTCAGGGCTTCCTTCATGACCTCTTCCTCCAACACAGGAAGTCCATCACCCCTGAGAAACTGGAGGAGTACACTGACACCATGGTAACCTGCTCACATGTCCATACTGCTGACCTCTGTTTGTCTCTGACTGATTCCTTCTTAATGTTTCCTCCTGTAGATGAAGATGTTCGACAGGAACAGGGATGGCAGGCTGGACTTAAATGACCTGGCCAGGTACTGTTGACCTGTGTCATGTGACCAAGAGGACACTATTTTTTGGGATAAAAACAGAATTATAAATATGTTTCTAAATAAAAATCATTTTTTCTTGTTGTCTCAGAATATTGGCCCTGAAAGAGAATTTCTTACTGAAGTTTAAGATGGACGTAAGTTTTAAGAAGTTAGATGTTTTTAAATTTAATATTACAATTTTTAGCAAGAGGAAACACTTACAACTCACCTCAATCTCCCTATTTATGTCTAAAGGAGATCTATGCTTTTAGAAGTTGCATGCTAACAGTAGACTCATGTTTCATGCAAATATTGAATTCCTCATTTTAACTGTTTCATTATTCTCCATACTGTGTTTGGTCTCAGGCTTGCAGTCAGGACGACAGAAAGAGAGACTTTGAGAAGATTTTCGCTCACTATGATGTTGTAAGTTTGAATTTAGATAGGTGTTAAATGACTGACCAAACAGAGCAGGGGGGTTATACAAATTGAAAACATCAATATCCTATAAAAAAAACCTGCTTGATTACTACCTTTTATGAATATGTGGTATATTAAATTATGATGGAACAGCAACACGTTTAAAGGGTCCCTATCATGCTTTTTGACATCACTATGTAACACTTGTGCTACTATTGGCTAGCGCTCCAACACATTGTACGTGATAGACTAAGGGGCGGGACATCTCTAAGTGGTTGAGCAATAACAACAGAGCAGGCCAGCTAACCAATCAGAGCAGACTGGGCTCTGGTTTCAGACAGAGGGTGAAAAGAGGTGCTGCAGCACAGACAGTATGAGAAATATAAAGAGCTTTTTGAACATTAAAGCATGGAGACATGTCCCAGTAGAGGGAACAAATACTAATATGAACCTGAAGATGAGCATTATAGGGCCCCTTTAAAATGTTAGCCTATGAGCCGTGCTTCAAATTGGTTTTCAGCCATCACATTTCTTTTTTTATTTGATAAAATCACAGAGAAGCTCATCTAAAGACCATTAGTAATTCAGGTTATCCATCTGTCTGTCCATACTTTGTGGGATTTCCTTTACATTTGGCACATATGTCCACCTGGATTTATGGATAAACTGATTAGAATTTGATGGACAAAGGTTACTATGACCTCACAAAACACATATTTGGCCATAACTGAATAATTAATATGCCTATTATGACAGTGTGCGTGCATGCAGTGGCAATGTGGCTTACCTTGGAACCAGATGGTCAGTGGTTCAAGTCTCAAAGGTGCAACTATGGCAGCCCCTTTGATCAGACACCTTTCCAACAATGAGTTTGTGTATTTCGGGCCTAATGTGTATAGGTCCTGTTAGGTATGTGTGTAACTGTTAATCAACAACAGATTGAAACACTGAGAGAATAAAAAAGTATGCCTTCTTCTAGAGTAAGACGGGTGAGCTGGAGGGCCCTGAGGTGGATGGATTTGTCAAAGATATGATGGAGCTGGTGAAGGTGCCCTTACATTCCCTTATACAGAGCTGATACACAATGTTATTGATCAGATATCAGTCAGTGTCATTCATCAGGAGTCTTCTGACCTCTCTGTAACTCTTCCACCCCCCGACCCTCTCCTCCAGCCTAGCATCAGTGGCACAGACCTCGACAAGTTCAGGAAAGCTCTGATGGGTCACTGCGACATCAATGGAGACGGAAAGATCCAGAAGAACGAGCTGGCTCTCTGCCTCGGCCTCAAACTCAGCTAACAGACCCCCACAACGTTCACACATTTTTCTTTCTTTCCTCTATCCTTCTTTCCATCTTCCTTCTCTCTATGTACAGTACAAATGTGTGTTAAATGTGGAGCATTGAGTTGGGACATAAAAATAGTTTATTTTCTTTGTAATGTAAAAAATAATGAAACATTGTTTGAATTACATTTTTGTGAAACGAGTATCATGAATGATGGCTAATAAAATAGTTTGTGTCTTTGTCAGCTGTGTCTCTCTTTACTGAAACCATAAGTGTGCTACAAAAAGTGCTTTCAGTCACTGCAGGTGACTTTTATAGTGTCCTATAATCAATGGCTGCTTGGAGGAAAGAACATTTACAGTATTTGAGACTAATTATGTGCTTTGGAAAATTATAAGCAGTAATATAAAATATGTGGTTTTCAATAAGCCCCCTAACACATATTTTTTTTTAAGTAATCATACAGTGGTAAAAGGTCCCATAAGATCGCTCAACTTCAGTGGAAGAGAACAATATCTTATTTGCAGTGGAACATATATATAAATTAAATCTTAAACATATGTTAATATGTATACATATGTGTTTGATTTGAATACAGCTTGTCATTTCATAGTGTTTTAAGATCAAAAGCTTACACTTTTTAGGTCTTAGTTTCTGGGTCTTACTCATACCTCTGTGGTATTGAAGGAGGAAAATTAAATCAAAACCTCAATAAACAAAAACAAAACTACTATCAAACTATTATCGCCTGTCAGGGGAATTTTGCCTAGCGGCCAGTTAAAGGTTATCATTTGGTTAAACTGACTTTTAAATCAGATCTGCTGACAGAATGAAATGTGTCAAATTAGCTAAAGTGTGAACACCTGCCCAGGTTGCCAGAGGGCGGAGTTCCCAAGCTGATTCCAATGACTTCATCAGTGCGATGATTGGTCAGCTCATATACCAACACTTTAAAAGCAGCACTGTCTTTGCAGCAGTCATGAATCTGGAACAATAGATTATTTTTGTATTTGCTGCACACCGCTTACAGACTGTTTGGTTTCAGGTTTACACCAAAAATGTATTTTGAATTGTGTGTGAGGTAAGATATTCTTATTTTGGCAGATTTCTTATATTTATTCTACTTAACTGTTTTTGGTTGGCTCATGTTTAATTCCTCTTTTCTTAGAGTTCTTGTGCTCTCACTCTTGATTTTTGGGCAGCAAGCAAAGGGTAAGGATTTACGGTTCACAAGCTGCAGTTGAAATGTATAATTTTCCTATAAGGCTGTCTTTTAAAAAATGTGTTCTCCTTTTAGCACTCAGCTACAGAAGTGGAGGCTCCAGTGGCATTACACCTCACTTTGATTTTTCAAGAGTTCTTAAACCTGCTTCCACTTCCAGTGATGATAGTTCAGCACAGCCTGAGAGGGTTTTGGGTAGTTATTCACCCTTTCATGCTGATGGGGCTTTATCTGAGACTCTGAAGCCAGCTGCTGCACCAAGTGCAAGAGGTTATAGTGGCTCTCATGGTAGGCAAGTAGATGGTTACAGTCCTGAGGGAAGTGTTTCTAGTTACGGGCCAAGCCAACCAATAATTAGTAAACCAAACCAACTACCTCAAGCTAATCCTAGTGCAAATGGTGTCCTTCCAACCAAAGGTGCCCAGTGGGCTTTCCCTTTGCCCCATAATCCAAACTCTTTTCAGTCTGGCATTGCTTCAAGTTCTGCACTTGTGATGCACTCTGGTCCCTACTCTGCAGTGCCATCCAAGCCCCAGCAGCCCAAAAACCTTCCAAAGCCCCAGCAGGCCCGCTACAAGCCTAAGCCCCACCAGCCCAAACCTCAGCAGGCCGCCAACCCTTCAAATCCCCTGCAGTCTTGGTACCGACCCAAACCTCAGCAGGATGCAAATCCTTCAATTCCTCAGCAGGCCAAGCCCTACCAGCCCTCCTACCCTTTGAAACTTCAGCAGGCCACAAACTCTTCAAATCCCCTGCAGTCTAGGTACCGACCTAAACCCCAGCAGACCAAGGCCAACCAGCCTTCCAACCCTTCAAGTCCCCTGCAGTCTAGGTACCGGCCAAAACCCCAGCATCCTGCCTACCCTTCAAATCCTCAGCAGGCCAAGCCTCAGCAGGCCGAACCCCTGCAAGGGGTGCTCCAAAGTAAAGCTGGCATGTGGGACATTCCTTCCGAAGTAAGTGTTGCTTCTGGCTCTAATGTGCAGGGCAAGCCCTACCAGCCAGCATACCCTTTGAATCCCCAGCGGGCTACCAACCCTTCAAGTTCCCTGCAGTCTAGGTACCGGCCAAAACCCCAGCAGCCTTCCTACCCTTCAAATCCCCTGCAGTCTAGGTACCTGCCAAAACCCCAGCATCCTGCCTACCCTTCAAATCCTCAGCAGGCCGAACCCCTGCAAGGGGTGCTCCAAAGTAAAGCTGGCATGTGGGACATTCCTTCCGAAGTAAGTGTTGCTTCTGGCTCTAATGTGCAGGCCAAGCCCTACCAGCCAGCATACCCTTTGAATCCCCAGCGGGCTACCAACCCTTCAAATCCCCTGCAGTCTAGGTACCGGCCAAAACCCCAGCATCCTGCCTACCCTTCAAATCCCCTGCAGTCTAGGTACCGGCCAAAACCCCAGCATCCTGCCTACCCTTCAAATCCTCAGCAGGCCAAGCCTCAGCAGGCCGAACCCTTGCAAGGGGTGCTCCAAAGTAAAGCTGGCATGTGGGACATTCCTTCCGAAGTAAGTGTTGCTTCTGGCTCTAATGTGCAGGCCAAGCCCTACCAGCCAGCATACCCTTTGAATCTCCAGTGGGCTACCAACCCTTCAAGTTCCCTGCAGTCTAGGTACCGGCCAAAACCCCAGCAGCCTTCCTACCCTTCAAATCCCCTGCAGTCTAGGTACCGGCCAAAACCCCAGCATCCTGCCTACCCTTCAAATCCTCAGCAGGCCGAACCCCTGCAAGGGGTGCTCCAAAGTAAAGCTGGCATGTGGGACATTCCTTCCGAAGTAAGTGTTGCTTCTGGCTCTAATGTGCAGGCCAAGCCCTACCAGCCAGCATACCCTTTGAATCCCCAGCGGGCTACCAACCCTTCAAATCCCCTGCAGTCTAGGTACCGGCCAAAACCCCAGCATCCTGCCTACCCTTCAAATCCCCTGCAGTCTAGGTACCGGCCAAAACCCCAGCATCCTGCCTACCCTTCAAATCCTCAGCAGGCCGAACCCTTGCAAGGGGTGCTCCAAAGTAAAGCTGGCATGTGGGACATTCCTTCCGAAGTAAGTGTTGCTTCTGGCTCTAATGTGCAGGCCAAGCCCTACCAGCCAGCATACCCTTTGAATCTCGAGTGGGCTACCAACCCTTCAAGTTCCCTGCAGTCTAGGTACCGGCCAAAACCCCAGCAGCCTTCCTACCCTTCAAATCCCCTGCAGTCTAGGTACCGGCCAAAACCCCAGCATCCTGCCTACCCTTCAAATCCTCAGCAGGCCGAACCCCTGCAAGGGGTGCTCCAAAGTAAAGCTGGCATGTGGGACATTCCTTCCGAAGGAAGTGTTGCTTCTGGCTCTAATGTGCAGGCCAAGCCCTACCAGACAGCATACCCTTTGAATCCCCAGCGGGCTACGTACCGGCCAAAACCCCAGCATCCTGCCTACCCTTCAAATCCTCAGCAGGCCAAGCCTCAGCAGGCCGAACCCCTGCAAGGGGTGCTCCAAAGTAAAGCTGGCATGTGGGACATTCCTTCCGAAGGAAGTGTTGCTTCTGGCTCTAATGTGCAGGCCCACTGACTCAAACTCGCACTTGAATGTTGACCCAAGAAATTCCAATGTCATTCCTGTACAAGCCCAGGTGGCAACAGCAACTGGTGCCAGTGTAGAACAGACATCATTGACCTTCCTAACTGTAAGTTGGTTTAACTTGAAGATTGCTACAATGTAGTAAGGGAAATGCTTTGCAAATGTTCTAAATTGTATTTTCTGTTCTCAGGTTCCTGGACTTGCCTGGAAGCAGTCTGAACTGGCATCAACTTTGAATTTAATAAAATAATTGGAACACACACTCTTTGGATGTTCTTTGAAACTGTACTTGTGCTGTGCTGTAGACAGTGCTGCACCCTTACTTCCTGAACATGTCCACAACCACTTGCTTGTTTCCTTTGAACTTCAGGGGTTTGTTTTCCTGGCTAGGTACAATAACATTGTGAACAGCAGCTCACAGTAATGTGTTTGCAAATATGTATTGACAGCAAGTTTAAAAGACTTGACTAAGAATGTTCTTCACTAAACATTTTAAAGGCTGAGAACTTTCAAGGATGAGTGTCCAACATTATTTCAAAGTGTCAGACTCTGTGGTTCCTAATGAGGTTTATTGGACTACACATGACAAACTTGTATCACTTAAAACAATATCTTCAGAAACATTGCAGTTTATGCTTTATTCCATGCTGCTGAATTGATTGTCATATAATGCATATGTTTGTATTTCGGGCCTAATGTGTATAGGTCCGGTTAGGCATGTGTGTAACTTAACAACAGATTTAAAAACTGAGAGAATAAAAAAAGTATGCCTTCTAGAGTAAGATGGGTGAGCTGGAGGGCCCTGAGGTGGATGGATTTGTCAAATATATGATGGAGCTGGTGAAGGTGCCCTTAGATTCCCTTATACAGAGCTGATACACAATGTTATTGATCAGATATCAGTCAAGTGTCATTCATCAGGAGTCTTCTGACCTCTCTCTAACTCTACCACCCCCCCGACCCTCTCCTCCAACCCAGCATCAGTGGCACAGACCTGGACAAGTTCAGGAAAGCTCTGATGGGTCACCGCGACATCAACGGAGACGGAAAGATCCAGAAGAACGAGCTGGCTCTCTGCCTCGGCCTCAAACTCAGCTAACAGACCCCCACAACGTTCACACATTTTTCTTTCTGTCCTCTATCCTTCTTTCCATCTTCCTTCTCTCTATGTACAGTTCTAAATTCTTTTATTTTTCAATTTAAATGTATCTTTTACTATACTCTTTTACTCCCATCTGAATCATTACTTCTCCCTCCCTATTTTAGCAGTATCGCCTCAATTATTGGCTCTCAGTTGGTGTTTTAAGAATGATGTATCTACATGTTTTATGCTCGTGTATATATATATAATGTTATATATTGCTAAAATATTTATATTAATATCTAGCAATTGAAATAATGGTAAATGTGTAGCCTTGAGTTGGGACATAAAAATTGTTTGTTTTCTTTGTAATGTAAAAAATAATGAAACATTGTTTGAATTACATTTTTTGTGAAACGAGTATCATGAATGATGGCTAATCAAATAGTTTGTGTCTGTCAGCTGTGTCTCTCTTTACTGAAACCATAAGTGTGCTACAAAAAGTGCTTTCAGTCACTGCAGGTGACTTTTATGGCGCATTTCCACTACACGGTCGGCCTCGGCCACACTCGGTACGGCTCGGTACGGCTTGGCCGCGTTGGGCCTTAACAGGGCCGACTCACTTCATGCTGCGCTTCCATTACAGTTTAGGAACTGGGGTAGTTACTATAGTAACGCAGTGTAGGCGGAGCCGTGACGTCATCTTCAATGAGAAATCCAGAAACACAACACAGCCGTTAGCTGTGAGCACTCAGAGCTCACAGCTCCTTATATATGTTCAGAAACTCGACAAAAGTTAAACAAGTACACACCACAGACTGCCTGTGTCATGGTGAATACAGTCGCTGCTTTATTTATGTCTGTATAGGCCGTTGTGAGTGTGGACGGTCGGGGCATATACTGCGTTAGCTTAGCCAATCTCCATCTAGAAAAACACGAATTTTAAAAGGTTTTTCGCCTGCCGTCTGTCTGCAGACTTGACAAAGCATTAATTCATGGTTTTTACTAACCGGTATCAGTATGTTGTTACTTCGGCATCATTTTGAAACGTGTATTACAATTAAATCACGGTCAAATATGTCCATCTTGTTGTAGTTCTAGCCCTCTTGCCAGCGCTCCTCTCTCTAGTTTAGCATACTCAGCCCGACTCAGCCCTGCTTGTTGGCCCCGATAGAACCACAATTTTCTAGGGCCAGAAAAGAGGGGAAAAAGTGGCCCCGCGCCGTGCTGCGCCGGAACGAGGCCTAGTGGAAGCACAACCAAAAAAGGGGACGGCACGACACGGCACGCTTAAAGCGAGCTACGCGCTGCAATGGAAATGCGCCATTATAGTGTCCTATAATCAATGGCTGCTTGGAGGAAAGACCATTTACAGTATTTGAGTCTAATTATTTGCTTTGGAAAATTATAAGCAGTAATATAAAATGTGGTTTTCAATAAGCCAAAACACTTCCAAAATCATTTTCAAATCACAAGCATATTTGTTTTTAAGTAATCATACAGTGGTAAAAGGTCCAATAAGATCTCTCAACTTCAGTGGAAGAGAACAATATCTTATTTGCAGTGGAACATATATATAAATTAAATCTTAAACATATGTTAATATGTATACATATGTGTTTGATTTGAATACAGCTTGTCATTTCATAGTGTTTTAAGATCAAAAGCTTACACTTTTTAGGTCTTAGTTTCTGGGTCTTACTCATACCTCTGTGGTATTGAAGGAGGAAAATTCAATCAAAACCTCAATAAACAAAAACAAAACTACTATCAAACTATTATCGCCTGTCAGGGGAATTTTGCCTAGCGGCCAGGTAAAGGTTATCATTTGGTTAAACTGACTGAAATGTTGAAATGTGTCAAATTAGCTAAAGTGTGAACACCTGCCCAGGTTGCCAGAGGGCGGAGTTCCCAAGCTGATTCCAATGACTTCATCAGTGCGATGATTGGTCAGCTCATGCACCGACACTTTAAAAGGACCACTGTCTTTGCAGCAGTCATGAATCTGGAACAATAGATTATTTTTGTATTTGCTGCACACCGCTTACGGACTGTTAGGTTTCAGTTTTACAACAAAAATGTATTTTGAATTGTGTGTGAGGTAAGATATTCTTATTTTGGCAGATTTCTTATATTTATTCTACTTAACTGTTTTTGGTTGGCTCATGTTTAATTCCTCTTTTCTTAGAGTTCTTGTGCTCTCACTCTTGATTTTTGGGCAGCAAGCAAAGGGTAAGGATTTATGGTTCACAAGCTGCAGTTGAAATGTATAATTTTCCTATAAGGCTGTCTTTTAAAAAAATGTGTTTTCCTTTAGCACTCAGCTACAGAAGTGGAGGCCCCAGTGGCATTACACCTCACTTTGATTTTTCAAGAAGTCTTAAACCTGCTTCCACTTCCAATGATGATAGTTCAGCACAGCCTGAGAGGGTTTTGGGTAGTTATTCACCCTTTCATGCTGATGGGGCTTTATCTGAGACTCTGAAGCCAGCTGCTGCACCAAGTGCAAGAGGTTATAGTGGCTCTCATGGTAGGCAAGTAGATGGTTACAGTCCTGAGGGAAGTGTTTCTAGTTACGGGCCAAGCCAACCAATAATTCGTAAACCAAACCAACTACCTCAAGCTAACCCTAGTGCAAATGGTGTCCTTCCAACCAAAGCTGCGCCGTGGGCTTTCCCTTTGCCCCATAATCCAAACTCTTTTCAGTCTGGTATTGCTTCAAGTTCTGCAATTGTGATGCACTCTGGTCCCTACTCTGCAGTGCCATCCAAGCCCCCAGCAACCCAAAAACCTTCCAAAGCCCCAGCAGGCCCGCTACAAGCCTAAGCCCCACCAGCCCAAACCTCAGCAGGCCGCCAACCCTTCAAATCCCCTGCAGTCTTGGTACAGACCCAAACCTCAGCAGGCTGCAAATCCTTCAATTCCTCAGCAGGCCAAGCCCTACCAGCCCTCCTACCCTTTGAAACTCCAGCAGGCCACAAACCCTTCAAATCCCCTGCAGTCTAGGTACCGGCCCAAACCCCAGCAGACCAAGCCCAACCAGCCTTCCTACACTTCAAACCCTCAGCAGGCCAAGCCCTACCAGCGTTCCTACCCTTCAAATCCTCAGCAGGCTAAGCCCGACCAGCGTTCCTACCCTTCAAATCCTCAGCAGGCTAAGCCCGACCAGCCTTCCTACACTTCAAATCCTCAGCAGGCCAAGCCCTACCAGCGTTCCTACCCTTCAAATCCTCAGCAGGCCAAGCCCTACCAGCGTTCCTACCCTTCAAATCCTCAGCAGGCCAAGCCCTACCAGCGTTCCTACCCTTCAAATCCTCAGCAGGCCAAGCCCGACCAGCCTTCCTACACTTCAAATCCTCAGCAGGCCAAGCCCGACCAGCGTTCCTACCCTTCAAATCCTCAGCAGGCCAAGCCCTACCAGCGTTCCTACCCTTCAAATCCTCAGCAGGCCAAGCCCTACCAGCCATTATACCCTTCAAACCCTCAGCAGCCCAAACCTCAGCAGGCCAAACCCCTGCAAGGGGTGCTCCAAAGTAAAGCTGGCATGTGGGACATTCCTTTCGAAGGAAGTGTTGCTTCTGGCTCTGATGTGCAGCCCACTGACTCAAACTCGCACTTGAATGTTGACCCAAGAAGTTTGAGAGAAATTCTAATGTCATTCCTGTACCAGCCCAGGTGGCAACAGCAACTGGTGCCAGTGTAGAACAGACATCATTGACCTTCCTAACTGTAAGTTGGTTTAACTTAAAGATTGCTACAATGAAGTAAGGGAAATGCTTTGCAAATGTTCTAAATTGTATTTTCTGTTCTCAGGTTCCTGGACTTGCCTGGAAGCAGTCTGAACTGGCATCAACTTTGAATTTAATAAAATAATTGGAACACACACTCTTTGGATGTTCTTTGAAACTGTACTTGTGCTGTGCTGTAGACAGTGCTGCACCCTTACTTCCTGAACATGTCCACAACCACTTGCTTGTTTCCTTTGAACTTCAGGGGTTTGTTTTCCTGGCTAGGTACAATAACATTGTGAACAGCAGCTCACAGTAATGTGTTTGCAAATATGTATTGACGGCAAGTTTAAAAGACTTGACTAAGAATGTTCTTCACTAAACATTTTAAAGGCTGAGAACTTTCAAGGATGAGTGTCCAACATTATTTCAAAGTGTCAGACTCTGTGGTTCCTAATGAGGTTTATTGGACTACACATGACAAACTTGTATCACTTAAAACAATATCTTCAGAAACATTGCAGTTTATGCTTTATTCCATGCTGCTGAATTGATTGTCATATAATGCATATGTTTGTATTTCGGGCCTAATGTGTATAGGTCCGGTTAGGCATGTGTGTAACTGTTAACAACAGATTTAAAAACTGAGAGAATAAAAAAAGTATGCCTTCTAGAGTAAGACGGGTGAGCTGGAGGGCCCTGAGGTGAATGGATTTGTCAAATATATGATGGTGCTGGTGAAGGTGCCCTTAGATTCCCTTATACAGAGCTGATACACAATGTTATTGATCAGATATCAGTCAAGTGTCATTCATCAGGAGTCTTCTGACCTCTCTCTAACACTACCACCCCCCGACCCTCTCCTCCAGCCCAGCATCAGTGGCACAGACCTGGACAAGTTCAGGAAAGCTCTGATGGGTCACCGCGACATCAACGGAGACGGAAAGATCCAGAAGAACGAGCTGGCTCTCTGCCTCGGCCTCAAACTCAGCTAACAGACCCCCACAACGTTCACACATTTTTCTTTCTGTCCTCTATCCTTCTTTCCATCTTCCTTCTCTCTATGTACAGTTCTAAATTATTTTATTTTTCAATTTAAATGTGTATCTTTTACTATACTCTTTTACTCCCGTGTGAATCATTACTTCTCCCTCCCTATTTTAGCAGTATCGCCTCAATTATTGGCTCTCAGTTGGTGTTTTAAGAATGATGTATCTACATGTTTTATGCTCGTGTATATATATATAATGTTATATATTGCTAAACTATTTATATTAATATCTAGCAATTGAAATAATGGTAAATGTGTAGCCTTGAGTTGGGACATAAAAATTGTTTGTTTTCTTTGTAATGTAAAAAATAATGAAACATTGTTTGAATTACATTTTTTGTGAAACGAGTATCATGAATGATGGCTAATCAAATAGTTTGTGTCTGTCAGCTGTGTCTCTCTTTACTGAAACCATAAGTGTGCTACAAAAAGTGCTTTCAGTCACTGCAGGTGACTTTTATAGTGTCCTATAATCAATGGCTGCTTGGAGGAAAGAACATTTACAGTATTTGAGTCTAATTATTTGCTTTGGAAAATTATAAGCAGTAATATAAAATGTGGTTTTCAATAAGCCAAAACACTTCCAAAATCATTTTCAAATCACAAGCATATTTGTTTTTAAGTAATCATACAGTGGTAAAAGGTCCCATAAGATCTCTCAACTTCAGTGGAAGAGAACAATATCTTATTTGCAGTGGAACATATATATAAATTAAATCTTCAACATATGTTAATATGTATACATATGTGTTTGATTTGAATACAGCTTGTCATTTCATAGTGTTTTAAGATCAAAAGCTTACACTTTTTAGGTCTTAGTTTCTGGGTCTTACTCATACCTCTGTGGTATTGAAGGAGGAAAATTCAATCAAAACCTCAATAAACAAAAACAAAACTACTATCAAACTATTATCGCCTGTCAGGGGAATTTTGCCTAGCGGCCAGGTAAAGGTTATCATTTGGTTAAACTGACTGAAATGTTGAAATGTGTCAAATTAGCTAAAGTGTGAACACCTGCCCAGGTTGCCAGAGGGCGGAGTTCCCAAGCTGATTCCAATGACTTCATCAGTGCAATGATTGGTCAGCTCATGCACCGACACTTTAAAAGGACCACTGTCTTTGCAGCAGTCATGAATCTGGAACAATAGATTATTTTTGTATTTGCTGCACACCGCTTACAGACTGTTTGGTTTCAGCTTTACACCAAAAATGTATTTTGAATTGTGTGTGAGGTAAGATATTCTTATTTTGGCAGATTTCTTATATTTATTCTACTTAACTGTTTTTGGTTGGCTCATGTTTAATTCCTCTTTTCTTAGAGTTCTTGTGCTCTCACTCTTGATTTTTGGGCAGCAAGCAAAGGGTAAGGATTTATGGTTCACAAGCTGCAGTTGAAATGTATAATTTTCCTATAAGGCTGTCTTTTAAAAAATGTGTTCTCCTTTTAGCACTCAGCTACAGAAGTGGAGGCTCCAGTGGCATTACACCTCACTTTGATTTTTCAAGAGTTCTTAAACCTGCTTCCACTTCCAGTGATGATAGTTCAGCACAGCCTGAGAGGGTTTTGGGTAGTTATTCACCCTTTCATGCTGATGGGGCTTTATCTGAGACTCTGAAGCAAGCTGCTGCACCAAGTGCAAGAGGTTATAGTGGCTCTCATGGTAGGCAAGTAGATGGTTACAGTCCTGAGGGAAGTGTTTCTAGTTACGGGCCAAGCCAACCAATAATTCGTAAACCAAACCAACTACCTCAAGTTAACCCTAGTGCAAATGGTGTCCTTCCAACCAAAGCTGCGCCGTGGGCTTTCCCTTTGCCCCATAATCCAAACTCTTTTCAGTCTGGTATTGCTTCAAGTTCTGCAATTGTGATGCACTCTGGTCCCTACTCTGCAGTGCCATCCAAGCCCCAGCAGCCCAAAAACCTTCCAAAGCCCCACCAGCCCAAACCTCAGCAGGCCGCCAACCCTTCAAATCCCCTGCAGTCTTGGTACCGACCCAAACCTCAGCAGGATGCAAATCCTTCAATTCCTCAGCAGGCCAAGCCCTACCAGCCCTCCTACCCTTTGAAACTTCAGCAGGCCACAAACTCTTCAAATCCCCTGCAGTCTAGGTACCGGCCTAAACCCCAGCAGACCAAGGCCAACCAGCCTTCCTACCCTTCAAATCCTCAGCAGGCTACCAACCCTTCAAGTCCCCTGCAGTCTAGGTACCGGCCAAAACCCCAGCAGCCTTCCTACCCTTCAAATCCCCTGCAGTCTAGGTACCAGCCAAAACCCCAGCATCCTGCCTACCCTTCAAATCCTCAGCAGGCCGAACCCCTGCAAGGGGTGCTCCAAAGTAAAGCTGGCATGTGGGACATTCCTTCCGAAGTAAGTGTTGCTTCTGGCTCTAATGTGCAGGCCAAGCCCTACCAGCCAGCATACCCTTTGAATCCCCAGCGGGCTACCAACCCTTCAAATCCCCTGCAGTCTAGGTACCGGCCAAAACCCCAGCATCCTGCCTACCCTTCAAATCCCCTGCAGTCTAGGTACCGGCCAAAACCCCAGCATCCTGCCTACCCTTCAAATCCTCAGCAGGCCAAGCCTCAGCAGGCCGAACCCTTGCAAGGGGTGCTCCAAAGTAAAGCTGGCATGTGGGACATTCCTTCCGAAGTAAGTGTTGCTTCTGGCTCTAATGTGCAGGCCAAGCCCTACCAGCCAGCATACCCTTTGAATCCCCAGTGGGCTACCAACCCTTCAAGTTCCCTGCAGTCTAGGTACCGGCCAAAACCCCAGCAGCCTTCCTACCCTTCAAATCCCCTGCAGTCTAGGTACTGGCCAAAACCCCAGCATCCTGCCTACCCTTCAAATCCTCAGCAGGCCGAACCCCTGCAAGGGGTGCTCCAAAGTAAAGCTGGCATGTGGGACATTCCTTCCGAAGGAAGTGTTGCTTCTGGCTCTAATGTGCAGGCCAAGCCCTACCAGCCAGCATACCCTTTGAATCCCCAGCGGGCTACCAACCCTTCAAGTCCCCTGCAGTCTAGGTACCGGCCAAAACCCCAGCATCCTGCCTACCCTTCAAATCCTCAGCAGGCCGAACCCCTGCAAGGGGTGCTCCAAAGTAAAGCTGGCATGTGGGACATTCCTTCCGAAGGAAGTGTTGCTTCTGGCTCTAATGTGCAGGCCAAGCCCTACCAGCCAGCATACCCTTTGAATCCCCTGCGGGCTACCAACCCTTCAAGTCCCCTGCAGTCTAGGTACCGGCCAAAACCCCAGCAGCCTTCCTACCCTTCAAATCCCCTGCAGTCTAGGTACCGGCCAAAACCCCAGCATCCTGCCTACCCTTCAAATCCTCAGCAGGCCAAGCCTCAGCAGGCCGAACCCCTGCAAGGGGTGCTCCAAAGTAAAGCTGGCATGTGGGACATTCCTTCTGAAGGAAGTGTTGCTTCTGGTTCTAATGTGCAGGCCAAGCCCTACCAGCCAGCATACCCTTTGAATCCCCAGCGGGCTACCAACCCTTCAAGTCCCCTGCAGTCTACGTACCAGCCCAAACCCCAGCATCCTACCTACCCTTCAAACCCTCAGCAGCCCAAACCTCAGCAGACCAAACCCCTGCAAGGGGTGCTCCAAAGTAAAGCTGGCATGTGGGACATTCCTTCCGAAGGAAGTGTTGCTTCTGGCTCTAATGTGCAGGCCAAGCCCTACCAGCCAGCATACCCTTTGAATCCCCTGCGGGCTACCAACCCTTCAAGTCCCCTGCAGTCTAGGTACCGGCCAAAACCCCAGCAGCCTTCCTACCCTTCAAATCCCCTGCAGTCTACGTACCGGCCAAAACCCCAGCATCCTGCCTACCCTTCAAATCCTCAGCAGGCCAAGCCTCAGCAGGCCGAACCCCTGCAAGGGGTGCTCCAAAGTAAAGCTGGCATGTGGGACATTCCTTCCGAAGGAAGTGTTGCTTCTGGCTCTAATGTGCAGGCCAAGCCCTACCAGCCAGCATACCCTTTGAATCCCCAGCGGGCTACCAACACTTCAAGTCCCCTGCAGTCTAGGTACCGGCCAAAACCCCAGCAGCCTTCCTACCCTTCAAATCCCCTGCAGTCTACGTACCGGCCAAAACCCCAGCATCCTGCCTACCCTTCAAATCCTCAGCAGGCCGAACCCCTGCAAGTGGTGCTCCAAAGTAAAGCTGGCATGTGGGACATTCCTTCTGAAGGAAGTGTTGCTTCTGGTTCTAATATGCAGGCCAAGCCCTACCAGCCAGCATACCCTTTGAATCCCCAGCGGGCTACCATCCTTTCAAGTCCCCTGCAGTCTACGTACCAGCCCAAACCTCAGCATCCTACCTACCCTTCAAACCCTCAGCAGCCCAAACCTCAGCAGACCAAACCCCTGCAAGGGGTGCTCCAAAGTAAAGCTGGCATGTGGGACATTCCTTCCCAAGGAAGTGTTGCTTCTGGCTCTAATGTGCAGGCCACTGACTCAAACTCGCACTTGAATGTTGACCCAAGAAATTCCAATGTCATTCCTGTACCAGCCCAGGTGGCAACAGCAACTGGTGCCAGTGTAGAACAGACATCATTGACCTTCCTAACTGTAAGTTGGTTTAACTTAAAGATTGCTACAATGAAGTAAGGGAAATGCTTTGCAAATGTTCTAAATTGTATTTTCTGTTCTCAGGTTCCTGGACTTGCCTGGAAGCAGTCTGAACTGGCATCAACTTTGAATTTAATAAAATAATTGGAACACACACTCTTTGGATGTTCTTTGAAACTGTACTTGTGCTGTGCTGTAGACAGTGCTGCACCCTTACTTCCTGAACATGTCCACAACCACTTGCTTGTTTCCTTTGAACTTCAGGGGTTTGTTTTCCTGGCTAGGTACAATAACATTGTGAACAGCAGCTCACAGTAATGTGTTTGCAAATATGTATTGACAGCAAGTTTAAAAGACTTGACTAAGAATGTTCTTCACTTAACATTTGAAAGGCTGAGAACTTTCAAGGATGAGTGTCCAACATTATTTCAAAGTGTCAGACTCTGTGGTTCCTAATGAGGTTTATTGGACTACACATGACAAACTTGTATCACTTAAAACAATATCTTCAGAAACATTGCAGTTTATGCTTTATTCCATGCTGCTGAATTGATTGTCATATAATGCATATGTTTGTGTATTTCTGGCCTAATGTGTATAGGTCCTGTTAGGCATGTGTGTAACTGTTAACAACAGATTGAAAAACTGAGAGAATAAAAAAAGTATGCCTTCTAGAGTAAGACGGGTGAGCTGGAGGGCCCTGAGGTGGATGGATTTGTCAAAGATATGATGGAGCTGGTGAAGGTGCCCTTAGATTCCCTTATACAGAGCTGATACACAATGTTATTGATCAGATATCAGTCAAGTGTCATTCATCAGGAGTCTTCTGACCTCTCTCTAACTCTACCACCCCCCGACCCTCTCCTCCAACCCAGCATCAGTGGCACAGACCTGGACAAGTTCAGGAAAGCTCTGATGGGTCACCGCGACATCAACGGAGACGGAAAGATCCAGAAGAACGAGCTGGCTCTCTGCCTCGGCCTCAAACTCAGCTAACAGACCCCCACAACGTTCACACATTTTTCTTTCTGTCCTCTATCCTTCTTTCCATCTTCCTTCTCTCTATGTACAGTTCTAAATTCTTTTATTTTTCAATTTAAATGTGTATCTTTTACTATACTCTTTTACTCCCGTGTGAATCATTACTTCTCCCTCCCTATTTTAGCAGTATCGCCTCAATTATTGGCTCTCAGTTGGTGTTTTAAGAATGATGTATCTACATGTTTTATGCTCGTGTGTATATATATAATGTTATATATTGCTAAAATATTTATATTAATATCTAGCAATTGAAATAATGGTAAATGTGTAGCCTTGAGTTGGGACATAAAAATCGTTTGTTTTCTTTGTAATGTAAAAAATAATGAAACATTGTTTGAATTACATTTTTTGTGAAACGAGTATCATGAATGATGGCTAATCAAATAGTTTGTGTCTGTCAGCTGTGTCTCTCTTTACTGAAACCATAAGTGTGCTACAAAAAGTGCTTTCAGTCACTGCAGGTGACTTTTATAGTGTCCTATAATCAATGGCTGCTTGGAGGAAAGAACATTTACAGTATTTGAGTCTAATTATTTGCTTTGGAAAATTATAAGCAGTAATATAAAATATGTGGTTTTCAATAAGCCAAAACACTTCCAAAATCATTTTCAAATCACAAGCATATTTGTTTTTAAGTAATCATACAGTGGTAAAAGGTCCCATAAGATCTCTCAACTTCAGTGGAAGAGAACAATATCTTATTTGCAGTGGAACATATATATAAATTAAATCTTAAACATATGTTAATATGTATACATACGTGTTTGATTTTAATACAGCTTGTCATTTCATAGTGTTTTAAGATCAAAAGCTTACACTTTTTAGGTCTTAGTTTCTGGGTCTTACTCATACCTCTGTGGTATTGAAGGAGGAAAATTCAATCAAAACCTCAATAAACAAAAACAAAACTACTATCAAACTATTATCGCCTGTCAGGGGAATTTTGCCTAGCGGCCAGGTAAAGGTTATCATTTGGTTAAACTGACTGAAATGTTGAAATGTGTCAAATTAGCTAAAGTGTGAACACCTGCCCAGGTTGCCAGAGGGCGGAGTTCCCAAGCTGATTCCAATGACTTCATCAGTGCGATGATTGGTCAGCTCATGCACCGACACTTTAAAAGGACCACTGTCTTTGCAGCAGTCATGAATCTGGAACAATAGATTATTTTTGTATTTGCTGCACACCGCTTACAGACTGTTTGGTTTCAGTTTTACAACAAAAATGTATTTTGAATTGTGTGTGAGGTAAGATATTCTTATTTTGGCAGATTTCTTATATTTATTCTACTTAACTGTTTTTGGTTGGCTCATGTTTAATTCCTCTTTTCTTAGAGTTCTTGTGCTCTCACTCTTGATTTTTGGGCAGCAAGCAAAGGGTAAGGATTTATGGTTCACAAGCTGCAGTTGAAATGTATAATTTTCCTATAAGGCTGTCTTTTAAAAATGTGTTCTCCTTTTAGCACTCAGCTACAGAAGTGGAGGCTCCAGTGGCATTACACCTCACTTTGATTTTTCAAGAGTTCTTAAACCTGCTTCCACTTCCAGTGATGATAGTTCAGCACAGCCTGAGAGGGTTTTGGGTAGTTATTCACCCTTTCATGCTGATGGGGCTTTATCTGAGACTCTGAAGCAAGCTGCTGCACCAAGTGCAAGAGGTTATAGTGGCTCTCATGGTAGGCAAGTAGATGGTTACAGTCCTGAGGGAAGTGTTTCTAGTTACGGGCCAAGCCAACCAATAATTCGTAAACCAAACCAACTACCTCAAGTTAACCCTAGTGCAAATGGTGTCCTTCCAACCAAAGCTGCGCCGTGGGCTTTCCCTTTGCCCCATAATCCAAACTCTTTTCAGTCTGGTATTGCTTCAAGTTCTGCAATTGTGATGCACTCTGGTCCCTACTCTGCAGTGCCATCCAAGCCCCAGCAGCCCAAAAACCTTCCAAAGCCCCAGCAGGCCCGCTACAAGCCTAAGCCCCACCAGCCCAAACCTCAGCAGGCCGCCAACCCTTCAAATCCCCTGCAGTCTTGGTACAGACCCAAACCTCAGCAGGCTGCAAATCCTTCAATTCCTCAGCAGGCCAAGCCCTACCAGCCCTCCTACCCTTTGAAACTCCAGCAGGCCACAAACCCTTCAAATCCCCTGCAGTCTAGGTACCGGCCCAAACCCCAGCAGACCAAGCCCAACCAGCCTTCCTACACTTCAAACCCTCAGCAGGCCAAGCCCTACCAGCGTTCCTACCCTTCAAATCCTCAGCAGGCTAAGCCCGACCAGCGTTCCTACCCTTCAAATCCTCAGCAGGCTAAGCCCGACCAGCCTTCCTACACTTCAAATCCTCAGCAGGCCAAGCCCTACCAGCGTTCCTACCCTTCAAATCCTCAGCAGGCCAAGCCCCACCAGCGTTCCTACCCTTCAAATCCTCAGCAGGCCAAGCCCGACCAGCCTTCCTACACTTCAAATCCTCAGCAGGCCAAGCCCGACCAGCGTTCCTACCCTTCAAATCCTCAGCAGGCCAAGCCCTACCAACGTTCCTACCCTTCAAATCCTCAGCAGGCCAAGCCCTACCAGCCATTATACCCTTCAAACCCTCAGCAGCCCAAACCTCAGCAGGCCAAACCCCTGCAAGGGGTGCTCCAAAGTAAAGCTGGCATGTGGGGACATTCCTTTCGAAGGAAGTGTTGCTTCTGGCTCTAATGTGCAGCCCACTGACTCAAACTCGCACTTGAATGTTGACCCAAGAAGTTTGAGAGAAATTCCAATGTCATTCCTGTACCAGCCCAGGTGGCAACAGCAACTGGTGCCAGTGTAGAACAGACATCATTGACCTTCCTAACTGTAAGTTGGTTTAACTTAAAGATTGCTACAATGAAGTAAGGGAAATGCTTTGCAAATGTTCTAAATTGTATTTTCTGTTCTCAGGTTCCTGGACTTGCCTGGAAGCAGTCTGAACTGGCATCAACTTTGAATTTAATAAAATAATTGGAACACACACTCTTTGGATGTTCTTTGAAACTGTACTTGTGCTGTGCTGTAGACAGTGCTGCACCCTTACTTCCTGAACACAACCACTTGCTTGTTTCCTTTGAACTTCAGGGGTTTGTTTTCCTGGCTAGGTACAATAACATTGTGAACAGCAGCTCACAGTAATGTGTTTGCAAATATGTATTGACAGCAAGTTTAAAAGACTTGACTAAGAATGTTCTTCACTAAACATTTTAAAGGCTGAGAACTTTCAAGGATGAGTGTCCAACATTATTTCAAAGTGTCAGACTCTGTGGTTCCTAATGAGGTTTATTGGACTACACATGACAAACTTGTATCACTTAAAACAATATCTTCAGAAACATTGCAGTTTATGCTTTATTCCATGCTGCTGAATTGATTGTCATATAATGCATATGTTTGTATTTCGGGCCTAATGTGTATAGGTCCGGTTAGGCATGTGTGTAACTGTTAACAACAGATTTAAAAACTGAGAGAATAAAAAAAGTATGCCTTCTAGAGTAAGACGGGTGAGCTGGAGGGCCCTGAGGTGGATGGATTTGTCAAATATATGATGGTGCTGGTGAAGGTGCCCTTAGATTCCCTTATACAGAGCTGATACACAATGTTATTGATCAGATATCAGTCAAGTGTCATTCATCAGGAGTCTTCTGACCTCTCTCTAACACTACCACCCCCCGACCCTCTCCTCCAGCCCAGCATCAGTGGCACAGACCTGGACAAGTTCAGGAAAGCTCTGATGGGTCACCGCGACATCAACGGAGACGGAAAGATCCAGAAGAACGAGCTGGCTCTCTGCCTCGGCCTCAAACTCAGCTAACAGACCCCCACAACGTTCACACATTTTTCTTTCTGTCCTCTATCCTTCTTTCCATCTTCCTTCTCTCTATGTACAGTTCTAAATTATTTTATTTTTCAATTTAAATGTGTATCTTTTACTATACTCTTTTACTCCCGTCTGAATCATTACTTCTCCCTCCCTATTTTAGCAGTATCGCCTCAATTATTGGCTCTCAGTTGGTGTTTTAAGAATGATGTATCTACATGTTTTATGCTCGTGTATATATATATATAATGTTATATATTGCTAAACTATTTATATTAATATCTAGCAATTGAAATAATGGTAAATGTGTAGCCTTGAGTTGGGACATAAAAATTGTTTGTTTTCTTTGTAATGTAAAAAATAATGAAACATTGTTTGAATTACATTTTTTGTGAAACGAGTATCATGAATGATGGCTAATCAAATAGTTTGTGTCTGTCAGCTGTGTCTCTCTTTACTGAAACCATAAGTGTGCTACAAAAAGGGCTTTCAGTCACTGCAGGTGACTTTTATAGTGTCCTATAATCAATGGCTGCTTGGAGGAAAGAACATTTACAGTATTTGAGTCTAATTATTTGCTTTGGAAAATTATAAGCAGTAATATAAAATGTGGTTTTCAATAAGCCAAAACACTTCCAAAATCATTTTCAAATCACAAGCATATTTGTTTTTAAGTAATCATACAGTGGTAAAAGGTCCCATAAGATCTCTCAACTTCAGTGGAAGAGAACAATATCTTATTTGCAGTGGAACATATATATAAATTAAATCTTAAACATATGTTAATATGTATACATATGTGTTTGATTTGAATACAGCTTGTCATTTCATAGTGTTTTAAGATCAAAAGCTTACACTTTTTAGGTCTTAGTTTCTGGGTCTTACTCATACCTCTGTGGTATTGAAGGAGGAAAATTAAATCAAAACCTCAATAAACAAACACAAAACTACTATCAAACTATTATCGCCTGTCAGGGGAATTTTGCCTAGCGGCCAGTTAAAGGTTATCATTTGGTTAAACTGACTTTTAAATCAGATCTGCTGACAGAATGAAATGTGTCAAATTAGCTAAAGTGTGAACACCTGCCCAGGTTGCCAGAGGGCGGAGTTCCCAAGCTGATTCCAATGACTTCATCAGTGCGATGATTGGTCAGCTCATATACCAACACTTTAAAAGCAGCACTGTCTTTGCAGCAGTCATGAATCTGGAACAATAGATTATTTTTGTATTTGCTGCACACCGCTTACAGACTGTTTGGTTTCAGGTTTACACCAAAAATGTATTTTGAATTGTGTGTGAGGTAAGATATTCTTATTTTGGCAGATTTCTTATATTTATTCTACTTAACTGTTTTTGGTTGGCTCATGTTTAATTCCTCTTTTCTTAGAGTTCTTGTGCTCTCACTCTTGATTTTTGGGCAGCAAGCAAAGGGTAAGGATTTATGGTTCACAAGCTGCAGTTGAAATGTATAATTTTCCTATAAGGCTGTCTTTTAAAAAATGTGTTCTCCTTTTAGCACTCAGCTACAGAAGTGGAGGCTCCAGTGGCATTACACCTCACTTTGATTTTTCAAGAGTTCTTAAACCTGCTTCCACTTCCAGTGATGATAGTTCAGCACAGCCTGAGAGGGTTTTGGGTAGTTATTCACCCTTTCATGCTGATGGGGCTTTATCTGAGACTCTGAAGCCAGCTGCTGCACCAAGTGCAAGAGGTTATAGTGGCTCTCATGGTAGGCAAGTAGATGGTTACAGTCCTGAGGGAAGTGTTTCTAGTTACGGGCCAAGCCAACCAATAATTCGTAAACCAAACCAACTACCTCAAGCTAACCCTAGTGCAAATGGTGTCCTTCCAACCAAAGCTGCGCCGTGGGCTTTCCCTTTGCCCCATAATCCAAACTCTTTTCAGTCTGGTATTGCTTCAAGTTCTGCAATTGTGATGCACTCTGGTCCCTACTCTGCAGTGCCATCCAAGCCCCAGCAGCCCAAAAACCTTCCAAAGCCCCACCAGCCCAAACCTCAGCAGGCCGCCAACCCTTCAAATCCCCTGCAGTCTTGGTACCGACCCAAACCTCAGCAGGATGCAAATCCTTCAATTCCTCAGCAGGCCAAGCCCTACCAGCCCTCCTACCCTTTGAAACTTCAGCAGGCCACAAACTCTTCAAATCCCCTGCAGTCTAGGTACCGGCCTAAACCCCAGCAGACCAAGGCCAACCAGCCTTCCTACCCTTCAAATCCTCAGCAGGCTACCAACCCTTCAAGTCCCCTGCAGTCTAGGTACCGGCCAAAACCCCAGCAGCCTTCCTACCCTTCAAATCCCCTGCAGTCTAGGTACCAGCCAAAACCCCAGCATCCTGCCTACCCTTCAAATCCTCAGCAGGCCGAACCCCTGCAAGGGGTGCTCCAAAGTAAAGCTGGCATGTGGGACATTCCTTCCGAAGTAAGTGTTGCTTCTGGCTCTAATGTGCAGGCCAAGCCCTACCAGCCAGCATACCCTTTGAATCCCCAGCGGGCTACCAACCCTTCAAATCCCCTGCAGTCTAGGTACCGGCCAAAACCCCAGCATCCTGCCTACCCTTCAAATCCCCTGCAGTCTAGGTACCGGCCAAAACCCCAGCATCCTGCCTACCCTTCAAATCCTCAGCAGGCCAAGCCTCAGCAGGCCGAACCCTTGCAAGGGGTGCTCCAAAGTAAAGCTGGCATGTGGGACATTCCTTCCGAAGTAAGTGTTGCTTCTGGCTCTAATGTGCAGGCCAAGCCCTACCAGCCAGCATACCCTTTGAATCCCCAGCGGGCTACCAACCCTTCAAGTCCCCTGCAGTCTAGGTACCGGCCAAAACCCCAGCAGCCTTCCTACCCTTCAAATCCCCTGCAGTCTAGGTACCGGCCAAAACCCCAGCATCCTGCCTACCCTTCAAATCCTCAGCAGGCCAAGCCTCAGCAGGCCGAACCCCTGCAAGGGGTGCTCCAAAGTAAAGCTGGCATGTGGGACATTCCTTCCGAAGGAAGTGTTGCTTCTGGCTCTAATGTGCAGGCCAAGCCCTACCAGCCAGCATACCCTTTGAATCCCCAGCGGGCTACCAACCCTTCAAGTCCCCTGCAGTCTAGGTACCGGCCAAAACCCCAGCAGCCTTCCTACCCTTCAAATCCCCTGCAGTCTAGGTACCGGCCAAAACCCCAGCATCCTGCCTACCCTTCAAATCCTCAGCAGGCCAAGCCTCAGCAGGCCGAACCCCTGCAAGGGGTGCTCCAAAGTAAAGCTGGCATGTGGGACATTCCTTCTGAAGGAAGTGTTGCTTCTGGTTCTAATATGCAGGCCAAGCCCTACCAGCCAGCATACCCTTTGAATCCCCAGCGGGCTACCAACCTTTCAAGTCCCCTGCAGTCTACGTACCAGCCCAAACCTCAGCATCCTACCTACCCTTCAAACCCTCAGCAGCCCAAACCTCAGCAGACCAAACCCCTGCAAGGGGTGCTCCAAAGTAAAGCTGGCATGTGGGACATTCCTTCCCAAGGAAGTGTTGCTTCTGGCTCTAATGTGCAGGCCACTGACTCAAACTCGCACTTGAATGTTGACCCAAGAAATTCCAATGTCATTCCTGTACCAGCCCAGGTGGCAACAGCAACTGGTGCCAGTGTAGAACAGACATCATTGACCTTCCTAACTGTAAGTTGGTTTAACTTAAAGATTGCTACAATGAAGTAAGGGAAATGCTTTGCAAATGTTCTAAATTGTATTTTCTGTTCTCAGGTTCCTGGACTTGCCTGGAAGCAGTCTGAACTGGCATCAACTTTGAATTTAATAAAATAATTGGAACACACACTCTTTGGATGTTCTTTGAAACTGTACTTGTGCTGTGCTGTAGACAGTGCTGCACCCTTACTTCCTGAACATGTCCACAACCACTTGCTTGTTTCCTTTGAACTTCAGGGGTTTGTTTTCCTGGCTAGGTACAATAACATTGTGAACAGCAGCTCACAGTAATGTGTTTGCAAATATGTATTGACAGCAAGTTTAAAAGACTTGACTAAGAATGTTCTTCACTTAACATTTGAAAGGCTGAGAACTTTCAAGGATGAGTGTCCAACATTATTTCAAAGTGTCAGACTCTGTGGTTCCTAATGAGGTTTATTGGACTACACATGACAAACTTGTATCACTTAAAACAATATCTTCAGAAACATTGCAGTTTATGCTTTATTCCATGCTGCTGAATTGATTGTCATATAATGCATATGTTTGTGTATTTCGGGCCTAATGTGTATAGGTCCGGTTAGGCATGTGTGTAACTTAACAACAGATTTAAAAACTGAGAGAATAAAAAAAGTATGCCTTCTAGAGTAAGACGGGTGAGCTGGAGGGCCCTGAGGTGGATGGATTTGTCAAATATATGATGGAGCTGGTGAAGGTGCCCTTAGATTCCCTTATACAGAGCTGATACACAATGTTATTGATCAGATATCAGTCAAGTGTCATTCATCAGGAGTCTTCTGACCTCTCTCTAACTCTACCACCCCCCGACCCTCTCCTCCAACCCAGCATCAGTGGCACAGACCTGGACAAGTTCAGGAAAGCTCTGATGGGTCACCGCGACATCAACGGAGACGGAAAGATCCAGAAGAACGAGCTGGCTCTCTGCCTCGGCCTCAAACTCAGCTAACAGACCCCCACAACGTTCACACATTTTTCTTTCTGTCCTCTATCCTTCTTTCCATCTTCCTTCTCTCTATGTACAGTTCTAAATTCTTTTATTTTTCAATTTAAATGTGTATCTTTTACTATACTCTTTTACTCCCGTGTGAATCATTACTTCTCCCTCCCTATTTTAGCAGTATCGCCTCAATTATTGGCTCTCAGTTGGTGTTTTAAGAATGATGTATCTACATGTTTTATGCTCGTGTGTATATATATAATGTTATATATTGCTAAAATATTTATATTAATATCTAGCAATTGAAATAATGGTAAATGTGTAGCCTTGAGTTGGGACATAAAAATCGTTTGTTTTCTTTGTAATGTAAAAAATAATGAAACATTGTTTGAATTACATTTTTTGTGAAATGAGTATCATGAATGATGGCTAATCAAATAGTTTGTGTCTTTGTCAGCTGTGTCTCTCTTTACTGAAACCATAAGTGTGCTACAAAAAGTGCTTTCAGTCACTGCAGGTGACTTTTATAGTGTCCTATAATCAATGGCTGCTTGGAGGAAAGAACATTTACAGTATTTGAGTCTAATTATTTGCTTTGGAAAATTATAAGCAGTAATATAAAATATGTGGTTTTCAATAAGCCAAAACACTTCCAAAATCATTTTCAAATCACAAGCATATTTGTTTTTAAGTAATCATACAGTGGTAAAAGGTCCCATAAGATCTCTCAACTTCAGTGGAAGAGAACAATATCTTATTTGCAGTGGAACATATATATAAATTAAATCTTAAACATATGTTAATATGTATACATATGTGTTTGATTTGAATACAGCTTGTCATTTCATAGTGTTTTAAGATCAAAAGCTTACACTTTTTAGGTCTTAGTTTCTGGGTCTTACTCATACCTCTGTGGTATTGAAGGAGGAAAATTCAATCAAAACCTCAATAAACAAAAACAAAACTACTATCAAACTATTATCGCCTGTCAGGGGAATTTTGCCTAGCGGCCAGGTAAAGGTTATCATTTGGTTAAACTGACTGAAATGTTGAAATGTGTCAAATTAGCTAAAGTGTGAACACCTGCCCAGGTTGCCAGAGGGCGGAGTTCCCAAGCTGATTCCAATGACTTCATCAGTGCGATGATTGGTCAGCTCATGCACCGACACTTTAAAAGGACCACTGTCTTTGCAGCAGTCATGAATCTGGAACAATAGATTATTTTTGTATTTGCTGCACACCGCTTACAGACTGTTTGGTTTCAGTTTTACAACAAAAATGTATTTTGAATTGTGTGTGAGGTAAGATATTCTTATTTTGGCAGATTTCTTATATTTATTCTACTTAACTGTTTTTGGTTGGCTCATGTTTAATTCCTCTTTTCTTAGAGTTCTTGTGCTCTCACTCTTGATTTTTGGGCAGCAAGCAAAGGGTAAGGATTTATGGTTCACAAGCTGCAGTTGAAATGTATAATTTTCCTATAAGGCTGTCTTTTAAAAAATGTGTTCTCCTTTTAGCACTCAGCTACAGAAGTGGAGGCCCCAGTGGCATTACACCTCACTTTGATTTTTCAAGAAGTCTTAAACCTGCTTCCACTTCCAATGATGATAGTTCAGCAAAGCCTGAGAGGTTTTTGGGTAGTTATTCACCCTTTCATGCTGATGGGGCTTTATCTGAGACTCTGAAGCCAGCTGCTGCACCAAGTGCAAGAGGTTATAGTGGCTCTCATGGTAGGCAAGTAGATGGTTACAGTCCTGAGGGAAGTGTTTCTAGTTACGGGCCAAGCCAACCAATAATTCGTAAACCAAACCAACTACCTCAAGCTAACCCTAGTGCAAATGGTGTCCTTCCAACCAAAGCTGCGCCGTGGGCTTTCCCTTTGCCCCATAATCCAAACTCTTTTCAGTCTGGTATTGCTTCAAGTTCTGCAATTGTGATGCACTCTGGTCCCTACTCTGCAGTGCCATCCAAGCCCCAGCAACCCAAAAACCTTCCAAAGCCCCAGCAGGCCCGCTACAAGCCTAAGCCCCACCAGCCCAAACCTCAGCAGGCCGCCAACCCTTCAAATCCCCTGCAGTTTTGGTACAGACCCAAACCTCAGCAGGCTGCAAATCCTTCAATTCCTCAGCAGGCCAAGCCCTACCAGCCCTCCTACCCTTTGAAACTCCAGCAGGCCACAAACCCTTCAAATCCCCTGCAGTCTAGGTACCGGCCCAAACCCCAGCAGACCAAGCCCAACCAGCCTTCCTACACTTCAAACCCTCAGCAGGCCAAGCCCTACCAGCGTTCCTACCCTTCAAATCCTAAGCAGGCCAAGCCCTACCAGCGTTCCTACCCTTCAAATCCTCAGCAGGCTAAGCCCGACCAGCCTTCCTACACTTCAAATCCTCAGCAGGCCAAGCCCTACCAGCGTTCCTACCCTTCAAATCCTCAGCAGGCCAAGCCCGACCAGCGTTCCTACCCTTCAAATCCTCAGCAGGCCAAGCTCGACCAGCCTTCCTACACTTCAAATCCTCAGCAGGCCAAGCCCTACCAGCGTTCCTACCCTTCAAATCCTCAGCAGGCCAAGCCCGAACAGCGTTCCTACCCTTCAAATCCTCAGCAGGCCAAGCCCTACCAGCGTTCCTACCCTTCAAATCCTCAGCAGGCCAAGCCCTACCAGCCATTATACCCTTCAAACCCTCAGCAGCCCAAACCTCAGCAGGCCAAACCCCTGCAAGGGGTGCTCCAAAGTAAAGCTGGCATGTGGGACATTCCTTTCGAAGGAAGTGTTGCTTCTGGCTCTAATGTGCAGCCCACTGACTCAAACTCGCACTTGAATGTTGACCCAAGAAGTTTGAGAGAAATTCCAATGTCATTCCTGTACCAGCCCAGGTGGCAACAGCAACTGGTGCCAGTGTAGAACAGACATCATTGACCTTCCTAACTGTAAGTTGGTTTAACTTAAAGATTGCTACAATGAAGTAAGGGAAATGCTTTGCAAATGTTCTAAATTGTATTTTCTGTTCTCAGGTTCCTGGACTTGCCTGGAAGCAGTCTGAACTGGCATCAACTTTGAATTTAATAAAAATTAGAACACGCACTCTTTGGATGTTCTTTGAAACTGTACTTGTGCTGTGCTGTAGACAGTGTTGCACCCTTACTTCCTGAACATGTCCACAACCACTTGCTTGTTTCCTTTGAACTTCAGGGGTTTGTTTTCCTGGCTAGGTACAATAACATTGTGAACAGCAGCTCACAGTAATGTGTTTGCAAATATGTATTGACAGCAAGTTTAAAAGACTTGACTAAGAATGTTCTTCACTTAACATTTGAAAGGCTGAGAACTTTCAAGGATGAGTGTCCAACATTATTTCAAAGTGTCAGACTCTGTGGTTCCTAATGAGGTTTATTGGACTACACATGACAAACTTGTATCACTTAAAACAATATCTTCAGAAACATTGCAGTTTATGCTTTATTCCATGCTGCTGAATTGATTGTCATATAATGCATATGTTTGTGTATTTTGGGCCTAATGTGTATAGGTCCTGTTAGGCATGTGTGTAACTGTTAATCAACAGATTGAAACACTGAGAGAATAAAAAAAGTATGCCTTCTAGAGTAAGACGGGTGAGCTGGAGGGCCCTGAGGTGGATGGATTTGTCAAATATATGATGGAGCTGGTGAAGGTGCCCTTAGATTCCCTTATACAGAGCTGATACACAATGTTATTGATCAGATATCAGTCAAGTGTCATTCATCAGGAGTCTTCTGACCTCTCTCTAACTCTACCACCCCCCGACCCTCTCCTCCAACCCAGCATCAGTGGCACAGACCTGGACAAGTTCAGGAAAGCTCTGATGGGTCACCGCGACATCAACGGAGACGGAAAGATCCAGAAGAACGAGCTGGCTCTCTGCCTCGGCCTCAAACTCAGCTAACAGACCCCCACAACGTTCACACATTTTTCTTTCTGTCCTCTATCCTTCTTTCCATCTTCCTTCTCTCTATGTACAGTTCTAAATTCTTTTATTTTTCAATTTAAATGTGTATCTTTTACTATACTCTTTTACTCCCGTGTGAATCATTACTTCTCCCTCCCTATTTTAGCAGTATCGCCTCAATTATTGGCTCTCAGTTGGTGTTTTAAGAATGATGTATCTACATGTTTTATGCTCGTGTGTATATATAATGTTATATATTGCTAAAATATTTATATTAATATCTAGCAATTGAAATAATGGTAAATGTGTAGCCTTGAGTTGGGACATAAAAATCGTTTGTTTTCTTTGTAATGTAAAAAATAATGAAACATTGTTTGAATTACATTTTTTGTGAAACGAGTATCATGAATGATGGCTAATCAAATAGTTTGTGTCTTTGTCAGCTGTGTCTCTCTTTACTGAAACCATAAGTGTGCTACAAAAAGTGCTTTCAGTCACTGCAGGTGACTTTTATAGTGTCCTATAATCAATGGCTGCTTGGAGGAAAGAACATTTACAGTATTTGAGTCTAATTATTTGCTTTGGAAAATTATAAGCCGTAATATAAAATATGTGGTTTTCAATAAGCCAAAACACTTCCAAAATCATTTTCAAATCACAAGCATATTTGTTTTTAAGTAATCATACAGTGGTAAAAGGTCCCATAAGATCTCTCAACTTCAGTGGAAGAGAACAATATCTTATTTGCAGTGGAACATATATATAAATTAAATCTTAAACATATGTTAATATGTATACATATGTGTTTGATTTGAATACAGCTTGTCATTTCATAGTGTTTTAAGATCAAAAGCTTACACTTTTTAGGTCTTAGTTTCTGGGTCTTACTCATACCTCTGTGGTATTGAAGGAGGAAAATTCAATCAAAACCTCAATAAACAAAAACAAAACTACTATCAAACTATTATCGCCTGTCAGGGGAATTTTGCCTAGCGGCCAGGTAAAGGTTATCATTTGGTTAAACTGACTGAAATGTTGAAATGTGTCAAATTAGCTAAAGTGTGAACACCTGCCCAGGTTGCCAGAGGGCGGAGTTCCCAAGCTGATTCCAATGACTTCATCAGTGCGATGATTGGTCAGCTCATGCACCGACACTTTAAAAGGACCACTGTCTTTGCAGCAGTCATGAATCTGGAACAATAGATTATTTTTGTATTTGCTGCACACCGCTTACAGACTGTTTGGTTTCAGTTTTACAACAAAAATGTATTTTGAATTGTGTGTGAGGTAAGATATTCTTATTTTGGCAGATTTCTTATATTTATTCTACTTAACTGTTTTTGGTTGGCTCATGTTTAATTCCTCTTTTCTTAGAGTTCTTGTGCTCTCACTCTTGATTTTTGGGCAGCAAGCAAAGGGTAAGGATTTATGGTTCACAAGCTGCAGTTGAAATGTATAATTTTCCTATAAGGCTGTCTTTTAAAAAATGTGTTCTCCTTTTAGCACTCGGCTACAGAAGTGGAGGCCCCAGTGGCATTACACCTCACTTTGATTTTTCAAGAAGTCTTAAACCTGCTTCCACTTCCAATGATGATAGTTCAGCACAGCCTGAGAGGGTTTTGGGTAGTTATTCACCCTTTCATGCTGATGGGGCTTTATCTGAGACTCTGAAGCCAGCTGCTGCACCAAGTGCAGGAGGTTATAGTGGCTCTCATGGTAGGCAAGTAGATGGTTACAGTCCTGAGGGAAGTGTTTCTAGTTACGGGCCAAGCCAACCAATAATTCGTAAACCAAACCAACTACCTCAAGCTAACCCTAGTGCAAATGGTGTCCTTCCAACCAAAGCTGTGCCGTGGGCTTTCCCTTTGCCCCATAATCCAAACACTTTTCAGTCTGGTATTGCTTCAAGTTCTGCACTTGTGATGGACTCTGGTCCCTACTCTGCAGTGCCATCCAAGCCCCAGCAGCCCAAAAACCTTCCAAAGCCCCAGCAGGCCCGCTACAAGCCTAAGCCCCACCAGCCCAAACTTCAGCAGGCCGCCAACCCTTCAAATCCCCTGCAGTCTTGGTCCCGACCCAAACCTCAGCAGGCTGCAAATCCTTCAATTCCTCAGCAGGCCAAGCCCTACCAGCCCTCCTACCCTTTGAAACTCCAGCAGGCAGCAAACCCTTCAAATCCCCTGCAGTCTAGGTACCGGCCCAAACTCCAGCAGACCAAGCCCAACCAGCCTTCATACCCTTCAAATCCTCAGCAGGCCAAGCCCTACCAGCCCTCCTACCCTTTGAAACTCCAGCAGGCCGCAAACCCTTCAAATCCCCTGCAGTCTAGGTACCGGCCAAAACCCCCGCAGACTAAGCCCAACCAGCCTTCCTACCCTTCAAATCCTCAGCAGGCCAAGCCCTACCAGCATTCATACCCTTCAAATCCTCAGCAGGCCAAGCCCTACCAGCCCTCCTACCCTTTGAAACTCCAGCAGGCCGCAAACCCTTCAAATCCCTTGCAGTCTAGTTACAGGCCAAAACCCCAGCAGACCAAGGCCAACCAGCCTTCCTACACTTCAAATCCTCAGCAGGCCAAGCCCTACCAGCCAGCCTACCCTTTGAATCCCCAGCGGGCTACCAACCCTTCAAGTCCCCTGCAGTCTAGTTACCGGCCAAAACCCCAGCAGCCTTCCTACCCTTCAAATCCCCTGCAGTCTAGGTACCGGCCAAAACCCCAGCATCCTGCCTACCCTTCAAATCCTCAGCAGGCCGAACCCCTGCAAGGGGTGCTCCAAAGTAAAGCTGGCATGTGGGACATTCCTTCCGAAGGAAGTGTTGCTACTGGCTCCAATGTGCAGGCCAAGCCCTACCAGCCAGCATACCCTTTGAATCCCCAGCGGGCTACCAACCCTTCAAATCCCCTGCAGTCTAGGTACCGGCCAAAACCCCAGCATCCTGCCTACCCTTCAAATCCTCAGCAGGCCAAGCCTCAGCAGGCCGAACCCCTGCAAGGTGTGCTCCAAAGTAAAGCTGGCATGTGGGACATTCCTTCCGAAGTAAGTGTTGCTTCTGGCTCTAATGTGCAGGCAAAGCCCTACCAGCCAGCATACCCTTTAAATCCCCAGCGGGCTACCAACCCTTCAAGTCCCCTGCAGTCTAGGTACCGGCCAAAACCCCAGCAGCCTTCCTACCCTTCAAATCCCCTGCAGTCTAGGTACCGGCAAAAACCCCAGCATCCTGCCTACCCTTCAAATCCTCAGCAGGCCAAGCCTCAGCAGGCCGAACCCCTGCAAGGGGTGCTCCAAAGTAACGCTGGCATGTGGGACATTCCTTCCGAACGAAGTGTTGCTTCTGGCTCTAATGTGCAGGCCAAGCCCTACCAGCCAGCATACCCTTTGAATCCCCAGCGGGCTACCAACCCTTCAAGTCCCCTGCAGTCTAGGTACCGGCCAAAACCCCAGCAGCCTTCCTACCCTTCAAATCCCCTGCAGTCTAGGTACCGGCCAAAACTCCAGAATCCTGCCTACCCTTCAAATCCTCAGCAGGCCGAACCCCTGCAAGGGGTGCTCCAAAGTAAAGCTGGCATGTGGGACATTCCTTCCGAAGGAAGTGTTGCTTCTGGCTCTAATGTGCAGGCCAAGCCCTACCAGCCAGCATACCCTTTGAATCCCCAGCGGGCTACCAACCCCTCAAGTCCCCTGCAGTCTAGGTACCGGCCAAAACCCCAGCAGCCTTCCTACCCTTCAAATCCCCTGCAGTCTAGGTACCGGCCAAAACTCCAGAATCCTGCCTACCCTTCAAATCCTCAGCAGGCCAAGCCTCAGCAGGCCAAACCCCTGCAAGGGGTGCTCCAAAGTAAAGCTGGCATGTGGGACATTCCTTCCGAAGGAAGTGTTGCTTCTGGCTCTAATGTCCAGGCCAAGCCCTCCCATCCAGCATACCCTTTGAATCCCCAGGGGGCTACCAACCCCTCAAGTCCCCTGCAGTCTAGGTACCGGCCAAAACCCCAGCAGCCTTCCTACCCTTCAAATCCCCTGCAGTCTAGGTTCTGGCCAAAACTCCAGAATCCTGCCTACCCTTCAAATCCTCAGCAGGCCAAGCCTCAGCAGGCCAAACCCCTGCAAGGGGTGCTTCAAAGTAAAGCTGGCATGTGGGACATTCCTTCCGAAGGAAGTGTTGCTGCTGGCTCTAATGGGCAGGCCAAGCCCTACCATCCAGCATACCCTTTGAATCCCCAGCGGGCTACCAACCCCTCAAGTCCCCTGCAGTCTAGGTACCGGCCAAAACCCCAGCAGCCTTCCTACCCTTCAAATCCCCTGCTGTCTAGGTACCGGCCAAAACCCCAGCATCCTGCCTACCCTTCAAATCCTCAGCATGCCAAGCCTCAGCAGGCTGAACCCCTGCAAGGGGTGCTCCAAAGTAAAGCTGGCATGTGGGACATTCCTTCCGAAGGAAGTGTTGCTTCTGGCTCTAATGTGCAGCCCACTGACTCCAACTCGCACTTGAATGTTGACCCAAGAAGTTTGAGAGAAATTCCAATGTCATTCCTGTACCAGCCCAGGTGGCAACAGCAACTGGTGCCAGTGTAGAACAGACATCATTGACCTTCCTAACTGTAAGTTGGTTTAACTTAAAGATTGCTACAATGAAGTAAGGGAAATACTTTGCAAATGTTCTAAATTGTATTTTCTGTTCTCAGGTTCCTGGACTTGCCTGGAAGCAGTCTGAACTGGCATCAACTTTGAATTTAATAAAATACTTGGAACACACTCTTTGGATGTTATTTGAAACTTTACTTGTGCTGTGCTGTAGACAGTGCTGCACCCTTACTTCCTGAACATGTCCACAACCACTTGCTTGTTTCCTTTGAACTTCAGGGGTTTGTTTTCCTGGCAAGGTACAATAACATTGTGAACAGCAGCTCACAGTAATGTGTATGCAAGTTTAAAAGACTTGTCTAAGAATGTTCTTCACTTAACATTTGAAAGTTTGATGACTTAAAGGCTGAGAACTTTCAAGGATGAGTGTCCAACATTATTTTAAAGTGTCAGACTCTGTGGTTCCTACACTCAAAAAAAACTGATTCTTGGTCCACATAAATATGAAGCAATATTTTCAGATATAATATAACTGAAATCTGTCAAATATAAAGTGGATTTGTTCAAGCAATTGAACACCGTGAATATAAACTGAATGTAAGACAATTAGTACAGTTTATTCTATTAAATCCCATAAAGGGAAGGCAGACCCTGAAAGGAGGTAACGCGCATGACGTTACTGACGTTGACTAGTGTTCACACTGGACGTAGACTTGGCGTTTCAACCTACACCGTCAATCGACGGACTTTAGGTAAGTCTAATTGTTTAATATTTCGCTGCTTAACCATACGTTATTGAAGATGAAAAGTTATTTTAACGTGTTTATGCTATAAATAGACGAATATAATTGTCTGCATGTGTATATTCGTCATGCAGTTAGGTTCGCGTTTCACAATGCTGGCTGGCTAGCTAGCGAAACGAGGCCAGCTAGCGAAACGAGGCTAGCTAGTTGGGTGCTGCTTGTACTAAGCATGAACCAGAGCCGGCAGCAGCACCTTTTGTGCTTTGTTGCCCTCGTGAGAGTTAGTAATTCAAGTTACATTGGAGTTCCTTTCGTGCCGTATTTTTAGCTAACACTATCTAATATCGGCATGAAGGTGTTCTTTTCCCCATAATGACCAAGTCGCTGCACATTATCCCGCTTATTACATGGCCACATTCTCAACAAAGTAACGACATGACTCCCAATATTAATTGAAATGCTTTTATGGATTTAGAAAATGATTTTATTGATTTAAAAAATAGTTGTATGTATTGATTTAAATTGACATCCATCCGCTAAGGAAAATAGTCCGTTGTTACCGTTTGAAAAACGTAGCAACGGCAGGAAGGCGGAGCTTTTTGATTACAGATTTGAAAACATCGTTGCTTGCTTTAAAAGTATCTAGATATCCCTGCCCTAATGCCAAAGGAACTGCACACTGAATATGTTTTGCCGTTTGATGTCTATGTTTGGACCGCTGCGTAAAAAGGAGGGTTTCTGCCCGTTACTTCTCCGCTGTTTTCTTGTCGCTCTTGTCTTGTCAGTTCGAAAAAAATGCTTTTCGAACTGACAAGACAAGAGCTTAAAAGCAAACTGCAGTTTGCTTTTCAGCCAAACTGCAGTTTGCTTTTCAGCCAAACTGTATACAGATAAATCGACCGGACTTCTTTGTGCAGATGTGAGCGTCCTTAACAACGGTCAATAAATCATTGACAGCGGTCTGTCTGTTCTGGATTAACAACGTGTCACGTGTTCTGAATTGACCAATCAGAATCGAGTATTCAACTAAACCATGTAATAATTTCTTATATCTACTCTTCGTTAGTCCATGACATAAGGCTTAGCTATAGCTGTAGCTCGAGCCAGACAGAAAGGGAGTAGAGTTAGGATAGGAAAGAAAAAAGAAATGCATAAATACATGGATGAAAATAAATACATTTAAGACATATTGGAGCCCTCTTCATTTACCAACTTCTATTCATGCATTTATGTACTTGATTTATGTATATATTCATGAATTACTTGTGCTTTATTTTACTCTTTGTATACATTAATTTAGTATTTATTTCAATGTTATTTTTCTTCCAATTCTTCTTCATTCTCTCAAGTATGTATTTACTCCTGCAATTATTTATACTATTAATTATTTCCCTAGTTCCTCTTATAGTTATTTGAGCATTCATTTTAGCATTTATTTATTTAGTGAGTATTTGATTGATGTTTGTCATTTTGTTGTCCTCCATACTAGGGTTGGTGTGAATAATCAAATATCACATAATACTAATTAGTGATTAAAAACCGACATTTTCTACCAAGTAGCATCATTTTTAAATCAAGCTGCTGCTCTGCATCACAGAAATCCAGCAGAGGCCTTATTTACTTACATAATATTTCAATATCTGGCTAGTTTGCTGCATTGTTCTACAATGCCAAGGAATAGCTTATTCCTCACCTTTGGAAACTAACCTTGTGCTATTTTTGTTATAGATCTAGGAGCTAAATCAACAATGTGGATGGGCAACCTCTCTATATACTGTAGGTAAGTAATTTGAACGTGATGCAATCATTTCATTTCTTATACTTGATAGCATTGAGAAGTTTTTGAAACTTTTATTTTTTTATTTTTTTTAGGTGTAATATGTGAATGGGCGTGTGGCAATGTAAGGTGTGTGGAAAGTCTGTAGCAAGTAGATACGAGCTGCTTAAACATGGCAAATTAAAACATCATGGGAACAGGTTCCGGCATCCTTGCCCATACACTAATTGCCCCTGCACATTTAGATTGTGGAACAGTCTTTTGAGTCATATATACCGTAGTCATAAAACCCAAACATCCCCAAAGTCATCTGAGTTGTCTACATTTTCATGTCAGTTGTGTGCTTGTCCTGAGCTTTCAAATGAACAAGCTTATTTCAGTCATGTAAATGAACATCTACAGAGAAATGAAACTGTAACATGCATGTTTAAAGATTGTGTTTTTAAAACTAACATCTACAATACATTTCATACTCATAAATACAGGAAACATAATCCCCATATTTTAAGTGATTTCAAAGCTGAGGTTGTTACTGTAGTTGTTGGATTAATTGAATCTGACAATTCTGTTATTGATGGTGCTGCAGATGCAGATGTAGAATCTGATACTTGTATAGATGCACATGGTTGTTTTGATACTGAAGATCTACCCAAGGTTATTGAGCAGAAAATTGCCTCTGTTTTACTGAAATTAGAACACATTTTGTTTGTACCGGCAACAGCAATTGACGAATTACTGCAGGAATTACACTTTTTGTTAAGCTTCTCATCTGTTCCGATAACCTTTAACGGCCTATCGGACATTTTTAAAAACCACTGTGTTGAAATTGATGAGTCCATTGTCAAAGAGCTTGCTCAAGAAGTGTGTAAATCTAATCCCTTGACCAAAGCCTTTGCAAAAGACGGCCCCCTGGCTACATCTTTCAAAAGAAAAAAGTATTACAAAGAATATTTCAGTGTGGTAAATCCAGTTGAGTACATCCTTGATCCTAAGAGTAAAAGAACATATCAGTATATTCCTATATTGCGTTCTTTGCAGCATCTGTTAAGTAACAGTGACATACTAAAAAGTGTAATTCACACACACGAGACACAGAAAAGTACACAGTGTTTAGGGCAGTATAAGTCGATAAGGGATGGAAGTTACTCAAAAGAAAATGGCCTTTTTACTGGGGAGGATTTGAAATGATCATTATCACTATATGTTGATGACTTTGAGGTGTGCAACCCCATAGGTACGTCCAGAAAAACTCATAAACTTTGTGGTGTGTATTGGATTTTGAATAATTTACCACCTGGATCTCACTCAGCTCTTTCTTCCATCTACTTAGCTGTATTATGCAAGACTATTGATGTGAAATAGTACGGATACAGATGAAGCGTCTTCTTTTGGACAGTTTAAAATGCGAGGGTCGTGATCGGTTCGTGCACGTTCCGTGATGGCCGGCCGGCCCCCAGTCTGACTTGATACCGCCCCCGTGATAAATACATTTAATTATTGTGAAGCCAGCTGCAATGGATCATTGATCCACCAGGGGGTGCAGTGGGGTTCCACACTGGAGTCATGTGAAATCAACTTCTTTGTTGTTAAGATCCATATGTCACGGATAGGATCATAGTCTGTGCTAAATAAGACATGTAATCATTTAAATAATGTTGTTTAGTCGGAAAAAAACGAACGAGCCGGCTCTCCCGATTTTTAATCCTAATTTAATCATCATCATTGATGTTTATGTTCGCCGAATTGACATGAAATCACTGACAAATATGAATATTCTGTATTCAACTTCATTGAAACGATCAGGATGGGTGTTATTTTTCCCCACAATGACCAAGTCGCTGCAAATGATCCCATGTATTACATGTACATGGCCACATTCTCAACAAAGTAACGTAACGAAACATTCTGTATTCCTTGCTTACTTTTTATTTAATGCTTTATAACAGCTGGAATAGTTCGTTTAGAACAGGCACCTCACTCGCAATCTGCTCCTCCGCAACGCCTACCACCTACCTCCGGCTGAAATTATGAATGTACAGTAAGGCATAGTAATCATAGATAACACGGCAGGGTCCGTTACAGTTTGTTTTCATCTGATTTCAAATATTTCAAATGTCTGAAGTTAATAAATACATTCTCAGTGTTCAAGTCAATAATAGTCATATAAGAAAAGTACTGATCTAATAACAGAGATTTTATAAGGACTTTTCAATGTTCGACATCGCTCATGTGAAATACAGTAAACTGGATGTTGTGGTGCCGAGAGGCGGGGTATCAAAAGTCCAAGCTAAACTTTTATTTAGCATCTGAACACACTTGTAAACAACGTGATGCCCGGGAAGCGAAGACCCGGCGGAAACAGCTGGTCTGGTTCACTAAAATGTCCGTGTACAGTATATCTGGTACTAATGTATAGCGGATCTTTGTTAAGATCCATATGTCACGGATAGGATCATAGTCTGGATCATAGTCTGTGCTAAATAAGACATGTAATCATTTACAAAACATCACCATGTTGTTATGCGCATGTGCGAGATGTTATGCATGTGCGCATGTGCGAGATGGTCCGCCATGTTGCACAACTCAATTAAAAAAAGTGTGTTGGTGTATGATCACATTTGTATATGAAAATGTCAGAAGTTAATAAATACATTCTCAATGTTTAAGTCAATCACTGAAGATGCTTACGATATCATAAAATCTAAGTGTTAATGATTGTCAGTAGAGATGGGATGGCAGAAGGTGCTATATATATATATATATATAATTCCAAAGCTGGTAAAGACCTTTCAAATTTTGCAATAATAGTCATATAAGAAAAGTACTGATTTGTTCTTGAATCAACTTTTTTATGGAAAATGTTTTATGTAATTTTATTTCATTTTAAATAAAATGAAAGACATTCACAGTTAGTTGTATTTCTCAAATTCTCCCTAAAAACAATTTTCTAATTAGATATACATTATTAATGCCATACATTTTTAAATGTAATTAGATATACATTATTAATGCCATACATTTTTGCATAAATATTTATTCAGTATGATAGCTGTCTAACAGAAGTTAAATCCATTTCTCACTTATTCTGACAATGTACTTAACCCCAAATAAAAGAACCCAATAAAAATAGTTGTTAAATAATAGTGAAGTCACGTTGTAATAACAATAACTCATCTCTCTCGGTTTTTTTTGTTTTCTTTGTGTGCTTTGCCAAAAGCCACTGTGTCAAGTGTCCTAGTTGGGTTGCCGTAACGAACAGCAGCCGGCTCTCGATTTTTAATCCTAATTTAATCGTTTATGTTCGCCGAATTGACATGAAATCACTGACAAATATGAATATACTGTATTCAACTTCATTAAAATGTTATTAACGTGCCTAAACTCAGTAATTCACTAAAAATTACTGATCCCTCCGCGTCGCGTCGCGGAGGGATCTTGATCCCTGGGTGTTATTTTTCCCCATAATGACCAAGTCGCTGCAAATTATCCCGCTTATTACATGGCCACAAAGTAACGACATGACTCCCAATATTAATTAAAATGCTTTTATGGATTTAGAAAATATTTTTATTGATTTAAAAAATAGTTGTATGTATTGATTTAAATGTACATGCATCCGCTAAGAAAAATAGTCCGTTGTTACCGTTTTTTAAACAGTCAGAATGAAACGGCAGCTCTCAGCTGTGTGTTCACACTCCTAATGGCCCATCACAGCTCTCTCCTCCCCTGATCTTTCTTTTCCAACAGTTAAGTTAACTGTAGGTTACTCTGAGTGACAAGCTTACAGTTAGTGAAGTAACACTTTTTTTTTGTGAGTCACGACCTCGCTGTTTCATTCTAACATAACGCTCCAAATATGACTGTTTCCACTCGGACTTCAATACAGCAACACCATTGTTTGGTTTCCATGGTAGCGTGTCTCTTTAGTAGCATGCACTCCTTTCTTGTAAATTACAGGTCCAGCCAGGCAAAACAGTAATATGAAATATGAACGTTAGTTTTTAACTGAAATGATCAAATAAAGTCAAAATGTCACAGTGTTTACAAACATTGACCATACCGTTCACCAGCCCCCACCCCACTATGTTGAGTATAGCCTACTCTTTGTTTAAAACGAATTGGCCATCGGAATGTGTGTGTCCCAACCCCCCCCCTGTGATATCTCTTCTCCAGCAGTCTGTAGTTTGTGTTCGCAGATCATCACCCTTAGCTATTTCAATTACCTCTCAAACAACCTAAACTAGTTATAAATGTTTATTTTAAATAAAGTATGTTTCTTCACATGTTAGGTCTATATTGAAGGTTCATTGAAAGTAAAGCTTACTTTGGTTCTTGTGCTCTAGTTCTTCAAGGAATCTTACTGAGAACGTTATGTTTCCTCTGACTGCTTATGCCAAAAGCAACGACAAATTATCTGTTTTAAATACCTTTTTAGACCGTAAACTTTAGAATGAAATGTAATACCGGTTAGTTTTTTGTGTTCATACTGACAGAAGAAGAAATAAATTAAGTATGAATGAGAATAAGACTTATGTAATGTATTGACATTTGATCAGTAGCCTATAAATGTATTACTAACTTTATCCACTGTGGTACCGAAGCTTGGATCACCGCCAAAGACATGGCCGAGGGCAGCTGGCAGCTTTCAATATTTTTCATGTGCGATTCTAACGCTTTCAGAAAGTGAAACATACAGCATCATTTGAGAAAAAGAAATCAAAATAAGCGTTATAAATGAACCCTGACTACTTGTGTTTAGGACTCACTGTATTTTGCTACTCTCTAGGTCTGTGGGCCAAATCCAGATATGGGGGGGGGGGGGGGTCTGTTAGAAGGTGCGACGGGGGAGGGGGGAGAGAGTTAGACGCTCGTGAATTGTCAACGGGGGGGGGGGCCTCTCTGCACGGAGGAGCCGCGGAGAAGTGAATCACAGTGATCTGCTATTTTAAAGTAAATTCAACACATATCGACCCTAAATATAGCATATATTAAGAACGAGAAAGTGTTAACATCGTTTTTTGTAAACATATGACCAATGTGCGAGGGTGATGACATCAGAGCATCGTCCTATGGGCTTAGCCCCGGACAGGTACAACAGGTATTCACTCAGAGGGGGGTAGTTATCCATTTACATGTCAAAAAGCAACAAACAGTGGGCGGGTGGGGGATGGTGAACGTTTACATTTATCTACAGATACATTTAATTTAAGGGGAGCAGTTACTGAGAAGTATATAATGAGAACTGCTACCAATGGTGGCCTATTTAGTTTATTAAGAAATACATATTTGTAGCTTTTTTTTTATCTGCAGTAGGAAATGCAGAGAGTAGCGACAGGGCTGGTCCAACCTGATCTGTAAAGTGATCTAACTAAGTGCTATTCATTTTCTTGACGGGGAAGTACAGTGTAAATGGGGGGCTTATATGCATTTGAAAAGCAATATAAATCACACAGTTCGTATACAATAGGCATTAAAAGCACCATCGATAACCATTGCCCTTCTCCTATTCAAACCAAAAGAGAAAATGCAGATATTACACTCTGAAAAGAAAGAGTAGACATACCTGTACTCTTAGTGCCAAGTAGCTAAGATATTCATTCGCAGAAATGTAAAGTGATCTATCTAAGTTCTATTCATATTCTTGACGGGAAGAGTTAGTATACAATAGAGTTAGAGTTAGTATACTTTAAAAGCCTTCTCCAAATCAAACCAAGATATCTTGGGTATTCACTCAGAGGGGGGTCGGTGAACCGGGCAGAGTTTTTCGCCGGTCAACGTGTGTGAAAGTTTAAAGTTCAATCTTCCTTATTGAGCTTTATAACAAATTATTTATAACTAGTTTAGGTTGTTTGAGAGGTACAGCTACCATTCTTTAATTAGATGTTTGATAAGTGCATGCAGATCACATAAAACACGTACACAGATACATTATTTTGTATTTTTATTAAATTCGACAATGTCAATTTCACTTTCCACTATGTCCACCGTTGTTTTTCACAACCAATGGCAGAACTTTATTGAGGCCTGTAATTAGTCGTTGCGACTCTGAGCGTTAGGGAAACCCATCATCTTGATAAAACATGAACTTTTCTTGTTATCATTTTTATTGTGTTAACAATTAAGTTAACAGGTATTCACTCAGAGGGGGGTCGGCTTCATAGTTGTATTTATCATCTAAATTTGCCGAAACAAGTTTAATATTCTGAAAGCCAAGACTTTGTTTATTTGAAATCAGATGAAAACAAACTGTAACGGACCTATGTTATTCATATTCTGAGTCATAAAGACTTTATTTAAAATAAACATTTATAACTAGTTTAGGTTGTTTGAGAGGTACAGCTACCATTCTTTAATTAGATGTTTGATAAGTGCATGCAGATCACATAAAACACGTACACAGATACATTATTTTGTATTTTTATTAAATTCGACAATGTCAATTTCACTTTCCACTATGTCCACCGTTGTTTTTCACAACCAATGGCAGAACTTTATTGAGGCCTGTAATTAGTCGTTGCGACTCTGAGCGTTAGGGAAACCCATCATCTTGATAAAACATGAACTTTTCTTGTTATCATTTTTATTGTGTTAACAATTAAGTTAACAGGTATTCACTCAGAGGGGGGTCGGCTTCATAGTTGTATTTATCATCTAAATTTGCCGAAACAAGTTTAATATTCTGAAAGCCAAGACTTTGTTTATTTGAAATCAGATGAAAACAAACTGTAACGGACCCATATTATTCATATTCTGAGTCATAAAGACTTTATTTAAAATAAACATTTATAACTAGTTTAGGTTGTTTGAGAGGTAATTGAAATAGCTAAGGGTGATGATCTGACTTGAAGTGTGTGTTTTTTGCTCCTCCCCATTCTTTAATTAGATGTTTGATAAGTGCATGCAGATCACATATAGTAAAACACGTACACAGATACATTATTTTGTATTTTTATTAAATTTGACAATCTCAATTTCACTTTCCACTATGTCCACCGTTGTTTTTCACAACCAATGGCAGAACTTTATTGAGGCCTGTAATTAGTCAACTACAGGTCTCTTGGATCAGTCTTTTTCTTCCAAAAAGCTTGTGACAAGATGTTATTGCTCTTGGGGCATTAAAAACAAGATTTTAACTTTAGTTTTTTATATAATATCTGCATTGTCTCTTGTGAAAAACTAAGTCTTAGTTTGGCCATAGTTATTTAATATATAGCGCCATCTCCTGGTTAAACCCTGAAATTGGAGAATAGTGGGAGGGCCTAACATTCCTGAATACTGGTCTTTGGCAGGTCTTAGGCAGGTAACTGGCTGGCAGTAGGCAGGAAGCTGTATGCTGGGGTCCAAAATAAGAGGCTCCATCTGTATGAACACATTTTAGATCCCCTTTTACAAGACTTGGTCATTCTAGAGACACATGGTGTTTTTATTTCAGGTCTTGGAGCGTCTGTGAAAGGCACTGTCCAGTCGGTCATTGCAGACAACCTAGGAGCCCACGGGATAGCAGGGTTCATTGAAAGCTTTTCTGGTGTCTACTTCTGCAGATTTTGTACAGGTACAAGAGCAGACATTCAGACTAAAACGGTTCAGTCAGGTTATTTTGAAAATCGTACAAAAGACTTGCATCACACGCACATTACATTTGCAAGAGAGAATGCCACCATCTGTTGTGGGGTAAAGAGAGAGTGTGTTTTTACAAAAAGATTATCTTATTTTCACGTTACTCGGGGCTACCCTCCTGACATTGCACATGACTTATTTGAGGGTGTTGTTCCAGTTGAGATTGCCCTTTGCATTGGTTTGTTTATTTCCAAGAAATATCTATCTCTTAACACTTTAAATGAGCTTATCCTGAGCTTTCCATACAAGTGGGGGGACAGAACTAACAAACTTCATACCATACCGCGCACTTTTGCCGCTTCCAAGACCATTGGAGGAAACGCCCACGAAAATTGGAATCTGTTGAGGTTGTTGCCATTTATAATTGGAGACTTGATACCAGAGGCAGAGCCTGCTTGGCATGTTTTGCTTGATTTAAAAGAAATTGTTGAACTCTCTGTCGCCCCTCTTCATAATCAAGAAACTATTGCCTACCTGGACTGTAAAATCATAGAACACAGAGATAGATTTTTGGAGCTTTTCCCTACAAAACTGTTACCAAAACATCACTATATTGAACATTATCCTCAAATGATTGAACGTTTTGGACCTTTAGTTGGGCAATGGACCATGAGGTTTGAGGCAAAGCACAGTTTCTTCAAGCAAGTTGCTCGTCACACAAATTGCTTCAGGAATGTACCACTCACATTGGCATTCAAACATCAGCAAATGATTGCATATCATATCACTGCATCCCACCTTAAATCCACATTGGAAGTTTAAAATGTTTTCATGCTTCCTGTGGATGTACTGAACCAGGAAGTAGTGTTACACCTCAGGCAAAAATACCCCACTATTAACGAGGTACATTTAGCAAAGCATAAAACCCTTAAAGGAATCTCCTACAGAGTTGGCATGCTCATTCCTTATGGCTCAACTGGTGGTCTGCCTGATTTTGCTGAAATAATTCAAATATGCATTGTTGAAAACAGTGTGAGCTTTGTTGTAAGGGTATTGTGTGCATGGTATCACGAGCACTTCAGAGCGCATGAGTTGACCATATCTCCGAATAGAGAGGTTGCCGTCGTTGATGCTGAACACCTGCTCGATGCTTATCCACTCTGTGACTACACTGTCGGTGTAAGGCGAATGGTTACCCTGAAAAGGCATATCATTGTTTAAGGTTGGTCTGAATGTGACTTAAACAGCTGTGAATGAAAGCTGATTACTCTGTTGATATGTCTTTATTTAAAAGGGACAATGCACATTAACATGAACGTCCATCATGTAGTATTTAGTACTTGTCCTAACTTTGTTTCCCTGTATTTGTTTCCTAGAATACATTGAGGGGAAAGATGTCATGTCCTGTCCACCTGCGAGTTGTTCTTGGTGTAGATGACGCGAGAAAACTTACCCTCAAGTCAGGAATGCCATCATCTGTGGATCAACTTGTCCTTGAGATAAAGACTTATTTTGGACTTGAACAAGAGTTCAGGCTCCAATACAAGGATCTCGACTTTGGAAATGAGTATTTTAATCTTGAGTCAATCAGTGACATTGAAGACAAGGCTACTGCAAAAGTGGTATTTGTTTCATGTGAAGAAACTAGCTCCAGCATTACAGAGACATCACTACCTTGCAGCACCAGCACACCAATAACTTCACCCATGACATGCAACAGCTCTGTGATCCTAGAGCTGACCTCTGTAAATGCCCTTTGTACTACATCCCCTGATGAAGACGGCTTGTCTTCTCAGCACTTATTTGACAGTGGAGACGCTGTCATTCTAGATCCAGCTCCAGAGACAAGAACCTCCTCCTGGCCACCAATCTTCTTTGTTCCCCGCTTTTCATATTTTGCTGAATTTCAGCTCCAAAGAGCAACTGCTGATTTCAGAGCAAATGGCACTCTTCTTACCCCTTCACCTAAACTGCGAATGGATATCCTTGAAGGCATGGCTGAAGAAATATTCAAATACACAGCATATCCCAGTGATTCCCAAATCGAAGAGGCTGCTACAGTCCTGGTGCATACCCATCCATGCTTGAAGGAGAGAGGAACTCGTGCTGGCCATGAGGGATGGAAGCAGTATCTAAAAACAAAGGTTGCCAATTTCCGCACAAAACTAAACAAGATTGGACACCCTGAGGTCAGTGTAAACTCTCTCAAGAACAAGCGCAAAGGACAAGAACAAGCAGCTGCAAATATCAAAAAGCCAAGAAAGGCAGAAGTTAACTTCCTCCCACCGCTCCCTAGTGGTGAAACAAGAGACAGTCTTGAGAAAGAAAGGGTAGTGCTCCTGACCGAGGTGAAAAAGAGAAACAACGACGCTGTAGTCAAAAAGAAGATGCAGAAGACCTTCGCCTACAGACGCCAAGAGGTTGTCCAGGATGCTCCTGTGGTGGCTGAACTTGTAAACAAGTGGCCTGCCTTGTTTACAGTGAGTTAAGTGAGTATTGTTAATAATGATATTAATATTGCTCTGCTGATGTAGAGCTTGCTCACATTGTTTTGTGCAAGTATACTTGAAGAACATGACGTTTATTTCATTGTTTGTCTCAGATAAATGCAGAATTCATGCGAATCACAACTTTGCCACTCCAAGCCAAGTTCCTGGCAGAGCTTGACAGATACTCACCTAACCTACTGAAGGTCTTCCACAATAGAGGAGGAGATGCTGGAAGGAAGATCTGGCTTCTCATGGCGCCGACAGCTAGGGTAAGTGCATTGTGCATTACATTATTACATTATTTAGCCATATGAGCATCTTTTTGCCATCCAACACTGGTTTTAACAGGTTTAAAAAAATCCTTGAAAATATATAGATTTATTTTGTACAGTTCATGTTAACAGGTTAGCACTGCCACACCACCAATGAAGAGCAATCTGAAGTGCAGCTCATTTGAAAAGTTGTCCTTATTTTTACCACAGCATGAAGGTTTCTTGAGATGATAGTTTTAAAAATAGATGAACACAATCAAGTAATATTTGTATGTCCTATTAAAGGGAAGCTCAATGTAGAAAGAGTAGACAGAAAGGTGTCCCAAGTATTTTCAGATAGAAAATATTTCTAATGCACGCAAAATATTGATTTCACATTAATAATAAATCCCAATCATGTAATTTTTCTTAAAACTATTTGGATGTTATTTAAAAGTATTCAGTATGTTCAATCTACATTAATAAATTGTTTGTCGTATCTAAACTCAATTGCTATCGTATGTGGGTGGTTATAGGACCCTTTGTAAAGGCTAAATACATTTTTCACAAATTTATTTATTTCAGCACGCAATGGTCAATTTGAATGTGATCACATAGCCAGTGGCGGCCGGTCCATAGGGGCGCTAGGGGCGCCGCCCCACCTCTTCCCATATTGAAAAAAAAAAATAATAATAATAATTAAAATTAAAATTAAAAAAAATATATATGTTTAAAAAAATATATATGTTTTTATTTTTATTTTTAATGAACAAGGTAAATATTATATAATTGGTATCAGTAAAATGTATAATCTACAATAAAATCTCGTTTAAAATTGTGTTACGATGTCTAAAGTTACTGATAAGTCACATGTTTCCTGCCTGGACTTGCCCATGCACCTTCTCTCGTCTGGGCGCTAAGAGAGGAGCCTTCAACCAGTGCAGCAGCAGCCACCAGCAGCTGACTGTTGCTATCTGTAACGTGTAAACTATGCCGCGAAAATATAATTTCAGCCAATCAGCGTCGTCAAAGATGACGGTCACCGGGCGCCAATGTCAGCGCCCAGTGCAGTCTTTGAGTAGTTTGGACAGTGACTCGTATCCGGTTGACGCAGTAGTTGATGAGGATGGCTTCGTGTGCAGGTGGAGTCTCCGGACCTCGGTCCCCGGCTAATTCTGTTCAAGAGCTAATCTCCAATCCTTTCGAAAGGAGAAGTTTGGCAGATAAATTGTTGCTTAAAGACCTTGCACCGGACCAACCCGATTTGAATATATCGCAGCAATCTCGTGAAAAAGACAACATTTATACACGAGGCTTAGTAGCTGGTACACAAGAAAGGCTTGGCTAGCTGGATGCAAACAGGTAAATGCTGTCTTTTGTTTCCCATGCTTGGATATCACTTTATATGTAGAGAGGAGGTTTCCCATGGTTGTTAGAAGTTTATTAATAAGTGGGCATTTATCACAGAAGTGGTTTATCTTCGGTGTCGCTTAAAATCTGCTTCCCATCGGACTAAAACCTCCACGTAATCTGAAGACAGATACTTGAAGTTATTTAAACCTTTTGCAAACTTTATGTTCTTTCTTGCTCTAGCCTTGCCAGTTACATTGTACATAACACATATATTATCATTATGCTAACTGGTTGTTCGTGTTAGACGATGTAGCTTTTTCATTTCTGAGTTATTGCTATATGTAAATAAGCCTGTTTGTAAATAATCCTCAGAGAAACAAAGAAAAAACACAATTTATGACATTTTGTGCTGTGGTTATTTTTTTAAAATTGCATTTATTCACAGTTCAGTTTGAAATGCTGTAGTGACTTGTATTGAACCACTTAAATATTTATAATTAATGCTACTGAAAAGATGCTATTAATTTTATATCTCACATGCAGTTCACTGTAAAGCTACTTGGTGAAGGTGTTGGTTCATAAAACATGAACAGTTTTAAGAAAGAAAAAAACAGACCAGTTCTGAGAACACAAATTCCTGGTAAAGTAGTAGATGTTCAGGTTGATAAATAATATTTTCCACACTGAAGATTATGGAGGTATTGATCAGTCTTCTCATATTTTTAAGCCTCGATTTCTCCTTTCCCCCCCCCCTCTAACATCACCAGAAGTCATCATTTAAGGGGTCATTTCTCGAAAAAAAATTCCGGGGGGAAACCCCCCGGACCCCCCCGGACAGGTCACTTACGGTACGTCAAGAGCCCCACCAAAAAAAAAGACCACCGGCCGCCACTGCACATAGCTATACACATTAAATGCTGTACATGCGTGGTCTGTTTAGCAAATTAAACTGAAATGTTATTTATCCAAAGGCTTGATCTTTTCAATACTCTTTAAATGGTGTGCTGTGCTTTTACTAATCTTTACATTAGAATTGACATTAATGCTTTTGTGACTCTCAAACACCCACACACAAACACAGTTCACACATACCAAGCGGTTTGTATGATATGAATAAATGTAACAACATTCTGATATTAAAAACTACATTTGAGTTTAAAGCACATGCATTTTGATCAGACTTACATGTGTCAACCTTCTTCTCGCATGTTTTTTGCATTAACAATAACTAATATACTTGTGCATACATTTTTTGTGCAAAGTCTTGGTAAAAATGTAATGTCCTTTTGAAATATTTAATATGCCTTGTTTTTATAGAGTGAGGACATTGAGCTCAAAAGAGACTCTGTCCTGAAAAGTCTGTGTGCCTATCTGAAGGAGGACAGCAACAGTCTCGTCAAGTAGTACCTGGTAAGTAATTTGACTGTAACAGTTTTGTATTAAAGGTACATAACAATGTGTTAAGTGTATAATGGCTTAAATATAAGTTTGTTATTTTTATTACCCTAGAATTATCATTTATTTTGTCTACATAGGAGTGGGTATGTGCCGCCATGTTTCTACAGTAGCACAGAACGGACAAACTTAATGGCCATACACGTTTTTATACATAGTAGGTGCCTGCTAGAAAAGCCTTAGTTATTGAGCTATAACATATAGTACTATAGATAAATAACTAAGTCCATCTTCAGCACACTTGATACTGAAAGGCTTGAGGCAGTGGTGGATGATGCCATCTTCAGTTACTAAATTACTGTCCTTGAAGGCCACCATACTTTCTGAACATTTTCCCAAAGGGAGGTAAGGGAGCTTTGCTATCTCCGATATTACACACTGAACCTTTTAAACTTACTAGGTCTACTTTTTCAAAATAGTTAATGATCTTGTTTTCCACCTTTTTTTTAGAATGTCAGGAGTGAGGAAGCCGAGAGTGCAATCCCACAGACTACCATGGGACTTTATGTGATCCGCAATGAGGGCGCTCATGAAGAGGACGGGCCATAGGATGTCGGAGTGATCATCGAAGGTGTGGAACTGCTATCCAATCTGCGAAGTATTTCGTTAGGATGGGCCATGCTCTTTGGGTTGATTTACACTCTCAACTTGAGCTATCCACAGGAACTCAAGTTCACTTTCGAGTTTTTACAGAAAGTGTTGATGAACTTGGATGGCAACAAGCTGTCACCAAAGGTCCAAAGCCTGAAAATCAAGATGCTTCAGTGAGCCCATAATTTCAGGGCTGGACAATCAAGCTGTGACAAGAATTGTTCTTGTTGGACAATATACGTTTGATTACTACATACTACTTAAGGCGGTTGAAGTATATTATATATTAAACTCTGGGACAGTTATTTTTTGGCACATTCATTTTGTTTGAACTTTAAAGGACCATTTTGGTGGAGAAAACTGTTCTTTGACATGTCAATTTTTCAATGACATTGCATAATCTTTTGTTGTTGCAATAGATGAGAACGAGCGATGGAGATCCCTTTTTTTTTATCCCCATAAACATCTCATGGACTCGCCACTTAAAAAGCTACAATGCCAAGTGAGATTCCTCTGTGAAAGTTAGTCTGGAAATGTTTACAATGGACAAATGTGATGTTCTTAAAAGTTGCAAGGTGTTGAATTTTAACATTTCTGTGTTAATACCTAATAGAGTGGTGCAGTGATGATGTATTTTTGTAGGCAGACCCTGAAGTAAGCTGTGCAAGGGTTCCCTCGACAAAAAAGCAATGGGATTTCTCTGTGGGTCTGTGGAAAACGAACCCGTTTGATAAATGCACATTTTGTTCAGCCGGATAATCTCCACGTCTACCTACTTTTATAATACAAATTATACTACTTTTAGTACTACTTAATAATTACAATTATAATAATAATAATTAAAATTATAAAAGTAGGTAGACGTGGAAATTATCCGGCTGAACAAAATGTGCATTTATCAAACGGGTTCGTTTTCCACAGACCCACAGAGAAATCCCATTGCTTTTTTGTCGAGGGAACCCTTGCGCAGCTTACTTCAGGGTCTGCCTACAAAAATACGTCATCACTGCACCACTCTATATTTAAAAATGTTGCCCTTGAATGTGATTCCAACGCTTTCTGAAAGCGTCAGGAATGGAGCAGCTCAAGGTAGCTTAATGGGTTACAAACTTGATCCAGGGGACTGCAGTTGCCTCCTGTTTATTCCAGACCATTATATTTTCTTAACTATGAAAAAATTACTCTTGCTGTGAAAACAAAGCAGACTGTTCAGTGTTTGCAATGTGGTTGTGAAAACATTGTGAAATATTTGTGGTTTAAGGTTTAGTGAACAGCACTAGGTTGAAGAAAATACCATCATAGTTTGAGCTCAAAGTAATGTTGAATGTTAGAAATGTGACAAATTGACAGATTTGATGATGAAAGGATGTGAGCAGTTCCATTGTGAATTAAACCTTGGAAAACTGTTGTTGTATGTGCATATATGATTTAGTTGCACAATGACGCATATGAAAAGCATTTAAAACATCCCTTAACCTTTATGTGCAATAAGTGAATCAACACATTAGGTTTATTTAAAACGTCCCTTAACCTTTATGTGCAATAAGTGAATCGACACATTAGGTTTATTTAAAACGTCCCTTAACCTTTATGTGCAATAAGTGAATCAACACATTAGGTTTATTTAAAATGTCCCTTAACCTTTATGTGCAATAAGTGAATCAACAAATTAGGTTTATTTAAAACGTCCCTTAACGTAAGATTACCTAATTGAATCAATACATACATTTTATGTAAAAGTTGGCATTAATTCTATTGATCCGATCTAAAAGTTACTTAATTATTTCACACTAAGTCAACGTAATGGAAAAACATAGCATTGAATGTGAGTATTTACATTAAACGTACATGATAAAATTGAATGGAAAATGTACATGTAATTAAAACGCTTAAAGTCAACGCTTTTGGCTTAATAATTTTTTTGAGTGTAATGAGGTTTATTGGACTACACATGACAAACTTGTATCACTTAAAACAACATCTTCAGAAACATTGCAGTTTAGGCTTTATTCCATGCTGCTGAATTGATTGTCATAATGCGAGTGTTTGTGTATTTCGGGCCTAATGTGTATAGGTCCTGTTAGGCATGTGTGTAACTGTTAATCAACAGATTGAAACACTGAGAGAATAAAAAAAGTATGCCTTCTAGAGTAAGACGGGTGAGCTGGAGGGCCCTGAGGTGGATGGATTTGTCAAAGATATGATGGAGCTGGTGAAGGTGCCCTTAGATTCCCTTATACAGAGCTGATACACAATTTTATTGATCAGATATCAGTCCAGTGTCATTCATCAGGAGTCTTCTGACCTCTCTCTAACTCTTCCACCCCCCGACCCTCTCCTCCAGCCCAGCATCAGTGGCACAGACCTGAACAAGTTCAGGAAAGCTCTGATGGGTCACCGCGACATCAACGGAGACGGAAAGATCCAGAAGAACGAGCTGGCTCTCTGCCTCGGCCTCAAACTCAGCTAACAGACCCCCACAACGTTCACACATTTTTCTTTCTTTCCTCTATCCTTCTTTCCATCTTCCTTCTCTCTATGTACAGTTCTAAATTATTTTATTTTTCAATTTAAATGTGTATCTTTTACTATACTCATTTACTCCCGTCTGAATCATTACTTCTCCCTCCCTATTTTAGCAGTATCGCCTCAATTATTGGCTCTCAGTTGGTGTTTTCAGAATGATGTATCTACATGTTTCATGCTCATATATATATATAATGTTATATATTGCTATAATATTTATATTAAAATATCGAGCAATTTAAATAATGGTAAATGTGGAGCCATGAGTTGGGACATGAAAATCGTTTGTTTTCTTTAATGTAAAAAATAATGAAACATTGTTTGAATTACATTTTTTGTGAAACGAGTATCATGAATGATGGCTAATCAAATAGTTTGTGTCTTTGTCAGCTGTGTCTCTCTTTACTGAAACCATAAGTGTGCTACAAAAAGTGCTTTCAGTCACTGCAGGTGACTTTTATAGTGTCCTATAATCAATGGCTGCTTGGAGGAAAGAACATTTACAGTATTTGAGTCTAATTATTTGCTTTGGAAAATTATAAGCAGTAATATAAAATATGTGGTTTTCAATAAGCCAAAACACTTCCAAAATCATTTTCAAATCACAAGCATATTTGTTTTTAAGTAATCATACAGTGGTAAAAGGTCCCATAAGATCTCTCAACTTCAGTGGAAGAGAACAATATCTTATTTGCAGTGGAACATATATATAAATTAAATCTTAAACATATGTTAATATGTATACATATGTGTTTGATTTGAATACAGCTTGTCATTTCATAGTGTTTTAAGATCAAAAGCTTACACTTTTTAGGTCTTAGTTTCTGGGTCTTACTAATACCTCTGTGGTATTGAAGGAGGAAAATGAAATCAAAACCTCAATAAACAAAAACAAAACTATCAAACTATTATCGCCTGTCAGGGGAATTTTGCCTCGCGGCCAGGTAAAGGTTATCATTTGGTTAAACTGACCGAAATGTTGAAATGTGTCAAATTAGCTAAAGTGTGAACACCTGCCCAGGTTGCCAGAGGGCGGAGTTCCCAAGCTGATTCCAATGACTTCATCAGTGCGATGATTGGTCAGCTCATGCACCGACACTTTAAAAGCAGCACTGTCTTTGCAGCAGTCATGAATCTGGAACAATAGATTATTTTTGTATTTGCTGCACACCGCTTACAGACTGTTTGGTTTCAGTTTACAACAAAAATGTATTTTGAATTGTGTGTGAGGTAAGATATTCTTATTTTGGCAGATTTCTTATATTTATTCTACTTAACTGTTTTTGGTTGGCTCATGTTTAATTCCTCTTTTCTTAGAGTTCTTGTGCTCTCACTCTTGATTTTTGGGCAGCAAGCAAAGGGTAAGGATTTATGGTTCACAAGCTGCAGTTGAAATGTATAATTTTCCTATAAGGCTGTCTTTTAAAAAATGTGTTCTCCTTTTAGCACTCAGCTCCAGAATTGTAGGCCCCAGTGGCATTACAACTCGCTTTCATTTTTCAAGAAGACTTAAACCTGCTTCCACTTCCAGTGATGATAGTTCAGCACAGCCTGAGAGGGTTTTGGGTAGTTATTCACCCTTTCATGCTGATGGGGCATTATCTAAGACTCTGAAGCCAGCTGCTGCACCAAGTGGCTCTCATGGTAGGCAAGTAGATGGTTACAGTCCTGAGGGAAGTGTTTCTAGTTACGGGCCAAGCCAACCAATAATTCGTAAACCAAACCAACTACCTCAAGCTAACCCTAGTGCAAATGGTGTGCTTCCAACCAAAGCTGCGCTGTGGGCTTTCCCTTTGCCCCATAATCCAAACTCTTTTCAGTCTGGTATTGCTTCAAGTTCTGCAATTGTGATGCACTCTGGTCCCTACTCTGCAGTGCCATCCAAGCCCCAGGAGCCCAAAAACCTTCCAAAGCCCCAGCAGGCCCGCTACAAGCCTAAGCCCCACCAGCCCAAACCTCAGCAGGCCGCCAACCCTTCAAATCCCCTGCAGTCTTGGTACCGACCCAAACCTCAGCAGGCTGCAAATCCTTCAATTCCTCAGCAGGCCAAGCCCTACCAGCCCTCCTACCCTTTGAAACTCCAGCAGGCCGCAAACCCTTCAAATCCCCTGCAGTCTAGGTACTGGCCCAAACCCCAGCAGACCAAGCCCAACCAGCCTTCCTACCCTTCAAATCCTCAGCAGGCCAAGCCCTACCAGCGTTCCTACCCTTCAAATCCTCAGCAGGCCAAGCCCTACCAGCGTTCCTACCCTTCAAATCCTCAGCAGGCCAAGCCCGACCAGCGTTCCTACCCTTCAAATCCTCAGCAGGCCAAGCCCTTCCAGCGTTCCTACCCTTCAAATCCTCAGCAGGCCAAGCCCGACCAGCGTTCCTACCCTTCAAATCCTGAGCAGGCCAAGCCCTTCCAGCGTTCCTACCCTTCAAATCCTCAGCAGGCCAAGCCCGACCAGCGTTCCTACCCTTCAAACCCTCAGCAGCCCAAACCTCAGCAGGCTGAACCCCTGCAAGGGGTGCTCCAAAGTAAAGCTGGCATGTGGGACATTCCTTCCCAAGGAAGTGTTGCTTCTGGCTCTAATGTGCAGCCCACTGACTCAAACTCGCGCTTGAATGTTGACCCAACAAGTTTGAGAGAAATTCCAATGTCATTCCTGTACCAGCCCAGGTGGCAACAGCAACTGGTGCCAGTGTAGAACAGACATCATTGACCTTCCTAACTGTAAGTTGGTTTAACTTAAAGATTGCTACAATGAAGTAAGGGAAATGCTTTGCAAATGTTCTAAATTGTATTTTCTGTTCTCAGGTTCCTGGACTTGCCTGGAAGCAGTCTGAACTGGCATCAACTTTGAATTTAATAAAATACTTGGAACACACTCTTTGGATGTTATTTGAAACTTTACTTGTGCTGTGCTGTAGACAGTGCTGCACCCTTACTTTCTGAACATGTCCACAACCACTTGCTTGTTTCCTTTGAACTTCAGGGGTTTGTTTTCCTGGCAAGGTACAATAACATTGTGAACAGCAGCTCACAGTAATGTGTATTCAAATATGTATTGACCAGCAAGTTTAAAAGACTTGACTAAGAATGTTCTTCACTTAACATTTGAAAGTTTGATGACTTAAAGGCTGAGAACTTTCAAGGATGAGTGTCCAACATTATTTCAAAGTGTCAGACTCTGGTTCCTAATGAGGTTTATTGGACTACACATGACAAACTTGTATCACTTAAAACAACATCTTCAGAAACATTGCAGTTTAGGCTTTATTCCATGTTGCTGAATTGATTGTTATATAATGCATATGTTTGTGTATTTTGGGCCTAATGTGTATAGGTCCTGTTAGGCATGTGTGTAACTGTTAATCAACAACAGATTGAAACACTGAGAATAAAAAAGTATGCCTTCTAGAGTAAGACGGGTGAGCTGGAGGGCCCTGAGGTGGATGGATTTGTCAAAGATATGATGGAGCTGGTGAAGGTGCCCTTAGATTCCCTTATACAGAGCTGATACACAATGTTATTGATCAGATATCAGTCAGTGTCATTCATCAGGAGTCTTCTGACCTCTCTAACTCTTCCACCCCCCGACCCTCTCCTCCAGCCCAGCATCAGTGGCACAGACCTGGACAAGTTCAGGAAAGCTCTGATGGGTCACCGCGACATCAACGGAGACGGAAAGATCCAGAAGAACGAGCTGGCTCTCTGCCTCGGCCTCAAACTCAGCTAACAGACCACAACGTTCACACATTTTTCTTTCTTTCCTCTATCCTTCTTTCCATCTTCCTTCTCTCTATGTACAGTTCTAAATTATTTTATTTTTCAATTTAAATGTGTATCTTTTACTATACTCATTTACTCCCGTCTGAATCATTACTTCTCCCTCCCTATTTTAGCAGTATCGCCTCAATTATTGGCTCTCAGTTGGTGTTTTAAGAATGATGTATCTACATGTTTTATGCTCATATATATATATAATGTTATATATTGCTATAATATTTATATTAAAATATCGAGCAATTTAAATAATGGTAAATGTGGAGCCATGAGTTGGGACATAAAAATCGTTTGTTTTCTTTAATGTAAAAAATAATGAAACATTGTTTGAATTACATTTTTTGTGAAACGAGTATCATGAATGATGGCTAATAAAATAGTTTGTGTCTTTGTCAGCTGTGTCTCTCTTTACTGAAACCATAAGTGTGCTACAAAAAGTGCTTTCAGTCACTGCAGGTGACTTTTATAGTGTCCTATAATCAATGGCTGCTTGGAGGAAAGAACATGTACAGTATTTGAGTCTAATTATTTGCTTTGGAAAATTATAAGCAGTAATATAAAATATGTGGTTTTCAATAAGCCAAAACACTTCCAAAATCATTTTCAAATCACAAGCATATTTGTTTTTAAGTAATCATACAGTGGTAAAAGGTCCCATAAGATCTCTCAACTTCAGTGGAAGAGAACAATATCTTATTTGCAGTGGAACATATATATAAATTAAATCTTAAACATATGTATAGATATGTTTGATTTGAATACAGCTTGTCATTTCATAGTGTTTTAAGATCAAAAGCTTACACTTTGTAGGTCTTAGCAGAAACTAATATCTCTGTGGTATTGAAGGAGGAAAATTAAATCAAAACCTCAATAAACAAAAACAAAACTACTATCAAACTATTATCGCCTGTCAGGGGAATTTTGCCTAGCGGCCAGGTAAAGGTTATCATTTGGTTAAACTGACTGAAATGTTGAAATGTGTCAAATTAGCTAAAGTGTGAACACCTGCCCAGGTTGCCAGAGGGCGGAGTTCCCAAGCTGATTCCAATGACTTCATCAGTGCGATGATTGGTCAGCTCATATACCAACACTTTAAAAGCAGCACTGTCTTTGCAGCAGTCATGAATCTGGAACAATAGATTATTTTGTATTTGCTGCACACCGCTTACAGACTGTTTGGTTTCAGCTTTACACCAAAAATGTATTTTGAATTGTGTGTGAGGTAAGATATTCTTATTTTGGCAGATTTCTTATATTTATTCTACTTAACTGTTTTTGGTTGGCTCATGTTTAATTCCTCTTTTCTTAGAGTTCTTGTGCTCTCTCTCTTGATTTTTGGGCAGCAAGCAAAGGGTAAGGATTTATGGTTCACAAGCTGCAGTTGAAATGTATAATTTTCCTATAAGGCTGTCTTTTAAAAAAATGTGTTTTCCTTTTAGCACTCAGCTACAGAAGTGGAGGCTCCAGTGGCATTACACCTCACTTTGATTTTTCAAGAGTTCTTAAACCTGCTTCCACTTCCAGTGATGATAGTTCAGCACAGCCTGAGAGGGTTTTGGGTAGTTATTCACCCTTTCATGCTGATGGGGCTTTATCTGAGACTCTGAAGCCAGCTGCTGCACCAAGTGCAGGAGGTTATAGTGGCTCTCATGGTAGGCAAGTAGATGGTTACAGTCCTGAGGGAAGTGTTTCTAGTTACGGGCCAAGCCAACCAATAATTAGTAAACCAAACCAACTACCTCAAGCTAATCCTAGTGCAAATGGTGTCCTTCCAACCAAAGCTGCCCAGTGGGCTTTCCCTTTGCCCCATAATCCAAACTCTTTACAGTCTGGTATTGCTTCAAGTTCTGCACTTGTGATGCACTCTGGTCCCTACTCTGCAGTGCCATCCAAGCCCCACCAGCCCAAACCTCAGCAGGCCGCCAACCCTTCAAATCCCCTGCAGTCTTGGTACCGACCCAAACCTCAGCAGGATGCAAATCCTTCAATTCCTCAGCAGGCCAAGCCCTACCAGCCCTCCTACCCTTTGAAACTTCAGCAGGCCACAAACTCTTCAAATCCCCTGCAGTCTAGGTACCGGCCTAAACCCCAGCAGACCAAGGCCAACCAGCATTCCTACCCTTCAAATCCTCAGCAGGCTACCAACCCTTCAAATCCCCTGCAGTCTAGGTACCGGCCAAAACCCCAGCATCCTGCCTACCCTTCAAATCCTCAGCAGGCCGAACCCCTGCAAGGGGTGCTCCAAAGTAAAGCTGGCATGTGGGACATTCCTTCCGAAGTAAGTGTTGCTTCTGGCTCTAATGTGCAGGCCAAGCCCTACCAGCCAGCATACCCTTTGAATCCCCAGCGGGCTACCAACCCTTCAAGTCCCCTGCAGTCTAGGTACCGGCCAAAACCCCAGCAGCCTTCCTACCCTTCAAATCCCCTGCAGTCTAGGTACCGGCCAAAACCCCAGCATCCTGCCTACCCTTCAAATCCTCAGCAGGCCGAACCCCTGCAAGGGGTGCTCCAAAGTAAAGCTGGCATGTGGGACATTCCTTCCGAAGGAAGTGTTGCTTCTGGCTCTAATGTGCAGGCCAAGCCCTACCAGCCAGCATACCCTTTGAATCCCCAGCGGGCTACCAACCCTTCAAGTCCCCTGCAGTCTAGGTACCGGCCAAAACCCCAGCAGCCTTCCTACCCTTCAAATCCCCTGCAGTCCACGTACCGGCCAAAACCCCAGCATCCTGCCTACCCTTCAAATCCTCAGCAGGCCAAGCCTCAGCAGGCCGAACCCTTGCATGGGGTGCTCCAAAGTAAAGCTGGCATGTGGGACATTCCTTCCGAAGTAAGTGTTGCTTCTGGCTCTAATGTGCAGGCCAAGCCCTACCAGCCAGCATACCCTTTGAATCTCCAGTGGGCTACCAACCCTTCAAGTCCCCTGCAGTCTAGGTACCGGCCAAAACCCCAGCATCCTGCCTACCCTTCAAATCCTCAGCAGGCCGAACCCCTGCAAGGGGTGCTCCAAAGTAAAGCTGGCATGTGGGACATTCCTTCCGAAGGAAGTGTTGCTTCTGGCTCTAATGTGCAGGCCAAGCCCTACCAGCCAGCATACCCTTTGAATCTCCAGTGGGCTACCAACCCTTCAAGTCCCCTGCAGTCTAGGTACCGGCCAAAACCCCAGCAGCCTTCCTACCCTTCAAATCCCCTGCAGTCTAGGTACCGGCCAAAACCCCAGCATCCTGCCTACCCTTCAAATCCTCAGCAGGCCAAGCCTCAGCAGGCCGAACCCCTGCAAGGGGTGCTCCAAAGTAAAGCTGGCATGTGGGACATTCCTTCCGAAGGAAGTGTTGCTTCTGGCTCTAATGTGCAGGCCAAGCCCTACCAGCCAGCATACCCTTTGAATCCCCAGCGGGCTACCAACCCTTCAAGTCCCCTGCAGTCTACGTACCAGCCCAAACCCCAGCATCCTACCTACCCTTCAAACCCTCAGCAGCCCAAACCTCAGCAGACCAAACTCCTGCAAGGGGTGCTCCAAAGTAAAGCTGGCATGTGGGACATTCCTTCCCAAGGAAGTGTTGCTTCTGGCTCTAATGTGCAGGCCAAGCCCTACCAGCCAGCATACCCTTTGAATCTCCAGTGGGCTACCAACCCTTCAAGTCCCCTGCAGTCTAGGTACCGGCCAAAACCCCAGCAGCCTTCCTACCCTTCAAATCCCCTGCAGTCTAGGTACCGGCCAAAACCCCAGCATCCTGCCTACCCTTCAAATCCTCAGCAGGCCGAACCCCTGCAAGGGGTGCTCCAAAGTAAAGCTGGCATGTGGGACATTCCTTCCGAAGGAAGTGTTGCTTCTGGCTCTAATGTGCAGGCCAAGCCCTACCAGCCAGCATACCCTTTGAATCCCCAGCGGGCTACCAACCCTTCAAGTCCCCTGCAGTCTAGGTACCGGCCAAAACCCCAGCAGCCTTCCTACCCTTCAAATCCCCTGCAGTCTAGGTACCGGCCAAAACCCCAGCATCCTGCCTACCCTTCAAATCCTCAGCAGGCCGAACCCCTGCAAGGGGTGCTCCAAAGTAAAGCTGGCATGTGGGACATTCCTTCCGAAGGAAGTGTTGCTTCTGGCTCTAATGTGCAGGCCAAGCCCTACCAGCCAGCATACCCTTTGAATCCCCAGCGGGCTACCAACCCTTCAAGTCCCCTGCAGTCTAGGTACCGGCCAAAACCCCAGCAGCCTTCCTACCCTTCAAATCCCCTGCAGTCTACGTACCGGCCAAAACCCCAGCATCCTGCCTACCCTTCAAATCCTCAGCAGGCCAAGCCTCAGCAGGCCGAACCCCTGCAAGGGGTGCTCCAAAGTAAAGCTGGCATGTGGGACATTCCTTCTGAAGGAAGTGTTGCTTCTGGTTCTAATGTGCAGGCCAAGCCCTACCAGCCAGCATACCCTTTGAATCCCCAGCGGGCTACCAACCCTTCAAGTCCCCTGCAGTCTACGTACCAGCCCAAACCCCAGCATCCTACCTACCCTTCAAACCCTCAGCAGCCCAAACCTCAGCAGACCAAACCCCTGCAAGGGGTGCTCCAAAGTAAAGCTGGCATGTGGGACATTCCTTCCCAAGGAAGTGTTGCTTCTGGCTCTAATGTGCAGGCCACTGACTCAAACTCGCACTTGAATGTTGACCCAAGCAATTCCAATGTCATTCCTGTACCAGCCCAGGTGGCAACAGCAACTGGTGCCAGTGTAGAACAGACATCATTGACCTTCCTAACTGTAAGTTGGTTTAACTTAAAGATTGCTACAATGAAGTAAGGGAAATGCTTTGCAAATGTTCTAAATTGTATTTTCTGTTCTCAGGTTCCTGGACTTGCCTGGAAGCAGTCTGAACTGGCATCAACTTTGAATTTAATAAAATAATTGGAACACACACTCTTTGGATGTTCTTTGAAACTATACTTGTGCTGTGCTGTAGACAGTGCTGCACCCTTACTTTCTGAACATGTCCACAACCACTTGCTTGTTTCCTTTGAACTTCAGGGGTTTGTTTTCCTGGCTAGGTACAATAACATTGTGAACAGCAGCGCACAGTAATGTGTTTGCAAATATGTATTGACAGCAAGTTTAAAAGACTTGACTAAGAATGTTCTTCACTTAACATTTGAAAGTTTGATGACTTAAAGGCTGAGAACTTTCAAGGATGAGTGTCCAACATTATTTCAAAGTGTCAGACTCTGTGGTTCCTAATGAGGTTTATTGGACTACACATGACAAACTTGTATCACTTAAAACAACATCTTCAGAAACATTGCAGTTTAGGCTTTATTCCATGTTGCTGAATTGATTGTCATATAATGCATATGTTTGTATTTCGGGCCTAATGTGTATAGGTCCGGTTAGGCATGTGTGTAACTGTTAATCAACAACAGATTGAAAAACTGAGAGAATAAAAAAAGTATGCCTTCTAGAGTAAGACGGGTGAGCTGGAGGGCCCTGAGGTGGATGGATTTGTCAAAGATATGATGGAGCTGGTGAAGGTGCCCTTAGATTCCCTTATACAGAGCTGATACACAATGTTATTGATCAGATATCAGTCAGTGTCATTCATCAGGAGTCTTCTGACCTCTCTAACTCTTCCACCCCCCGACCCTCTCCTCCAGCCCAGCATCAGTGGCACAGACCTGGACAAGTTCAGGAAAGCTCTGATGGGTCACCGCGACATCAACGGAGACGGAAAGATCCAGAAGAACGAGCTGGCTCTCTGCCTCGGCCTCAAACTCAGCTAACAGACCCCCACAACGTTCACACATTTTTCTTTCTGTCCTCTATCCTTCTTTCCATCTTCCTTCTCTCTATGTACAGTTCTAAATTATTTTATTTTTCAATTTAAATGTGTATCTTTTACTATACTCTTTTACTCCCGTCTGAATCATTACTTCTCCCTCCCTATTTTAGCAGTATCGCCTCAATTATTGGCTCTCAGTTGGTGTTTTAAGAATGATGTATATACATGTTTTATGCTCATATATATATATATAATGTTATATATTGCTAAAATATTTATATTAATATCTAGCAATTGAAATAATGGTAAATGTGTAGCCTTGAGTTGGGACATAAAAATCGTTTGTTTTCTTTGTAATGTAAAAAATAATGAAACATTGTTTGAATTACATTTTTTGTGAAACGAGTATCATGAATGATGGCTAATAAAATAGTTTGTGTCTTTGTCAGCTGTGTCTCTCTTTACTGAAACCATAAGTGTGATACAAAAAGTGCTTTCAGTCACTGCAGGTGACCTTTATAGTGTCCTATAATCAATGGCTGCTTGGAGGAAAGAACATTTACAGTATTTGAGTCTAATTATTTGCTTTGGAAAATTATAAGCAGTAATATAAAATGTGGTTTTCAATAAGCCAAAACACTTCCAAAATCATTTTCAAATCACAAGCATATTTGTTTTTAAGTAATCATACAGTGGTAAAAGGTCCCATAAGATCTCAACTTCAGTGGAAGAGAACAATATCTTATTTGCAGTGGAACGTATATATAAATTAAATCTTAAACATATGTTAATATGTATACATATGTTTGATTTGAATACAGCTTGTCATTTCATAGTGTTTTAAGATCAAAAGCTTACACTTTGTAGGTCTTAGCAGAAACTAATATCTCTGTGGTATTGAAGGAGGAAAATTAAATCAAAACCTCAATAAACAAAAACAAAACTACTATCAAACTATTATCGCCTGTCAGGGGAATTTTGCCTTGCGGCCAGGTAAAGGTTATCATTTGGTTAAACTGACTTTTAAATCAGATCTGCTGACAGAATGAAATGTGTCAAATTAGCTAAAGTGTGAACACCTGCCCAGGTTGCCAGAGGGCGGAGTTCCCAAGCTGATTCCAATGACTTCATCAGTGCGATGATTGGTCAGCTCATATACCAACACTTTAAAAGCAGCACTGTCTTTGCAGCAGTCATGAATCTGGAACAATAGATTATTTTTGTATTTGCTGCACACCGCTTACAGACTGTTTGGTTTCAGCTTTACACCAAAAATGTATTTTGAATTGTGTGTGAGGTAAGATATTCTTATTTTGGCAGATTTCTTATATTTATTCTACTTAACTGTTTTTGGTTGGCTCATGTTTAATTCCTCTTTTCTTAGAGTTCTTGTGCTCTCTCTCTTGATTTTTGGGCAGCAAGCAAAGGGTAAGGATTTATGGTTCACAAGCTGCAGTTGAAATGTATAATTTTCCTATAAGGCTGTCTTTTAAAAAAATGTGTTTTCCTTTTAGCACTCAGCTACAGAAGTGGAGGCTCCAGTGGCATTACACCTCACTTTGATTTTTCAAGAGTTCTTAAACCTGCTTCCATTTCCAGTGATGATAGTTCAGCACAGCCTGAGAGGGTTTTGGGTAGTTATTCACCCTTTCATGCTGATGGGGCTTTATCTGAGACTCTGAAGCCAGCTGCTGCACCAAGTGCAGGAGGTTATAGTGGCTCTCATGGTAGGCAAGTAGATGGTTACAGTCCTGAGGGAAGTGTTTCTAGTTACGGGCCAAGCCAACCAATAATTAGTAAACCAAACCAACTACCTCAAGCTAATCCTAGTGCAAATGGTGTCCTTCCAACCAAAGCTGCCCAGTGGGCTTTCCCTTTGCCCCATAATCCAAACTCTTTACAGTCTGGTATTGCTTCAAGTTCTGCACTTGTGATGCACTCTGGTCCCTACTCTGCAGTGCCATCCAAGCCCCAGCAGCCCAAAAACCTTCCAAAGCCCCACCAGCCCAAACCTCAGCAGGCCGCCAACCCTTCAAATCCCCTGCAGTCTTGGTACCGACCCAAACCTCAGCAGGATGCAAATCCTTCAATTCCTCAGCAGGCCAAGCCCTACCAGCCCTCCTACCCTTTGAAACTTCAGCAGGCCACAAACTCTTCAAATCCCCTGCAGTCTAGGTACCGGCCTAAACCCCAGCAGACCAAGGCCAACCAGCCTTCCTACCCTTCAAATCCTCAGCAGGCTACCAACCCTTCAAATCCCCTGCAGTCTAGGTACCGGCCAAAACCCCAGCATCCTGCCTACCCTTCAAATCCTCAGCAGGCCGAACCCCTGCAAGGGGTGCTCCAAAGTAAAGCTGGCATGTCGGACATTCCTTCCGAAGTAAGTGTTGCTTCTGGCTCTAACGTGCAGGACAAGCCCTACCAGCCAGCATACCCTTTGAATCCCCAGCGGGCTACTAACCCTTCAAATCCCCAGCAGTCTAGGTACCGGCCAAAACCCCAGCATCCTGCCTACCCTTCAAATCCCCTGCAGTCTAGGTACCGGCCAAAACCCCAGCAGCCTTCCTACCCTTCAAATCCCCTGCAGTCTAGGTACCGGCCAAAACCCCAGCATCCTGCCTACCCTTCAAATCCTCAGCAGGCCAAGCCTCAGCAGGCCGAACCCCTGCAAGGGGTGCTCCAAAGTAAAGCTGGCATGTGGGACATTCCTTCCGAAGGAAGTGTTGCTTCTGGCTCTAATGTGCAGGCCAAGCCCTACCAGCCAGCATACCCTTTGAATCCCCAGCGGGCTACCAACCCTTCAAGTCCCCTGCAGTCTACGTACCAGCCCAAACCCCAGCATCCTACCTACCCTTCAAACCCTCAGCAGCCCAAACCTCAGCAGACCAAACTCCTGCAAGGGGTGCTCCAAAGTAAAGCTGGCATGTGGGACATTCCTTCCCAAGGAAGTGTTGCTTCTGGCTCTAATGTGCAGGCCAAGCCCTACCAGCCAGCATACCCTTTGAATCCCCAGTGGGCTACCAACCCTTCAAGTTCCCTGCAGTCTAGGTACCGGCCAAAACCCCAGCAGCCTTCCTACCCTTCAAATCCCCTGCAGTCTAGGTACCGGCCAAAACCCCAGCATCCTGCCTCCCCTTCAAATCCTCAGCAGGCCGAACCCCTGCAAGGGGTGCTCCAAAGTAAAGCTGGCATGTGGGACATTCCTTCCGAAGGAAGTGTTGCTTTTGGCTCTAATGTGCAGGCCAAGCCCTACCAGCCAGCATACCCTTTGAATCCCCAGCGGGCTACCAACCCTTCAAGTCCCCTGCAGTCTACGTACCGGCCAAAACCCCAGCATCCTGCCTACCCTTCAAATCCTCAGCAGGCCAAGCCACAGCAGGCTGAACCCCTGCAAGGGGTGCTCCAAAGTAAAGCTGGCATGTGGGACATTCCTTCTGAAGGAAGTGTTGCTTCTGGTTCTAATGTGCAGGCCAAGCCCTACCAGCCAGCATACCCTTTGAATCCCCAGCGGGCTACCAACCCTTCAAGTCCCCTGCAGTCTACGTACCAGCCCAAACCCCAGCATCCTACCTACCCTTCAAACCCTCAGCAGCCCAAACCTCAGCAGACCAAACCCCTGCAAGGGGTGCTCCAAAGTAAAGCTGGCATGTGGGACATTCCTTCCCAAGGAAGTGTTGCTTCTGGCTCTAATGTGCAGGCCACTGAGTCAAACTCGCACTTGAATGTTGACCCAAGCAATTCCAATGTCATTCCTGTACCAGCCCAGGTGGCAACAGCAACTGGTGCCAGTGTAGAACAGACATCATTGACCTTCCTAACTGTAAGTTGGTTTAACTTAAAGATTGCTACAATGAAGTAAGGGAAATGCTTTGCAAATGTTCTAAATTGAATTTTCTGTTCTCAGGTTCCTGGACTTGCCTGGAAGCAGTCTGAACTGGCATCAACTTTGAATTTAATAAAATAATTGGAACACACACTCTTTGGATGTTCTTTGAAACTGTACTTGTGCTGTGCTGTAGACAGTGCTGCACCCTTACTTCCTAAACATGTCCACAACCACTTGCTTGTTTCCTTTGAACTTCAGGGGTTTGTTTTCCTGGCTAGGTACAATAACATTGTGAACAGCAGCGCACTAATGTGTTTGCAAATATGTATTGACCAGCAAGTTTAAAAGACTTGACTAAGAATGTTCTTCACTTAACATTTGAAAGTTTGATGACTTAAAGGCTGAGAACTTTCAAGGATGAGTGTCCAACATTATTTCAAAGTGTCAGACTCTGTGGTTCCTAATGAGGTTTATTGGACTACACAGGACAAACTTGTATCACTTAAAACAACATCTTCAGAAACATTGCAGTTTAGGCTTTATTCCATGTTGCTGAATTGATTGTCATATAATGCATATGTTTGTATTTCGGGCCTAATGTGTATAGGTCCGGTTAGGCATGTGTGTAACTGTTAATCAACAACAGATTGAAAAACTGAGAATAAAAAAAGTATGCCTTCTAGAGTAAGACGGGTGAGCTGGAGGGCCCTGAGGTGGATGGATTTGTCAAAGATATGATGGAGCTGGTGAAGGTGCCCTTAGATTCCCTTATACAGAGCTGATACACAATGTTATTGATCAGATATCAGTCAGTGTCATTCATCAGGAGTCTTCTGACCTCTCTAACTCTTCCACCCCCCGACCCTCTCCTCCAGCCCAGCATCAGTGGCACAGACCTGGACAAGTTCAGGAAAGCTCTGATGGGTCACCGCGACATCAACGGAGACGGAAAGATCCAGAAGAACGAGCTGGCTCTCTGCCTCGGCCTCAAACTCGGCTAACAGACCACCACAACGTTCACACATTTTTCTTTCTTTCCTCTATCCTTCTTTCCATCTTCCTTCTCTCTATGTACAGTTCTAAATTATTTTATTTTTCAATTTAAATGTGGATCTTTTACTATACTCTTTTACTCCCATCTGAATCATTACTTCTCCCTCCCTATTTTCGCAGTATTGCCTCAATTATTGGCTCTCAGTTGGTGTTTTAAGAATGTGTTATCTACATGTTTTATGTTCATATATATAATATGTTATATATTGCTATAATATTTATATTAAAATATCTAGCAATTCAAATAATGGTAAATGTGTAGCCTTGAGTTGAGACATAAAAATAGTTTGTTTTCTTTGTAATGTAAAAAATAAACAGTTTGAATTACATTTTTTGTGAAACGAGTATCATGAATGATGGCTAATAAAATAGTTTGTGTCTTTGTCAGCTGTGTCTCTCTTTACTGAAACCATAAGTGTGCTACAAAAAGTGCTTTCAGTCACTGCAGGTGACTTTTATAGTGTCCTATAATCAATGGCTGCTTGGAGGAAAGACCATTTACAGTATTTGAGACTCATGTGCTTTGAAAAATTATAAGCAGTAATATAAAATATGTGGTTTTCAATAAGCCAAAACACTTCCAAAATCATTTTCAAATCACAAGCATATTTGTTTTTAAGTAATCATACAGTGGTAAAAGGTCCCATAAGATCTCTCAACTTCAGTGGAAGAGAACAATATCTTATTTGCAGTGGAACATATATATAAATTAAATCTTAAACATATGTTAATATGTAAACATATGTGTTTGATTTGAATACAGCTTGTCATTTCATAGTGTTTTAAGATCAAAAGCTTACACTTTTTAGGTCTTAGTTTCTGGGTGTTACTAATACCTCTGCGGTATTGAAGGAGGAAAATTAAATCAAAACCTCAATAAACAAAAACAAAACTACTATCAAACTATTATCGCCTGTCAGGGGAATTTTGCCTAGCGGCCAGGTAAAAGTTATCATTTGGTTAAACTGACTGAAATGTTGAAATGTGTCAAATTAGCTAAAGTGTGAACACCTGCCCAGGTTGCCAGAGGGCGGATTTCCCAAGCTGATTCCAATGACTTCATCAGTGCGATGATTGGTCAGCTCATATACCAACACTTTAAAAGCAGCACTGTCTTTCCAGCAGTCATGAATCTGAAACAATAGATTATTTTTGTATTTGCTGCACACCGCTTACAGACGGTTTGGTTTCAGCTTTACACCAAAAATGTATTTTGAATTGTGTGTGAGGTAAGATATTCTTATTTTGGCAGATTTCTTATATGTATTCTACTTAACTGTTTTTGGTTGGCTCATGTTTAATTCCTCTTTTCTTAGAGTTCTTGTGCTCTCACTCTTGATTTTTGGGCAGCAAGCAACGGGTAAGGATTTATGGTTCACAAGCTGCAGTTGAAATGTATAATTTTCCTATAAGCCTGTCTTTTAAAAAATGTGTTCTCCTTTTAGCACTCAGCTACAGAAGTGGAGGCTCCAGTGGCATTACACCTCACTTTGATTTTTCAAGAAGTCTTAAACCTGCTTCCACTTCCAGTGATGATAGTTCAGCACAGCCTGAGAGGGTTTTGGGTAGTTATTCACCCTTTCATGCTGATGGGGCTTTATCTGAGACTCTTAAGCCAGCTGCTGCACCAAGTGCAGGAGGTTATAGTGGCTCTCATGGTAGGCAAGTAGATGGTTACAGTCCTGAGGGAAGTGTTTCTAGTTACGGGCCAAGCCAACCAATAATTAGTAAACCAAACCAACTACCTCAAGCTAACCCTAGTGCAAATGGTGTCCTTCCAACCAAAGCTGCCCAGTGGGCTTTCCCTTTGCCCCATAATCCAAACTCTTTTCAGTCTGGTATTGCTTCAAGTTCTGCACTTGTGATGCACTCTGGTCCCTACTCTGCAGTGCCATCCAAGCCCCAGCAGCCCAAAAACCTTCCAAAGCCCCACCAGCCCAAACCTCAGCAGGCCGCCAACCCTTCAAATCCCCTGCAGTCTTGGTACCGACCCAAACCTCAGCAGGCTGCAAATTCTTCAATTCCTCAGCAGGCCAAGCCCTACCAGCCCTCCTACCCTTTGAAACTTCAGCAGGCCGCAAACTCTTCAAATCCCCTGCAGTCTAGGTACCGGCCTAAAGCCCAGCAGACCAAGGCCAACCAGCCTTCCTACCCTTCAAATCCTCAGCGGGCTACCAACCCTTCAAGTCCCCTGCAGTCTAGGTACCGGCCAAAACTCCAGCAGCCTTCCTACCCTTCAAATCCCCTGCAGTCTAGGTACCGGCCAAAACCCCAGCATCCTGCCTACCCTTCAAATCCTCAGCAGGCCAAGCCTCAGCAGGCCGAACCCCTGCAAGGGGTGCTCCAAAGTAAAGCTGGCATGTGGGACATTCCTTCCGAAGGTAGTGTTGCTTCTGGCTCTAATGTGCAGGCCAAGCCCTACCAGCCAGCATACCCTTTGAATCCCCAGCGGGCTACCAACCCTTCAAGTCCCCTGCAGTCTAGGTACCGGCCAAAACCCCAGCAGCCTTCCTACCCTTCAAATCCCCTGCAGTCTAGGTACCGGCCAAAACCCCAGCATCCTGCCTACCCTTCAAATCTTCAGCAGGCCAAGCCTCAGCAGGCCGAACCCCTGCAAGGGGTGCTCCAAAGTAAAGCTGGCATGTGGGACATTCCTTCCGAAGGAAGTGTTGCTTCTGGTTCTAATGTGCAGGCCAAGCCCTACCAGCCAGCATACCCTTTGAATCCCCAGCGGGCTACCAACCCTTCAAGTCCCCTGCAGTCTAGGTACCGGCCAAAACCCCAGCAGCCTTCCGACCCTTCAAATCCCCTGCAGTCTAGGTACCGGCCAAAACCCCAGCATCCTGCCTACCCTTCAAATCCTCAGCAGGCCAAGCCTCAGCAGGCCGAACCCCTGCAAGGGGTGCTCCAAAGTAAAGCTGGCATGTGGGACATTCCTTCCGAAGGTAGTGTTGCTTCTGGCTCTAATGTGCAGGCCAAGCCCTACCAGCCAGCATACCCTTTGAATCCCCAGCGGGCTACCAACCCTTCAAGTCCCCTGCAGTCTAGGTACCGGCCAAAACCCCAGCAGCCTTCCTACCCTTCAAATCCCCTGCAGTCTAGGTACCGGCCAAAACCCCAGCATCCTGCCTACCCTTCAAATCTTCAGCAGGCCAAGCCTCAGCAGGCCGAACCCCTGCAAGGGGTGCTCCAAAGTAAAGCTGGCATGTGGGACATTCCTTCCGAAGGAAGTGTTGCTTCTGGTTCTAATGTGCAGGCCAAGCCCTACCAGCCAGCATACCCTTTGAATCCCCAGCGGGCTACCAACCCTTCAAGTCCCCTGCAGTCTAGGTACCGGCCAAAACCCCAGCAGCCTTCCGACCCTTCAAGTCCCCTTCAGTCTAGGTACCGGCCAAAACCCCAGCATCCTGCCTACCCTTCAAATCTTCAGCAGGCCAAGCCTCAGCAGGCCGAACCCCTGCAAGGGGTGCTCCAAAGTAAAGCTGGCATGTGGGACATTCCTTCCGAAGGAAGTGTTGCTTCTGGTTCTAATGTGCAGGCCAAGCCCTACCAGCCAGCATACCCTTTGAATCCCCAGCGGGCTACCAACCCTTCAAGTCCCCTTCAGTCTAGGTACCGGCCAAAACCCCAGCATCCTGCCTACCCTTCAAATCTTCAGCAGGCCAAGCCTCAGCAGGCCAAACCCCTGCAAGGGGTGCTCCAAAGTAAAGCTGGCATGTGGGACATTCCTTCCGAAGGAAGTGGTGCTTCTGGTTCTAATGTGCAGGCCAAGCCCTACCAGCCAGCATACCCTTTGAATCCCCAGCGGGCTACCAACCCTTCAAGTCCCCTGCAGTCTAGGTACCGGCCAAAACCCCAGCAGCCTTCCGACCCTTCAAATCCCCTGCAGTCTAGGTACCAGCCCAAACCCCAGCATCCTGCCTACCCTTCAAACCCTCAGCAGACCAAACCTCAGCAGACCAAACCCCTGCAAGGGGTGCTCCAAAGTAAAGCTGGCATGTGGGACATTCCTTCCCAAGGAAGTGTTGCTTCTGGCTCTAATGTGCAGCCCACTGACTCAAACTCGCACTTGAATGTTGACCCAAGAAATTCCAATGTCATTCCTGTTCCAGCCCAGGTGGCAACTGGTGCCGGTGTAGAACAGACATCATTGACCTTCCTAACTGTAAGTTGGTTTAACTTAAAGATTGCTACAATAAAGTAAGGGAAATGCTTTGCAAATGTTCTAAATTGTATTTTCTGTTCTCAGGTTCCTGTACTTGCCTGGAAGCAGTCTGAACTGGCATCAACTTTGAATTTAATAAAATAATTGGAACACACACTCTTTGGATCTTCTTTGAAACTCTACTTGTGCTGTGCTGTAGACAGTGCTGCACCCTATACATATGTGTTTGATTTGAATACAGCTTGTCATTTCATAGTGTTTTAAGATCAAAAGCTTACACTTTTTAGGTCTTAGTTTCTGGGTCTTACTAATACCTCTGTGGTATTGAAGGAGGAAAATTAAATCAAAACCTCAATAAACAAAAACAAAACTACTATCAAACTATTATCGCCTGTCAGGGGAATTTTGTCTCGCGGCCAGGTAAAGGTTATCATTTGGTTAAACTGACTGAAATGTTGAAATGTGTCAAATTAGCTAAAGTGTGAACACCTGCCCAGGTTGCCAGAGGGCGGAGTTCCCAAGCTGATTCCAATGACTTCATCAGTGCGATGATTGGTCAGCTCATGCACCGACACTTTAAAAGCAGCACTGTCTTTGCAGCAGTCATGAATCTGGAACAATAGATTATTTTTCTATTTGCTGCACACCGCTTACAGACTGTTTGGTTTCAGCTTTACACCAAAAATGTATTTTGAATTGTGTGTGAGGTAAGATATTCTTATTTTGGCAGATTTCTTATATTTATTCTACTTCACTGTTTTTGGTTGGCTCATGTTTAATTCCTCTTTTCTTAGAGTTCTTGTGCTCTCACTCTTGATTTTTGGGCAGCAAGCAAAGGGTAAGGATTTATGGTTCACAAGCTGCAGTTGAAATGTATAATTTTCCTATAAGGCTGTCTTTTAAAAAATGTGTTCTCCTTTTAGCACTCAGCTCCAGAATTGTAGGCCCCAGTGGCATTACAACTCGCTTTCATTTTTCAAGAAGACTTAAACCTGCTTCCACTTCCAGTGATGATAGTTCAGCACAGCCTGAGAGGGTTTTGGGTAGTTATTCACCCTTTCATGCTGATGGGGCATTATCTAAGACTCTGAAGCCAGCTGCTGCACCAAGTGGCTCTCATGGTAGGCAAGTAGATGGTTACAGTCCTGAGGGAAGTGTTTCTAGTTACGGGCCAAGCCAACCAATAATTCGTAAACCAAACCAACTACCTCAAGCTAACCCTAGTGCAAATGGTGTGCTTCCAACCAAAGCTGCGCTGTGGGCTTTCCCTTTGCCCCATAATCCAAACTCTTTTCAGTCTGGTATTGCTTCAAGTTCTGCAATTGTGATGCACTCTGGTCCCTACTCTGCAGTGCCATCCAAGCCCCAGGAGCCCAAAAACCTTCCAAAGCCCCAGCAGGCCCGCTACAAGCCTAAGCCCCACCAGCCCAAACCTCAGCAGGCCGCCAACCCTTCAAATCCCCTGCAGTCTTGGTACCGACCCAAACCTCAGCAGGCTGCAAATCCTTCAATTCCTCAGCAGGCCAAGCCCTACCAGCCCTCCTACCCTTTGAAACTCCAGCAGGCCGCAAACCCTTCAAATCCCCTGCAGTCTAGGTACTGGCCCAAACCCCAGCAGACCAAGCCCAACCAGCCTTCCTACCCTTCAAATCCTCAGCAGGCCAAGCCCTACCAGCGTTCCTACCCTTCAAATCCTCAGCAGGCCAAGCCCTACCAGCGTTCCTACCCTTCAAATCCTCAGCAGGCCAAGCCCGACCAGCGTTCCTACCCTTCAAATCCTGAGCAGGCCAAGCCCTTCCAGCGTTCCTACCCTTCAAATCCTCAGCAGGCCAAGCCCGACCAGCGTTCCTACCCTTCAAATCCTGAGCAGGCCAAGCCCTTCCAGCGTTCCTACCCTTCAAATCCTCAGCAGGCCAAGCCCCGACCAGCGTTCCTACCCTTCAAACCCTCAGCAGCCCAAACCTCAGCAGGCTGAACCCCTGCAAGGGGTGCTCCAAAGTAAAGCTGGCATGTGGGACATTCCTTCCCAAGGAAGTGTTGCTTCTGGCTCTAATGTGCAGCCCACTGACTCAAACTCGCACTTGAATGTTGACCCAACAAGTTTGAGAGAAATTCCAATGTCATTCCTGTACCAGCCCAGGTGGCAACAGCAACTGGTGCCAGTGTAGAACAGACATCATTGACCTTCCTAACTGTAAGTTGGTTTAACTTAAAGATTGCTACAATGAAGTAAGGGAAATGCTTTGCAAATGTTCTAAATTGTATTTTCTGTTCTCAGGTTCCTGGACTTGCCTGGAAGCAGTCTGAACTGGCATCAACTTTGAATTTAATAAAATACTTGGAACACACTCTTTGGATGTTATTTGAAACTTTACTTGTGCTGTGCTGTAGACAGTGCTGCACCCTTACTTTCTGAACATGTCCACAACCACTTGCTTGTTTCCTTTGAACTTCAGGGGTTTGTTTTCCTGGCAAGGTACAATAACATTGTGAACAGCAGCTCACAGTAATGTGTATTCAAATATGTATTGACCAGCAAGTTTAAAAGACTTGACTAAGAATGTTCTTCACTTAACATTTGAAAGTTTGATGACTTAAAGGCTGAGAACTTTCAAGGATGAGTGTCCAACATTATTTCAAAGTGTCAGACTCTGGTTCCTAATGAGGTTTATTGGACTACACATGACAAACTTGTATCACTTAAAACAACATCTTCAGAAACATTGCAGTTTAGGCTTTATTCCATGTTGCTGAATTGATTGTTATATAATGCATATGTTTGTGTATTTTGGGCCTAATGTGTATAGGTCCTGTTAGGCATGTGTGTAACTGTTAATCAACAACAGATTGAAACACTGAGAATAAAAAAGTATGCCTTCTAGAGTAAGACGGGTGAGCTGGAGGGCCCTGAGGTGGATGGATTTGTCAAAGATATGATGGAGCTGGTGAAGGTGCCCTTAGATTCCCTTATACAGAGCTGATACACAATGTTATTGATCAGATATCAGTCAGTGTCATTCATCAGGAGTCTTCTGACCTCTCTAACTCTTCCACCCCCCGACCCTCTCCTCCAGCCCAGCATCAGTGGCACAGACCTGGACAAGTTCAGGAAAGCTCTGATGGGTCACCGCGACATCAACGGAGACGGAAAGATCCAGAAGAACGAGCTGGCTCTCTGCCTCGGCCTCAAACTCAGCTAACAGACCACAACGTTCACACATTTTTCTTTCTTTCCTCTATCCTTCTTTCCATCTTCCTTCTCTCTATGTACAGTTCTAAATTATTTTATTTTTCAATTTAAATGTGTATCTTTTACTATACTCATTTACTCCCGTCTGAATCATTACTTCTCCCTCCCTATTTTAGCAGTATCGCCTCAATTATTGGCTCTCAGTTGGTGTTTTAAGAATGATGTATCTACATGTTTTATGCTCATATATATATATAATGTTATATATTGCTATAATATTTATATTAAAATATCGAGCAATTTAAATAATGGTAAATGTGGAGCCATGAGTTGGGACATAAAAATCGTTTGTTTTCTTTAATGTAAAAAATAATGAAACATTGTTTGAATTACATTTTTTGTGAAACGAGTATCATGAATGATGGCTAATAAAATAGTTTGTGTCTTTGTCAGCTGTGTCTCTCTTTACTGAAACCATAAGTGTGCTACAAAAAGTGCTTTCAGTCACTGCAGGTGACTTTTATAGTGTCCTATAATCAATGGCTGCTTGGAGGAAAGAACATTTACAGTATTTGAGTCTAATTATTTGCTTTGGAAAATTATAAGCAGTAATATAAAATATGTGGTTTTCAATAAGCCAAAACACTTCCAAAATCATTTTCAAATCACAAGCATATTTGTTTTTAAGTAATCATACAGTGGTAAAAGGTCCCATAAGATCTCTCAACTTCAGTGGAAGAGAACAATATCTTATTTGCAGTGGAACATATATATAAATTAAATCTTAAACATATGTTAATATGTATAGATATGTTTGATTTGAATACAGCTTGTCATTTCATAGTGTTTTAAGATCAAAAGCTTACACTTTGTAGGTCTTAGCAGAAACTAATATCTCTGTGGTATTGAAGGAGGAAAATTAAATCAAAACCTCAATAAACAAAAACAAAACTACTATCAAACTATTATCGCCTGTCAGGGGAATTTTGCCTAGCGGCCAGGTAAAGGTTATCATTTGGTTAAACTGACTGAAATGTTGAAATGTGTCAAATTAGCTAAAGTGTGAACACCTGCCCAGGTTGCCAGAGGGCGGAGTTCCCAAGCTGATTCCAATGACTTCATCAGTGCGATGATTGGTCAGCTCATATACCAACACTTTAAAAGCAGCACTGTCTTTGCAGCAGTCATGAATCTGGAACAATAGATTATTTTTGTATTTGCTGCACACCGCTTACAGACTGTTTGGTTTCAGCTTTACACCAAAAATGTATTTTGAATTGTGTGTGAGGTAAGATATTCTTATTTTGGCAGATTTCTTATATTTATTCTACTTAACTGTTTTTGGTTGGCTCATGTTTAATTCCTCTTTTCTTAGAGTTCTTGTGCTCTCTCTCTTGATTTTTGGGCAGCAAGCAAAGGGTAAGGATTTATGGTTCACAAGCTGCAGTTGAAATGTATAATTTTCCTATAAGGCTGTCTTTTAAAAAAATGTGTTTTCCTTTTAGCACTCAGCTACAGAAGTGGAGGCTCCAGTGGCATTACACCTCACTTTGATTTTTCAAGAGTTCTTAAACCTGCTTCCACTTCCAGTGATGATAGTTCAGCACAGCCTGAGAGGGTTTTGGGTAGTTATTCACCCTTTCATGCTGATGGGGCTTTATCTGAGACTCTGAAGCCAGCTGCTGCACCAAGTGCAGGAGGTTATAGTGGCTCTCATGGTAGGCAAGTAGATGGTTACAGTCCTGAGGGAAGTGTTTCTAGTTACGGGCCAAGCCAACCAATAATTAGTAAACCAAACCAACTACCTCAAGCTAATCCTAGTGCAAATGGTGTCCTTCCAACCAAAGCTGCCCAGTGGGCTTTCCCTTTGCCCCATAATCCAAACTCTTTACAGTCTGGTATTGCTTCAAGTTCTGCACTTGTGATGCACTCTGGTCCCTACTCTGCAGTGCCATCCAAGCCCCACCAGCCCAAACCTCAGCAGGCCGCCAACCCTTCAAATCCCCTGCAGTCTTGGTACCGACCCAAACCTCAGCAGGATGCAAATCCTTCAATTCCTCAGCAGGCCAAGCCCTACCAGCCCTCCTACCCTTTGAAACTTCAGCAGGCCACAAACTCTTCAAATCCCCTGCAGTCTAGGTACCGGCCTAAACCCCAGCAGACCAAGGCCAACCAGCATTCCTACCCTTCAAATCCTCAGCAGGCTACCAACCCTTCAAATCCCCTGCAGTCTAGGTACCGGCCAAAACCCCAGCATCCTGCCTACCCTTCAAATCCTCAGCAGGCCGAACCCCTGCAAGGGGTGCTCCAAAGTAAAGCTGGCATGTGGGACATTCCTTCCGAAGGAAGTGTTGCTTCTGGCTCTAATGTGCAGGCCAAGCCCTACCAGCCAGCATACCCTTTGAATCCCCAGCGGGCTACCAACCCTTCAAGTCCCCTGCAGTCTAGGTACCGGCCAAAACCCCAGCAGCCTTCCTACCCTTCAAATCCCCTGCAGTCTAGGTACCGGCCAAAACCCCAGCATCCTGCCTACCCTTCAAATCCTCAGCAGGCCGAACCCCTGCAAGGGGTGCTCCAAAGTAAAGCTGGCATGTGGGACATTCCTTCCGAAGGAAGTGTTGCTTCTGGCTCTAATGTGCAGGCCAAGCCCTACCAGCCAGCATACCCTTTGAATCCCCAGCGGGCTACCAACCCTTCAAGTCCCCTGCAGTCTAGGTACCGGCCAAAACCCCAGCAGCCTTCCTACCCTTCAAATCCCCTGCAGTCCACGTACCGGCCAAAACCCCAGCATCCTGCCTACCCTTCAAATCCTCAGCAGGCCAACCCTCAGCAGGCCGAACCCTTGCATGGGGTGCTCCAAAGTAAAGCTGGCATGTGGGACATTCCTTCCGAAGTAAGTGTTGCTTCTGGCTCTAATGTGCAGGCCAAGCCCTACCAGCCAGCATACCCTTTGAATCTCCAGTGGGCTACCAACCCTTCAAGTCCCCTGCAGTCTAGGTACCGGCCAAAATCCCAGCATCCTGCCTACCCTTCAAATCCTCAGCAGGCCGAACCCCTGCAAGGGGTGCTCCAAAGTAAAGCTGGCATGTGGGACATTCCTTCCGAAGGAAGTGTTGCTTCTGGCTCTAATGTGCAGGCCAAGCCCTACCAGCCAGCATACCCTTTGAATCTCCAGTGGGCTACCAACCCTTCAAGTCCCCTGCAGTCTAGGTACCGGCCAAAACCCCAGCAGCCTTCCTACCCTTCAAATCCCCTGCAGTCTAGGTACCGGCCAAAACCCCAGCATCCTGCCTACCCTTCAAATCCTCAGCAGGCCAAGCCTCAGCAGGCCGAACCCCTGCAAGGGGTGCTCCAAAGTAAAGCTGGCATGTGGGACATTCCTTCCCAAGGAAGTGTTGCTTCTGGCTCTAATGTGCAGGCCAAGCCCTACCAGCCAGAATACCCTTTGAATCTCCAGTGGGCTACCAACCCTTCAAGTCCCCTGCAGTCTAGGTACCGGCCAAAACCCCAGCAGCCTTCCTACCCTTCAAATCCCCTGCAGTCTAGGTACCGGCCAAAACCCCAGCATCCTGCCTACCCTTCAAATCCTCAGCAGGCCGAACCCCTGCAAGGGGTGCTCCAAAGTAAAGCTGGCATGTGGGACATTCCTTCCGAAGGAAGTGTTGCTTCTGGCTCTAATGTGCAGGCCAAGCCCTACCAGCCAGCATACCCTTTGAATCCCCAGCGGGCTACCAACCCTTCAAGTCCCCTGCAGTCTAGGTACCGGCCAAACCCCAGCAGCCTTCCTACCCTTCAAATCCCCTGCAGTCTAGGTACCGGCCAAAACCCCAGCATCCTGCCTACCCTTCAAATCCTCAGCAGGCCGAACCCCTGCAAGGGGTGCTCCAAAGTAAAGCTGGCATGTGGGACATTCCTTCCGAAGGAAGTGTTGCTTCTGGCTCTAATGTGCAGGCCAAGCCCTACCAGCCAGCATACCCTTTGAATCCCCAGCGGGCTACCAACCCTTCAAGTCCCCTGCAGTCTAGGTACCGGCCAAAACCCCAGCAGCCTTCCTACCCTTCAAATCCCCTGCAGTCTACGTACCGGCCAAAACCCCAGCATCCTGCCTACCCTTCAAATCCTCAGCAGGCCAAGCCTCAGCAGGCCGAACCCCTGCAAGGGGTGCTCCAAAGTAAAGCTGGCATGTGGGACATTCCTTCTGAAGGAAGTGTTGCTTCTGGTTCTAATGTGCAGGCCAAGCCCTACCAGCCAGCATACCCTTTGAATCCCCAGCGGGCTACCAACCCTTCAAGTCCCCTGCAGTCTACGTACCAGCCCAAACCCCAGCATCCTACCTACCCTTCAAACCCTCAGCAGCCCAAACCTCAGCAGACCAAACCCCTGCAAGGGGTGCTCCAAAGTAAAGCTGGCATGTGGGACATTCCTTCCCAAGGAAGTGTTGCTTCTGGCTCTAATGTGCAGGCCACTGACTCAAACTCGCACTTGAATGTTGACCCAAGCAATTCCAATGTCATTCCTGTACCAGCCCAGGTGGCAACAGCAACTGGTGCCAGTGTAGAACAGACATCATTGACCTTCCTAACTGTAAGTTGGTTTAACTTAAAGATTGCTACAATGAAGTAAGGGAAATGCTTTGCAAATGTTCTAAATTGTATTTTCTGTTCTCAGGTTCCTGGACTTGCCTGGAAGCAGTCTGAACTGGCATCAACTTTGAATTTAATAAAATAATTGGAACACACACTCTTTGGATGTTCTTTGAAACTATACTTGTGCTGTGCTGTAGACAGTGCTGCACCCTTACTTTCTGAACATGTCCACAACCACTTGCTTGTTTCCTTTGAACTTCAGGGGTTTGTTTTCCTGGCTAGGTACAATAACATTGTGAACAGCAGCGCACAGTAATGTGTTTGCAAATATGTATTGACAGCAAGTTTAAAAGACTTGACTAAGAATGTTCTTCACTTAACATTTGAAAGTTTGATGACTTAAAGGCTGAGAACTTTCAAGGATGAGTGTCCAACATTATTTCAAAGTGTCAGACTCTGTGGTTCCTAATGAGGTTTATTGGACTACACATGACAAACTTGTATCACTTAAAACAACATCTTCAGAAACATTGCAGTTTAGGCTTTATTCCATGTTGCTGAATTGATTGTCATATAATGCATATGTTTGTATTTCGGGCCTAATGTGTATAGGTCCGGTTAGGCATGTGTGTAACTGTTAATCAACAACAGATTGAAAAACTGAGAGAATAAAAAAAGTATGCCTTCTAGAGTAAGACGGGTGAGCTGGAGGGCCCTGAGGTGGATGGATTTGTCAAAGATATGATGGAGCTGGTGAAGGTGCCCTTAGATTCCCTTATACAGAGCTGATACACAATGTTATTGATCAGATATCAGTCAGTGTCATTCATCAGGAGTCTTCTGACCTCTCTAACTCTTCCACCCCCCGACCCTCTCCTCCAGCCCAGCATCAGTGGCACAGACCTGGACAAGTTCAGGAAAGCTCTGATGGGTCACCGCGACATCAACGGAGACGGAAAGATCCAGAAGAACGAGCTGGCTCTCTGCCTCGGCCTCAAACTCAGCTAACAGACCCCCACAACGTTCACACATTTTTCTTTCTGTCCTCTATCCTTCTTTCCATCTTCCTTCTCTCTATGTACAGTTCTAAATTATTTTATTTTTCAATTTAAATGTGTATCTTTTACTATACTCTTTTACTCCCGTCTGAATCATTACTTCTCCCTCCCTATTTTAGCAGTATCGCCTCAATTATTGGCTCTCAGTTGGTGTTTTAAGAATGATGTATCTACATGTTTTATGCTCATATATATATATATAATGTTATATATTGCTAAAATATTTATATTAATATCTAGCAATTGAAATAATGGTAAATGTGTAGCCTTGAGTTGGGACATAAAAATCGTTTGTTTTCTTTGTAATGTAAAAAATAATGAAACATTGTTTGAATTACATTTTTTGTGAAACGAGTATCATGAATGATGGCTAATAAAATAGTTTGTGTCTTTGTCAGCTGTGTCTCTCTTTACTGAAACCATAAGTGTGATACAAAAAGTGCTTTCAGTCACTGCAGGTGACCTTTATAGTGTCCTATAATCAATGGCTGCTTGGAGGAAAGAACATTTACAGTATTTGAGTCTAATTATTTGCTTTGGAAAATTATAAGCAGTAATATAAAATGTGGTTTTCAATAAGCCAAAACACTTCCAAAATCATTTTCAAATCACAAGCATATTTGTTTTTAAGTAATCATACAGTGGTAAAAGGTCCCATAAGATCTCAACTTCAGTGGAAGAGAACAATATCTTATTTGCAGTGGAACGTATATATAAATTAAATCTTAAACATATGTTAATATGTATACATATGTTTGATTTGAATACAGCTTGTCATTTCATAGTGTTTTTAAGATCAAAAGCTTACACTTTGTAGGTCTTAGCAGAAACTAATATCTCTGTGGTATTGAAGGAGGAAAATTAAATCAAAACCTCAATAAACAAAAACAAAACTACTATCAAACTATTATCGCCTGTCAGGGGAATTTTGCCTTGCGGCCAGGTAAAGGTTATCATTTGGTTAAACTGACTTTTAAATCAGATCTGCTGACAGAATGAAATGTGTCAAATTAGCTAAAGTGTGAACACCTGCCCAGGTTGCCAGAGGGCGGAGTTCCCAAGCTGATTCCAATGACTTCATCAGTGCGATGATTGGTCAGCTCATATACCAACACTTTAAAAGCAGCACTGTCTTTGCAGCAGTCATGAATCTGGAACAATAGATTATTTTTGTATTTGCTGCACACCGCTTACAGACTGTTTGGTTTCAGCTTTACACCAAAAATGTATTTTGAATTGTGTGTGAGGTAAGATATTCTTATTTTGGCAGATTTCTTATATTTATTCTACTTAACTGTTTTTGGTTGGCTCATGTTTAATTCCTCTTTTCTTAGAGTTCTTGTGCTCTCTCTCTTGATTTTTGGGCAGCAAGCAAAGGGTAAGGATTTATGGTTCACAAGCTGCAGTTGAAATGTATAATTTTCCTATAAGGCTGTCTTTTAAAAAAATGTGTTTTCCTTTTAGCACTCAGCTACAGAAGTGGAGGCTCCAGTGGCATTACACCTCACTTTGATTTTTCAAGAGTTCTTAAACCTGCTTCCATTTCCAGTGATGATAGTTCAGCACAGCCTGAGAGGGTTTTGGGTAGTTATTCACCCTTTCATGCTGATGGGGCTTTATCTGAGACTCTGAAGCCAGCTGCTGCACCAAGTGCAGGAGGTTATAGTGGCTCTCATGGTAGGCAAGTAGATGGTTACAGTCCTGAGGGAAGTGTTTCTAGTTACGGGCCAAGCCAACCAATAATTAGTAAACCAAACCAACTACCTCAAGCTAATCCTAGTGCAAATGGTGTCCTTCCAACCAAAGCTGCCCAGTGGGCTTTCCCTTTGCCCTATAATCCAAACTCTTTACAGTCTGGTATTGCTTCAAGTTCTGCACTTGTGATGCACTCTGGTCCCTACTCTGCAGTGCCATCCAAGCCCCAGCAGCCCAAAAACCTTCCAAAGCCCCACCAGCCCAAACCTCAGCAGGCCGCCAACCCTTCAAATCCCCTGCAGTCTTGGTACCGACCCAAACCTCAGCAGGATGCAAATCCTTCAATTCCTCAGCAGGCCAAGCCCTACCAGCCCTCCTACCCTTTGAAACTTCAGCAGGCCACAAACTCTTCAAATCCCCTGCAGTCTAGGGTACCGGCCTAAACCCCAGCAGACCAAGGCCAACCAGCCTTCCTACCCTTCAAATCCTCAGCAGGCTACCAACCCTTCAAATCCCCTGCAGTCTAGGTACCGGCCAAAACCCCAGCATCCTGCCTACCCTTCAAATCCTCAGCAGGCCGAACCCCTGCAAGGGGTGCTCCAAAGTAAAGCTGGCATGTCGGACATTCCTTCCGAAGTAAGTGTTGCTTCTGGCTCTAACGTGCAGGACAAGCCCTACCAGCCAGCATACCCTTTGAATCCCCAGCGGGCTACTAACCCTTCAAATCCCCAGCAGTCTAGGTACCGGCCAAAACCCCAGCATCCTGCCTACCCTTCAAATCCCCTGCAGTCTAGGTACCGGCCAAAACCCCAGCATCCTGCCTACCATTCAAATCCTCAGCAGGCCAAGCCTCAGCAGGCCGAACCCCTGCAAGGGGTGCTCCAAAGTAAAGCTGGCATGTGGGACATTCCTTCCGAAGGAAGTGTTGCTTCTGGCTCTAACGTGCAGGACAAGCCCTACCAGCCAGCATACCCTTTGAATCCCCAGTGGGCTACCAACCCTTCAAGTTCCCTGCAGTCTAGGTACCGGCCAAAACCCCAGCAGCCTTCCTACCCTTCAAATCCCCTGCAGTCTAGGTACCGGCCAAAACCCCAGCATCCTGCCTACCCTTCAAATCCTCAGCAGGCCGAACCCCTGCAAGGGGTGCTCCAAAGTAAAGCTGGCATGTGGGACATTCCTTCCGAAGTAAGTGTTGCTTCTGGCTCTAATGTGCAGGCCAAGCCCTACCAGCCAGCATACACTTTGAATCCCCAGCGGGCTACCAACCATTCAAATCCCCTGCAGTCTAGGTACCGGCCAAAACCCCAGCATCCTGCCTACCCTTCAAATCCCCTGCAGTCTAGGTACCGGCCAAAACCCCAGCATCCTGCCTACCCTTCAAATCCTCAGCAGGCCGAACCCCTGCAAGGGGTGCTCCAAAGTAAAGCTGGCATGTGGGACATTCCTTCCGAAGGAAGTGTTGCTTCTGGCTCTAATGTGCAGGCCAAGCCCTACCAGCCAGCATACCCTTTGAATCTCCAGTGGGCTACCAACCCTTCAAGTCCCCTGCAGTCTAGGTACCGGCCAAAACCCCAGCAGCCTTCCTACCCTTCAAATCCCCTGCAGTCTAGGTACCGGCCAAAACCCCAGCATCCTGCCTACCCTTCAAATCCTCAGCAGGCCAAGCCTCAGCAGGCCGAACCCCTGCAAGGGGTGCTCCAAAGTAAAGCTGGCATGTGGGACATTCCTTCCGAAGGAAGTGTTGCTTCTGGCTCTAATGTACAGGCCAAGCCCTACCAGCCAGCATACCCTTTGAATCCCCAGCGGGCTACCAACCCTTCAAGTCCCCTGCAGTCTACGTACCAGCGCAAACCCCAGCATCCTACCTACCCTTCAAACCCTCAGCAGCCCAAACCTCAGCAGACCAAACTCCTGCAAGGGGTGCTCCAAAGTAAAGCTGGCATGTGGGACATTCCATCCCAAGGAAGTGTTGCTTCTGGCTCTAATGTGCAGGCCAAGCCCTACCAGCCAGCATACCCTTTGAATCCCCAGTGGGCTACCAACCCTTCAAGTTCCCTGCAGTCTAGGTACCGGCCAAAACCCCAGCAGCCTTCCTACCCTTCAAATCCCCTGCAGTCTAGGTACCGGCCAAAACCCCAGCATCCTGCCTCCCCTTCAAATCCTCAGCAGGCCGAACCCCTGCAAGGGGTGCTCCAAAGTAAAGCTGGCATGTGGGACATTCCTTCCGAAGGAAGTGTTGCTTTTGGCTCTAATGTGCAGGCCAAGCCCTACCAGCCAGCATACCCTTTGAATCCCCAGCGGGCTACCAACCCTTCAAGTCCCCTGCAGTCTACGTACCGGCCAAAACCCCAGCATCCTGCCTACCCTTCAAATCCTCAGCAGGCCAAGCCTCAGCAGGCTGAACCCCTGCAAGGGGTGCTCCAAAGTAAAGCTGGCATGTGGGACATTCCTTCTGAAGGAAGTGTTGCTTCTGGTTCTAATGTGCAGGCCAAGCCCTACCAGCCAGCATACCCTTTGAATCCCCAGCGGGCTACCAACCCTTCAAGTCCCCTGCAGTCTAGGTACCGGCCAAAACCCCAGCAGCCTTCCGACCCTTCAAGTCCCCTTCAGTCTAGGTACCGGCCAAAACCCCAGCATCCTGCCTACCCTTCAAATCTTCAGCAGGCCAAGCCTCAGCAGGCCGAACCCCTGCAAGGGGTGCTCCAAAGTAAAGCTGGCATGTGGGACATTCCTTCCGAAGGAAGTGTTGCTTCTGGTTCTAATGTGCAGGCCAAGCCCTACCAGCCAGCATACCCTTTGAATCCCCAGCGGGCTACCAACCCTTCAAGTCCCCTTCAGTCTAGGTACCGGCCAAAACCCCAGCATCCTGCCTACCCTTCAAATCTTCAGCAGGCCAAGCCTCAGCAGGCCAAACCCCTGCAAGGGGTGCTCCAAAGTAAAGCTGGCATGTGGGACATTCCTTCCGAAGGAAGTGGTGCTTCTGGTTCTAATGTGCAGGCCAAGCCCTACCAGCCAGCATACCCTTTGAATCCCCAGCGGGCTACCAACCCTTCAAGTCCCCTGCAGTCTAGGTACCGGCCAAAACCCCAGCAGCCTTCCGACCCTTCAAATCCCCTGCAGTCTAGGTACCAGCCCAAACCCCAGCATCCTGCCTACCCTTCAAACCCTCAGCAGACCAAACCTCAGCAGACCAAACCCCTGCAAGGGGTGCTCCAAAGTAAAGCTGGCATGTGGGACATTCCTTCCCAAGGAAGTGTTGCTTCTGGCTCTAATGTGCAGCCCACTGACTCAAACTCGCACTTGAATGTTGACCCAAGAAATTCCAATGTCATTCCTGTTCCAGCCCAGGTGGCAACTGGTGCCGGTGTAGAACAGACATCATTGACCTTCCTAACTGTAAGTTGGTTTAACTTAAAGATTGCTACAATAAAGTAAGGGAAATGCTTTGCAAATGTTCTAAATTGTATTTTCTGTTCTCAGGTTCCTGTACTTGCCTGGAAGCAGTCTGAACTGGCATCAACTTTGAATTTAATAAAATAATTGGAACACACACTCTTTGGATCTTCTTTGAAACTCTACTTGTGCTGTGCTGTAGACAGTGCTGCACCCTATACATATGTGTTTGATTTGAATACAGCTTGTCATTTCATAGTGTTTTAAGATCAAAAGCTTACACTTTTTAGGTCTTAGTTTCTGGGTCTTACTAATACCTCTGTGGTATTGAAGGAGGAAAATTAAACAAAAACAAAACTACTATCAAACTATTATCGCCTGTCAGGGGAATTTTGTCTCGCGGCCAGGTAAAGGTTATCATTTGGTTAAACTGACTGAAATGTTGAAATGTGTCAAATTAGCTAAAGTGTGAACACCTGCCCAGGTTGCCAGAGGGCGGAGTTCCCAAGCTGATTCCAATGACTTCATCAGTGCGATGATTGGTCAGCTCATGCACCGACACTTTAAAAGCAGCACTGTCTTTGCAGCAGTCATGAATCTGGAACAATAGATTATTTTTCTATTTGCTGCACACCGCTTACAGACTGTTTGGTTTCAGCTTTACACCAAAAATGTATTTTGAATTGTGTGTGAGGTAAGATATTCTTATTTTGTCAGATTTCTTATATTTATTCTACTTCACTGTTTTTGGTTGGCTCATGTTTAATTCCTCTTTTCTTAGAGTTCTTGTGCTCTCACTCTTGATTTTTGGGCAGCAAGCAAAGGGTAAGGATTTATGGTTCACAAGCTGCAGTTGAAATGTATAATTTTCCTATAAGGCTATCTTTTAAAAAATGTGTTCTCCTTTTAGCACTCAGCTACAGAAGTGGAGGCTCCAGTGGCATTACACCTCACTTTGATTGTTCAAGAAGTCTTAAACCTGCTTCCACTTCCAGTGATGATAGTTCAGCACAGCCTGAGAGGGTTTTGGGTAGTTATTCACCCTTTCATACTGATGGGGCTTTATCTGAGACTCTGAAGCCAGCTGCTGCACCAAGTGGCTCTCATGGTAGGCAAGTAGATGGTTACAGTCCTGAGGGAAGTGTTTCTAGTTACGGGCCAAGCCAACCAATAATTCGTAAACCAAACCAACTACCTCAAGCTAACCCTAGTGCAAATGGTGTCCTTCCAACCAAAGCTGCGCCGTGGGCTTTCCCTTTGCCCCATAATCCAAACTCTTTTCAGTCTGGTATTGCTTCAAGTTCTGCAATTATGATGCACTCTGGTCCCTACTCTGCAGTGCCATCCAAGCCCCAGCAGCCCAAAAACCTTCCAAAGCCCCAGCAGGCCCGCTACAAGCCTAAGCCCCACCAGCCCAAACCTCAGCAGGCCGCCAACCCTTCAAATCCCCTGCAGTCTTGGTACCGAACCAAACCTCAGCAGGCTGCAAATCCTTCAATTCCTCAGCAGGCCAAGCCCTACCAGCCCTCCTACCCTTTGAAACTCCAGCAGGCCGCAAACCCTTCAAATCCCCTGCAGTCTAGGTACCGGCCCAAACCCCAGCAGAACAAGCCCAACCAGCCTTCCTACACTTCAAATCCTCAGCAGGCCAAGCCCTACCAGCGTTCCTACCCTTCAAATCCTCAGCAGGCTAAGCCCGACCAGCATTCCTACCCTTCAAATCCTCAGCAGGCCAAGCCCGACCAGCGTTCCTACCCTTCAAATCCCCAACAGGCCAAGCCTCAGCAGGCTGAACCCCTGCAAGGGGTGCTCCAAAGTAAAGCTGGCATGTGGGACTTTTGTTGTCAAATTTTATTTTGGGGGAAAACATTTTTGTTTGGTTGTTCTTTAGAACTACCCCAATCCCTGAAAAAGAGCCAAATTAGACCAGGCCGAATAGGGGAAAGGTGACAAAAAAGCCCATAACTTGAGAATGGGCACTCTTTTCCTCTTCAGATTTGCTGAGGTATGAACCAGGTGGCTGTCCTACATCACCAAATAGTCAGACAATTATTTAACTAAAAAAATACTCAATTATAGTCCTGTCAACTTAGCTTTAGTTTAGATGGAAATTGTACTTTTTGGTGAAAGGAACATAGGACTCAATCACTTTTCTCTCATTTATCAGAAAAACAGAAATCCCTAAAAAATATACCATTACTGAATTGTCTAGGGTGCTATTGAACACTAACCAGTAGTTGCATGGAAATATCTGATACAGTTCTATTGCAAAATGAGATTTCTTTAGACATAGGCCTACCTCTTCTCTGACACAGTCAAATTCCGAATGGGGGATAAGTGGCATAATAGCCTATAAGTTAAGAATGCTCACTCTGATGGTCATTATATTTGGAGAGGGAAATACCAGGTGGCTGAACTACATCACCAAATAGTCAGAATAAGAGTAACCCAATACAATAAAGTGTATTAGTTCTAAATTGCAAGCCTCTAAAACATAGGTTTAAATAGTACAGGTGTTATTGAAACTGGAACCTTAATTCAAAGTACAGTATACAATTCATCAAATAATTCTGTGAGAGGTCAAGTATATAGATGCTAGAATATAATGTTAAATGTCAGGTTCCTCAGAAACGTTAGGGGACACATTTTGACATTCTGCACAGCAGTTGCAGAACTCCGTACAGGGAAGGCACTTTCCACTCTCTCCACACTTGCTGGATTGCATCTTTGCAATACAAGTGAGTAATGTCTCTCACTTCTGTAGGTGCTGGGGGTTTTGTAAATAGCACTGGTTGAATGGCCCCATCTCTGACAATCCACCCCCTGCCAACAGGACTCCATAACAAGGGTTATATCACTGTCTGAAACATTGCTCTTTACATGTTGTTGAAATGCATCCTCTGTTGGCGGCAGATTTTCCGAGGCTGCATCTGTTGTTGATGCAATTATGAACCTCAGTTCATCCAAGTTTGTGCACATCAGTCCAATTTCCTTTTTTCCATATAGCAGAAGCGCAAATTCTCTTGCAACTGGCAAAGACTCTTCCAAGCTGGAAGAGAGTCCAAAATGGGCCAGATCTTTGAGCTCGCTGAGATGGGTCTTGAGTTTGGTGAATGCTGTTGTCTTTCCTATTCTGTACAAACTACTTGTTGTGCCACAGCCAGTGAGTGCATGACATGCTGGTAGACAGTTAGACATGTGGTTTCCGCCCAGCTTCAGGACCATCTCCAACTAAACGGCCTCTTTGAGAAATTCCAGTTCGGTTTCCGTTCCGCCCACAGCACTGAAACAGCTCTGGTCAGGGTCACAAACGACTTGCTGATGCTGATTGTCTTTCCTATTCTGTACAAACTACTTCTTGTGCCACAGCCAGTGAGTGCACGACATGCTGGTAGACAGTTAGAAATGTCTTTTCCAATTTTCTCACATATGGTGTTGATGGGGACTTATCTCTCTCTCATTCCATGGCCTGCATGTACACTAGAGATGAACCAAACATGTATTTGCTTGCATAATATATGAGCAGTACTTCCACATCTGTGTCATCAGACCTCACAATGATGCGGGAATATGACTCTGCAAGATGTATGGCATGGAGCACCATCCGTGTGTCTGTCTCCTCCTGATCACTGTACAGTGATGTCAAACTGCTTACTCCTGCTGTGCAGATGCTCTTCACCTCGTCCCCTTCGTCAAATCCTGAGTGTAGTCTCTGTGGGGCAGCACAATGTAGTTGCTCACAAACATGCACAGTGCAGTCTTGTTTCCACTACTCCTCAAGTACTTCCTGTAGTTTGGGACATTTGTTTTGCCAGTGATAACATGTGTAGGCCTTCCATCACTTGCACCTCTCCTTTGCCTCTCCAGGTCTTTGATTGACTGTGGGCCGTCATACCTGTCAAATACCATGTCTACACATTGCATTTCTTGTTTTCTAATATGTGCCAAACACTCAGTATGATTTTGTGAACGGGTGTGTCAATGCAGGTGCATTTAAAAAAGTGCAGATCTGTAATGAGGACCCAGCTCTGAAGAATAACACAAGTGTTATAACCTAAAGCAAAACAAATGTCCCAAACTACAGGAAGTACTTGAGGAGTAGTGGAAACATGACTGCACTGTGCATGTTTGTGAGCAACTACATTGTCACTGCTGCCCCACAGAGACTACACTCAGGATTTGACGAAGGGGAGGAGGTGAAGAGCATCTGCACAGCAGGAGTCAGCAGTTTGACATCACTGGAGGAGACAGACACAAGGATGGAGCTCCATTCCATACATCTTGTCTGATGACACAGGTATGGAAGTACTGCTCATATGTTATGCAAGCAAATACATGTTTGGTTCATCTCTGTTAAGATCTCTGTTAAGATTGCGGAAAAGGTAGGACCCAAATGCAGACTATAAAAAAGGTAAAAGGTCTAGAAACAAAAGCGAGCTTTATTTAAAAGCTGATGAACATGGCACGAAAAAACACAAGTAGCACAAGGTAGCATTAACAAACAAAACTGACCGTGACCAACATGGAGGGAGACAGGAAAGACAAACAATGAACCGACAGGGGAACACAGGGAAAGACAAGACTAAATACAGAGAGGGGTAATCACGGGACAAGAAACAGCTGGGTAAGGGAGGCAGAAACACAAGGGCAACAGGTGAACACAATGAGACAATCAGACACACCAGGGAAACTAAAGACAGGAAGGCAAACACAGGAAGTAGGACCAGACAAGACACAAGGAGGAAAACATGAGACAGGGGTTGCGGTCGAATACTCCAAAAAAACAGCTCCTAAGTTCTAACCCTATCGTCTATTCCTTGACCTCGGAGTGAAACGTCATGGGGTTAAGGGATAGTGGATAGGAGAATTCAAAAGGATTTAGGAGAAGAGACTGCGGTACTTTAGAGAATCCGACTGCACTTTCACTATCCGACGTGTTTATGATGCGCCAGCGGAGGTCATAAATGTGCGCCTGCTGCGGTGGGGGAAACTATGGAAACTACAGTTTTCTATACAGCGGACTACAACAGGGATGTTTAATAAGAACAAGGGACTACTGTAAACTCTGCACCGTGCTCTGATGCTGTTGTTTTATGCTTTATGAACGGGGACAACAGAGAAACATATTCTTCATGAACAAAGTTGGAATTGAAATAAAAAAGGAAAGTGAAACTTATGCTCGTCACCCTCTCCCTCCGGTCCACATTAATACAAATGATCCCAATACGTATGATTGTATGAACTATGAAAAGATCTTAAAAGCAATACAAATGTATTTATTATAAACGTTAGTCCTTAACATCTACCACTGTGTATATCACCATACAAACATCTTTTTAAAAGTTGAACAAACCCCACACAGCTTAGTAAAGACTGTGAAATGTTGACTTTATTTGATCATTTCAGTAAAAACTAACGTTCATATTTCTCTTTTTGATTATAATACTGATGAACGTTCAAAACAAAGCACTTTGGCAACTTACCACATACGTTTTGAACCGTAACTTTCATGATATCATTTCTCGTTCATAATCGATTGTTTCCGTGAACGGCCGACTGTTGTGTGACGGCAAATGCCGCGGCCGCAAGGCATTGTGGGGCAGCATTTTCTCCTCTCCTTTCGGTTAGGCAGGTCCAGTGGTTCCTAAGCTAAAGGAGGTTATAAAGGAAGTTTGAAACCTCCTTTCCTTTTAATTTAGAGAATTCGAACGGCACTTATCATGGCTGCCACTGAGGGACTTACGGGTCATTTCACTCCGTTAGGAAGGTTCCTAAGCTAAATGGACTATTTGACCACAAGCAGGGAGAACAGAACAGCAAAATAAACACAAAACTTAACCTCTTAAGCCCTGAGCCTGTTTTTCAGGTCTCAGGCTCTAAAATGACATTCCCAGAACAAATGACCATATCTTCCCTTCTAAAAGGGTTAAATTAATAATCTTAATTCTCAAAGTAATGATAAACCTGTGAGTTGGATGTAGAAAAGTCAGAATCAATATAGATGTTTTTTATTTTAAAGAAAATTCAGATTTTACATAGTAAAAAACTGTAAATTATAGTGTCCGTCCAAAAGTTCTTTTTTACTTATAGTGAAAACTACCCTTGGATGATGGGTTAGTAGACTAAAAGCTTTAGGAATCCAAAGTACAACATATAATAAGTACCCTGTATCAAGATTGATGCAAAACAAGTGATATTTGACCTTTTTAGAGAGATTTAGCCAACAAAAACCCACTTCTGGGGTCATTTGGGTGGATTTGACCTATCTCTGGCCCCCCTTGGTCGAATTTGATGAATGAAATCTCTTTATAACCGCTAGAGCCAATGGAATCGAGGGAAAGTTCTATGCACACCAAAACGTTTACAAATAAGGAGTGAGAGTGACGCGTAACCAAAACCGGAAGCTGCATACACTCTGGTGGCTACCATTAGCAGCTAACTTTTCCGCTCCGATTTTTACATAAAAATGGAATTATGGATTATAAATAATTTTTTCAAAGGCGCAGGTACATTATTAACCTATGGATCAACAGTTGTAGCATTTTTTTTTTTCGTTTTAATGCCATTGAACACGTCTTTTGACCTAATTGACAGCTACGGTGAGACGATCTGCCGTAAAAGCTCCGTAAAGGTACGTGTTGTGATGTCTGTGTTTGCTTCCCCTGTCGCAAGTTCGGATCGTTCAGTGATGATACTAAACCTAAATAATCTGTGGAGTCTCAGTTTTAATCTTAATTTTTTTATGAGACTTGTGTTTTGTTTTGGGAAAAATGGTTCATATCTTCAGTTAGCTGAGATTCTTCCCGTTAATCTGGTGCTACACATTAATAGTTTCATAAATGTTAAGAAGCCCTGAGAAATTGTCTCGAAAAAAAAACGGTGGGAGGGGTCCAATGGGGGGACCGCCGTGCTTAAGAGGTTAACACACAAAACTCAAATCATGACATAACCCCCCCCTCAAGGGACAGATTCAAGACGTCCCTACACAAATCCAACATTTCCAAAAGGGTGGGTGGAGGGGGTCCGGTGGACGGGTCTGGATCGACAGCCCAGAGGCAAGGCAGAGGAACAGGAGATGGTCTCGGGCGGATGGCCCGGGGGCAAGGCAGAGTTCATAGAGGGGGTCTCGGGTGGACGGCCCGGGGGCAAGGCAGAGTTCATGGTGGGAATATCGGGCGGACGGCCCGGGGGCAAGGCAGAGTTCGAGGAGGGGGTCTCGGGTGGACGGCCCGGGGGCAAGGCAGAGTTCGAGGAGGGGGTCTCGGGCGGACGGCCCGGGGGCAAGGCAGAGTTCAAAAAGGGGCGAAGGCCACAGCGGCCGAACTCAGGGGACAAGGCTCGAGGGCGAAAGCCGCTGGGGAACTCAGGAGGCCGGGCACAAGGTCGGGCAAGAAGGCGGCGACGGGATAGCTCCGGAGGACGACGTATGCCGCAATGGGACCCCTCCAGTGTCCGCAGGATCGCCGGAGCACTGGGATTGAGAGCAGGAGCTGGTGGGACCCCTGGCGGGACAGGCGTAGACGGGACCCTGGACGGAACATGGGCTGGTGTCAGTGGAACCCCCGACGGAGCAAGTGCTGGTGTCGACGGGACCCCAAACAGGACAGGACAAGGTGTTGGCGGGGAATCCGGCGGAGCAGGTGTCGGCGGAACCCCCAACAGGACAGGATCTGGTGTTGGCAGGAAATCCGGCGGAGCAGGTGTCGGCTGGACCTCCAACGGTACAGGACATGGAGTTGGCAGGAAATCCGGCGGAGCAGATGTCGGCTGGACCCCCAACGGAACAGGACGTGGAGTTGGCAGGACCCCCGATGAAACAGGTGTCGGCTGGACCTCCAACTGAACAGGACGTGGAGTTGGCAGGACCCCCGATGAAACAGGTGTCGGCTGGACCTCCAACGGTACAGGACATGGAGTTGGCAGGACCCCCGACGAAACAGGTGTCGGCTGGCACCCAACGGCACAGGACATGGAGTTGGTAGGAAACCCGGCGGAGCAGGTGTCGGCTGGACCTCCAACGGTACAGGACATGGAGTTGGCAGGACTCCCGACGAAACAGGTGTCGGCTGGACCCCCAATGAAACAGGACAAGGAGTTGGCAGGAAACCCGGCGGAGCAGGTGTCGGCGGGACCCCCAACAGGACAGGATCAGGTGTTGGCAGGAAATCCGGTGGAACCCCCAACGAAACAGGACATGGAGTTGGCAGGACCCTCAGCGGAACCCCCAACGACACTGGACATGGAGTTGGCAGGACCCCCAACGGACCAGGATATTGGGTTGGCAGGACCCCCGGCAGAACAGCAGTCGGCGGGACCCCCAACGGGACAGGACATAGAGTTGGCAGGACCCCCGGCGAGACAGGTGTCGGCGGGACCCCCAACAGGACAGGACATGGGGTTGGGACTTGAGAAGGGAAATGAGAAGGGATTTGAGAAGGGATTTGAGAAGGGACTTGGAAAGGGACTTGAGTAAGGACTTGAGAAGGGACTTGAGTGGGGACTGGAAAGGGGATTTGAGATGGGACTTGAGAGGGAACTCGAGAAGGGACTCGAGAAGGGACTCGAGAAGAGACTCGAGAAGAGACTCGAGAGGGGACTTGAGGAGGGACTTGGAAAGGAACTCGAGAGGGGACTCGAGAAGGGACTCGAGAAGGGACTCGAGAAGAGACTCGAGAGGGGAATCGAGAAGGGACTTGAGAGAGGATTTGAGAGTGGACTTGAAGCGGTCGGTACGCCGACAGGACACGTGGGGTTGGCGTCGGCCGGAGAGCCAACCGGAGACGGGGAGCTGGAATCGGCCGGTACGCCGACAGGACACGGGGGGCTGGCGTCGGCCGGTACGCCGACAGGACACGGGGAGCTGGCGTTGGTCCGTACGCCGACAGGACACTGGGAGCTGGCGTCGGCCCGTACGCCGACAGGAGACAAGGTGCTGGAGTCGGCCGGTACGCCGACAGGACACGGGGAACTGGCATCGACCGGAGAGCCAGTACTGGAGCTGAAACTGGAGTCGGGACCATGACTGCTGGGACCGGAACTGAAGCCGCGACCATGGCTGTGTGGGCCGGTACTGGAACCGGAACCATGGCTGTGTGGGCCGGTACTGGAGCACGGAACCATGGCTGTGTGGGCCGGTACTGAAAACGGATCCATGGCTGTGTGGGCCGGTACTGGAGCACGGAAACATGGCTGCTGGGACCAGAACTGGAGCTGGGACCATAGTTGCTGGGACCGGAACTGGAGCTGGGACCATAGTTGCTGGGACCGGAATTGAAGCCGCGACCATGGCTGTGTGGGCCAGGTAATGGAGCACGGAAACATGGCTGTGTGGGCCGGTACTGGAGCACGGATCCATGGCTGTGTGGGGCGGTACTAGAGTACGAGCTGGCTTCCTGACCTTGCGTTTTTTAGAGGTCTTTTGGAGGCTCCGTGGACCTTCAAACGCCAGGCGGGATCCCAAGAAAGGGTCAGAAAATGGAGACTGGCACTCAGGGCTACGAGAAAAAACTCTGAGCCATTCAGGCAACGAGCTCCTCAACCAAGGCATGTTGGCCACCTCCATTTGTGCCTTCTTGAAGATAACCTCTTTGTCCCTTCTAGCCGAGGTTCTACTCCACTCAGCATGAAGACACCGAAGAGTGTACTCTAGATCGAACAGATCAATGTCAAAATCATCAAAATCCGTTCGGTCCATAATTGGTCGGTTCATTCTGTTAAGATCTCTGTTAAGATCGCGAAAAAGGTAGGACCCAAATGCAGACTATAAAAAAGGTAAAAGGTCTAGAAACAAAAGCGAGCTTTATTTAAAGGCATGGGATGTCCATGGCACGAAAAAACATAAGTAGCACAAGGTAGCATTAACAAACAAAACTGACCATGACCAGAGACAGGAAAGACAAACAATGAACCGAGAGGGGAACACAGGGAAAGCCGAGACTAAATACAGAGAGGGGTAATCACGGGACAAGAAACAGCTGGGTAAGGGAGGCAGAAACACAAGGGCAACAGGTGAACACAATGAGACAATCAGACACACCAGGGAAACTAAAGACAGGAAGGCAAACACAGGAAGTAGGACCAGACAAGACACAAGGAGGAAAACATGAGACAGGAGCCTCGTCTCAATACCCCTCCTCGACTCCTCCTTTCCCTCACTCGCGTCCCTTCCTTGCGTCTTAGCTCCGCCTCCGTAAGATGCGAGCGAGAGACACGAGGAGGTGACGCGAGGACAGAGGAGTCCTCAGGTATTAATTGGGATGTCCTCGTTCACTCAAACGTCACTCTTAAACGACGTCTGTTAATGATGACATGTGCACAGCTGTTTCCCCTCTCATCGGGCTTAACTGAATAACCCCTTAGAACCGGCCCATTTGTTGTTAAATATGTATTTAAATGATGAATCTTTCTCTTGTTAGTCAAGGAATTCAATGTATGATGGTTGGTCCTGCTTTTGTGTTCCGTTTTGGTGTAAAATGTACATTTCAATAAAATTATAATTATAATAATGTGAAAGCCTTTACTCTGAACATGTGTGTCCTGTAGATCCCCACATTCACCACAAACCCACATTCAGGACTGTGCATTTTAAATAATTTAACTACTCAATATTTTAACACAAAACAAAACAAATAATTGTTATTTATCAAGATCTAGCCATTTATGAAATAGCTTTCTTAATAGCTATGTTTTAGTGACGTTCAAGATCATTAAACATGACTTAAATTGTTAGTATAACCTTAAGAAATGAATTGCACATAATAATTCCCACGGAGCTGTGAACACTTATACATTTATGTGACGCTTTTCCACTCATTCTTCCAGTTCTCCGTTTTCCTCTCTTGAAAGCTTTTTTTAAAAGAAAGGTTTTTAGGCCTTTCTTAACCTGTTAAGCACCAAGCCTGTTTTTCATGTTTCAGGCTCGAAAATGACATGCCCAAAACAAATGACTATAACTTAACTTCTAAAAGGGTTATATGAATAATGTCTTTTATCAAAGCAAGGTTACATCTGTGAGTTGGATGTAGAAGTGTCAGAATCAATATAAATGTTTTTTATTTTAAAGAAAATTCAGATTTTACATAGTAAAAAACTGTAAATTATAGTGTCCGTCCAAAAATTATGTTTTACAGATAGTGAAAACTACCCTTGGATGATGGGTTAGTAGACTAAAAGCTTTAGGAATCCAAAGTACAACATATAATAAGTACCCTGTATCAAGATTGATGCAAAACAAGTGACATTTGACCTTTTTAGAGAGGTTTAGCCAAAACCACCCCACCTCTGAGGTGATTTGGGTGAAAATGTTTTTTTTTCTATATCTCTGGCCCCCCTTGGTCGATTTTGATGGTTGACACCTCTTTCTGACCGTTAGAGCCAATAGAATCGAAGGGAGGGGGGCCACACACACACTCATTGTGAAGAGAAAAGGTGGGGGCTGGGCGCATGTAAATGTAAAGCAGAGTGGAGCTACATTCTAGCTCTGGCATTTGGAAACAAAAAAGCAGTTTTATTGCTTATGGATTATCAGAAATAATTTCAAAGAGGGCACAGATACATTGGATGAACCTATTGATTAACTGCAGCATCGTTTTTTTATCGTTTTAATGCCATTGAAGACCAGTTTTGACCAAGGTAAGCCATGTTAGCGTTTCTAGCTACTTAGCTACACATGTTATGATGTACGCTTTCATTTATAGCGTCGCAAATGTTTATCACTGAGTGTTGAGGTGGGCACCACTAGATTCAGTGTCTCCAGGACACCAAAAACGAGTGGTTGGCTGTGCATCTAGGATAAGTAATAAGGGAGTTATTGTGAGTTTAAGTGCCGTTTTAGGTTACATTTTTTCGCTCGTGGCTAATTCAGAGGCTGAGTGCTAGCATTGTGGGGTTTTTTTGGAGAAAAAAAATTAAAAAGATCAGTTAGCTGAGTTTCTTCCCGTTACATGGATATAAAACATTCATAGTTTTATTAAATATTAAGATTCCTTAGACGTTGTTTCCTGCAAATGACGCGTTTATCCGCCCGGTACTGGGGGGGGCCGTGCGTAACAGGTTAACCTGTTAAGCCCCGAGCCTGTTTTTCAGGTTTCAGGCTCGAAAATGACATGCCCAAAACAAATGACTACAACTTCACTTCTAAAAGGGTTATATGAATAATTTCTTTTATCAAAGCAAGGTTACATCTGTGAGTTGGATGTAGAAGTGTCAGAATCAATATAGATTTTCAGATAAATTCAGATGGAACATAGCAAAAAAAGGTAAATTCTTACCTCCGCCTAAAGAAAAAACATTACTTATAGTGAAAACCACCCTTGAATGATGGGATGGTAGACTAAAAGCTTTAGGAATCCAAACTATAACATATAATAAGTACCCTGTATCAAGATTGAGGCAAAACAAGTTAAATTTGACCTTTTTAGAGAGGTTTAGCAAAAAAAAGTTCCAGGCGGAATAAGCTTTCGGCACATTTGGGTACATCTGGTTCCATCAGTGCCATTTGACCTTTTTCAGGTACCAGACTATAAAAATGGTGTATTACATTGAATTATCACCATAGGTATTCATTCCATCATTCCGTCGACGGGGTCTTTTGGGGCTTAACAGGCTTCAGTGGTCTGTGGAGTCCTCATGTGGTCTGTGGAGTCGGTGAGGAGCAGCTGCACAGAAATCCCGATCTCCCATTGTGCGGAGTTTGGTCCTGGGGGGGCGAAGCAGATGGTTTGTTGTGGAACGGAGGTTGCGTGTGGAGGTTTGTGATGTGAGTAGTTATTTTAGGTATGAAGAAATCTCATTTTGCAATAGAACTGTACCAGATATTTCCATACAACTACTGGTTAGTGTTCAATAGCACCCTAGACAATTCAGTAATGGTATATTTTTTAGGGATTTCTGTTTTTCTGATAAATGAGAGAAAAGTGATTGAGTCCTATGTTCCTATCACCAAAAAGTACAATTTCCGCCTAAACTAAAGCTAGGTTTACAGGACTATAATTCAGTATTTCTTTAGTTAAATAATTGTCTGACTATTTGGTGATGTAGGACAGCCACCTGGTTCATACCTCAGCAAATCTGAAGAGGAAAATAGTGGTCATTCTCAAGTTATGGGCTTTTTTGTCACCTTTCCCATATTCGGCCTGGTCTAATTTGGTTCTTTTTCAGGGATTGGGGTAGTTCTAAAGAACAACCAAAAAAACATTTTTTCCCCCAAAATACAATTTGACAACAATCAATTTCATTAATGGGAGACCCTAAAGATCAGAAAAATCATTGTTGTCATTTGTTCTACCTCGGGTAGGGGTATCTCAAAATCTGAGGGCCCTTCCTGCTAGACCAGGGGTGGGCAATTATTTTTTACAAGGGGCCACTTCAGAAACTCGAGCTGTGTTGGGGGGCCGAATCAAAAATAAGTTGAACTTAATTCTGCTCAATATACCAATACTGAAAAGGTGTTTTACAGTATGTTAAAGATAAGAAATCAATCAGCTTTATACAAAAAGAAATGAGTGCTTTTGATTTTTGTTTTTCAGTTCATTTTACTTGTTCAGTGAGAAAAATCCAGTCTGTCTTGGGCTTGAACAAGTGCACGGAAATCTGGTTCAATGTCTGAGGTGGATATGCGAAGGACAGCTGAGAGGTGATCATCAGTGATAGAGGATCTGTATCTGGATTTCTTGAACTTCATCACTGAGAATGTCTGTTCACATATGTAGGTAGATCCAAAGAGGACCATCATCTTCTGAGCACGTCTCCTGATGTGTGGAAAGTTCTCCTCTTTCAGGGAAGCGTAAAACTCAGGCAGTGAGACTGACCTAAAGTGCTCTGACAGAAGTGTGTCAGACTGCAGGTCAATGAGTTCAAGCTGAACATCACTGGGTGCATCATCCACATGGCATGTAAATGGGGAAAAGATCATGTTCATTTTATTCTCAACTGTTTTGAAGTCTTTAAATCGCCTTGAAAACTCACCATGCAGTGCTTCTAACATGGATGAGTACCTCTGGAGGTGATCAGCTGATGGTGTGGCTTCCTTCAGTGTTGGCAAGTGCGTGAGAATGTTGTCCTCCATTTGGCTTGAGAGAAGCTGCAGCTTTCTCATGAAAGCCTTCACTGCACTGTACATGTCATGCACAAAAAGGCCCTTGCCTTGCAGTTTGACATTTAGTTCACTCATTAGTGCAGTCACATCTACAGCAAAACCAAGGTCTGCCATCCAGTCTGCATCTGAAAGCTGTGGGATGTCGTTTCCTTTCTTCACACAGAAGTCTTGAATCTCTTCTCTCAGGTCCCATACTCTTTTCAGCACTTTGCCCAGGCTGAGCCACCTGACAGCTGCATGGTAGGGTATGTCACGATGTTCAGTCTCACTTTCCTCCAAAAGTGCAACAAACTGTCTGTGATTCAATGCTCTTGCCCTGATGAAGTTAACTATTTTAGTTACAACATCAACAACATGGTTAATTTTTAACACTGACTTACACAACACTTCCTGATGTATAATACAATGCAAAAATACCAATTTCTGTCACTTTATCCTGCATTCTCTTCAATAGTCCAACATTTTTCCCTGTCAGATTTGGACAACCATCCGTTGTCACGCCTGCCAGCTTGTCCCATTTCAGTCCCAACTTTTCCACACATGCATTTACCTCCGTGAACAAATCACTCCCTGTTGTTGTCCCTTTCATTGACTGCATGGCTGCCAGCTCCTCCGTGATTTTGAAGTCTGTAGTTATCCCACGTAGGAAGATGAGTAGCTGGGCAGTGTCACGTACATCGCAGCTCTCATCCAAAGCCAAGGAAAAAAAGTCAAAGTTGACCGCTCTGTTCTGCAGCTGAAGCTCCAGATTTCCCGCGATGTCCTCAATTCTCCTCGTAACAGTGCGTCGGGAGAGCGGCACTTTCTCAAATGCCTCCTTTTTCTCCGGGCATATTAGTGCGGCAAAGTCCAACAAACACTCCTTAATGAACTCTCTGTCCGAAAACGGTTTACTTTTAAGACATAACTAGTCTTGACAGCTGCATCTCTGGATGTGGAATGTTTTGTGAAAATGTGTTGTTGGCTTTGCAGCTTAGCTAGCAAAGCATCCGACCCCTTTGCCCGCTCTTCCTCAGACAGGTTCTTGTATTTATCTGCGTGTTTGGTAGCATAGTGGCGACTCAAATTGTACTCCTTGAACACAGCGACCTGCGCACCACAAACTAAACACACAGCTTTACCTTTCACTTCTGTAAATAAATACTTAGCGGTCCATGTCTTGTTGAAAATGCGGCATTCAGTATCGATCTTTCTTTTTTTGCCCTTAGCGGACATTTCGAGGACTAGCCGGCCAGCATCACTCGTAGCTGTTCACGGCATGCGCGTTTACGTAAATAAATTAAAAAAACAGCAGCGCCCTTTTCAAAATAAAAGCAACACAGTTAGAAAAGTATTTACGCCATGCAAGCAATACAGCTGTGTTGCTTTTATTTTGAAAAGGTTGCTGTTTTTTTTCATTATGTTATAATTTATGATCAACCTCACACGGGCCGGCCAAGGCCGGCCAACGGGCCGGATGTGAAATGTAAAATGCCCACCCCTGTGCTAGACTATTAGTTAATGAGAACTCTTTAGTTCTCATGAACTAAGTACAGATCGCGTTAAGTTCCTGGGGAAGGATTAGGCAAATGAAGCCGATGACGTCACTTCTTCTTCTGCTTTGGGTTTACTGGCAGGCCGCAAACAACTTCACGGCGTATACTGCCACCCGGAGTCCCCGGCCGGAAGTCCCCGGAGTTGGGGACTGGCTTCAGTAGAAGCTGCTGGGACTCCCAGCAGCTTCTACTGAAGCCTTCCGAGTAAATCGCCTCCTCATCTCCACCGCTCCCATGTTTTCTTTTGTGTTGCCATAAATTAGTGTCTCTGCGTTTCTGCGCTGGGCTAATGCTAATGCTAATAATGCTAATGCGAGGATAATAAAATGGCGGCTTCACAAAACTTTTTTGGAGTTTTACGGGGCGTGGTTTGCATTCCGCCCAGCCAATCAGACATAGGAACCTTTTTCTCCCACGAAAGTCCCTGCTCTCTAGCAGGGACGGAAAAGGGGGTAAAAAAGGTTCTGATTAACTAATTTTTGTTCCGGCTCTTTTTGGTGTGAACGCGACATTTCGGAACTATATCGGAACTAAAGTGGGAAAAGTACTGCGGTGTGAACGCGGCTATTGACCTTACTAACTGTAAATTGGTTTAACTTAAAGATTGCTACAATGAAGTAAGGGAAATGCTTTGCAAATGTTCTAAATTGTATTTTCTGTCCTCAGGTTCCTGGACTTGCCTGGAAGCAGTCTGAACTGGCATCAACTTTGAATTTAATAAAATCCTTGGAACACACTCTCTTTGGATGTTATTTGAAACTTTACTTGTGTTTTGTACTGTAGACAGTGCTGCACCCTTACTTCCTGAACATGTCCACAACCACTTCCTTTGAACTTCAGGGGTTTGTTTTCCTGGCAAGGTACAATAACATTGTGAACAGCAGCTCACAGTAATGTGTATGCAAATATGTATTGACCAGCAAGTTTAAAAGACTTGACTAAGAATGTTCTTCACTAAACATTTGAAAGTGTGATGACTTAAAGGCTATGAGAGCTTTCAAGGATGAGTAGCCAACATTCTTTCAAAGTGTCAGACTCCTAATGAGGTTTATTGGACTACACATGACAAACTTGTGTCACTTAAAGGGCCATACACTGGATTTAATTGTCAAAAGGTCTTGATATTTGTAAGGTTTTTGTTTCTGATGTTGCTCTTTCTGACCATTACTGTATCTCCTTTGAGATGTCTGTCACTGATGTGATCCACACTAGGTCAGATGTAATTTTGAGAAGGTATATAAATGACAATACCTGTACATCATTTATCCATGCCTTTTTAGCCGCGCCTGCTCTCACACCGAACCCTGTTAGTAATCTGGTGGATAAATTTAATGCAAAACTGACCAGTATCATTGACGCCATTGCGCCCGTGAAAGTAAAGAAAATCTTTGGTAAAACAAAAGCACCATGGAGAAATTCGCCATCATTGAAATGTCAAAAAACAGAATGCCGGAAAGCTGAACGCAGGTGGCGGAAAACAAAACTCAAGATGCATCATGATATTTACAAAGAAAAACTATTCACCTACGTTCTTGAACTGAAGAAAGCTAGACAATCCTTTTTCTCTGCTCTTATCAATAACTTGTTTATTATTTTCCACTGTTGATAAGTTAACTAACCCCAGAATGGAAATAGCCCCTGAACTAATCTCCACTCAGAAATGTAATGATTTTGCTTTGTTCTTCACAGAAAAGATCAGGCAAGAAATAAGTTCCTCAATTCCGAGTCTTGACTATGTTCCCCGTTGCAAGGACACACAATTAGCCAAGCAAACATGTAAAAGTTTGTTCCAGTCAGCCATAAAACACTAGAAGAAGTTATACTAATCTAAAAACAACTACATGTAGCCTTGATAGTCTTCCGACAAACTTTTTTAAAAGTGTCTATTGTTATATTGTCTCAGATGTACTCCAGATTGTGAACATGTCACTCCATTCAGGTGACTTCCCCAAAGGATTGAAAACTGCAGTTATTAAGCCACTGCAACAAAAAAAAAGAACACCCTCGATACACTGACGATCAGTAATTACAGGCCAATTTCAAATGTACCATTTTTAAGCAAAATAATTGAAAAGGTTGTCTACCTACAACTTAACAGTTTTTTGACTTCCAATAATATTTTAGACACCTTTCAATCTGGTTTTAGGTCTCGTCACAGCACAGAGACGGTTTTATTAAGGATTTTAAATGACATTCATTTTAATACCGACTGGGAAATCCACAGTTTTAGTTTTATTGGACCTCAGTGTGGCGTTTGACACCGTAGATCACAATATTTTAATAGAAAGACTAGAGAAAAGTGTGGGTCTGTCTGGCACTGTCCTAAAATGGTTTAAATCCTATGTTGAAGACCGAGAGTATTTTCTTTCCATTGGTAGCTGTCCCCAGGGGTCGATCCTCGGGCCTCTTCTATTCAACTTGTACATGCTGCCACTTGCTCAAATAATTTAAAATAACATTTCATATCATAATTACGTGGATGACACCCAAATCTACATATTACTTTCTATAGATGAATACGGTCCTACTGATTTATTGATCACATGCTTAAAACAAATACATGACTGGATATGCCGTAATGTCTTACAGCTCAATACAGAAAAAAACTTGTTTTTGGAACCAAAGAAGAGAGAGTTACTGTAAATAAAGTCACTGCACACCTGGAATCACTATCACTCGAACCCAAAAGTCAAGCAAGAAACCTAAGTATCATTTTAGACTCTGACCTCAATTTTAACAGCCACATCAAAGCAATCAACAAATCAGCCTACTACCGACTAAAAAAGACCTTATGTCCAAGCAGGACCTTGAAAAATTGTCCATGCATTTGACTACTGCAACAGCATCTTCACAAGCCTCACAAAAAAATCACTCCGTCAACTCCAACTAATTCAAAATGCTGCTGCCAGAGTGTTAACCCGGACAAAGAAAACAGATCACATCACTCGGCTTCCAGTGAGTGATAGAATTGATTTTAAGATTTTATTGCACACATATAAAGCACTAAACGGGCTAGGACCCAAATATATCAAGGACCTCCTTCAGCTGTACGAACCCAGCAGACCCCTCAGGTCTCACTGTTCCATTTGTGAGTGTGATGGCCCCAGCCACACAGGGTAAACCAACTACACTGCATCCTCATCTTCAGTAGTTTTGCTTCAGTGCAGCTACAATAAAACATGCCAATTAACACCACACATTTGCTTTGAATGGTAAACTCTTTATTTGATTGTAATCTGACATTACTTCAAACAGTTTAGCACAGCTAACACAAGTATTTGTTTGTATTAATTACTTTCTTTGTCTCTTGAGTTACCATGTCCATTGGGGGAGGTTACTTCCGGGTTCAGCAAAGGGCGTGGCCGAGCGCTGAGGACTCATACATACTGCAAGGAGCCAATTGGGACAGATTGGGACAAACCACCTGCTTCCATGTCAAAGGGGGTGGGTTTTGTCTGTATCCTTTGTCTATGATGTGACTATTAATTATCCCTTGGGTTCAACTTGGTTTGGCCAAGCCACTATATAGGTTCCTTGGTTTTTCATTGTGGGAGGTCAGTTTTGTTGAGTTAACACCTGTTATGTTTCTTTGAGGTATTTTCTGTTGACCTCTTTTGTAGGCCTAGTTATTGTATGATGTTTTTTGTGGACTTTTGGTTAAATAAAAACCCTAGTTTATTTAAACCACTCCTGTGTCCTGTTGCCTTACTGCTTGGTCCCTGACAATTGGTGGCAGTGGTGGGATCATTCAGTGGAGGACAAAAAAAAGATGCAGCGTGGAGGGAGAATTACAAGGAAACCGGGAGGACCGACAAGCCTTTCAAATGTCCAGGAGAAGCAAGCCGATAGTGAAGAGGAGGACAATGACGCCTCTGGAGCGGTAGAAAGCACTGAGGGTGAAGGTAAGGAGCCATCCAGGTCGGACCTGGTGGCCCTGCTTCAGGCTCATATGGGGCAGACGGAGGCTCAAGCGGCAAAGCAGAGCGAGATAACTACAAGACAGGAACAGCGTTTTGAAACAATGCAACAGCAGTTTCAGCTTTTGCAGTTAGAAGTTCAGGCCAGAACATCTCCAGTACCAGATTCTCTGTCCGCAGACCCTGATCCATCAGAGGTGCAAGTCTTACCAGCCACCAGCAACCATCCTCAGGTGCAAGCTGAGCCTTTTACCATGGCTGCCCATCCAAACCTTGCAGGTCAGTCTCGCACACACCATGAGCCCAGAATGGAAAGATTAACGGACAATGATGACATTGAACACTTTCTGATTACATTTGAACGGATTGCTATAGCATGCCGGTGGCAGAAAGCAGATTGGGTTTTTCACTTGTTACCATTGCTTACTGGCAAAGCTAGAGGTGCTTATGTGCATATGGACATTGATGATTCTCTTGACTATGACCAAGTAAAATCTGCTATTCTTTCTAAGTATGACATAAATCCTGAGACCTACAGGCAAAGATTTCGTTCCTTGGAGTTTAACCCTGACGAGAGCCCCAAGGAGTTGTATGTAAGACTCAAGGAACTTTATGGGAAATGGATCCAACCAAAATGTAAAGCCATACATGAAATTGGTGAAATAATCATACTTGAGCAATATTTGAGAATGTTGTCCCCTGAGCTTCAAGTCTGGATCCGAGAGCGTGACCCAGGATCGGCGATGGAGGCTGCTGGACTGGCTGATGTCTTTGTTGCTGCCCGTAATAAAGGACAACAATGGAGCTATAACTCATGGAGTTCAAAGGATCGACACAAACCAGCTCGACAGTACGATCAGGAGGCACCCTCCGGTGTGGGTAAGCCTCCCATGTGGGAAAAGCAGTCAGCTAGCGGCCCATTTAAACCTCTTGGTAAAAAGCCAATTTGTTATCTCTGTGGAATAGAAGGCCATATAAAACCTATGTGCCCCCAAAATGCAGCCAAAATGACACAAATGTGCTTTGTGCCTCGCCCTCATATTGAGCATGTGCGTAAGGATGACCAGTCTATTAAGATGACACTCATAGAAGTTAATGGACGGATTATCAAGGCCTTGCTGGATTCTGGGAGTAGTCAGACTCTTGTACACCGGAAGTTTGTACCACCCAACATTATTAGCACAAGAGACACGATCCCAATCTGTTGTGTGCATGGAGATGAGAAAAGCTATTCAACAGCTGACATGTACATAAAAGTAGAGGGTCAAACTTACCTCTTGAACATTGGGGTTGTTGATAACTTGCCTTATCCAGCGGTGCTGGGGCGAGATCTTCCAGTGCTTTTTGATTTGTTGGAGGGAAGCAAAATGTAATGTTGTAGTTACTAGAGCACAGGCAAAATCACCAAATGAGCACTCTGAGACTCTTAGTGCTTTACCTTTTTTCAATCAGGAGCTTGACACAACATCCGGGAGACCTCGGAAAACTCGCAGACAGAAGAGGCAGGAAAAGTTCCAACACACAGTTGTGAACCCACCATCCAGCACTGAGCCAGATTTAACCTTACAGTTTCAAATGCCAGCCAATATCATGGAAATGAAGAAAGCTGATCTATCCCTAGTTTCTCTTTTTCAGACGACAAAGGAAAAAGAGACAGGAGCTGAGCTGGACTTCAACGAAGACGAGTATGTTCTGCAAAATGGCATTCTCTACCGTCAGCAGGGGTCGGTGTTGCAGCTAGTGGTTCCCCAAGCAGTTAGATACCGCATTCTCTCTTTGGGGCACTCTATCCCCTGGGCTGGCCACCTAGGTAAGCATAAAACCATAGCTCGCATCCAACAGTATTTTCACTGGCCTGGCCTGCGAAGAGAGGCCACTCAATTCTGCAGAAGTTGTCCTCAGTGCCAAATAACATCTGCTAGAACCCCCTCCAGAGCTCCCCTCCAGCCTTTACCCATCATTGGCACCCCATTTGAGCGCCTTGGGATGGACATTGTTGGTCCTGTTGAGAGGAGCAAGGGGGGAAACCGGTACATGCTGGTCATAACAGATTACGCCACAAAGTACCCAGAAGTTTTTCCATTGACATCCATAAAAGCAAAATCAGTTGCTTTCTGTTTGGTTCAGTTCTTTTCAAGAGTAGGTTTCCCTCATGAAATATTAACTGATCAGGGAACTAACTTCATGTCCACTCTGCTGAAACAGGTGTATCACTTGCTGGGTATTCGGAGCCTGAGGACCACACCATACCATCCCCAAACTGATGGATTGACGGAGCGTTTCAACCAAACCCTGAAGCAGATGCTACGGAAGTTTGTCAACAACAGTGGCACAGACTGGGACCAGTGGCTGCCATACCTCCTCTTTGCTTATAAAGAAGTACCCTAAGCCTCCACTGGTTTCTCTCCATTTTAACTTTTGTATGGACATGAAGTACGAGGACCTCTCTCACTGTTGAGGGAGATTTGGGAGGGAAACAAGGCGAGGGAGGGTTCTGTTAACATTGTATCCTATGTTGTTCAGATGAGAGATCGATTGGAGAAAATGAGTCAGCTCGCCCAATCTCACATGGCAGTGGCCCAGCAACAGCAGAAGTCCTGGTATGATCGGTCAGCTCGGCAAAGATCCTTCAACCCAGGACAAAAGGTACTAGTTCTCCTCCCAAGCGATAACAGCAAGCTGTTGGCAAAGTGGCAGGGACCATTTGAGATCAAGAAGCAACTTGGGCCCACAACATATGAGGTATCGACCCCTGGGAAGCCACGCTCCAGTAGAGTACTACATATAAATCTCTTGAAGGAGTGGGTGCCGCGACCTGAACAAGAAGCAAGAGTGATGCTCATCAGGGATGTGCGAGAGGAAGAGGAAGTGGAGGAGCAATACCTATCTCTAGGGGGGGCTACGGTGAGCCATGACCTCAGCCACCTCTCAGAAGACAAACAGCTTCAGGTGAGAACAATCTGTAGGTCAGAATTATTTCAAGAGAATCCTGGGAGAACAGATATTGTTGAGCATGACATTGTGGTTAGAGAAGGTGCTTCTGTGAGACGGCTGAGTTACAGGATTCCGGAAAGCCTGCTGGCGTCATTGAAAAAGGAGGTCGATCTGATGCTGTCCATGGGGATCATTGAGATTTCGAAAAGCGAGTGGTGCAACCCAGTGATCCTTGTGCCAAAGAAGGATGGCAGCCTTAGGTTTTGTATTGATTTTAGGTACCTGAACTAAATTTCTCTGTTTGATTCTTATCCAACACCAAGAATCGATGAACTGCTTGAACGGCTTGGAAAAGCCAAATACTTAACCACATTAGATCTTTCCAAGGGTTACTGGCAGGTTCCACTGACTGAGCGGTCCAGGGAGCTGACAGCCTTTAGGACAAAATTGGGTCTTTTCCAGTTCAAGGTCATGCCATTTGGGCTGCATGGTGCTCCAGCGACTTTCCAGAGGCTTATGGATCAGGTACTTTGTGATTTATCTGGTTTTGCTGCAGCATATCTGGATGACATTGTCATTTACAGCTCCACCTGGGAGGAGCACATGGAACATCTGCACACTGCCTTGGATCGCCTCTACTCTGCGGGGCTGACTATCAATCCATCGAAGTGCGTCTTTGCCGCTGCAGAGACGGAGTACCTGGGCCATATCATTGGACGCGGTGTGATACGGCCGCGGGTCAGCAAGATTCAGGCCATCGAGTCATGTCCTGTGCCACAAACAAGGAAGCAGCTCCGATCTTTTCTGGGCATGACAGGCTTCTACCACCGCTTTGTACCACAATTCTCTGCCAGGGCAGCTCTACTCACAGACCAGACTGGATCCCGGTCTTCAAATCAGATACAGTGGACAGAGGAGTCCATGGCAGCTTTTCACGACATCCAGGGATCATTGAGTAAGAAACCTGTTCTTTACAGTCCAAACTTTGATGAACATTTTATCTTGCAAACGGATGCTTCTGATAGGGGTCTGGGCGCTGTGCTTCTCCAGGGGTCATCAGACAACCGCCATCCAGTGGGCTACATCAGCCGGAAACTGTTCCCCAGGGAGGTCAGGTATTCAACCGTGGAAAAGGAGGCACTGGCTATCAAATGGGCCCTCGACTCTCTCCGGTATTACCTCCTGGGTAGAGAATTCACCCTGGAGACTGATCATAAAGCGCTTCAGTGGATGGGAAGGATGAAGTATACCAATGGAAGGATTACCCGGTGGTACCTGGCACTGCAACCATTCCGCTTCAACATTCAGCACATCCCAGGCAAGGACAACGTCACAGCGCTGTTTCAGCGAGAGTCTTGAAGGGGGGGAGTGTGTGATGGCCCCAGCCACACAGGGTAAACCAACTACACTGCATCCTCATCTTCAGTGCAGCTACAATAAAACATGCCAATTAACACCACACATTTGCTTTGAATGGTAAACTCTTTATTTGATTGTAATCTGACATTACTTCAAACAGTTTAGCACAGCTAATACAAGTATTTGTTTGTATTAATTACTTTCTTTGTCTCTTGAGTTACCATGTCCATTGGGGGAGGTTACTTCCTGGTTCATCAAAGGGCGTGGCTGAGCGCTGAGGACTCATAAATACTGCAAGGAGCCAATTGGGACAGATTGGGACAAACCACCTGCTTCCATGTTAAAGGGGGGATTTGGGTTTTGTCAGTGTCCTTTGTGTATGATGGGACTATTAATTATCCCTTGGGTTCAACTTGGTTTGGCCAAGCCACTATATAGGTTCCTTGGTTTTTCATTGTGGGAGGTCAGTTTTGTTGAGTTAACACCTGTTATGTTTCTTTGAGGTATTTTCTGTTGACCTCTTTTATAGGCCTAGTTATTGCATGATGTTTTTTGTGGACTTTTGGGTAAATAAAAACCCTAGTTTATTTAAACCACTCCTGTGCCCTGTTGCCTTACTGGTCCCTGACAGTGAGATCAAAGCGTGGGGAAGCAGCTTTCTGCATTCATGCTCCTAATGCATGGAACAGACTCCCAGAACATCTGAGAATGGCTAGCACTTTGGAATAATTTAAATTAGGTCTAAAAACATTTCTTTTTAACATGGCTTTTTAATTTTCTATTTTTTGAACTGTTAAACATGGTTTTCTTTCTTTTAATTGTTTTGTGTGATTTTGTATTTCTTCTCACTTTGACCATATTAAAATGTATTGTGTTTTTATCTGTTTGATCCTGTAAAGCACTTTGAATTGCATCACTGTATGAATTGTGCTATACAAATAAATTGCCTTGCCTTAAAACAACATCTTCAGAAACATTGCAGTTTATGCTGCCGAAATGATTGTCTTGGAACTAAATCCAAATTGGGAGGCAGCATTTTGCTAAGCAGGTGGTTTATTTCACGGAAATTATAATGCATGGGCATTAGTGTTCAACTCAAGCCTCCATGGGCTGCTGCATGTTTCAAACAGCTGCTTGTTTATGCTGTTTACAGATTAACTTTCTAAGGGCATTCCTCACTATGTTAAGTGTACGATTGGCGTTGGGTACCATGCTTGGGGGTATTGATTACCCTGGTGGCTCACTGTAACGTGAGACCAGTATTGTAAGGAAAGGAGCCTAACGACGGTACGTCCACATGGCAGCGTGCGTTGAAGCTTGCCGGTGGGCGTGTCTGGCGTGCATTCATCTTTTGATTGGAATACAATTTTGCAGCCTGACATACCTTTTTTTTTTATAGAGGTTCAAGCAGCATAATATCCTGACAAATGTATCTGTACAAGAGCTTGCTATTCAACGCAAACACAATTAATGCAAAAAAAAATGCATGTTTCAAAGGTGCACTGATAAGAAGCACAACTTGGGTAAGGGATTTGTAATCTTGTTAAGACTAAAAAAAAACTTCTGAATTCAGTGTAAAATGCTGTGGATCATAGTCTCCAGCTCCTCGTCTTTTCACTTTCCTCCCACTTCTTCTCTCTTCTTTCTCCTTTCTCCCCCTTTCTCCCTCTCCCCCCTCTCGCTGATAGCAGTTATTAGTTTAGTCTTCTCCTGTTTGGGGGAGATAATGACACAGCAAAGCTTTTTGTGTCTATCAGTTTGCGTGTGGTTGTTGTTGCTCCCTGTCATTAAGCAGCCAGTCTGTGTGGTTAAAATGACACAGCTTCGACTGTTTGAAGCTGTGCCAGCTTTACCATCTGATCCCAGATCTTCCTCCAGCAAACAGGTCGGCCCCACATGCCTCAGTTCAGCCACCAAAGCTCCAGTGTAGGGCCCAGAGTCGGCAGGTTTTCCCTCTCAAATGCTGTTATGCACATATTCTACATCTCTGTCTGCATGGCAGAACAGAGTCCTACATAAACAGCATTTTAAGAGCATCTTCCATCTTTCCATTAATATTTGAAATGTTCAAAGATCTTCACAGATATTTGACCTACAGTATTGTACTTACTAGCTAACACAAATAACCAAACATATCACCACTGTATGAATAGAATACGATTTAAAAAGCATTTTGTTGTCTATACTGTAGATTTATGTATTTTCTTTAGACAGAATGTTCAGTAGAGATCATTCAAACTCAACTTTGAATGGTGTTAATGGTTGTATTTTATATAGTTATAGTGAGATTATTCTCCTTAGTCTTCTTCTCTGCTCGGATTCTTACCCTTTACACCTATAAAGTAAATACAAAATACAACATCACAGAAGTTATATCTGCCTCTGCTATGGCTTGGAATTACATATTGGCTGTATGTTCGGATATTTCTGATGACAACAAGTTAAGACGCAACAAAGATTATCCTAAAAATAAAGGACTGGAGGTAAATGAGAGGCACACTACAAAGATGCTAAAGATGAATTGGCTTAATAAATGCATTACATTTAGTTTGGAGAAAGTATCCCTATAGAGGTTAAATTAATACCTATTACCACTAGATGTCCTCGATCTGACATGAAGCTCTCTGATATGTATTCAGAATCTGATGAGAGAATCACAATGAGAAAGGAAAGAATACAAGCTGATGCAAATATCTTTGAACTCCATCAAATCGTACAGTAAATAAAACCCATAGGAATCCTCCGAAGTCATGAAAATGTTTGTATTAATAAATTAAAAACCCTTCATGATAAATGCAACCAACATGATTTTAGTGAAACAATGTAGTTATTTAGTTTCAAAGATTTTACATTTCTTAAAAAGAAGAGGAAATATAAGTGATCCTGCTGTTTTTTTTCTAGGTTTTTTGGGCGTGTTGAATGTGGACACATCTGCATGTGCTGCATCGGAATGCAAACTACATTGAGGCAGGTTTTAGCGTTAACAAATGTTATTCTGCAAAGTCAAAGTAACATTCTCTGTTTTATTATGTGTTGTCTTCTTGCTGTCCTTCTTGTTTCCTCCTCACCCTAAATCTTTTACAGTTACTGTAACAGTTCAATGGAATACTCAGTAGGTGGCGATGTCGTTTTAAATATTAGAGAGATCAGAGCTGAGCCTATCAGGTTCACTGTTTACTGTACTGGGTCAATACAAGACATTTGATTTCCAACTGTGGTTAAATGACTGAAGTACAACGTTTTTCAGGAATTACTTAGATAATATCTACAGGTAGAATTCAAAATAAATATTAATATTACAATTCCTGCTTTGAGTTTGTCACTGCTCTGTGCACCTTGGAAGTAGGTGAGTTGTTCTGGTAATCATTACTCTGCTTCTACTATCTTGTGACAATATACAAATATAAATGATCCTTAACATTTCCAAACGACAGCTTCAACACAACATCAATGGATTTTTTAATGTACTCTGTTTGTAATGGAACACTTTTAGAAATATTGTTACATTTTCAACCGGTCAGTTAAGCATTACGTTTTCTTTTTTAAATAAAAAAAGTTAACATTGGGTCTTCTACAGATACTATTTACAGATCAATATTTCAAATGTATTTCATTGTAATGTATTTGTTTTATAATTTTTTTACATTGTATTTTACAATATAATGTTGGTTCATAATTTAATTTAATTTTTTTACATTAATTAAAACATAATTGATTAAATAATTATTAGAATTCATTGTTCAATCTTTTTGAATTTTCTTTTAGATTCTATATTGTAATTTCATTTTTTCCTATTTTAGATTTCTATTTTAAACGTTGTGTTCTTTGTTTTAAGTGGCCGTATTGATGGTTTAAGTGGTATTATTTATGTTTTTATAAATGATCCTATTGATTATTGATAAGTGTGTATGAACGAGGCATACTGTTTTTACATGTTTCCTTTCCTAAATATGAATTATAAATAGCCTACTTATCTTTTAAATTCATTATATTTCTATGTCCATCTTAATTTTATTTAATCTAATTTGACCCTCTTTTTTCATTAGAAAGCCTCCTCAGCTGAGGGCGGGGCCAATTGGCGGCGCGTTCACGTCCCTTCAGGCTCGCGCCCTTGCAGCCACCGCCGCGTCTCGTGCACCAGCGCCAGTGAAGCAGCTCGCGCTCTCTGTGTAAAGTTATCGTGCTGTTTCCTGCTGTCAGTCCTCCCTGCTGCACCATGCGTCTCCTCCCGAAGACACTATGGGATGTACCCGCTCTGAGAAGACACTAACCCAGGGCTCTGCTGCTGCGTCCTCTCTCTGCTCTCCTTCAGCCGGGGAAACCCTGCCGCGCTACTCTGAGCGTTTTCATCCGCACCGCGCCGCTTTTCCTCTTTAATTTATTTGTTGCCTGCCGCTTCATTTATGGACCACAGAAGCTCCGAGTAGAGTGTTTGTAATTTTCGTTCACACAGCTGAAGATGGAGTCGGTGATGGAGAGGGAGTGCAGCGCGCTGGGGGGGCTTTTCCAGACTGTCATAGGAGACATGAAGGTAACATTATTATCATTTCCTCTGACTTGTCATTAAAACTGTTGATACCTCCAGCGCCTGTAAAATCTCCTGTTGCATGAAAGCAGGAAAAGCAGACATTTTATCCCATGTGAAATTTCAAGGCGTCATCGTTAATTTGCTAATTATCCAGGACGGGAGAAAGGGGGAGTGAAGTGGGTGTGTTCAGGGCCTGGTGCCTTCATTTCTGCAGTTTACTCTAACAAAATAAAGAGCCCACTGCATGTAAACCCAGATCCACACACAGCTAACAGGATGAATGACAGTGACAGACTGTTGCAGTGCTATCACAGAGCAATGTCTTACCTTAGCTCCATACGAAAACTATGAGTATTTTCAGGAATGTTTTCCAAGGTTTTTTTTATTACGACAGGGCTGTTAGTGACTGAGGATGGACTGGTTTGGATGATCCGATAGAGTCTTGCATATAATCTAATATAAATCTGCTTAGTTAAACTTTCTTATCCCCACATTATGTTGTGCAGCACCATAGAAGGAAGTTGGTCAGATACAGTAGTCAGTTGTCATGATTGGTTGATTTATGAATCAACAATCAAACATGACCTTGTTCCAGCTTCTTAAAGGGACCCTATTATGCTTCTTGGGGTGTGCCCTTTCCTATCGGGTGTTTATATTGGAGTTTTTCTCCCCCTGCCTGAAACGCCTCGATTGGACTCCTTTGTTTACTTCAATAACAAAGTGACATCACTATGTAACACTTGCACTTCAATTGGCTAGCGCTCGGCCACATTGTACGTGATAGGCTAAGGGGTGGGTCATCTCTACTGTAGGCAGTTGACCAATCATAACAGAGCCGGCCAGCTAACCAATCAGAGCAGACTGGGCTCTGGTTTCAGACAGAGGGTGAAAAGAGGTGCTGCAGCACAGGCAGTATGAGAAACATAAAGAGCTTTTTGAACATTAGAGCATGGAGACATGCCACAGTAGAGACACTACTGATATACACCTGAAAATGAGCAGAATGGGGCCCCTTTAAATGTGAGGATTTGCTGCTTTCCTCTGTTTTATTACTGAATATTGTTGTTGATCGGAAAAAATACGCATTTTTGGGGGCGCTTCGGTTAATTGTAATGGACGTTAGATATTAAGAAGAAAAATAACTATTAGATGATATTTTAGTCTATCAAATGGGAAAATATAAATTTGTTTTCTTATATGATAACGTTGGCTCTCGTTTGTATGCATACATATTTGGTTTGGCTCAGTTTGTTGTTTCACTGTCTGCCTTGTTGTACTGTAGCCTACTGTTTACTAAGTGTGTGTGGGTGGGCGTATATTACTCATATGGGGATATCAATCTTCCTTACACACTCACATTGTGGTGACTTATTACCCTCACCCAAATCAGAAAAGGGTCACATTTTGGTTAAAAAGCGAGTCAATATAATATCCTGTAAAGTGATTGAAACACAATTCAGTGTGTCCATGTGTGTGTCAGGGAGGTTTGAGTTTATATAGGAGTGTTTGAGGTTGTGTTAAACTAACCTCTGGATAAGTGAAGGTTTGGGTGTACTGGATGCATAGCAGGTAAGGGTCTGCAGCAGCCTCACAAAGTAACACACACAGCTGTTTCCCTAGTGACATAATAACAGACAGGTGTTTTCTAACAGGTGTGGTGGTTGGTTCACAAAGGAAGGTATGGGAAATCTGCCACACCCTCTTTCTCTACCTTCCCTCTTCTTTTCCTCTTCTTCTTTAATTCTTCCTCCTCTTCCACTCCCTTTCTTTTTGCTACTCCTCTTCGTCTTTTTCTGACGTGTACCTTTTCCCCTCTCTTCTCTTTCCTCTTTTCCTTCATCTTCTTGTTGTTGTCATGTTTTGCTACATAAAGCCCCACCTCCCTTCCTCTTCCTCCTGCTCCTCTTTCTCTTTTTGGTGTTCCCCTGCTTCTTCACCTTCTTCTTCATTTTCCCACTCCATTTTCAAGCACCCTTCCATTTAACTATTCTATCAATGTTCTTACTCCTCACTTTGCTCTCCTGTCATTTTCTATTTCTATGTATCTTCTTCTTCCTATTCCTCCTCATTTGTGTCTTCTTGCATTCTTGTTTTTCTCTTGCAATCTTCCTCTGCTTTTCTTGCGACCACACGTGTTCTTAATGTGTGTAAAGATTCACACCTGCGTTCTGTTGTTTGTTGTATTCACAAACATGGATGCTGCAGATGTGAGCTGTGAGAGATTCTGCATCGTGTATCTGAACAGAGTAGTCAGTTATGGCTGGTCCAAAGCAAGCTTATGTTAACTACTTTGAATACAGTTAGGTGGTTTCATGTATTATATTTCACAAGTTAATGAAATATATTATCAACAGGTTGAATTTGAATCTACAAGGTAACAAAGAACTGAAACTGTAGCGTATTTATAGTGGAAGAAAATGATAAAGTAGCATAATGAAGGCGTCTACTTAAGAATAAAGTTTTTGTTATTCAGTTTTACTCTAAAAAAAATCGGTAACACTTTATATTAAGGTACACAAATTAACCATCAACTAGTTGTTAATTAACATGCATATTAGCAGTGTATTGGCTCTTTATTAGTCATTATAAAACACTTATTAATGCCTTATTCTACAAGTAATAAGCCATTAGTTGAGAGTTTTTCCTCAATAACCCTCTAATTAGTGCTTATTTGTTGCAAGTAAGGAAGTTGTTGTACATGAGTTTTGGTCTTAATATGCTCTGCTCAATATGGGCCTAATAAGGCAGTAGTACCACAAGAATAGTAATTCTCCCATAATAACACTTAACAAATATGATCTATTCTTATGTAACAAGACATGAAACTATAAGTGTTAATTGTGTCTAAATAACTCAAAATGAGGTATTTATATCTAAGAACATGTTCCCTATTTTAAAGTGAAGTCTTGTTCATAACCAATAAGCTAGTAATTTGACTCTAATTGACCTGAACAGGTTCCCTATTCTAAAGTTGCCTCCTCTTCACACTTTGTAAATACATTATAGCACACAACTACTGAAATGAACCTCAACAGTACATGAACAAAGTAGGCCCATGTTCAAATATCTGTTTTATTAATGAACCACTAAAGAGAGGTTCAGACACATACCAAAACATGTCAAGTTTCTCCAAGGCTGAGAACACATATGCAGCCTGTACTTTTTAATAAAACTGATTTGATGTATTTGTGATCATACTGTGTGACCTGCTTGTATGTACTTACACAATAGGTGTACTGTTCTCTCTATGTGTTGTACTGTCTCAGTGTGAACATAGATTAAACAGCCAGCCAAACTCTTTTGAGAGCCAGGGAATGAGCAGCCATGCTCCTTTATTGACTTATTTGCAGTCCACTGACATTCAAACGGAGTGAAACTATAAAAAAAGAAGTTACAAGGCACTTAATAATCTCATACATGCAAGTGTAACATACACAGATTAACACATAGGACCGCTAAGTGTAAACAAGGTAAATATAGCTAATGCTAGCTGTGCAATAAGCATGGCTAACGCTAGCATGTATGCTAACGCTAGCGCGAATGCTAACGCATTTTCTCATTGTGTTTAAACATCTCCGAATGTCATCACATAAACACAATACATGTTACTAATCCTTACAGTGAGACTTACACTTACAGTCATTGCTTTATGACGGACTTGACCCTTTTACTCTTCAGGTGGCATAGGGAAAATTAGTAGCAGGTTCTTATTATACATCCATGGTCTACTGCCATGCTATTCAGTTCACTTTCTCCTACTTCCTGTACCCGGTTTCCTGTCTAACCTTCAGTACAAATTTCACAAAAATATAAATGTGCAAATATGAAACATACAGGTCAATATCACCTTGCTATTGGTAGCTGAATTGTCAATACCCCAAAACATATTCTTAGATATAAATACCTAATTTTGAGTTATTTAGACACAATTAACACTTATAGTTTCATGTCTTGTTACATGTCTTGTGTTATTATGAGAGAATTTTCTTGCATCTACTGCCTTATTAGGCCCATATTGAGCAGAGAATATTAAGACCAAAACTCATGTACAACAACTTCCTTACTTGCAATAAATAAGCACTAATTAGAGGGTTATTGAGGAAAAACTCTCAACTAATGGCTTATTACTTGTAGAATATGGTCATGTAGAATAAGGCATTAATAAGTGTTTTATAATGACTAATAAAGAGCCAATACACTGCTAATATGCATGTTAATTAACAACTAGTTGATGGTTAATTTGTGTACCTTAATATAAAGTGTTACCAAAAAATCCATTAAACACAAAAACCTACAATGTGTTAGAGCTTCTCTCAATACTTTCAGACTTCCTGTCTTTGGCCCTCAACTCCAAACCTATTGATTCTTAAGATAAATATTTTTTAACAAAACATACAGATAATAAAAAAAAGCTGGTTACTGTAGTTTTTAACATACATTCTGCAGGAATAAGCACGTTAAGGCGCATATTTTCAGCGGTGGATGAACGGTATGTGTAGGATTGAGTCAAAATAAAAGACAGTAAGTGTGCTCATGGTAAGGGAGATGCGCCCAGTGTAACAGTGCTGCTTATTGCCGTGATTTGAATATATGATTTTTTAACAATGTGGCTTAAGGAAGGCAGATACATTAGACTATGATACAACTTAAAAGTTATTCTTATAATATCTTTGATTGCTGTCTGAATACTACATTTTATTCAATCAAATGCAGCTACCTGTATACAGCGTGATGTTTCATTCATACATGTGACTCGCAGACAGCCAGATGCAGGTTTTCCCTTGTTAGCATAAACGTGTGGGTGGAGAGACTTCACTCAGGCGCCGTTTACACGAGGAGAAAACGGCTTGTATCTGCATAGTTTCGCGTGCGTATAGCCCTATTATTTAGACGAGGCCGATAGAAACTGACCACACAAACGATAACGGGTCCCAAGGTGGATCGATTTGCAAATGAAACGCTCTGGGGGGTCAACCGAGTCCGTTTAATCGCCTCTATACGAATATTGCCTGAAAAAATAACGACAGCCCCGCCTCTTCGCACCTCTTCCCACCTCTCCCCCGCCTCATTGCTGATTTGTTTCTACAACAACAACAACAAGAATGGCGGATCACAGGGTTGCTGTTGTGCTCCAGACGCTACTGACCATGATTAATATGTTAGTGCTACAACTACGGTGCTTCTACGACAACCACAAGCAACTAGTGGACATGAAGAACCACATACACGACATGTGGCTAAATCCACCGCGGAGAACAACCAGAAGGGCGACCAGGAGAAAGTTTTGGGTAAGACCGGGCAGAACTAGCAGTTGGTGGGACAATTTTGTCAATGGCGTTGTCGTGGACGATGAATGGAGGGAGAACTTCCGCATGTCCAAAGCCTCTGTCGTTGCCCCTGACTGAAGAACTGCGCCCATATATCGAGAAGAAAACTACAAAACATGAGGGCGCCAATTGATCCACTGAAAAGGGTTGCTGCGGTTCTTTATTACCTGAGCGACGAGGGAAGGCTACGGAAGACTGCTAACGCCTTCGGAGTTTCCCGCCCGTCTTTGTCCCTCATTATTAGGGAGACATGCAGAGCGATCACCATCCACCTGGGTCCAAAATACATCAAGCTGCCTTTTACTGAGCCCGAGACCGCGGATCTGGTTGAGGGGTTCCATTGTACACATGGCATGCCACAATGTTTAGGAGCAGTGGACGGAACCCACATCGAAATCAAGCAGCCATCTAACGACTCCACTAGTTACATCAACAGGAAAGGAAAATATTCCTTTAATGTACAGGCTGTCTGTGATTACAGGTACCGATTCATGGATGTCGTGGTAAAGTGGCCTGGGAGTGTGCATGATGCACGGGTCTTTGCTAATTCCAAGCTAAACATGTACTTAAAAACTGGAAAGATCCCTGCTCTGAAAAAACAGATTGTGGACGAAGAGGAGGCCATACCATGTATGTACATAGACTGTACATTTTTTTTTAAAGGTGTTTATTAAGATGTGATAAACATTCTTTGTTACATTCCCTGTCCTCACTGTGCAGCTCCTTCAGCGACAGGCTGCTGTACAATATTCATATACCTGGCTAGGTATATGTACCTGGCTGCTAAATCTGAGGACTGTTACAGGATTTTTTGTATTATATCCTAACTGTTTTTAGTACTTTTTAATGCATGTCACATGTGTGAAACTAAGCAAATAACTATGTGATTCTCCAATGTCAAAAGTGTGAAACTAAAAATAAAATTGGCTGCAACCACTTCCAGACTTTCTTTGAACTTAATGTGCAACAAATGTCATCATCCTCATGAATGAAGTTATATGGCCCATTCTACCGAGTCAGGTTGTCCATATATATTTTGTACCGTATTTATTTACACATATAGTAAAAGAACCGTACATTTTGATATGGTATTTTCAGACTGTATTGGCCACTAGCGAAACATAGTACATACACTGTAGTAAAAAACTATTATATTAACCTGTTAAGATTGTGTTACCTTCCCTTCTCTAAATAGTATTTTAACCAATATTTGAGGATTTTCAGTAAAAGTAATATAAGCAAATGTTGAATCAAAGTTGAATTTATACAATTCATAAAAATCATAATGCAAACTTTCTTTGTGAAATGCATAATACTGATCATATTGATTCCAGAGATGAAATAGAAGGGAATGAGGCTATAATGGGTAATTTTTTTGGTATTTTGAGCAAAACACTTCATAGACATGTTTTTTATATATCTGAGACTATAATATATGCCTAACAATAGTTTGGGCTTTACCATTAAGGCCCAATGTGACATATCACAGTTCAGATATTTGACACTAGGGGGGGGTTACTTTTCATAAATGTGGTGTATTTAGTCAAAATTAGGTTTACAAGGTGAAAAGGACTTACAGCCTCCCACACACTGATATAGATATCTCACTGACTGTAATGAGGGAGAAGGAAAGAGAGTGAGGAGAGTGCTTGCGGAGTACATTGACCCTTACATGAAAGACAAGACTGTTCTTTTATTTTAATAAGGTTTTTTATTAATAACATTATTTATAAATGTGTACACAGTAAAAGGGAAAAAAATACCTTTGCTAGCTAAAAAAAAAAGGCTTAAAAAAAAAGTGATTCTCCATTTGTACAAAGTCTGGTGGAGTTAAAAATAAAATGTTTACAGACTTCCTTTGACCAAAAAGTGCTGTGAAAAAAAAAGAAGCTCACTGCTTTACTGCTCCTCCTCATCCAGTGACCGCCTGAATGAATATGGAGGAGATTGTTGCTGTGGGGTGTGTGGTACAGAGGGGTTTAATCTTGGTGTGGCCGTGTGTGGCCTTCGGGGTGGGTATGAGGGCACCTGGAAGTGTCCATATCCACTGTTGTTAGTATGAACTTGCATGAACTGGCTCATCAGGGAAAGGCCATTCTGTACAGTCACATTAATGTTGTCCATGGTGTTGTTCATACGATCCATGCTGGCTGCGCTGCGGCTGGTTGCTTCCTCCATTAAGTCCAACATCCGGCTTTTTAATCGCAGCTCTTCCTGCACCGCATGTTCAGCTGGAAGCTTCCTCTTCATGCGGTCACTTCTGTGGCCGTCCAGCCGTGCCTATAATAAACCAGAGAAAGTTTGAATTAATACACAATAGGACCATAGCCACCAGATAACAGAACACAAAAGGCATGTTGTGAAATAGCTCTCAATACATTTTACAAATAAAACAGCTCTAAATACTTTCTAATTTTACCAAGCTTAAACCGGTTCAGTTTTTCAGTGGAAGGTACTGCATCATAGTATATAGCAAGCCCTTTAAGATTGAAATCATGAACATACCTGGAGCAGATCCCTGCGATGACTCACAACCGCAGCAGTTGGCAGAGTTCCGTTGGATCTACTCGACTCTGGCAAATCCGTGGAATGCTCCAAACTCGGGGATGAACTTGGTCCGGGCGACGACTCTTCCATGTCGAACAAGTCCCCTTGTACCTGTTTTAGTTTCGCTGTAAGCTGGCCCTGTGAAATTGTGTTCTTCTCGTGAGGGAAATCTTTTTCAGTCGGGGTCCTCGGATATTGCGCCTGAAATAAGTCGGCTATCTCCGTATATTTAGGCTTGCAGGACTCCCAGTCTACATTATCCTGTATTTTGTCGTCTTATACTCAAGTGTTACACTTAAAAGAAGTTCCACCTCGTCGTCGGACCACGAAAATAGCTCCTTTCTTGCGCGAATAACAGCCATCTTCGTTTGTTTGTTTTGTTTGTGCCTCACACACATCCGGGGGGGATCTTATACTCGCTGCTTTTGGTGTATTTTGTGGCGGAAGTTACAGCGCCACTTACAGTCCCGCCATATGTACTACAGCTTTCGAGCGGTCTCGTGTGGAAGTACAGCGCCACTTACAGTCCCAGCATATGTACTACAGAGTTTCCAGCGGCCTCGTTTGAACAGACACGTTAAATGAAACAAATGCATGTGAACGGAAGACTTTTTTGAATACGAATACTGTGCATAAAACGCAAACGGCCTTGTGTGAGCGGGGCCTCAGTCACTGTGGAGAGACTCCTGCTGCTCCAGGTAGGGCAGGTTGTGTCTGTGTGTTTAAACTGAGAGTCAGGTAACAGCCCCCGATCCTTAAACTAAAGATAACCCATGAGAACATATTATAATCACTAGCTTAATGTCACTATTCCTGCACGTAGGGTGACCAGATGTCCCGCTTTGCGCGGGACTGCACAGCATTTTCACGACTTTTGGTGCGTCCCGCAAATTGAGACGATGTCCCGCATATTTCATTTTGATTGGCTAAAACGCTTTTCTAAAATCAGATTTATCCAATGGCTGTTGAGAAAGCAGGGAAGGCTATCATCACGGAGCTGTGTTTGCTGTCAATCAAACTGTAAGACACGGCGGGTGCTGGTCAAGTGTTAACCAATGAGAGTAACTCACTCACACACACACCGCCGCGGCCCCGCCAAACAACAACAATGAAAGTCAATAACGCAGGCGACGCAGCAGGTTATGGAAAATGGAGGAAACTGAAACTACAGCTAAGAAAAGAAGAAGATGCACATACAACAAAGACTGGGAAGACATTTACCCCTGGGCAGCGGCGGACTGGGACTACAAATCAGCCCGGGACTCTCGACCGGCCCACCTCGGTACCGCAAATAATCACCGCTAGTACATTTTCAACGGGGGGGGGGGGGTGTTGAGAGGGTGTCCCACATTGTCCCACACAAACATACTCCTTGTCCCACATTTGGTTTGTTGGGACCTGGTCACCCTACCTGCACGTCTGTCACTTATAATAAGGGTGTTTTTATTTTATTTCTCACAAAGTTGAGAGATTATATGTGAAACAGTAAAGTATCCCTTTTCCACTGAAGGAACTTAAACCCTTTCCTTTGTCGCCATCTCCTTTTACAATCAGAAATGTTCAGGATACACGGCATTGGCGACACAAGGTGGACCATACGGCATTTTAATAAGCACAATGATGTAAGGACAGTCAAAAAATAAGATGTATTTTGTATGTATTAATTTCCTTTAGGGTTAAAGGGGCCCTATAATGCTCATTTTAAGGTTCAAATTTGTGTTTTGTGCTTCTGCTGACATGTTTACATGCTTAAATGTTCAAAAAGGCAGAGTCTGCTCTGATTGGTTAGCTGGCCGGCAATGTCCTGTAATGGATGTGAGGCAGCATGTGAGGCAGCATGGGACAGAAAGAGACTTCCTGTACTTCCTGTGAGAGTCAGACTATTGACAGGAAGCACATTTCATTGTATTTTATTGTGTGAACACCACTGTGATGCTAACTTAAAAGAAAACACTTTTTAACCTTGCTAAAACAACCAGATTTCCTGACTTGTTTGTTCGTGTGTGTGTGGTTTAATGTAATGCCTCTGAGCATATTAGCTGAATGCTAATCACCATTTATCTTGCAAGGAGCCGTCGTCTTAATCACCTCTGAGCTAAAATAATCCTGCTCTTTTTTTTGGGTGGCTGCTGTGTGTCAGTATAGGGATGGTCATGGAAACATCACAGACAGAGTTAGCTCCGGTGCCTCGGCCAAATGGGTCACTTTGATTTTCGTTTTTTTTGTTGGCCTGATTATTGACTTTGACTCTCTCTCCGACATCACACTTCCTCTCTGTTTACTGTGTGATGTCAGTGGAAGTGTGTCTGATTTCTTTAAGCGGTGAAATCCAATGCTGGGATTTTTTTGGGCAAATGTTCCAGGGAATTACTATTACAATTAGCTCACTCTATCACAACTTGATGATTACTTCTTCACATGCTCATGTAAGGTTATAAAAAGGACATATTGTGCTCATTTTCCAGTTCATATCAGTATTTTGCTCCTCTACTGTGACATGTCTCCTTGCTTTAATGTTCAAAAAGCTCTTTATTTTTCTCATACTGCCTGTGCTGCAGCACCTCTTTTCACCCTCTGTCTGAAACCAGAGCCCAGTCTGCTCTGATTGGTTAGCTGGCAAGCTCTGTGGTGATTGGTTAACCACTTAGAGATGGTCCCGCCCCTTAGCCACGTACAATGTGTTGTCCAATGTATGTTTTTGTTACATTTCTCTGGTACCAAATGGTGTTTCTATTCCAGGGTACGAACATCTGTATATGTTCTATGCCTATTCATAGCAAAACAAGGCAACTGTTCTGTTCACCTGCTGTTCCTGCCTGACTTTCCTGCAATGATGTACACCTTTATGTAGTGGGGACCTAAGGGTTTAAGACTTTACATCCCCAGTTTGATCCACCTGGGGACCTTTTAGACAAGGTAGACACTTGAAAAGCCTCACAAAAGAAAATGAGGTCTGCACTGTTGCAAATATTCAGTCATTTCCTCAGGCTTTTGACTTTAGCTTACAGATCATTTCCCAGCTGGAGGAAATAGATTTGTGTTTATTATCTCAGAGGATCAGTGATAAAGAAAAAACAAACAGATTTCTTGCTTTAAAGCCTGTGCAGGCGCTCAAATAGCCAAACAAACAGAGCAGAGGATTCCTGAAGGACCTGCAGCCTGCTGCCTCCGGTTGTTGCCACGGTGACAATTTATGTCCTCAGTGACTGATTGATGCAGCGGCCCTGCCCTCGCCTGGGTGTGTGAGCGAGAGAGGATGTAATGAGATGTGGGTATATATATACAGTGTAATAGCCATGAGATGATGAATGGGTCATAAAAAGACAAGGATAAAAGGAAGTGAATGAAAAATGTGCAGCGTATGAAAGCAAGACAAAAAGATGGAAATAGAAGTATGAGAAAGGGAGACTGAAATAAACAAAGAAAAAAAAATGTGTGACATGGAAAAAAATGGTGTGTGTGTTTGGCTGAGGATGCATGCACGTGTGACCCTCCCCTCCCCACAATATCCTTCTCCGTCTGAAGCCCCTCTGCAGCAGCAGCACCGTTACTATAGCAACGGTAACCAGGCGATGACGCCGGGCATCACTCCCACAAACAGAAGGAAGGCTGAACACACCCAGCTCAGTGAGAGAGAGGAGGGGGACGCCGACTGGAGGCACCGCCCACAGAGGGCAGGAGGATTATTACATCTATCTTAAAATGATACTGTGTGAATGTTGATCCAGATATTAATCACTGTAATCTGGCCCATTGTAATAATTACTTTTGTTATAAAACATATTGTCCCAGAAAAAGGATATTACTGTAATTTGAAGACTATTAAATGCTCTCTATTGAATGCACTATAATGTCATTATAATGCCACTTCACCCACACAAGGAGCAATGACCTTCTAGTTCTTAAAAATAATCAGACATATTAATTGGAATATGGAAAAAAAAATCCTTAAATACAAAACAAAACATAGTGCTTAAACAGAAAATGCAACTTGAGCACTGTTAATACATTCCTAAAGGTAAGAAAATCTTGCACGATAGTGTAGTTATCAGGAGCAGCACAGCTGTAACTATTAATCTTTTCCACACTGGCCATGATGAAATCCACTCATAGTACAATGTAAAAGAAAAACTGACAACTTCCACAGTTTTTACACAAAAAGTAAATTATCTTTGAGACAGACCTAGCTACCTCTTTTCTTTACTGGTTGTGAAGAAATCCACTAATCCCAGTTTCTCCAAGTCCAGGGTGATGACTTTAAATGTCTTATTTTGTCTGTCCAACATCCAAAGATATTCCCTTTTTTAATATGATATAAACAAAGAAAACAGGACATTAAATTCGCCATTTTTGTATGTAAACTACATCGTTGACTAATCAATTCAATGTTGAAAAACAGCTCCAGAACAAAGGTAGTTAACCAGATGTCCACTTCTAGAGATATAGAGAACTACTTTTGCAGCAACCATAATGTAAGTAAGTTGTTCCTTTTTTAGCTATTCACAGTAGCAAAATGCTTATAAAGTACAAATGGAACTAAAAAACAATAAAACCCTGAACAAAATGTGTATTGCTCATTTTTGGCAGTGGCAAAGAAATGTTCATTCATGTCCATAACCTTAGTTTCAGGCCGTAGCTTTCTGTGGAGCAATCCTGTCCTTACCCTGCGTATCTTAAATCGATACACAGCAGGCAGACAAAAAGAGTTTAAAGTTGTTTGAATTCTTGGATTTTGTGAATTCTGAGTGAAGATGCCTCAGATGTTTCACTGCAGTAAAAAGAAAGCCCCACCCCAAAAACACGAGAGGCTCCCCGCTGACATTGAAGCGTACCCCGTTTCTCTGCCCGTGTGTTGGGCTGCAGTAGCTGTGTGTCTCCCTCATGCAGCATGCTTTCTGAACACACATCAGGCACTACCGCACTGCAGCCAACCCAGACACGGGACCCAAACTATGTGCATGCCTGGGGGCGCTTGTTTTGCTTCCTTTGGACATGCTGGGGTGGGTGGGGTGTATGGATTGGAGTATTGATCGTCTCCTTGTTGTGTGTTGGCTCACTGCTGCATCTGATTTATGTGTTTCAGCCTCAGGATCTTTTTTTATTAGCAAACTTTCTATGAAGAAGAATTGCTTTGGCTATTTTGTAGTTGAGAATGTTTATCTTCAATGTAAATGAATATGAAAGAAAACACAAACTGTGTGTTTGAGAACTGCAAACCAAAGAGAGCATGATGGAGGGTATTGGTAGTCTTATTATACCGGGTGTTGCTACTCTCCATGATCTTGGAAGATTTCGCATATCCAGCTTCTCTGATTTGGGCAGCCATGTAGGTACATTAGTTGAATATAGGATGAGGGGTCTAGGCCATTGTGATAACCAGCCATTTGCACAGTCACCTTTTTGAAATGTAAAGATTATCAAAACCTTCAGGAAGTCTTTCTTTTTTTTTACTTTGAAATACATATTTGTGTTTCTTACATTGCTTATTGTGATGAATAAAGTCAGGCTGGTGTTTTTTTTTTTTTTACCTGTGGACTTGTTATTGTCTCGTGATTAAGTAAGGTACGGCTATTTTAAACAATTAATTAATTAATTAAATGCACAGAACATTACAGTATATTACATTTACATTTACAGAACCATATCGCCCCCAACCCAGCTCCAAACACACTGACCTGATACGTTTCTTTCAGGACACAAACTGACCTCATTCAAGGATATTTGCCAGACATAATCAATCCACATTGAAAAGATATTTGGTCAAAGCAACAATTTAAAACTACAGTGACACTATTTTAAACCTTCTTTGAAAAAGCATCAACTTGTTAGTTCACTGCTGTGCAGCTGTGTGTGTGTGATACAATCTGCTAAGAAAAAGTTTGATATCATGGAAAGTTCAATATTCTGATATTTTTTTCCTCTTTTCCTTTCAGGGCAGTTACCCTGTGTGGGACGACTTCATCAGCAAGGCCAGCAAGCTCCAGTCCCAGCTCAGGTACTGGTGGACGTCACACAGAGCAAATGAAGGCATCATTTCCATCACTTTGACAAATCATGCGGCACATTTTAGTACACAACACTCAAAAGACACACATGTCAACAACAAATTCAGAAAACAAGACATTTCATAGCCCATGCAAACAGAGGTTTTATTAGAAAGCTAATGCTAGCTGTGCCAGTGTTGCCAACTTTCTCCATCTAAATTATACATTTTCAGACACTCCTAACTTAAAAAAATTAAAAAGTGGCACATTTTGCAACTATCTAGGAATATATTTAAAATAATTATTTTTTTAATCCATTGCCATCCATGCAGTTCAAAGTAATCCCAGTGACCGGCTTGAGCGAGTTTATGGCCTCATCTGCAAACTTCTAGCAACTCTTCGAGCTTATTTAATTGGGTTTGCAACGCTGGTAAAGGCAATATCTTTCAATTGAATGATAATCTAATCATTATCTAAAATATAATCTAATAAAATCATTTTATCTAATGAAATATTCTGAAATTATATGATTGCAATGTTGAAAATAAAAAAAGTTAATGTAAATTAATCTTATTTTGTACATATTTATCAGGGCAGCTAATGTTGGGCGTGATGACGTTAAGGAGTCTTATTTAGCCACTTGTTAGCAGCCACCGTTTTGACGACCTATAAAGCTTCAGACGTTCACTATGGGGTTTTTACTTCTTAGAACAAAACGTGAAAATCTTGTAAGCTTCAATAAACCACAAACCTTATTTTGGTTATCAAACTAAAACCCATTCTAAAGCCATTGACTTTGAGACGAGGGAGCCAGTAAATGCTAACTAATTTATAGGTTTGGGACTCATTTATGCCATTGCAAAATGTCAAAATGCAAATGTGTGCACAGATAGTACACACAAGCACACACATGTCAAGAGTCTGTTTAACGTAAGCTCATGAAAATCCAATCGGTCTTCTTCATTAAGTGTTTAAATGTCATGCTCACCTCTCCTGCTCTGTCACCTTGCCCTCATCTGGTACACACACACACACGTACGTACGTACGTACGTACGTACGTACGTACGTACGTACGTACGTACGTACGTACGTGAGAGTCAGGTACACGCACACAAACACAGAGAGAAACGTACACATAGAAACTGCAAACAAACACATTAATTTGTAATGAACAATACTACAGAAACCCACATGAACCTTCCAGCCATTAACCATCCATTAACATCCAACTGCTCACACACACACACACACACACACACACACACACACACACACACACACACACACACACACACACACACTAGCACAACTCAATTAACCTTCCGTGGCTGGCAGAGATGAATGATGCCACTATAAAGTCATTATCAGTGAGAGGGATCAGCAGCAGCCTCCAGAGATTCTGCACTGGGCCAGAGGTCAGCAGAGGTCACAGCTGATTACCAACACTGACTGCATCACTCCTCCTCTTCCTCATCAGAGTCCTGTCAAATACTACACATCATCTGCCATTACATAGAACACACATTTAGATTGACTTTCCATTTCCCTTTTATAGCAAGATCAAGGTAAACCGCAAGATATAGTTACGTGTTGAAGTATGTCCTTATGCATATCAAAGTAGACATTTTATGCAATGGGACTAATGGTCTTCTCATATGTCCCTTATAAAAGAGGACGTGATGCAAAAAAAAACATTTGGTTTAACAGATGAAAAAAAATAAACTACATGCAAATGATATTAAACATGGGGATTACCTGCAGTTAAATGTTTAAAGTAACATACTTTAGTCATCTGTATTTTCATGATTTTGCCCATCAGGCAAGTGCAAGAACTAACTAACTAGTTGATTGCAGCTACTGTTAGCAACAGTTAGTGGTTAGCAACACGCTTTCTATCCATCAGGACACTCTGCTGCTGACATCAGCGGGAAACCCATTCATTTTCTCTGAAAAGTGTCATTCAGTTTCACCAAAATGAACTGCTGAAATGTTAAAGTGCCGTTAACCTTTACATACTTCTCTCCGGTAAAGGTGGCAGAATTACTCAGATTCTTTACTTAAGGAAAAGTAGAATTAACACCTAAGTAAAAGTCCAGTGGCATCACAATATACTACTCATTTTCCAGTATGTCCCATATCAGATTTAAAAATATAACATTTTTGTATTATAATTATTAATGCATTAACGTCAATGTTGCACATGATAAAGGTGGAGATTATTTGTATTACTTGATATACTGCTGTGTAGCTTAACCTATAGTAATACATAATGATTTATTAGTTGATTAATTTTCTATATTATGAATTTATACCTGCAAAGTAGCTACAGTATTAACTACATTTGTAAAAGACATGTAGTGGCGAAAATATGTAGTAAAGTATAAAGTAGCATAATGGGAAAATACTCTAGTAAAGTACCTAAAAATGTATTTAAATACAGTACTTTATTAAATGTACTTGTGACATTCCACCACTACTTGCGGGAGACTGTACATGCCACCAAGGTTAAATAGTGAAGGAACCGGCGTTAGCAAAGTGAGACTGTACAGAGATACAGTTCTATTCTCCCTATCACAAGTCAGTGTAGCACTTTGGGCTAACTGAGTACCAAGAGCTGTTGTGTAAAAAAAGATGTAACTTTAATATTGTGCTCTCCCTGAATTTTACACACTAGATGAACCCAAACTAGAATTTTATCAAATGTTCTATAACAGAGAACCTGAATTTAAAATGATATATCAAAGGATATCTCCTTATCCTAACCTTCCTTTGCTGTGTTTCCCAGGACGACGGTTGTCGCGGTAGCAGCCTTCCTGGATGCCTTTCAGAAGGTGGCCGACCTGGCCACCAACAGCCGAGGTAAGGAAGAAACATCTCCGTCTGTCTGTGTTTGTGTGGAAGTCTCTTATTGGGAGCATTCTTCTTTTGTGTTTTCTGAAAGCTCTTTGAGTTTCTTACCATCAGAAATGGAAACTGTTGGGGATGAATCTCAATAATTGATGGTAGTTGTACTTTATTGATTGGCTGCTGGATGTCTCAATCAAAGGATTTTACATTGGATTTTTTTATATACTTTTGTATGTCATTTTCTCATGCCTGGTTTTAGTGATGGAATTGAACCATACTGACTTAAGGGTATAACAAATATAATGCAATTTGTGAAGTTATAACAAACATTAAAGAAGATTGAAGATAAAAGCAACACCTAACACTGCTCTTAATACTAGGACTCGTACAAATCTGAGACTACATTTCATTATGTGTGCAGAGTTTCATAAATCTACATTTTTCTGGCAGTTTAAAAATAATTCATTTGAATTCTCACCTGCGCTCATGTGGCACTGGCATGCAGACTGAAAGTCATTATATTGCACTCAAATTCAAAAGATTTGAGTAATATCACCTAATGATCTAAATCCAAAAAGTCCTACTAATGTTGCATAATATCCAAAAGACCATGTCGAGTACTTTTATATATTTATTGAGTAAAGAAGAGAAGAAACAATACCATTTTGACCTATTTGATCACTATGTTTTTTGATGTCTAGAGATGATAAGGAAACTATTCGATACAATGAAACAATATCATTTTTTTAAGACAATTTTTTTGGGGAACCAGCTGTCAACGTGACAAGGACTTGACAGAAAAAGGCTGTTTCTCTGACTTTCTTTGGGTTTTGGTTGGACATTTAAAGTCTTTGAGCAGCTGAGAGGGACATTTCTATATATTCTCTGACATTTAATAGACCAAACGATATTTCCGTGAAGCGAAAAGAAAAATGTCACATTCATTTATGACGACTGCTTTGTGGTCGTCAGCCACAGGAGGACTCAGTGATCAGTCCTGTTGTTGTGGAGACGCAGTTTGCACGTTTTCCATTGATTTGTACTTTTCCATTATTGACAAATGATCAGAGGTGGCTGTCTTCCCCAGCGCTGGACTGGAACATCAATAGAGGTCGCTTCCTGGATTGATTAGAGGAGGCAGGAAGACTTGATGGACAGTTTAGTGTGTGTGTGTGAGTTTAGTGTGTGTGTGTGTGTGTGTGTGTGTGTGTGTGTGTGTGTGTGTGTGTGTGTGTGTGTGTGTGTGTGTGTGTGTGTGTGTGTGTGTGTGTGTGTGTGTGTGTGTGTGTGTGTGTGATGTGTGTGTGTGTGTGTGTGTGTGTGTGTGTGTGTGTGTGTGTGTGTGTGTGTGTGTGTGTGTGTGTGTGTGTGTGTGTTGTGTGTGTGTGTGTGTGTGTGTGTGGTGTGTGTGTGTGTGTGTGTGTGTGTGTGTGTGTGTGTGTGTGTGTGTGTGTGTGTGTGTGTGTGTGTGGGTGTGTGTGTGTGTGTGTGTGTGTGTGTGGTGTGTGTGTGTGTGTGTGGTGTGTGTGTGTGTGTGTGTGTGTGTGTGTGTGTGTGTGTGTGTGTGTGTGTGTGTGTGTGGTGTGTGTGTGTGTGTGTGTGTGTGTGTGTGTGTGTGTGTGTGTGTGTGTGTGTGTGTGTGTGTGTGTGGTAGGCCAGGCCAGGCCAGGCCAGCTTCCTGTCGAGGCAGCTCGCAGTCAAATGACAACAGCAGCCGAGGTAACAATCAGTCAAAGCCGCTGTGATTCTGGGTCACAGTCGCTCTGTAATTGACTTTGTGTGTATGGCGTACACATTATTGGTGTGTACAATAACAGCAGCAAATTCTGTAGAATTATTGGTTCCTTTCTGCCACGGTTGGGACAATTACAGTTTTTGGAACCACCCCCCCCACTGTCCCTACACCCTCCTCCACTGAGCTCCTCACCTACCTGCTTTACCTGATGTGTGTCTTACTGTATCATATCAGGTATACTGCAGACTTCTACTGTATTAAACCAGACCACCTACAGTACGTCTTGCCTATCCTAAACATGAGTATAAAAAGTGTCATTATGCTGTAGTCCTTATGAGCAGATGTGGTGTTGCAAGGTTGCTTACAGTATTTGCAGAAAACAAACAATTTATAGGTGACCCTTTTTGCTGATTCCCACCATCGTAGATTTTGACATTTTCTTTAGCTGTATTACACTGCATGTAACACTCCCTTTTGTATTGATGGGATTTTTACATTAATATATTAAATACCTTGTGGTTGTTTATTCATACCCTTCACCCCTTTTTTTTTTAACCAAGTTTCACAAACTCTTGCTCATGAATTAGTAGGCACTTGAAGATATGGGAGATATATACAGTAAGTGTTCCCTTACCTGGGGGCCAAGACTCTCCCAAGGGGTCCTAAGATAAGTCTTAAGGCTTAAGAGATCAGAAAGAAAAATTACTTTACAATTCAGACTTTTCTCTACAATTTTACTCCTCATACTGTAGCTCCCCGCAGGTGACACACTTCAGGTTTTTTGAGTCGATTGTTTGTACGTCAGTCCGATTCATGTAAACACAATAACAGGAATGCCTTGAAAGGTCCAGATGGACTCAAGGATCAACTGATTATATTTTGGTGGTTAAAGGTCCCTGTGACTTCACAAAACACTTTATCTGTGTTTACCACTAGTTATGACTATTTACACAAATGTAAAACAAGAAATAGGGTACACGATGAGGTGAAGACATTTTGGAAAGACATGCATGCAAACTACAACTTCACTGGCAGAGGTATACAGCCTTGAGGCCGTTACCCTAGTTTAATAATGACATGCAGAGAGTTTCTGTGTAGACATTTCTAAACTTAACCTGTTAAGCCCTGAGCCTGTTTTTCAGGTCTCAAGCTCGAAAATGACATTCCCAGAACAAATGACTATATCTTCACTTCTAAAAGGGGTAAATTAATAATGTATTTTTCTCAAAGCAATGATACAGCTATGAGTTGAATGTAGAAAAGTCAGAATCAATATAGATGTTTTTATTTTAAAGTAAATTCAGATTGAACATAGAAAAAAAAATTACTTATAGTGAAAACCACCCTTGAATGATGGGATAGTAGACTAAAAGCTTTAGGAATCCAAACTATAACATATAAGTACCCTGTATCAAGATTGATGCAAAACAAGTGACATTTGACCTTTTTAGAGAGATTTAGCAAAAGAAAAACACCTCTGGGGTCATTTGGTGTGTATTTGGGTGTATTTGCCGTTTCTCTGGAACCCATTGGTCGATTTTGGTGATTGACACCTCTTTTGAACCGTTAGAGCCAATAGAATCGAGGGGAAGTTCCTAAATCCACCTACACGTTACCATTGAGGAGTGAGAGTGATGCGCACGCAGTTTGCCCAAACCGAAAGCTATGTTACGCTCTGAAAACTAGGCTTATTGCCATAAATATGATGATGGATTATCAGTAATAATTTAAAAGGGATACAGAGACATTGTATTAACCTTCAGCAGCGTTTTTATGCGTTTATTGCCATTGAACACAACTTTTGATTAGAAAACAGCAAAGGTAAGACGTATTTGCCGCTTTGGCTACGTAAAGTGAAGTTGTGTGTTGTCTTTGCTGGCTTTCGCTGCCGTGAGTTTTGGTCGCTCAGTGATGATACTTATACCATTGGAATCTGTGGAATCCGCTTTCATATGATATCTTGTTTGTGCAGATCCGATGAAGTATACAATATTTCAACCGTGAGTTATGTGCTAAAGTGCGTTAGCATTCTTTCGTTTAGTGCTAATTCAGAGGCTCGGCGTTAGACTTGTGTTTTGTTTCGGTAAACATTTTTCATATCGTCAGGTAGCTGAGTTTCTTCCCGTTAAGTGGGTATGACACATTCATAGTTTGTTAAATGTTAAGAAGCCCTCAGTCGCTGTTTCTTGCAAGATGTTGCGGGCACCGGGCTTAGAGTCACAGGCCTACAAAGTGAGAATAGAACCCAACATTCTTTTGGTAAATATTAACATCATTCTCCTAGGAATTAGCACGTAGTCTGTCAACAGATTTCTCATCATTGGGAACATCATATATAGCACATAAAACAACATTGTAAAAATGGTGTCTTCAGCTTTTATCTTGTTTGGCCTGCAGACGAGCAGTCAATTGTGACAGATGTGTTGAATTATTGAGTAGTAGGTCATTCCTAGCAGTATACTAACCCAGTCTGCTCAATTTCTCATATCTAATACACTGCATTTCTTATGGGATGGTGAGACATCAGATGATAGAGGGGTGGTGGAGGGGGGATGGAAAGTGAGAAACGGATGGACCTGGTGTTGGAGAGGCCAAAACCGATAAAATGGCAGATTAGAAGGAGTTTGAATCCAACCCAAAGAGATGATGTGCGATAGAGGAATGGGAGAGGAGGAAGAGATAAGGTAGAGGGGAAAGAGAGAGGGCAGATGGCGATGGGGAGAGGAGAGGATGGAAAGAGATGGATGGAGAGGGGAAGGGGGGAGGGAGGCTGTTGGCTGTCATGTCCAGCCGGCTGCTGCTGGTGCTCATGGCAACAAGATGGAAATCACTGCAGGATTGAGTCAGAGCAACAGAAGCGATACCTTATCTTATCGCTTATTTCATCTCCTCTAAATTCTCCAATGGTGGCCGGAGCCCTGATACTAATGATGGACACTTTGTCATTCATTTTATCTGTCTGGGATTAAACCATTCATCAGCCGGGCAGAGAAATAATCGATTGGAATGGTGATGCAGGCATCCCTAACAAAGACCTGCATTGGTGAAAACATTTTGTCTTTTGAATGATTTAGACACAATAACAACGTTTTTTTTTTTTTATCCTTCCTCATGGTTTTTTTCTTTTTCCAAGAGCAACTGTCACAATCCTTCATTTACAGTCCAGTAAACAGAGCAACCAGTTGTCTTTGTACTGGGTTTTATACTAATCCTGAATTTCCACTCTTATAATAGTCAGTTAGAAGATAAGTTAGACCACAAACTCCAGTCATTTTCTCATTTTGTCCAACAAACAACATCCATGTTCAGAAAACCAAAGAAGGCATTTGTTTCACTTGGGATGGCAATATATTGATAATATGTGGATATCCTGATATGAGACTAGATATCCGGTTACATTTTGGATATCGTCATTTTGCAAAAAGGATATTTTTCTGGTTCTAAATGCTGATTTATATTTTTATTGATGACATTTACTGAACTTACCGGCCTGTTATAGCTTATAGCTATTATTTACCTTTATTCACTTAGTCAAATTTACATTTATAAAAATTGTCACTGTAAAAATATGTGCTGTAAATATATTGCCAAGCGTACTTTAAACACAAATCGATTTTTGACATACTACCGGAATATTCTTGTTGAGATGTATTTGGAAGAATCAAACATTGTTTCTTAAATAGAGGATTCCTACCTTATCAAATCCAACACACGGAGAGAAGCAGCACAAACACTATGGAGATGAGATGCAGAGATCCTCCTCTCTCTACCTGTTAGTGTGTGTCGGTCGGTGGGTCCATGGTTACTATAGCAACCTGCTGCCGAGGAGGATAACGTCTGTAAAGGGCCGATGAACACCGTCCCTTTAGCAGAGGCCACGTCAACATGACAACACCTGGTAACTGGGTCGGACAGAGGGGGGAGGGGGGGGGAGGAGAGGTGAGGGTGAGGAGAAGGGAGAGGAGAAGGGAGGAGAGGAACAGGACAGAATGGAAGATGTACAAGGAGGTTAGACAAATGATTTGTATCAGATTTATTTTATCAAACTTAATCTCTAACTAAATGTATATTTCTAATAAAACCTTCAGTCATATTTCAAGCAAAAATTAATAAATGATACCTCTCAAATAGGAGTGCTTTGTGTTATAAATGCAAGGTTTAATTCCTAGGTCCTTCTGTCCACACGTTGAAGCATTCCAAATGACTGAACCCCAAAAAACGTTTGTAAAGCTTGTGGAGACCATGACTTCCAGATGGGAGTGGAAACTGTTTTCTACACCTTAATCCATCTGCTCATTTAACCGCAGATAATAAAGCAGACCCTTAATATCCCCGGGTTAGTGAAACACTATCAGAGCTTCCGTATCCCATTGGCAGCCTAACAACCGGCAGTAAAAACTGTAGTAGCTTCTCAGCCACCAAAGGCTGTAAAGGCCAGATGTTGTTTTCAGGGTAAAACATTCCCACCATGAAGCTGAGCTGCAGCATATGGAGCTGAGATGTAGCTGCAGGATAAACCCCCCTGCTGGTCCTCTTCAGTTGCAAACTGAAGCACCTGAACTGACGTCTAGCATTTAAGCATCCAAAGCAACAGCATCATGCTGTATTATTTACAACCATAACTAATTTAAAATTAAAAAATCTCTCTCCAACATCATTAGAATGTGTGTGCTGCTGTAACAGTTTCTGTTCTGCTTGTTTCAGGAACAATAAACAGACTAAATCAGACAGGAACTTAGGAGAACACCCTTGTCCTAAATATCCTTTTATGCTTTAACATTGTGACTCATTTTCACTCGAGTTAAGTGCCCTAGACCAAACCAAAGAAATGCAGCCAGAATGTAGCATATTCCACATGCAGTGTTCCCTGGGACATGTTGTTTTTTTTCCAGAGTTGTGTTTTACTTTTTTAAGTGAGCGAGAACTTTCTCAGCAAGGTTGCTCATCGTTTGTGCAGATTTCCTAACTTTATTTTGTCTACTGTATGTCGGGGAAATATAAACAAGGATGATTGCAAATATTCTCATCCTGTGTGGGAGAGGAAGTGATTTTGATAATTGTAAACATGACTCAGCGTTTACCAGGTGTTGTTTACAATGCAAGGTAAAAAACAGACGTGTGTGCGTGTGTGTGCTGTGTGTTGTGTGTGTGTGTGTGTGTGTGTGTGTGTGTGTGTGTGTGTGTGTGTGTGTGTGTGTGTGTGTGTGTGTGTGTGTGTGTGTGTGTGTGTGTGTGTGTGTGTGTGTGTGTGTGTGTGTGTGTGTGTGTGTGTGTGTGTGTGTGTGTGTGTGTGTGTGTGTGTGTGTGTGTGTGTGTGTGTGTGTGTGTGTGTGTGTGTGTGTGTGTGTGTGTGTGTGTGTGTGTGTGTGTGTGTGTGTGTGTGTGTGTGTGTGTGTGTGTGTGTGTGTGTGTGTGTGTGTGTGTGTGTGTGTGTGTGTGTGTGTGTGTGTGTGTGTGTGTGTGTGTGTGTGTGTGTGTGTGTGTGTGTGTGTGTGTGTGTGTGTGTGTGTGTGGTCATGTCATGGTCCTCAGCAGCTCACAGATGGCCTCCTTTGGCAGCTTGTCGTTTAGTGATATCATCTCAGTCGCAGGTGAGTGATGTCATATCTGCAGTGTCCACACATGGCAGCATTTTCAGGATAAAAAAATCAAGGTCAGATAGAGGCTCCACACATAAACTTTCCCCTCAAAAATAAACACACTGACATTTTAAGCCAACCTGAGGCCTGTACTACGAAGCTGGATTTTCACTTAGCCGGCTAACTTCAGGGAAATCTCGGGCTTTCCGGTCCTACGACGCTGGTTCTCTTTTTAGCAGGCTAGATTTCCATGGTAACTTATGCTGAGCGGCAAACCTGCTCCGGAGCAGGTTAGGTTGCAGGCTAAGAGATCAACTCAGTGAAAGCACCGCCTGCTGACCAATCAGAGCTCCGTGTGCGGAGTTTAAAGCGATCAATTCATATTACAGGATAGAGGAAATACAGAAAAACTGCCGTTGCAGGAAAGACGGCCGGCAAAAATCAACTGACTGTGTGAACGTGAAAATTAATAGAATATCCCCTCCCATCTTCAGATCAATCTGACTATTATAACATTAGCGTTAAGAAAGCTTACTTAAATATCTGCCACAACATAAGTAACCGGATCAGAGTAACATTAAGTACAGTCCGCGGCACTGTGAGTTCAGACGTCGATGTGTCCCATTATCATTCATATCATATCACATCATAATGTATCATATATTTCCTTATTTGAGTCAGCTTCTTGAGCCGTATCTGGCCGTGCAACACTCACAGTGTCACATGCTGTATGCAGAAGTATTATTTTAAGCAACACATTAAGTTGACGAAACACTCGAGTCAAATTCTCCTAATTAAAGTCAGATCCACTCGTGTCTTGGACGGGGCAGTGATTTCATAAACCTGTTAATGTACGCATTCAAACACTTTTTCTGTTACCAGCTGTATTCACCTTGCAGGTGCAGCTATGTGGCTTTTATCCTGGATAAAGTGTTTAAGTCATGGATGTTTAAAGTTTAACTTCTTCATATTTGACTAATATTAAAGTTCACTTTTCATTCAGGAAGTATGACGCTGCGCTGTCAGTACGCTTGTCCATGTTTGAGATTGGTCGAATGCTCCAAATACCACCCCTTTCATGTGAACGCGCACCTAACTAGATAGGACACGGCTGGCTTGAGCGATCCACTTGATAACCAGCGTCGTAGTACAGTTTAGCGAGAGCGCGTATGTTTTGGATTGGGCCAACCGGCTAACTCAAACATATCCAGGTTAGGTTGAACCAGCTTCGTAGTACAGGCCTCTGGTCTCACCAAAATACGTGAAATGAACACGACTCCTTAACACTGCATTACGTGGTGGAGACACGAAATCTATGGAAATTACGTGTCGGCACCACGGAAACAACCCCAATGTAAAGTGAATGAGGATCCTTTTTCGTGGTGGACACACACATTTCTGCAACGTCCCGCAGTGAGCTTAATGTTGTTTTCTACTCTATAAAACGTTTTTAAAATCTACTTTATTATGGAGGTTATTCCCTATCTTTATTCAAGAGCATGTTCTTTCAATTTGAGAGCATAATTTATTGATTTCACGTTCAGATTTTGTATTTCTTTCCTGTCCTTGCGCTTAGATTTGCTCTGCTTCTGCTCAAACTGTACGCTTGCATTCAGATATATTGCTGCTTGCACAGATTTCCTGTTTTCCAGTTTAAAACCTTCTCCTTGCACTCAGGCTGCTTCTGTGCGCTGACTGCACTCGTCAAATTTCTGCTCTCAGATTTCTGCTCTGCGCTTGGATTTTTTCTGTGCAAAAACCATTTCAAAATCCCTCAACCAATAGGAGGCCAGGTGAAGTGTCGTCTTGCTGGCGCGTTCGCTTTACTTATGAGCGTCCCGTAAGGGACTCTTTAACCAGGTTTATAAACTCCCTCCATGGCTTTATTAAATGTAGCCTACTTCACTTGCTTTATTTACGACTTTTTATTTGAATGGTACTATTAACGTTAACTTTACTTCCTGCAAACCAGGTTGTTTTAAGCTGAATCATGCGGATTCCTCTCATAAATACTCTCTCATTGGAGCCTGTGACATAAGATTTTCATCGTCATAACTACACTGTAGCTATGTTCGTATGACAAAATAAAAACCTTGAACCTTGAATCATTGTTTCTGCTTAAAATCTGATGAACCATGTTTGGTAATTTTGAATAATTGATGCAGACAGACGGCAAATGTTTACGGTGCTTTTCCAAATATATTCCTAAAATGCTGAGGACTAACAGGAAACCACCTGTTTCAGGTCAATGCATGTTAACATCACAATGTCTGTGTTAACCACAAAGGCTGGCATGATATCGGATACATACAAAGTTACCAAATCAATGCGAAAATGTGAACATGACTGTACTTGTTTATGTCCCAGGTACTGTCAGGGCTTGAGGTAATGGCATCCAATTGTTAAAGGTCCCATGTCATGGCCATTTCTACTGATCATAATTCCATTGTTGAGGTCTACTAAAATACATTTATATTGTGCAATTTTCCAAACTCACATTGGTTTCTCATACAGCATCTCTGTATAGTATGTGTATTCACTCTCTGTCCTAAACGGCTTGTTGGAGCTCCTGACCCCCCCCCCCCCTCCCTGTGAGCCCAGTGGCCGTCTGCGAGACACAGCAAAACCCAGCCCGAAACACACACACCTGCAGCCTGGCTGGGAGTTTGTGTGTGCGCCCAGGCTGAGTTCCGCGGTGTCTCGCTGTCTCGCCGACCCCACACCAGTGAGCCAGCTCACAGTGTCCCGCTCCTCGCAGCAGCGAGCCTCGCAACGTCCCGCTGAGTGTGTGTGTTGCGACTTTCACACCAGCGCTTTTCCCTTTCTAGCTCCGAGCTAGAGCTTTTCTGGTTCAGCTCCGGTTTCCCTTTTCTGCTCCCGCTTTGTTCACACCGCCCAGAGCCCGACTGGTGCTGCCGCTGCTGCGTCATGACGTCACCGTTTACATCGCTGATTTGCTCCCCAACGGCGCTCACAACAACAACAACAACTGCGTCGGGTCGATGATCGTGTTGCTTTTAATCATACAAAGCCAGATTAAATTAAATAACGACTTCTCCAACCTTATACTTTTCTCCAGAGTGCCGTGGTTCATTGTTTATTAATGTGTTTCAGCGGCATTTACCGACCGCTGCAGTGCTGGCTGCTCTTCTCCCGTTAGCTCCGGGTTAGCTCACATGGCAGCGGCCGCTCTAAAGTATTCACTGTCTGACTGTCACACAAGCAGATGATACATATCCCCAGTTCCCCTTAAGTGAATGTGTGTCAGTCTGAATTGACGCTGTTTGGCATCACAACGCTGTTATGAAAGTTTCTCTGGTATAAAATGGGTGATGTTAGCATAGCAACCGAAGCTAAACTGACTACTTGCTATTGCTATCCTATTGTGGCATAAGCCGTTTTCTACAGGCACATTTTACCGGCGTATTTTTCATTATGATTCCACTTGTGATAGTCGGACATGACAACCTGTGCAGCCCATGTATTGTTTCCATCCGATAGCTGCTATAATAACAAACAAAACGTCTGCCTGCTCTCCACAATGATCAATAACAGCGAACGGATGGTCAAAGTAAGGTACAAATAAACAGAATCACACGAAGCCTGGTTAGTGTTGCCTGACTTTATAAAGTGTGTGGTTGCCTTCTAGTCACTTTGCTCAGCGCTACTGCTTGTAGGCAGGCATGACGAGACTCTTCAGTCGACCCATGTTCAGGGGAGGTGGGTTTAGTTTCCTGCACGCCTCGACGTAAGAGAGACGTAAGCGACGCCGCCTCTTAGCTCTGGAGTCTTGCTTCTAGACCGACAATTTTTTGGAGCTGGAAACTAACCGTATTCCGGAGCTAAGAGGCGGCGCCGCTGCGGTGTGAAGAGGAAAAACCGGTACTTTTCAGGCTCTAGCTCCGAGCCGGCCCTGAAAACGCGTTGGTGTGAAAGGGGCATGTGTGTGAGGAAGTCCGCGGATTGGTCCAAATGTAACGGCTCCGCGGACGTTACGTTACGTCACTATACCCGAAATACGTCACTATACCCAAGAAGTAAACAATGGAAAAAGAGAAATCCCCAACGAGGCGTTCTGGGGCAGCATAGACGGGTCTTTTCTGTGTTAGAGTTTTACTCGCTACAGGGTGTACTTTGAGGGTTTGTGACTCTGCAGACCGTTTACATGCAGAAAAAGCTACATAACACACAAGGGGACGGGTAATAACCAGAAAAGCATGACATGGGACCTTTAAGGAGGCAATATGAAATGTTTACTAAACAGATCTTCCATGGTACTTTTTTTAACCCTGATATCAGGCTGTGTTGAAATTGGCAGAAGGAGACCTAGTTAACGTTAGCTGTTAGCTGTTAGCTGTTAGCAGCCGTGAGGCACAGGGTGTTTCTCAATCGCGAGTAAAGCTGCTCCAGAGCCACTATTTCAAGCATACTACGTCATCGAGTGCCGCCGACGTACTGTTCCAATCTCCGAATTTCTTGGAAATCTACCGAGCCCGGCGTACTCCGTTTGGAGAAATATCGAGGCTGCACATGAGTAGACTCCGCGGTCTTAAAATCCCCACAATGCTTTGCGCACGGACCAATTTCCCCAAATCTGTGACAGAAAATGTAAGGCGGGGCCTCTCATGACGCACACCTGCACACTTGCTAGCCTGTTCCACTCTTTGTTTTCCGAATGCCAGGAAGTATTCTTGCCTCGCTTCTGAAGCAAGATGCTCGGCAGACATGTGCTACCAAGCAAGCGTACTCGAGATTGAGAAACACCCACAGTGTCCTGCTTGGCTAAATAACATAGCTAACAGATAACAGCCAAAGAAGCAGTCTCTTTTGAGTACATTTGCATGCGTCCATGCTCTATTCATTAAATTATCATTTGAATTTAGCACAGTTAATTATACCTTTATCATGGTGTGTTCAAATGCAATCTTGGAAAATGTGATTTTTCTTTTTGTTGGGTGAGACATTTTAATACATTGTTGTCTAAAGGTGTTAACTATATAAAACGGATATTTGCAAGAAGAATAGGACCTGTATAACTTCCTAACATAAAACAATATGCAAACATTAGAGAAGGAGTGTATGTTGAAGAACAATGGATTTATTGTTGTTTTTACCGTGGTATCGAATTGGTATTGACATTGTGGAATTTCCCTGGTACTGCTTTCAAGGTCAAGGCACTTTTAGGTTGGAATCACACTACAATGTTTTTGGCTTTGGAGATGACGACCCTGTTCGGTTTGGCTGAGTTTGTAGTTTTCTGTGGAGGAGTGCTTTGTGGTTTTATTGGATACATTTACACAACATGTCATAGGAGCTAGTAGTCTTGTCAGGACATTATCAGGCTGATATTGTGTCAATGGTTGAGGCAACGCCAAGTTTCTGCCTCCACTGGTCGGTTGATATTAAGATTTATTGGCCAAGTATAATTCTTCCGCCGATTCCACGATGGCGCCAGCCGAGGGTTCTGGGAGATTTGTGACATAGCTTAACTCTTACAGGGTCTTATGTAAACAAAATGGTTGATACATATGAGATGAAGAGAAGATCACTCTGTCCTCTCAGAGTCTTTGTACATCTGAAAATAGATGTCACACCATCATCACCTCTTTTTTTTTTACCTCCTTCATTTTCATGATGCTTTTCATCTTTGCTATATTGTCTCATGTTAGAAATGTTCCTGCCCTCACCTCCCTGCATACCATTCACACAGTCGCTATGTGCCCGCATACTTCAGGGTCCAGTGGGAAACTTTAGCTCTCTGTCAGTTGCTGCTTTACTTAAAACCATCTCATATTTCCTCTGAGATTCACACTGAACTCTTTCCTGAACATCAGAAGCTGTGAGGATGTTTTACATGTTTTTGCATGGAGCTCATCTTCATATCATAAATAGCAAATGTTTTTATAGACACAAAGAGAAAAAAAGATTAGATAAGGAAATTAGTATCTTATATGTGTCACAAACAACAGCTGGAAAGAAGTGAAGAATAGCAGATGCTCAGAAAAACTTGATACTTGATATTTGTGATTTTTTGGAGAAAAAAACGATCGAAACGTTAAGCATGTAGATGCAGATCCTTCTCAATTCCCTCTACATTACAAAACATAATTTCTAAAATATGAATTCACAATTTTACAAAATCTTTTTGAGAAATACATATATTTTAACACAAATAAAACCCAATGTTTCTCTCTCATACTCTGTGTGACATGCCAACCGTTTCCAGCTGTGTGAGGCAAATCTGTGGTGGAAAGTGAATATCTATTTGCATTCAATCCATATGATTCATTTCACAGTTCAGTGGTTACACAGCAGATCAAAGGGGGCAGAATGCTTTCAGAGAACAGGATGATGTTGTACCTGGATCAGACTTGAATCAGCAGACATAAACATGTGCTGATGTCAGAGGCTTGTGCTGGCCTGGAGTTTCTGTACAACTAAACTCTGTGATCTTCTGCTCCTCGTCCCACCAGCTGAGCACACATCTCATATATCCTGCGCTCTGAGGTTTCTGCAGCGCCGAGGTCAAACATTCACAAACACAGGTCATGACATGTATCCACTTATAACAGGGATTACTATTTTTAAATACTACACTTGCTGCTAGCTTGTCTGCTGACTGTGGGGTTATGTAAATGGGATTCAGAAGGCTCAGATAATACCTTTGAATTTTTGAAGTCCTTTTGAGATTCAAGGCATTCTTTTGTGAATAAGTGCCCATTTGTAGATAGTCTAACATCTCTGCTAGACCGAGTCCAAAGAGACTGGTAACCAAGTGTTCAAGAGAGCATGAAACTTGACTAAGACCAATGCAAAGAAACACAAAGGATCAATATGCTTCATTTGGAGTGATTGTAGTTTGGAGTGATAGTGAACCGTGATACTCAGCCTTGACAGCCCTTTGGCTTTACAAACAGCAAACTAAATCGAGCTAAATGCTAAACTTAGAATTATGTTGGACATGAAACACTATTACTCAACTGGAATGGCACTTGTAGAGCGCAGACCTCTGTGAAGGCCAATGATGCATTTAAATTCTACTTGGATGATTCCATTTCCTAAATTGGGAAGTCGTCTGCCAACTTCGAGCTTTAAGTCGTAATGCAAAAGTGTCTTAAAATATGACAGTGAAATATAACCTGTATATCCTCCACATGATTCAGATCCACTCCAAAAGGTAATAGATTCTTTCTTGGTAAATGCCACACCCTTCCACAAAGTTTTATGAAAGTGTGGCCCTAATCTTGCTGACAGACAGACAAACCCTGCCTAACAGACTAACCCTAACCCAGAAAACAAAAAACACAAGTAATAGAAACCTTATATCTGTGCATAAAACTACATGTCTTTATTAGGGATACCTGGCAAACAATAGAACCTCCTGGTCCTGCAGGTCCACGTTGAACTAAAGACCTCAACATTTTCTCCGGATCTTGAAAGAACTGTAAACTGTTGGCAGAGATGAAAATCATTTCCCCGTCAAAGTAAGCAACTACCTAATCATTGGTCTCTGCTGAAATCACAAATAAAACTGATCCTCAGGTAGTTTATGAATCAGACACCTGGTGTTTCTCTCACATTGTGTTTTATGTGAGAGCAAGGCTGAACTCGCTGCCAGCAGCAGTGTGTGGTCTTTAAGGGCCTCATTTTGGTATGGCATCGCCACGGCAACAGCAACAGCTGCCTGGTTTGACGTCACAGAGAATGTGATCCTGTGTTAGAAACACATGTAGCATATGGAGTGAATGCAGACAACCATGTAGGCTTACTCTACATCCAATTAATGTAAATGAATAGAGCCAGAGCTAGCGGAGGATAACAACATGTACTGGGACAGTTAATCCACCAGAGCTACACCTGCTCAGCTGGGACAAACACTTTCATTTTCATCATCCAGTTAAACACTCTTTAGTCAGCTGCTAGAGGGTGTTACATATCCATCCCTTTAAGAACTGTAACTTTTGCGTGCTGACGATTTAAAAGCAGCAAGATTGCAGGGGAAAAAAACATCCACTCCATGAATAATTTTTACAACGCCATGCAAGTACGGGGAGTAGAATAACTATATATTTTGTGCACATTAAGTATTATTAGTAATCTATATAGGATAAGTTATTTGAAATGTTGTATTTTCAATAAAATACATTTAAGGATTCCTTTTTTTTTAGTAGGTGTCGATAAGATGTGTCTTTATTTTAGGCATACAAAACTCTCCTATAACATATAATGTCCTATCAAAATGTTATAAAGTTTGGTAACACTTTATATTAAGGTACACAAATTAACCATCAACTAGTTTAGTGGGAATGCTTATACAACATTCCAACTATATGTTATTTAGTGGGATGCTGTTAACAGCATTCCCACTATCTGTTCTTCTACGCACGAAATTCTTTATTCTTATTATTCCGCCCGTTATTTTGCCGGCCTTCTCCTCCCGCATTGAACATCGCAGAAACTCCGTTCAAACATCAAAACGTTCAGCTCGGTCGGGAATCGATGGCTCTTACTTTTATCATTCATAACTTTCATAATTCCAGAGATACATCCCATAATTCATCACATTTTTAACCATTGAAGTCAATGGAGAAATTCTTCAGACTTCAACAAATCATCATGCGACTTCAACTGCTAACTGTTCCTTCATACTTTCACTCAGAAACCTCATTCCAACTTTAAAATGTTACACATCTTTCTGACATTATCTGTGTAACACAACTTTTAAATCTGATTCTTACTTTTAGAGATATTATACATTGTTCAGACCTTGGTACAGAGGCCTTCTTCAGATTTTAACATTAACTAGAGTGCGTGATGTCACAGCTAGAGTGGAGGAAATCTTTAAATTTGCCTTCATATTTCTTTTTAAAACTGCCATAATTCCCAAACCCTACATTCCTGAGACATAATGTTTCATGACAAACGTAGGAAAATATCTCGTAGCTTGAAAAATGACAAATAATTAAGCAAAAATAATTAAACAAAATGCCTCTTGAGGGCATGAAGTGACAACAACTTTCAACATGTCTCCATTAAAGCCCATTGTAATTTCAGGCTGATATTTCCTCACAGCAGCAGCCGCACACCTTTAGTTAATCTGCCAAAAAGGCCACATTCTTGACCCGAAAGTACACAAAAAGCACACTTCAGATACTCAAGGTCCTTGAGATGCTTCACGCTTTGAAATTTCAGTGCTCAAACTTCACATGTGTGCTAACAGTCCAGCCGTGAAGACATCTACGGGACAGTTTTGAGATTTCTTCAAATGCCGTTGCCATGGCAACACAATGCTCGCCATGAAACGAGGTTTTCTCATAACTTCAGTGAAAATGCTCCAAACGGCCCAAAACTTCACAGGTTTGGTAACGATGCAGCCATCAACGCATCTAAGCGTATTATGGGGTGTCATCAAATGCCGTTGCCATGGCGACAGACCACTCGCCATGAAACACGATGTCGCTGTAAGTCCCATGGACACGGTCCAATCGTCCCCCAATCTTCACTTGTATATCACCGGTCCATGCCTCAACAGCTCTACGCCAAATCTGAGATCTCACCATATGCCGTTTCCATGGAAACGCATCCCTCGCCATAAAAGACGATGTCGCTATAACTCCTATGAAAATGTTCAAAAAGTGCTCAAACTTCTCACGTGTGCTAACAGTCCAGCCGTGAAGACATCTACGGGACAGTTTTAAGATTTCTTCAAATGCCGTTGCCATGGCAACACAATGCTCGCCATGAAACACGGTTTTCCCATAACTTCAGTGAAAATGCTCCAAATGGCCCAAAACTTCACAGGTTTGGTAACGATGCAGCCATCAACGCATCTAAGCGTATTATGGGATGTCATCAAATGCCGTTGGCATGGCGACAGATCATTCACCATCAAGTTTGCAGTTCAAATATTCTGCTGCTTTTCCAAGCCTTTTTACTTTCTTTTCTTCTCTCATCACACATTCAAGCCCCCAGTGTTCATGTATCATTTCAATCTAAATTCTTCACTTTCTTCTTACACATTACATTTCAGCATAGCAGTTTAGCGTCAGCTTTTCAGCATAAAGCATTCCCACTAGCAATTTCTTCAGGAATTGCATTCTCTAGTTGTTAATTAACATGCATATTAGCAGTATATTGGCTCTTTATTATTCATTATAAAACACTTATTAATGCCTTATTCTACATGACCATATTCTACAAGTAAGCCATTAGTTGAGAGTTTTTCGTCAATAACCCTCTAATTAGTGCTTATTTATTGCAAGTAAGGAAGTTGTTGTACATGAGTTTTGGTCTTAATATGCTCTGCTCAATATGGGCCTAATAAGGCAGTTAACACTTAACAAATATGATCTATTCTTATGTAACTAGTAGGGCTGTCAAGTTAACGCGTTAATAACGCGTTAAGGCAAAACAAAATTAACGCCACTAATTATTTTAACGCGATTAACGCATGTATATTTTTTGTCCTCGGCCGCCCTGTAATTTCAGAGCGCATCGAGTTTAAAATACCATCTACAAGCTGATGCTGACAGCCCCACTCCTGCCGCCCGCTTGTGGCAGACCACACTTCCACGCTCACCGGCAGGCCCGGACTGGCCATCGGGAGGACCGGGAGGGTGTGTGTATGTGTGGCGCGAGCGAGGCACACCTTACGTGTTGTTGTTGTTGTTGTTGTTAGCATCTGGTGCTAGCTAGCTGCGCTAACGGATATAAGGAGCTGTTTCAATGAAAACAGAGGAGCGACATTTCGCCGACAACTGCGCCGAGCACTTGACTTTATGCAGGTAGCCAGACAGTGGGACATTGTACGAAAAGTCAGCACACTCAGCACGGATAGTGCGCGCAACATGATTGCAGCGTCCAGGCAGCTCCCGTTCGAGCATATATGCCTTGAGCTGCACATAGCTCCAACGATCCATCACAGTGTCTCCACATTCTCTCTCACACACACACACACACACACACACACACACACACACACACACACACACACACACATACACATACACATACACATACACATACACACACACACACACAGGATCCTGACTGCAGCAGCATCCACAGGGATTCACTCCACTACAGTCTGTTTTTTACCTTGCATTGTAAACAACACCTGGTAAACGCTGAGTCATGTTTACAATTATCAAAATCACTTCCTCTCCCACACAGGATGAGAATATTTGCAATCATCCTTGTTTATATTTCCCCGACATAAAGTAGACAAAATAAAGTTAGGAAATCTGCACAAATGATGAGCAACCTTGCTGAGAAAGTTCTCGCTCACTTAAAAAAGTAAAACACAACTCTGGAAAAAAACAACATGTCCCAGGGAACACTGCATGTGGAATATGCTACATTCTGGCTGCATTTCTTTGGTTTGGTCTAGGGCAGCGGTTTTCAAAGTGTGAGGCGCGCCTCCCCTGGGGGGCGCCAGAGAGCTTCAGGGGAGGCGCAGCGTGAGAAAAAAATAAAGAGAAACAATGAAATCTAGCTCGTTAACTTCAGCTAACTTTATGCGAGCGGCAACATGGATCGATTTTTAGTGAAGTTACCTAAAGTGAGAGAGGAGACAGCGTCTGGCCAGCCCAGTTGGAAGCTTTGTTTTGAAATAAAAGTTGTGGCTCATCGGACATTTATCAGAGAAAATCCCTGATGTCCGAGTGCAAGTGAATGCAGCACAAGACGCGAGCCTTGTAACCCTGGCGCGAGCGAGGAAATGTGATTGGCGGCGATTTCATTTGAACGGGCGGCAGAAAACGAGAAGCATTCGGACCCAAGTACACGGAAGGAATAAGGTATTTGCGGTCTACAATGACAGAGAAGAGACTGTCAAGTTTGGCTGTGCTCAGCATTGAATCAAAACGCACTAAAGCTTTGGATGTTAATACGTTTGTGAGGCGTTTTGCTGAACAAGATGGTAATCGCCGCATTCAGCTGTAATAGGCATGCCAACTTGATGCTCTGCTCACGGATGACTCGAGCATTAAAAACTGTTAAGATGATGACCTTACGTGTGTACATATATTTTTTTCTTTGTGGGGGTCTGCCCTGAGAAAGTCAAATAAGATGGTGTGTAAAACTACACTGCCCAGACAAAAATAAGTAACCACTTTGATTTAACTAGGCCAGTAGGTAAGGGCATTCCACTGGATAATAATACCCCTGCATTATAGCAACAACAATAATAATAATAATAATAATAGCAATAATAATTGGGAGGGGGGGCGCGGCTGTTCTTATATTCTCTGAGGGGAGGCTCACCTTCCCACACTTTGAAAACCCCTGGTCTAGGGCACTTAACTCGAGTGAAAATATGTCACAATGTTAAAGCATAAAAGGATATTTAGGACAAGGGTGTTCTCCTAAGTTCCTGTCTGATTTAGTCTGTTTATTGTTCTTGAAACAAGCAGAACAGAAACTGTTACAGCAGCGCACACACACACACACACACACACACACACACACACACACACACACACACACACACACACACACACACACACACACACACACACACACACACAGTCTTATATTATTGTATGAGAGAGGTTCCAGGTTGAATTGAGGCGAATATTTGTAATGTTCAGAGGTTGTTGTGTTTAATATTCATGAGAATATTAAAAATATCCCTCTAAGGTACATTTAGAACAGATAAAAAAATGTGCGATTAATTTGCGATTAACTATGGACAATCATGCGATTAAATATTTTAATCGACTGACAGCCCTAGTAACAAGACATGAAACCATGGGCGTAGGAAGCATCCTCAATGTGGGTGGGACAATTTGACAGGGGGTGTGGGCAGGTGGTGGACCTCATCTCCTCTAGGGGGGGTCCGGGGGCATGCTCCCCCGGGAAGATGATTTTTTAAATATTGAAGTTAAATGCATCAATCTGCTGCACTTTGAGAGCAAAATTAGGGACTAAATCTATGGATACAACTCTCAACAATACCCATATGAAACAGAACTGTAAGCAGATTTACTTTTTATGTATGCATATTTTACAAATCACTCTCCTTTTAAACTGTATTTTTGTGTTACTGTCATATAGTATGAGTTGGAATTATTTCATACCTGTTATTCTCTTGTTTTTTATAACTATAATGATCATATAAAAGTGTGCCTTGGAAATACTTGTTTACATGAATGATTACCAAACCGTTTGAGACCCACTACTTAGACTAAAGTGAACTATCTAAACACTCAGCGAGTCCTTTACCTCACTGAGCTGTAGTTATCAGCCTCTCAGTCTGACAGGAGAGGACTCTCCCTCCACCTCTTTAATAACAGCGCCTTATATCCGGGTGCTAGTGGAGCACGTTCGTGAACTGTTAGCGCCGGAACCTCGCAGCGGGGAAACTGTGGCGCGCATAATTTTACAACTAAAGACACAGCTACACAAAAAACGCAGCATGTGTACGGCTCATGTGTACGGCTCTGAGAATCTGCCTTGGTACAAAGTAGCAGTGAAAACATGGTACGGAATTTCATTGATTTGGGCATTCTCACAATAAGCAAGTGGAATGGATTTGATAATGAAGCACTGACACAGCGCTCTACAACGAGTTGCGAGTGGATAGACCGATTCACGGACTTTCCGCATAGTGAAAGTGGGGGGGTCTAAACTAATCATTTAAAAAGGTGGGGGGGACTTGTCCCACCCTCATATAATGGCTGTGACGCCCGTGCATGAAACTATAAGTGTTAATTGTGTCTAAATAACTCAAAATTAGATATTTATATCTAAGAATATGTTTTGGGGTATTGACAGTTCAGCTACCAATAGCAAGGTGATATTGACCTGTATGTTTCATATTTGCACATTTATATTTTTGTAAAATGTGTACTGAAGGTTAGACAGGAAACCGGGTACAGGAAGTAGGAGAAAGTGAACTGAATAGCATGGCAGTAGACATCCATGAGTAGACTGCTACTATTTTTCCCTATGCAACCTGAAGAGTAAAAGGGTAAATTCCGTCAGAAAGCAATGACTGTAAGTGTAAGTTTAAGCCTTACACTTACACTGTAAGGATTAGTAACATGTATTGTGTTTATCTGATGACATTTGGAGATGTTTAAACACAATGAGAAAATGCGTTAGCATTCGCCCTAGGATTTGCGTTAGCATTCGCGCTAGCATTTGCGCTAGCATTTGCGCTAGCATTTGCGTTAGCATTCGCGCTAGCATTTGCGCTAGCATTCACGCTAGTGTTAGCATACATGGTAGCGTTAGCATACATGCTAGCGTTAGCCATACTAGCCTGTATACATGCTTATTGCCCAGCTAGTATTAGCTATATTTACCTTGTTTACACTTAGCGGTCCTATGTGTTAATCTGTGTATGTTACACTTGCGTATGAGATCATTAAGTGCCTTGTAACTTCTTTTTTTATAGTTTCAATCCATTTGAATGTCAGTGGACTGCAAATAAGTCAATAAAGGAGCATGGCTGCTCATTCCCTGGCTCTCAAAAGAGTTTGGCTGACTGTTTAATCTATGTTCACACTGAGACAGTACAACACATAGAGAGAACAGTACACCTATTGTGTAAGTACATACAAGCAGGTCACACAGTATGATCACAAATACATAATATCTGTTAAAAATATGTTTTTATTAAAAAGTACAGGCTGCATATGTGTTCTTTATGGAAGCCTGTTTGTGCCACAGGAAAAACAAATACAAAATCCTGTAAGTCAATATTGGCTGCATATTAGCAGTATATTGGCTCTTTATTAGTCATTATAAAACACTTATTAATGCCTTATTCTACATGACTATATTCTACAAGTAATCTGTGTATGTTACTGTACACTTGCATGTATGAGATTATTAAGTGCCTTGTAACTTCTTTTTTTAGTGTCACTCTGTTTGAATGTCAGTGGACTGCAAATAAGTCAATAAAGGAGCATGGCTGCTCATTCCCTGGCTCTCAAAAGAGTTTGGCTGGCTGTTTAATCTGTGCACACTGAGACAGTACAACAAATAGAGAGAACAGTACACCTATTGTGTAAGTACATACAAGCAGGTCACACAGTATGATCACAAATACATAAACTCTGTTAAAAATCAGTTTTATTAAAAAGTACAGGCTGCATATATGTTCTCAGCCTTGGAGAAACTTGACATGTTTTGGTATGTGTCTGAACCTCTCTTTAGTGGTTCATTAATAAAACCGATATTTCAACGTGAGCCTACTTTGTTCATGTACTGTTGAGGTTAATTTCAGTAGTTGTGTGCTATAATGTATTTACAAAGTGTGAAGAGGAGGCAACTTTAGAATAGGGAACCTGTTCAGGTCAATTGGAGTCAAATTACTAGCTTATTGGTTATGAACAAGACTTCACTTTAAAATAGGGAACATATTATTAGATAGAAATACCTTTTGAGTTATTTAGACATATTGAGGAGAGCATATTAAGACCAAAGCTCATGTACAACAACTTCCTTACTTGCAATAAATAAGGACTAATTAGAGGGTTATTGAGGAAAAACTCTCAACTAATGGCTTATTAATTGTAGAATATGGTCATGTAGAATAAGGCATTAATAAGTGTTTTATAATGACTAATAAAGAGCAAATACACTGCTAATATGCATGTTAATTAACAACTAGTTGATGGTTAATTTGTGTACCTTAATATAAATGTGTACCGCTTATACGATGAACATTAATGTCTATGTGCCTTATTCTGTATTTGACATAATTGTTTCAATAAAAAAATATATATATAACTCAATATAATGAGATAGCTAAGTCAATATATTGAGATAGCTAAGTCAATATATTGAGATAGTAAGTCAATATATTGAGATAGCTAAGTCAATATATTGAGATAGTAAGTCAATATATTGAGATAGCTAAGTCAATATATTGAGATAGCTAAGTCAATATATTGACTTACAGGATTCTTTTTTTTTCTTCCTGTGGCGCAAACAGGCTTCCATACTTCTCAGCCTTGGAGAAACTTGACATGTTTTGGTATGTGTCTGAACCTCTCTTTAGTGGTTCATTAATAAAACAGATATTTGAATGTGTGCCTACTTTGTTCATGTACTGTTGAGGTTAATTTCAGTAGTTGTGTGCTATAATGTATTTACAAAGTGTGAAGAGGAGGCAACTTTAGAATAGGGAACCTATTGGAGTCAAACTACTAGCTTATTGGTTATGAACAAGACTTCACTTTAAAATAGGGAACATATTCTTAGATAGAAATACCTAATTAGAGTCAAACTACTAGCTTATTGGTTATGAACAAGACTTCACTTTAAAATAGGGAACATATTCTTAGATAGAAATACCTAATTTGAGTCAAACTACTAGCTTATTGGTTATGAACAAGTAGGGCTGTGCAATTAATCGTATTTTAATCGCAATTACGATTTTGGCCTGCCACAATTACGAAAACAACATAATCGGAAAAAAAGATTATTTTGCTTTGCTAGGTTGTGACAGTGCACTGCAACATATTTGATCTCATTTATTTGTATTTATCATATTTATATATGTTTATTAGCTTGTTGAAGTGCGCTCCAAAATATTTGTTGATCTTGTTTATTGGTATTTATTATTTTGATATTATTTATTTAAATGTAAATATAAATGTATCATTTATTTTATTTATTGGTTTTTCAGTTGAATTATACGTTCAGGGTAATCAACAGTTAAACAGATACTGTTCAAATGATTATTTGTATTTTTTTTAAAGTTCAATAAATTGATGTTTTCAAAGTCAATGAATAATCGTATTTAATAATCGTGATGTCAATTATTGACCAAAATAATCGTGATTGTGATTTTTGCCATAATCGCACAGCCCTATGAACAAGACTTCACTTTAAAATAGGGAACATATTCTTAGATAGAAATACCTAATTAGAGTCAAACTACTAGCTTATTGGTTATGAACAAGACTTCACTTTAAAATAGGGAACATGTTCTTAGATAGAAATACCTAATTTTGAGTTATTTAGACACAATTAACACTTCTAGTTTAATGTCTTGTTACATAAGAATAGATCATATTTGTGAAGTGTTATTATGGGAGAATTACTATTCTTGTGGTACTAACAACTTCCTTACTTGCAATAAATAAGCACTAATTAGAGGGTTATTGAGGAAAAACTCTCAACTAATGGCGTATTACTTGTAGAAGATGGTCATGTAGAATAAGGCATTAATAAGTGTTTTATAATGACTAATAAAGAGCCAATATACTGCTAATATGCATGTTAATTAACAACTAGTTAATTTGTGTACCTTAAAGGGGACCTATCATGCAAAATGCACTTTTTGATGTATTTTATACATAAATATTTGTCCCCGGTGTGTCAGGGAACTCACGCAGCGTCAGAAAATAAAACCCTCTCTTTTTTCCTCCTTACCCAAATCTCTAAAAACGGGGCTACAACGGAGCTGATCCAGATTTGCGTCCGATATGACGTAATATCGGAAATGTAGGCTGGCTTTACACCCACGGCCCTATCAGAAACGTTGCTATCAGAAACCACGCCCGACTGTTTTGGACGTAATATGGTCGGTGCATGTTTACATTAGCATCGCTAACACCCAGAGCTAACCTGTACTGGAGAGCATGTGTGTGAAGAAGCAGGAAATAAAAAGGAACTCACCTTGTGGTATAACCGGCAAGAGAGAAAGCCTTTGAGCTCCATACTGTTTCAGAGATAATCCATGATATGGCGTTTCATCACCGCAGAATCTGCTGGTAGAATCTCCCGCATGAGCTCAGCCCCCGTAAGCTTTATACCCCAAATCAGCACTTTTGAAACAGGAAGTGAAATAGAGGGATATGAGGCATGGCTAGAATGGGCGATCTGTTTGGTATTTTGAGCAAAACACTTCATAGACATGTTTTTAATATATTTTTATATATCTGAGACCTATGCTATTGCCTAAAAATAGCATGATAGGTCCACTTTAATATAAAGTGTTACCTAAAGTTTAAATTAAAAAAGTATGTTTTTTCTTAAGTAAACAAGTGTTTATCTTTATTTAAAGAGACCTTGTAAAAAATGCTTTGGGAGTTTTTCCTTTAAAGCATCTTGTAAGAAACAAAGTAAAACAGAACAGATTGGCCTGATGTTGAATACAAATCTAATATTTCCTAAAAGTAGATTACTGCCAGTTCCAATAGCAATCCTTTCAAATCCAAGTTTTACTTATTAATTAGGCAAACTAAGGACACAAACAAACAGAAATACTAATAGATAACTAACTGAAGTATAAAACTTGCACAGAAAAACTACCTGCCAGAAACTAAGGAAAATCTTCCTAATCGCCAATTATTAAAGCACTATCTATATAATAATGTTGTTTTTCCTCCCTGTCCTCTCCACATACAGTAGCACCCTTACAGGGTACCTGCAGTACTGTGCGTGTGCGTGTGTGTGTGTGTGTGCCAGCCAGTGTGTGTGTGCCAGCCAGCCAGCCAGCCAGAGGGTGTGTTTGAATTATTAAGCAGGGGCGCCCAGCAGGTGAGGCTGTGTGTGTTCTTTTCATCCCTTGCACAAACTGCTTCTAATTAGTTGTGAGCCCCCACCTGTCTGAGGGAGCATGAGAAAGAATAATTAAGCTCCCTCTGCCTGGACTGGGGCTGTGTGTCCGTCTCTGAGGAGAAACACGAGGAAGCAGGGGACTCCAGCTGCTGATTGTGTACAAAGACTTCATTTTCACACTTCTTTTGAGGAAACTGGTCGAGAATTAAGAGTAAATCCTAAAAATGAACTGCAATGGAGAGAAGAAATTGAAAACAAATGTTAAAGAGAACATGTAACTCCGAGGTGAAGTGAAAAGAGAGCAGCCTGTTATGAGACTCACTGTGGCTGTCCCTCCTGAGAGTGGAGGTGTTTGTTGTGGGGCTGGAGGTTACCAGCAGGAGGTCACAGCCATTTGTAAAGGTTGAGCGGCTGTTTAATAATTCACCACTACACCATCGCACTGCAGAGATGAGCTCTCCCTTTACTCACTTTAATAGGACTTCACTCTCCTACAGCTGTTTTTTAGGTTTATTAACCACTATTATCTGACACTACAGTTCCACTAAGTTTCTTCTTGTTATTTTGAATGAAATGACTACAGTGCCTGTCATGTTGAAGACAGATATAGCAGCCAGCCTACAGAAGTTGGAGTTTGTGGAGACCAAAACAGAGCTAAGACAGAGCTAATATTTTACATAATACATATGTTAGGAGGCTGTGGCTCAGTAGGCTAGTGCGTAGATCTTCGGATCAGGGGAGCACAAATTCAATCCCCACTGCAGTCTGCACGTTGTTGTGTCCTTGGACAAGACACTTCCCCCAAAATTGCTCCTGTAGGGATTGTCCACAGTATGGAATGTATGTAAGTCGCTTTTGATAAAAGCGTCTAACAAGCGATCTTTACCAACTTTATAATTGCCTCTTTAAACCTCTTTGTACAGTTGTACAATTGATTTTAAGCCTGGCGTTATATTCAAGTTTATTTAGTTAATACACAGGTTAAAAAAGCTTATATTTTGGTACATGAAGACAATCATGAGATCATACATGAATCCATGTTTGAGGCAGCCAGAGAAGGCGCCATCTTTTGGACAATTGTATTCTCACACACATCCATGCATTATTCCACTTTATGATTTATTTCAGTAATCACTTTGTTGAAATATCAATAAGAACCACATCATAGATCTTTAATATGTATCTTTTTAAAAGCACTGCAGTGCAATTTCAAGCCCAATATCTGTTGGTGAGAGCATTGCAGAGATGAACTGACAACTTTAGTGTGTGTGTGTGTGTGTGTGTGTGTGTGTGTGTGTGTGTGTGTGTGTGTGTGTGTGTGTGTGTGTGTGTGTGTGTGTGTGTGTGTGTGTGTGTGTGTGTGTGTGTGTGTGTGTGTGTGTGTGTGTGTGTGTGTGTGTGTGTGTGTGTGTGTGTGTGTGTGTGTGTGTGTGTGTGTGTGTGTGTGTGTGTGTGTGTGTGTGTGTGTGTGTGTGTGTGTGTGTGTGTGTGTGTGTGTGTGTGTGTGTGTGTGTGTGTGTGTGTGTGTGTGTGTGTGTGTGTGTGTGTGTGTGTGTGTGTGTGTGTGTGTGTAAAATGGGAGGATCAAAGTGTCTGCTTTAACAGACGAAAGCCAATCACAGATGAGAGAGAGCTGCCTCAACAGGCCTTTGCTAGTGAACACACACACACACACCTGAAAACACTGTCAACATAGACCTCCCACACAGTTTATCACTAACAAAACACACACACAGAGCTACAGTATGATCACTTGATGTTCAAAATATCGACTCTTTGTTTGTAGATATCTACTAAACTACAGCATACAAATACAGAGAGTAATGTAGGCCTGTTATACTGAGTGATATATATTTTACACACTGCTCTGCTTTCTGTACGGACCTCACAGCTGTTCTCACTGGAAACATCGCGTCGCGATGAAAGCAGTTACTAAAATAATATCCAGGGGATGCATGCAGAGCTGTGATTGGCTGAGATCAGTCCGGCCGTGCGTCACGACTCCACCGTTCCCGGAAATGCATCCACGGAGGAGCCGTGGAGGACCGTGGAGGACCCATCAGTGTATCCTCGGTTATAGCTCCTCCAGAGAGCCTCCTCGATGCTCGATGCTCGGTCCTCGATGTGCATTTAGAGAAATTAGATGTCCTTCAACATGGCGCGCTGAAATCCATTTCCGGGTCACTACCGGAGGACCGAGGAGGGGAAATTAGAGTATTGAGAAGCCTCTCTAGTGTTGGACATTATTGTTTGGTCACATTTCAAGCTGAGTATTATAGATCTGTTTCCCCAGTTTCCCCAAATATCTTTTGGTGTGACAGAAGAAGTTAAAATATGTGTTTGGGTTAGGAAATTGGACAAAACTATTGTTTGATAATAACAATTAGAATTATATTTGTTCAATGTTTACCTCATGATCAGTTTGCACTGAGGAGCTTAAAGCCAGTCGAAGAGGAGAGACAGCAGACTGTTGCATTTCTCTAGGTAAGCTTTAATAGGGTGTGTGTGTGTGTGCGTGTGTGTAATTAGCGGTAAGTGCTCTGCCTTGTGTATATGGAGATAAGGTAAATCTACAAAGAGACATTCACCTCCTCTTAAATCACACTGTTATTATCTCCGTCTGTTTGAATGTCTTCCTTTTTATTTCCACACTGAGAGCTTTTTCTCTGCGCTCTAGTATCTGCTGTTTACTGTCAACATGTTGACGTGGTTCCACCGCTGCTGTTGATAATTACAGTTGAGACTTTATAACAGTTACCTGCTCTGTGTACTGTATGAAGTACTGCAACATGGTTAAATTATGAAAACTGTGGGTAAGAACACACAGCTCATAATTTAAAGGAGATGGAAGATTGGAAGTATTAAACACTGAATATGAAGGTTTTTCCATAACTTATGAGTTCTTTCTTGGTTCTGATAAAACAAAGATTTGTTCTTTTAATACTTTCACATCCCATCCTTTTTCTGTTCCTGTAAAAAAAGAGTATTGCACCATGCAGAAAGGTGCTCGAGAGGCAAATACAAATGCAAGTTTATCTTCCTGGTAGATCGCTTTCCTGACATAACCAGTATATTTAGCTGATTAGGCAAAGTGGAAATGTTTTATCCTCATTTCCACTTTGTACAATCTTGTCTTAAATTATTGTAACTTGCTGTGCTGTGTTTTGGCTTCTATATCGCCTCCTTTTCAACCCGTATTATATAAGAGTACACCCGTGTTCAATGACAGAACAAAACATTTGATTACAGATTAATTCAAATGATTGAATATAAAAAAATGAACCCCCCATTTTATTCAACTTTCGATTTAGGTTTTGTATGCTAACCATATACGTCAGCAACGTAACAATGCTCAAATTCAATATGTGTACAAATAGCTGTCCTAGTTTCTTTTTCGATATTCAATTACACTAATATCCACTTAGTCCAGAAGCTGAATTGAAGGAAAAAATATCTTAACTAATTTTCACGGCATAGCTAGCATCAAATGCAGACTTCCTGTTGGACAGTGTTTACGGTCCGTCCAAAGCCTGACGCAAAAGATCAATTTTTTAGATATATGCGATGAAATGTCTTGGGCTAAAAAAAGCTTCGAACACACACGCATCGAACAGTCAGTAAACATTGCATAAAACTCGTGTTTGTTTTTTTTCAAACTGAGCTTCCTGTACCATATGTCTCAGAAATACATGAAACAACACCTGAACAAAGCTCCGCCTCATTTTAAGCCAGGTTTTTTAGGTTGGAAAGCAAACTATGGAAAGAATGACTTTTGACACAGTTTGTACTGCATTTAGGTGGTGTATTCATGAAGCTGTATTTCTGATTTTGTTTCTTTTTTTCTATTCTATCTATTTCTATTCTATTGGTAATATTTTACCAATAACCAATGTACCCGGTTGTTCTGACCAAGTATTGCCTGTGTATAAGTACACTGATAAATATCATGATAGTGATGATTTCAAACAAATCATCAAATCCTTCCCCTACCTGACTGTACTCTTTAGAGATCATAAAAGAACACGTTTAAAACATTAGGTGAGTGTGACACCTATAGTGGAAAAGTAGAATAGCAACCCCAGTGTGGCTGTGTGTACTTTAGGTAACAACCAAAGTGTGGGTTGTTATACTCTTTTGATTCTAGTGCAGAGTGTGCCTTCCTCTCAGACAGAAAGACATTAAGATTGCAGCAATCTGAGCAGCATCTCTGTGCAGACGAGCTTGAACTCTGAAGTGAGACAAGCTTTTAGCATTCAGATACAGCCCACACACACACACACACACACACACACACACCGAGGGCAGGGGGTGTACACAGTCAGCTTGCCAACGTTTTCAGACTACAGATTAGCAGTGAAATAAGAGCTGTGGTTTTGCTCGGGGGCCTGGCAGCAGCTCGGGTCAAACAAATCAAGCGCTCGCTTTGTTTTAGTCTCAGTTCAAAGCGTGTGTGTGTTGGCTGAAACTCGTCAAGGCTGCGGACGGTACCGACGGACACTTTGTTTTAAATATCGAGATTAAAGTGTGTGTGTGTGTGTTGCAGGAATGTGTGTGTGTGTGTGTGTGTGTGTGTGTGTGTGTGTGTGTGTGTGTGTGTGTGTGTGTGTGTGTGTGTGGTGTGTGTGTGTGTGTGTGTGTGTGTGTGTGTGTGTGTGTGTGTGTGTGTGTGTGTGTGTGTGTGTGGTGTGTGTGTGTGTGTGTGTGTGTGTGGTGTGTGTGTGTGGTGTGTGTGTGTGTGTGTGTGTGTGTGTGTGTGTGTGTGGTGTGTGTGTGTGTGTGTGTGTGTGTGTGTGTGTGTGTGTGTGTGTGTGGTGTGTGTTGTGTGTGTGTGTGTGTGTGTGTGTGTGTGTGTGTGTGTGTGTGTGTGTGTGTGTGTGCTGTGTGTGTGTGTGTGTGTGATGCGCTGCTGGTGTGTGTGTCCTCCTCAAAGCTGTTCTGTTTTCTCAGCTGCCACAGTAGAAGATATAACTCAACTGTTCCACTCGATCCATGAACATTTTCCCCAGATATTCCTCCAGAGCTCCACAGAGGCTGATAAATCTGCCAACATGTGTTTGTTAAACCTTAACGAATTACAGGGGGGATTAGTAGACAAGTGCTACTGAACTGTAATATGTGTAACTACAGTTCAAATAGAGTTTACAACACGTTAAAGGTCCCATGTCATGGCCATTTCTTCTGATCATAATTCCATTGTTGAGGTCTACTACAATAGATTTATATTGTGCAATGTTCCAAACTCACATTGGTTTCTCATACAGCATCTCTGTATAGTATGTGTATTCACTCTCTGTCCTAAATGGCTTGTAGGAGCTTTTGCCCCCCCCCCCTCCCTATGAGCCCACTGTGCTCTGATTGGTCAGCTCGCCCACTCTGTTCTGATGAGTCCACCACCGTTACAGCGGAACATCAGTGATTATGTGTTACAATGGCGTTAGCAACCAGAAAATGACACCAGTAATGACAAACAGATGAGAATGCTGCGTGGGGTCTGGGTGCCATGTTGGCGGGACGTTGCGGGGCTCGCTGCTGCGGACAGTGTGAGCTGGATTACTGGGGTCGTTTCCTGATTGCTGCATGGGGTCTGCGAGACAGCGAGACACCGCGAAACTCACCTGAACTAAAGTCCTTTACACACCAAGCCGATTTCGGCCGTCGATAGATGTCGGGCTGTCGATGAGCGTCGTGTCGCCCTACTCAGATTGGTGTGTCTTGGTGTGTCCCGCCCCGTCGTGTCTTTTAGGCCGCCGCCGATTCGACATGTTGAATCGGGAGGCTGTCGGCTAAAGGAAGTCGGCTAAATAAATCACTCTGATTGGCTGTTCAGCTTAGCGAATCAGTGCATGAGAAGCGAAACAGAAGTGAGGGACCCAAACAAACTATTAAGAAGGCAAATCTGAGATTTTAATTTAACTCCAGCTCTCGACACAGGTTCGGGAAAGCCCCATGAGCTTCTCGTTGTAGAGTGAAAATGGAACGCACACACTATTTGTTGTTTGTTTATATCACGCAGTCTGTTCTTCTTCTCTCGGTGTATCAGGCAGTCTGTCTTCCGGTTGTTGCCTCTTTTGAATGACGAATACACACTACCGATGCCTGCTGGTAAGGAGAGTTATTGCCACTCACGCATGCGCAGTTCGTACGTGCAACTTGGCCGTTGGCTGAAGTCTTTGCGGTGTGTTCCAGTGTGAAACATGGCCAAGACGCAGGAGACGTGAGGCGACGTTCCGTCGGGACGTGTTCTTTGGTGTCAGTTTGGTGTGTAAGGACCTTAACGGACCGTCCACACAGCAGCGTTAAAAAAATCTTGGAGGTGGGCGTATCTGAAGCTTGGGGATTTTTTGCGAGCAAGGCACCAACAACCAATCACATGAATCTCCCGCCCCCGACATACGAAGCAAAAAAGTTTGAAGTAAACTGGATATAAACTCCCCAAACAGGCGAAAATATACCACTGTCTCTGCCACCTCCCTCCATGCCTGGCTCCTCCGGTTTATATCCGGTAAATAGGGACTGGTCATAAAGCACCGGGTAATTCCCTACCGCTAATTTCTCCTCCATTTTTGGGAATATGAGGAAATGACCTGCGGTATGTCTCTCCCCAGCATACACGCCGTTTGATTGGCTAGAGCTTGAACTGTCAGATTTGCGTACACGGGATTTGATTGGCTGACACTTCCACCTCAGCCTCAAAAGTTGAACATTGCTCAACTTTGAATCCTGAAAATCCTGAAAATCTCCGCTCTCCTGCCCACAATGCAGTTCGGCGAAAAGTGAGGGACAGTGACGTCACCCCATTCAAAGTGAATGGGCAGAAGCGTTTCAAGATTTTTTTAACGCTGCTGTGTGGACGGTCCGTAACAGCCAGGCTGTGAGTGTGTGTGCTCAGGCTGAGTTCAGGCTGAGAAATCCGCGGAGCCGCAGCTGAGAAAAGATAAGGCTGAGTGAGTGTGTGTGTGTGAGGAGCTCCACGGATTGGTCCATTTGGACCTGGGCATGGTTACGTCACCATACTCGGGAAGAAAAACATTGAAAAAGAGAAATCTCCAACGAGGCGTTCTGGGGCAGCATAGACAGGTCTTTTCTGTGTTAGAGTTTTACTCGCTACAGGGTTTTTTACTCTGCAGACCGTTTACATGCAAAAAAAGCTACATAACACACAACGGGACGGGTAATAACCAGAAAAGCATGTTATGGGACCCACTTGCAAAATAAGTACATTTTAGACCTTACCTTGTGTATGTGTCATCATCTTATCTGATTTTTTTAAATGTTTAAATCAGCTGAATAATGACTATTTATAAAATAAACTGTAGTTTAGTTTGTTGTTGGTAAATAATAGTTGTTTGCAGTCAACCTTTTCTACTCATCCTTTTTACAATGGGATGAGTAGTAACAAAGGTATGGACACCAATTAAAATGAATTGCAAATGTAACCTCAGGTAACCTCCACCTGTTCAGGATGATTTTTTTAAAAGGCGGCTGTATCTAATAATCGTAAAGTTTTTGGTTTTGTACCAGCACTGCAGCCAACATGTCTATCGTAAACCCAAATTGCTCCTGATGGCATGGCTAACGATGTGTGAATGTGAGGTTCTTTCAGCATGCGGCACCCTTCATGGTAGAAGTTAATGGATGAATGATGACTTGTATATGTTAAGCGCTATAGGAGTTGTAAAGACATACAGGGATATATAAATGCAGTCAATTTACCATTTAGCAGCCATTCTTAATTTCTCTTGTTGAAGGTTACACAGTGAAAATATATGTAATATTCCCAAAAATAATGTATACTTGCAAGTTGCAACTGTGTTTGAATCTGCAGCAGCTTACTGAGTGGAGGTCAAAGCAGCTGACAGCAGAGCAGCTGTTTCCCTGCTGATGATTGACAGTTATCACTGTCCATGACTACACTCCCAGCGGGACACCAGCTATAACCGTTACAGGTCAACAAAAAGCACCAAACCACCACTGGACCCACACTGGTTAAAGACCATGTGTCTACAGTGTGAAACAGAAGCATAGGCCCTGAACTCAAACTTTAATTCACACATTGCAGTGTCCTAAATTGTTTAAGTTCATTCCACTAAATTATAAATGATGCGACTATCTGATACATGATAGTAAAATCCAAGCAGCAGCAAACTGATACATGGGTCTAACTTCAGGACGTAATGAGAGAGGGGAGATATTCCCAGAATGCCTTTTAAAAGAATCCTAAGACTGTACTGTAAACACCCCCCTCACACACACAACACACACACACACACACACACACACACACACACACACACACACACACACACACACACACACACACACACCACACACACACACACACACCCGTGCAGAAGGCATCCTAAGACTGCAGGCTGCACTGCCTGGCATCTCTGGACTGCACCCCCCCCCTCCCTGTTCTGTGTGTGGTATTCCAGGACCGTAAGACCCCGCCACCCCCCGAGGACCTGTGAGGAATTCTGTTTACTCCTTGCTAAAAACTCCCACCTTACACCGTACCCACATAAAGGAGAATGCCAACAAGATTTTGAATTTTTTTAGAGAGGCTGGACCTTTAATATCCAACAAACATGGAAAAAGTGAATGTTATTTCCTGTATTTATATTATATTAGTGAAATATAGGATCAAATTGGTTCTCGTCCTCTACAGAAATAACCAGTATACCCACAAATCTTAGTAATGATAAATATAGTATTTTGCACCTCAGTTGTGCTTTTCAGACGTCTACAACTATCATTAATAGGAAATGGAAGTCTGTGTTCATTTTCTGTGATATAGTCTGCTTTGATACATTTTTAAAGTTGCGCTTTTACTTTTTGACCCATATGTTATTATATTTTTCTTAATTGTTTTTTACCCTTTCTTATTATTTTTGTAGTAAACTTCCCTTTTATCACATATTCTGGAGTATGCCACGCCCTGTAAACACTGTAAATCTTTGAATCTATCTTTGAAAGTGGTTATGTAGCCTGAGAGGTGAAACCCAGGGCAAACAGGGTCCTCCTGCTGCGTCTCATAAATCTCACTGCTGAGAGTGTACAGTATGAACTGAAGCTGACTCCTATCAGTGTCAAAGGGCTTTGTAAATGATGAAAAATATTAGCCGTCATGTGAGTGAGGGCCATAATATAGTAAGGGGACATTCTCAAGGGTGAACTGATGGGATATCAGAAAAAAAACACAAGAAGCGGATTAGGATGTCAAGAGAATGAGTCCTAAAACCAGGAAATGAGATAGCATTTTACTACATGCGATTCACTCGTTTTAAAGACATTTTTTATTGTGATTTTGGTTAGCTAGCTGAATGAGGACAAGATTTTCATGTTTTGTTCTGCGACATAAAATACGTCAGTAAATACCCCCCTCGTGAATGGCTGAAGCTTCTATGTCATAAAAACAGCAGTTACTAACCAGTGACTAAAGGCGGCTAGGTGAAGATTAGCCGCCTTTAGCTTAGCGGTGTTGAAGCACAGCCATGCAACAGTGGTGTATAGGTTTTAGCCTAGTGTTACATTTGTACTTAATGCATAATACGGTGGACTACAGGTGTGTTTTGTATTTGCAGCCTTTTGTTTGTGCAGTGCTTCAAGTAAGCGCTGCTCATGTTGGTGAATGTTTTCTAAAGGCTGTGCACGTGTTGTCAAGTTGGTTAATATGTTTATTCATTTTCATGTGTTTTGGCACATGTGTGTTTTTTTATTTGCATATTTTTTTAAACTGCAGGGCGTTTCTTTGGAAATGTTTTAGGCCGTTGTAACAGGTTTGCCGGCCACCAAATCAAAGTGTTAATATGTGGAGACTCTCCTGCTAAACAAATGGTGCAAGTATCATAACTAGAGTTTGCCAAAGATCCTATTTTCAGCAATATTCGAAAATTGTTGAAAAATCTGGTTGGTTGGTTTAGCAGTGGTACTTTCCCCCTGCAGGTTTTAGTACATAAACAAGCTGTAAACTGAATCTGATGAATATAGGGTGGTAAAGATGCCTGAGAAAGTCTTTCTGTGTGAAGTAGTTCATGTGAAAGAGAAGTTGGCGTGCAGTCTCTCCAGCGCAGCTCAATGTGACCTCTGTGACGTGTGGCTAATGAGCTGTAACTTGGTATTTGGAGCCTCGGCATTAAGAGATGCAGCGACACTTCTTCTGCTTGTTGACATGCAAAACGTATTGAAGTGGTAAAGTGACCTTGTGCTACATGAGAGAAAGAGAGATGCTGATGCAACCACCAGGCAACACTATGCAGCTGTTTGACCGTTACCTGATTGGTTACCTGTGAAGGCTGTTCAGCCAATCAGACTACAGGCAAGCTGTGACATCATGACTCTACTTTTTGTGGAAGTTTAACATGTTTTTGTGAACTGATTTTCAATGAGGTCACAGTGATGAAGGTGTCACAGTGAGATGTACAGTAATCACAACATTAGAGCTCAGAAAGGGAAATATAATAATAATAATAATGAGTCGTCCACACTCGATAACTAAAAATGTGTTTAAAAGTTGTTTCGATCAAGTGGAAGGCAGAGTCCATTGTTGTTGTTGGATCAATTTTTGCTCTTACAATGGTTGTGCTTGTTTGAAGCAAATATATCTGCGTTGTCCTTGTTGTTCTGAGATTGTATTTATTGTAAGTCACTTTGGATATAAGTGTCACCTAAATTAAAGACGGAATAAATAAACGACAGCCAATCAAAATCCATCTATCTTTCTTTCCTAACCTCTGTGGTGTAACGGCAGCAGCTACTTTTCTGTTTTCTTATTCAATATTAATAAGATAAATGCTAAATCAAGTGTTTTCTAAAAGCCGTATCTGCCATAACTGACTACGTCTGCTAATTTATGGCATAAAAATATTTGTATAACTTTTCTACAAACTTAATAAGGCTTAAATTGCGCAATATTACACATGACAGGACCAAATCCCCCCATCACTGTTTGAGCGACAGTACATGCAGTAACCTCTGTAAAAGCAAGAATGTAGGAGGCGTGTGGCGCAGTGGACTAGTGCGTTGGTGTTGGGATCAGGGGAGCACAGGTTCAAACCCCACTGCAGTCAGCATGTCGTTGTATCCCTGAGACACTTCACCCCAAATTGCTCCTGTGGGGATTGCCCACAGTATTGAGTATGTAAGTCGCTTTGGCTAAAAGTGTCTAACAAGTAACATGTAATGTAAAATGTAGACAAAATAAAGTTTTTGACTAATGTTTCCCTGTTTTCTTCATCGTCTGGCCTCTTGTCTTCTTCTGCCTGTTTCCATCCCTTCCTCCGTCCTCTGCTCCTCCTTCAGCTTCTTCCTCTCTTTCCTCATGCTCCAGTTCTCAAAAATAGCTCTCCAGTCGTAACATTCCTGCAGCAACATGGCAAGAAATCTAGTCTGATACTACAGGACAGTGATTCACTGCCTGCCCTGCTGGGCCACAGTGTGTGTGTGAGTGTGTGTCTTCAGCTGCTCCGGTTTCTCAGCCCAGTTCCAGCGGTGTTTGATTGGAGCAGCTCCTGTGGGGATGTGACGGCTGAGTTCATGTCTCGGTGGGTCCTATGGAGGGTGACGCTTTAGATTCCAGGTCACGAGTGTTCTCTGTAAAGTTCAACACCCTGCGCTGGTTACACTGTCGATATCTGTAGATCCACTCCACAGTGAGTGTATCGTCTCAGACAAATCGGTCAGGACACACTGCGCGGCCTTTAAATTAAGGTTACATTCAGTCTCTGTCTGGATCATATTTGCTGTCCTGCTCAAAGCTTTTACAAATTTTCTGAACTGTAGTTCAACCTTTAATCTAGTAATGCAGCAGCAGAATAGTATGCTGAGAATTAAAGACATTCTTCAATACTTAGACTCTCACATAAATCTGATAAATGTTATCCTTAAGGACAGTGGATGTCAAAGTTTGAAAAGTAAAAATAAATCTGAAGGAGTGGAGTGAGACTGAAGTCATTTTACCAGACCTCTATAGATGCCTGAAATGTCAGCAGTTAACACAAGCTCATGAGATGATTACGATTTGTATGACATAAATATGTCAGTAAATACCCAACTGGTGAATACCTGAACTTTCTATGTGTCATAACAACAGCGGGTGCTACATGTTGCTAAAGCAGACTACAAAGTAATCACGCCCAACATTAGCCACCTTTAGCTTAGCGGTGGTATAGTTTGTGTGTAGCCTAACGTTACATTTTTACTTTTGGGGATTGCATTCTTCTCCCAACTAAAAGTGGTTTTAATATGTGGAGATTATTCTGCTGAACAAAAGGTGTAAGTATCATATGTTTGCAATAAAGATCTTATTTTCTGCAATATTTCAAAAGCCAATTAAATAATTCCCATTCCTTATCAAGGGACACCTTTGAGAATCTACCTTCAAAGTCTGTCTATATGAATACGTCCTTGCTAATGCTATATAGCATATTGTATAATTCTTACTCCTTTGAGACTGAGCTCAATGCAAACATATAAGCACTCACACATTTTAGACAAATAATTGTTGATGTGATTTAGAACAAATTAGCTTAAAGGGGACCTATAATGCAAAATGCACTTTGTGATGTCTTTTATACATAAATATGTGTCCCCGGTGCGTCGGGGAACTCACGCAGCGTCAGAAAATAAAACCCTCTCTTTTCCTCCGTACCCAAATCTTTTAAAAACGGGTACAACGAGCGGATACAGATTTCATCCGAACTGACGTCAAATCGGCAGCGGACCCACAGAATGTTGCTATCAGAAACAATGCCTGACATGTTTTTGACGTAATCTCGTCTTTGTTTACATTAGCAAGCCTCGCTAACACTCAGAGCTAACCTGTACTGGAGAGCACATGTGTTTAAAAAGCAGGAAATAAAAAAAGAACTCACCTTGTGATAAACCTGCAAGAGAAAAAGCATTTGAGCTCCATACTGTTTCAGAAATAATCTTTGACGTGGTTTAGAACAGGATGGCGTTTTATCACAGCAGAATTTAACTTTATCTCCGGTAGAATTCTGATCAGGCATTAGCTCCGCCTCCTCTTTTCTTTTCTTTTTTTCAAGCTAAGGACCCAAGATCCGCGTTTCTCTAACAGGGCTTCAAAAGAGGGGTTTGAGCAGTATGAGGCATGGCTACAATGGGTGATCTGTTTGGTATTTTGAAAAAAAAACTTCACAGACATGTTTTGGATAGGTATGGCCCGACAATATATTTTTCAAATATAGCATGATAGGTCCACTTTAAGGGAAAATGTATGTGTTACCAAAAGTTAAATGAACATAGAGACACAACAGCCATCACTAAAAGTTTTTACGCAGAGATATACAAATCACGAATGCATTCAAACACCGTTCTGCATGGTGCTGATCCGGACTTCCTGTCAGGGTTTGAACAGGTCAGTGCTGCATGCAGATGAGCTGCTGTGGAGCCTCAGGCCTTCAGTCTGCAGCTGCAGGGGACGGAGACGCTGCTCTGTCCCCTGAAGTGGGTCACACGCACACACACACAAATATATATATATATACACACACACACACACACACACACACACACACACACACACACACACACACACACACACGCACACGCACACTCAGTCAATCAGCTGAATTGAGCAGGATATAATTGACCGACTGACCCTGCAGGAACAGAACTCTGCTGACACCAGGATGGGGAGTAATTGTACAACACTTTTTAACTTTCTGGACTGATTTATTAGCTTGAACAATAACTATGCTGTCTGTTGGAAACTTATCACAATATTTAGTGTTTATTAATACACAGCTAGTCAGTTTTCTTTAAACAAAAAGTGTTATCTCTCTATTTCAGCATTTTGATCAATATCATATTTCATTAATTTGGTCCATCTTCATGTTTTGATTGTTTTACTTTATAGTCATTCTTTGTTTCCCACATAGTTTTCCTTTGGTTGATTTCTTTAAAACACATTGAAGCTGCTTTATTAAAAAGCGATGCAAAAGGTTATTAAATAGGGTGATTTAAATAAAATGTGTTATTTGCCTGTGCAGGTAAAAGTAATGGCCCAGAAACATTAGCATTTATTCATTCATTCATTTGGAAGCTACTTGATTGGACAGGAATTTAATTGATTAAATTGTATGAACTTGTACTTTTAATTGAACATGCTAGCTTGCCGAGAGAACTAGCCCTGACGTGTTCCGCGGCATGGCAGTTAGCTTGTTTGTTACTTTAGTTTGGTAACCAGACCAGCTTCACCTAATCCACACAGATGTGAGGAGGAAATGCAGCCAGAGAAGTGTTGAGTTCAGCTTTTACATTTTTTTGTGATCAAATGTTTTGTTTAATGTTCCGTTCCTGTTGGATGGAGATTGAAGATAATGTTGATTTAAAACGTCCATACGAACCAAGGCAAGGCATCCGCACTTCATAATTAAATACCTGCATATACATGTAATCTCATAAAAAATGATTAACTGTTTTTGTCTTTTGCATTTGCTCTTTTCACTAAAATAAACATGATTTAAATCAATCATGGCTTTAATATGCTGCAGTTAAGGACACTCTTATCTGATTGGGCCCTATTTTGTGATTCCGACTGGAAACTCCAGCTTCATGTGTCAGTGAAGACTTGTCCAGGCAGCGTGTTGGCACAGGGAGGAATACCATCATGTTAAATCAGATCCCATTACTCAGCACTTTTGGTTGAAATGATCATCTTCCCTTTGTTCCCCGCTGCATCTCGCCTCATTTTAAAGCTCTGGTTTCTAAGCCTGAGGCTGGGTCCCGACACGAAGTCACCACAGACAGAAAGGACCATTGTTAGGTTACTACCATCTTTAAATATCATTTCTGTTGAACTCATTTGAAAATCCAGGCTCTTTAGAATCTAAACACAATACATAATAATAGTACATGATACATATAATGATACAAAATAAGATTTGATTGCCTGAAGAAGTCTTGATGCCAAAACACATCACAGTCTGTTTATCCAAGTCTAACCTAACAATGCTATTACAATAAAGTCATTTTAATTGTTTCAATTGTCTAGATATCCATATCTGAAAAACATCTCAAATCCTTTTGGATCCTACCCAAACAATGTTGGTTAACACAAATATTGTCTCAAATTGCTTTTCATATTCTGCCTACTGCCTATGTTTAAGTTGCAGAAATACACCATTGCACATATATCTAGTGTTCATTTTAGCTTTCCATGCATCTTGCTACTGACCACACCTACTTTTGCCGTGATGTTGCTGCAGGCAGGACTGCACCTTTGAAACTGGGAATGGCCAATACTGTAATAATGGCTAATGTGTGGCCTATGAGGCCACTGCAGTACAGCTATATGTTAATATAGGAAGGAACTGAATACAGTCTGAGCACACAGTGACCTGGGAGACTGCTGTTGGTTGGTGTGAAACCAAAAGGCAGAATAAAACGGAATAAACATCCTTATTTTAGCCAAACCATGATGTTTTACTAAACCTAACAAAGTCAATTTGTCTGCTTCATCTCACATTGTTAACCATGTGTTTATACTTCCTGGAGGAAAACAAATGTCAGTCACAAAGGGTCATGTAAAGTCGAGAAACCGGGCTTCCAGCTGCCCATGCAGCACCAGGGCGAAATGTGCTAATTTGTTCAACAATGTGTCAGTCTTTAGTCTTTTGTTGATGTTCTGCATTGATGATGTACAAATGATGTCACGGTAGGCTTTGTTGGACAAATGTTGTACTGATACAAAGGTAAGAAACCATGTGATGTATTTTTGTTGAAACATGTTCTCCAGATAGCGTTTCTTGGCACTAGCAACAAAAACATAGCAATTCTGAATAATATTAGCCTTTAAAAGCGCAATGGAGCTCTGCGGGTGATCGTCTGCCGTTTGTGAAATCAGCCTGGACTGATGCAGAAGAACAACATCTTATTTCTCAAAGGAGCACAGCAGAGAGGAGGAGGGAGAAGATGGGATGTAACACCTCCTAAAGTGAGAAGAGAGGAGGAAGATGGAGGGAAAAGATGAGGAACTGAGAGAGAAGGGTCAGCAGTGTAAGGGAAGGAGAAGAGAGAAGAGGAGGATGATGTGTGAAAAGAGTGAAGTGAGGATGGTGGAGATAGATGGCGTGAAGGAGGAGTAGAGGAAAGGAGAGTGTGTTTGGAGCAAGAGACATCAGTGGTGAGAAAAGTCAGTATATCAGCCCCCAAATGTTCTTGTGAAACCCTAAAGGAACACTTTAACATGTCTTGTGGATTCTACAAACGATGAAGCCACCATGATGCAGAGGACGTGGAGCATAGACTTTATATTGGAAGATGACGTAGTCACAGTGATGTCACCATTGGTTTGTGGACTACGGTTCTGAAGCCAGAAGCTTTGCGGTTTCCGCCACCATCTTGTGTTTTTGGAAACGGAAGTGACACAAGAGGGTGGAGCTAAGAACAATGGAATGCTGAACAACACTTTTTTAAGAGACTAAAATGTTGCAGTTTTCTTTCATGAACAGAAATTGCACTTCAAAAGGTAATAGTTCTAATATGACAACGCAGATAACACCCACACCATATATCATCCTGTTAGTGACATGTCAATCACAGCCTTTCCCTAAAGAATACCCTGCTTTATCATCTAAATGGGATCATAACTTACGTAACGAACATCATGCTGTATTGAAGAAGACCATAAACAAGCAAGACCCAAAACTCACTGAGGTGATAAATAGGATGAAAAGTACAATCATTTTCTCATAGATCTATACAGACTTCTTTCTGCAACCATTGGATCACCCTCTACTGGCCATTCAAATGAATGCAGGTTTAAGGCACTCCTGCATTGGCTTTTCTTTTACCCCCCTTCCACTGAAGTGTTTGCAGGGCAGGTTCGGAGCCATTGGCCGATTGCGAACCAGCTTTTCGTGTTTCGTGTACTGCAGCACAAATTGAACTAACTGAGAACCAATAACAACAATAGGGACCTATAACAGAACTGATTTCAGTATAAGAGGACATGCTGTTTCTGCTTGGATTGATACCACTGACCTTTAAGACCCTGTTTACATGGAGACGGTTCGTGTTGTATCTGCTACTTTTCTCTTTCGTATAGCCCGTTCGTTCACACCAGGCTGTAACGGAACCGCGGAAACGGACCCCTCAAACGATAACGGGTCCCAAGGTGGGTAGATCTGCGGACGGAACGCTCTGGGGGGCCAAATGGCTCCGTGTGTACGCCCTATACGATAATTTCCTGATAACGATGAAGCCATAGCCCAACCTCTCCCCACCTCTGCTGCTCACTGCTGTAGCATGGTCAGTAGCTACTTTCAGTAGCTACTGCTACTGCTACTGACCATGCTACAGATGTTAGTGCAAAATCTACAGCTCCTCTACCACAACCATCAGCAACAAGTGGACATGGAGAACTACATGAACTACATGTTGCTAAATCCACCGCGGAGCATAAACAGATGGGCATCCATGGCAACCATGTTCGGGGGGTCTTCTTCGCTGCTTTTTGTGCCACTTACCGGCATATGTACTACAGCGTCTCCAGCAGGTCGAGCGGTCTCGTGTGAACGGACAAGTTTCTTGAGCCGATACCATGTGAACGGAAGACTTTTTTGATATTGAATTCGGTTCGTTCTCCGTTTAGTTTCCGTGTAAACGGAGTCTAAATCTGCAGGTCTACAACTTTACTAGAACAATAACAAAAACTGTCCAAAACTTTTTTTATGTGTCCCCCATCGATAATTACCTAAATTGATGGTGAACACAAGCAAATGGGTAAACCAGGTCCACCCATCAATAACCCATATATATATTACGTCTAACAAGGACATAATATATTGCTACATTGATGCCTAGAAAAACTACAAGGGCAATAGCACAGCACAGATCTACCAAAAGACCTTTTCTGCTAAGCTAAAGAGAGTGAAAACATATTTTTGGATCCGGCCCACGATGGCTTCTTACTTGGCCCATGCTACACCCTTCCACCAATGGAAATCACATTACTAGTTTTCCGTAATCAAGATGTAAAGAGATAAACAAACCGAAAAGAAACCATAATCTCCTTGGAGACAGTAATCAAACAGATTTTGATGTCTGACTTGAGCATTTATGCCTGAAATGTTTCCAGACAGTGTTCAAGAGACTTTCTGTACGTCTTTACTCTTCAGTGTCCGTCAGATTAAGATTTAAACATTCTCAGCAGCTTGTCTATCTTCATCAACAATAAACAAACCATCCTGGCCACATTCACAGTGTTATTGTATCTCCCTTTACTGATGGTCTTCTTGTGCTGAGGAAGGGTTGCTCTTAGTTGCTGCACATGTTTGAGGTTATTGGGAGGCTGAAGAGAGAGGAGAGAAAATGGGGAAAGTGTGAGAAGAGGATTTGCAGGAGAGAGAGAGGACATGTGGAGAGAGGGAAGAGCAGAGGAGAGGAAGAGGTGTCAGTGGTGCAATGCAGTGCTCACCACCCCACCCAGACACATACTCACATGTATACTATACTTATGGGGACACTTCATACATGCCTTAGGTCAAAAAACACCCTAAAGAGTAATTCAGTATACATTTATTCATATGAAACACTGATATACAAATACAAATACTATCCGATAGGGTTGTAACTAAAGATTATTCCCCTAATCTATTAATCTGCAGATTATTCACATTAGTGAAAAATGTCAATTCAAGTTTCTCAAAGTCCAAGGATAAATCTATAGATGTCTTTTTGTGTCAGTCCAAAATCCAAAGATATTTACTTGAATATCATATAAAATAGGGAATAGCAGGACAATATAATATTTGAGTGATTGAAAATAGCATTCTCTGACAATTTTGCATGGAAAAACGGAAACAAAAAAATCTACTTTTATCCAAAAGTCTTATCGTCAAATACTGTTAAAGAAAGGTACAAAATCCAAAATATATACAATATAAGGATGTATAGAGGTTGGATTGTATGAACCTTGCATGCAGTTAAGAAGGTCTTCAGAAGTATGCTAACACAAACATTAGCGTGTGTTGGAGTGGAGTGTGTTGGAGGTGTTGTTAATCCTCCAGGATGACAGGCTGAGGTCCGGTGAACTTTCCCCCAGGAGGGAGTGCTCTGTCTGGGGGAGAGAGAGGACGACCATCTGGCCCCTCCGGGAGCTCTCAAACTGCCTCCACCCTGCTGGAGTGTCCTTTAGCAAGGGACACATTTAGAAGTCCCTGTCAGCTTCAGGGCTGCTGTTCTGGAAACTAAATCTAACCTCCTAATTTGTAACCTCTACTTAAAGTTATCAAACCTCTTATTTGTTGTCCCTCTTTCCTCCTGTAACTAATGACTATAATGTTTATCAAGTTTGTGTACAAGTCTCTCTCCACTCTGTTATAGCATTTTAGAGGGAGTAATATTTAAAGGGGCCCTATTCTGCTCATGCTCAGGTTCATATCAGTATGTAGTGTCTCTACTGTGACATGTCTCCATGCTTTAATGTTCAGAAAGCTCTTTATTTTTTCTCATACTGCCTGTGCTGCAGCACCTCTTTTCACCCTCTGTCTGAAACCAGAGCCCAGTCTGCTCTGATTGGTTAGCTGGCCAGCTCTATTGGGATTGGTTAACCGCCTAGAAATGTCCCGAACCTTAGCCTAAGAAGTACAATGTGTTGGAGCACTAGCCAATAGGAGATGGAGTGTTACATAGTGATGTCACTATGTTACAGGAGTAAACAAAGGAGTCCAATGGAGGTGTTTCAGGCAGGGGGGGGGGGGGGGGGGGGGGGGGGGGGGGGGGAGTGTGTGAGAGAAACTTCCTCTGGAGGGAACACAGGGATTTTAGACTTTGCAGACCATTTACATGCCCAGAAACCTATATAACACACTACAGGGAAGGGGACACAATAAAAGCATAATAGGGCCTCTTTAGGAACATTAAAACACATTTTACCGTACTTTGTGTATTGTCCAACAGATTCACAGATCATTTTAAGGCGTAATTAGCTGAAACATTTATTACAACTTCTTAGGGAGGCAACTTTTACCTTTTATTGCTGTAGCCTTTACGTTAATGTGATTCTGGTGCAAGTGTTCTGATTGAGTTGTGACTTCAAGGGAAAAGTTAACCTTTTTTGCTTTTTTACAAAATGAAAATGTAAAATTGTGAGTACAGTCATGTGCATGTCTAAGAGAGGCTTTCAGTTGTGATTGAATTGGTGTAGTCAAAACTCATATCGAGGCTACATATGTACTTGTTCTTGCTGTTTCCCGTATGACTTCTTTATCCGTGTTCATCTCAATGAGTGAACTTGTTTCATGGATTTCAGACTTCAGAATATAAGCAAAGATATGTTTTTAATTGTGCAATTTTATCAATCTCAGTTTCATTTTTAAGCGTTTTAACCCATTAAAAAAGAGCTTCCAGAAGGCAGCAGGCACAGTTTGACACATTTGTCTGACAGATTGTCTCCCTCTTGTTTCCAGGGGGAACCCGGGACATTGGCTCCGCCCTCACCAGGATGTGCATGAGGCACCGCAGCATCGAGACCAAACTGCGCCAGTTCTCCATGTGAGTTCATCTGAGGGCTGGGTACTGTTATCATGCTGTGATACGGAGACACTGCTTTAAAATAAAAGAGATACAAAAATAGAAACACTTTCTATTTAAGACATTTGCATAATTAACACTTGAGTCCTGAGGGCTGACATGCTGGCAGAGAAATGTGAGTGTGGTGAACAGGTGTAGCATCTCCTCCCCCCTCTCCATGGCAACCTGCTCCTCCTCTTCCTCCTGCTCTAGCTTTCCATTCACCATCACACTCTCTTCCTGTGCAATTTCTAAATCTATCTTACCTCATCATTATAGTTAAAATGTAGTATTCTGATCTATTGCAATATTATGTATTTAATTGGTTGCCTCAATTATTTGAAGAATTACATTATTTTGCCTCAAAAATACAGGAAAACTCAAAAAGGCTGCTGTAATCTGGAACTGATGTCTAACAACACTGTAGGTTTATTGAAAGGCTTGGCAAATAAAAGCAGAACATGGACAATGCAACAAATACAAGTATTCATGTCTAGTCTCCAAAAACAAAGGTGTCCACTAAAGATTAGGATTGACAAAACTGTTCGTATTTTAGTAGCCTAAAACCTACTTCAATGATTCCTGCCATTAAAAAGGACATTTCAATAACTACACAAGCCTAGTGTGTGAATATATCGACATATGTATTTACTAAAAGATAGGAGTTAGCTCAGAATTACTTAGCGCCCCTTTACCCTTCTCTTTACACTTTGGCCCTGTTAGCTGCCTCCTGAAACTTTGATTGGCATTTTCGGCACATTCATCAATAATAAATATTAAAAGAATCTTTAGTTGCTGCATTATTTAATAGCAAAGTTTCATCATACATATGGCATGTTTTGTCTGATCCTAGTTTTAAAGTATCATCATCTTTTTGTAGTGAGACTTGGTTCATGAATTATTCTAGAGCTAAGCCTTCTTAGGATACAAGGGCGTAGGTTTGTATTCAGAAGTGGAACTGTTTAGTTTTTTTGGTGAATTAATTGCTGCTATTTCCTCTGACCTTACTTAAATCCTTTTCAAATTCCTTTAATAAATACTTGATACTTTCTGATGAAGTCGTAGTTTCATATTTACTAAAAAAGGGCACTGTGCTATTCTGACTTATCCAATTAGTTTACTCTTGGCGTCTTCTAAGTATCGTATATCATTGAAAGTTAAACCCTAAATGATATGGCTAGCCTTTTCCATCACTAACATATACCATTGGCAAGTGCATATCTCTGTTTTTAATGACATCAGTTGGATGAAAAGGATTACATTGGTCAAACATATAATTCCACATGCTACAATGCGCTGAAATCAAGATACATGAGAATATGTTTCTCCAGTTTGAGTGTTCAGCAGCGATGCACATTCATAATGACCAACAAATCAGTTTTTATGACATAAAATGTGTGTGTGTGTGTCCGCAGGGTGTTTCTGGACTGTCTGATCAACCCTCTACAGGAGCAGATGGAGGAGTGGAAGAGAGTTTCCAACACTCTGGACAAAGACCACGCCAAAGGTAGAAAAACACAGACATGCACCTTGTTATGTGTGTCAAACGTCTGGGTGTTGTTTCTGAATCTCACTATTTATGTGAATATCTGAGACATATCTTTTGTTATTTGTGTGTTTCTCCACAGAGTACAAGAAGGCCCGTCAGGAGATCAAGAAGAGATCATCTGACACTCTGAAGCTGCAGAAGAAAGCTAAGAAAGGTTTGCAATCCCTTTAGTGTGTGGTCACTTATGAGCAATTATTATCATTATATATCAAGTGTCATTTGGCCTAAAAACATATTTCAATTCGTAATAACACTCTTTTGAAAGAGTTGGAAGGATTGGAATGATTTTATGAGTGTGTCATAGTTACATTATTAGTGGAATTCATGTGGAAGTATTACAGTGGAATAATTTAATCATTTGTGGTATTGAAATTGTTATGAAGAGAAGCAGTGTTGAAATGTAATTAAGTATAATTTTGAGGTTACTTTACTTGATGCTAATATAAATAGACCGAAGAATGTCATAATTGACCAATCAGAATTGATTCTTAAAGAAAGTTGCGTTAAAATAAATAAGATTCTAAATCAGGCAATTGTGCATAGTACATCTGTAACATTTAGTATTTAAAGGGGACCTATCATGCAAAATGCACTTTTTGATGTCTTTTATACATAAATACGTGTCCCCAGTGTGTCAGGGAACTCACAAATGGCGCATTTCCGCTACACGGCCTCGCACGGCCTCGCTCGGTATGGCTAGGCCTCGTTAGGACTGGCTCACTTTATAGCGCATTTCCATTACAGTTTAGGAACTGGGGTAGTATCTATAGTAACGCAGTGTAGGCGGAGCCGTGACGTGATCTTCAGAGGACCCCAGAAAAACAACACAGCCGTTAGCTGTTAGCACTCAGAGCTCACAGCTCCTCATATCTGTTCAGAAACTAGACAAAAGTTAAACAAGTACAAACCACAGACTGCCTGTGTCATGGTGAATACAGTCGCTGCTTTATTTATGTCTGTATAGGCCGTTGTTGTGAGTGTGGACGGTCGGAGCATATACTGCGTTAGCTTAGCCAATCTCCATTTAGAAAACACGCATTTTAAAAGGTTTTTCGCCTGCCGTCTGTCTGCAGACTTGACAAAGCATTAATTCATGGTTTTTACTAACCGGTATCAGTATGTTGTTACTTCGGCATCATTTTGAAACGTGTATTACAATTAAATCACGGTCAAATATGTCCATCTTGTTGTAGTTGTAGCCCCCTTGCCAGCGATGCTCTCTCTAGTTTAGCATACTCAGCCCGACTCAGCCTCGTTGTCTCTGGCCCTGGACCCACGATTTTATGAGGCCAGAAAAACTGTGAATTAGGACCCGCCGGCCGGTACTAGGCCAAGTGGAAACGCAACCAAAGACGGGCCGCTGACGTCACAGCCCTCTTAAACCGTGCTCCGCGCTGTAGTGGAAACGCGCCAAAAGTGTCAGAAAATAAAACCCTCTCTCTTTTCCTCCGTGCGCAAATCTCTAAAAACGGGGGTACAACGGAGCTGATCCAGATTTGCCATCCGATATGCCATCAGAAACGTCGCTGTATCAGAAACAATTCCTGAATTGTTTTGGACGTAATAGTCTTTGTTTACATTAGCCAGCATCGCTAACACTCAGAACTAAGCTGTACTGGAGAGAGCATGTGTGTGAAGAAGCAGGATATAAAAAGGAACTCACCTTGTGGTATAACCGGCAAGAGAGAAAGCCTTTGAGCTCCATACTGTTTCAGAGATAATCCTTGATCTAATAATCCTTGCGTTTCATCACCGCAGTATTTTAGACAGTATCTGCCAGGTCCCGCATGAGCCGGCATAAGCTCCGCCCCCTCTTATTTTTATCTTTTTCAGTAAAAAAAAAAGAAGCTTTATACCCAGAATCAGCACTTTTGTAACAGGAAGTGAAATTGAGGGATATGAAGCATGGCTAGAATGGGTGATCTGTTTGGTATTTTGACCAAAACACTTCATAGACATGTTTTTTTATATCTTTTTATATATCTGAGAGCTATGCTATTGCCTAAAAATAGCATGTTAGGTGACCTTTAAAGCATATTTAGATTCTGACACATAAGTACTTTCATTTAAATACCTAATAAGTTAGGTGGAAAAGAGTACATTTACACTGTTGTATGAGTACTTTTATTTAAGTAAAGAGATACAATCTAGTACTTCTTCCGACTCTAGATATGTGATAATTTTAAAGTTAATGATTTTTTTCCTGTTCCAACAATGTGCCTCCTTCCCTTCCTGTGGTGTCCCATCATGCACTGCTCCGTCCAGCTGATGTATTTGGTAAGCTGCTTTTCTACTCCCTTGCTTTTTACTTTTATGCATGATTATTGTAAAGACACAGGTACAATATTGTCTCTTGTCAAGACCCTGTGACCTATGACCCTTCATTACAGATTTTATTTGGAAATACTCAGCTGTTCAGTGTTAATAATGGTATCTTCTTGTATTTGTCCTTTTTAAAAATCCCCTGAGCTTTCAGTCTAGTTTGGTTTTAATATAGCACTAGTATAAAACTATGATGGTTTTGGCTTAAATGTGGCCGGTGGAGGTAAGCAGATATTGAATGTATTATCATGGTGAATACAAGACGGAAAGTGACTTTCTGATAACATCTAACAAACCATCATCCTATCCAGCCTGCTTTGGTCGGCTGAAAAATGTTCCCACGTTGTTTAGATGTTTGTGTGACTCACATAACCGAAGTCTGAACACAACAAAGAGCTTGAGGCTCAAAGAGAAGGATTTCCCCAGCTCGTTTTGTAAAACATGATATATTGTGGCACAATCCCACCACAACAAAACACAGCTGGGTAACTCACAAACTATACAACAATATGGAATATTAAAGCATGATACAGCCTGGTTATTAATATCTTTGTCACAGATATAATGGTATTATTTTATACATGTTGGACAATAAGTAACGAGGAATGTCATACAGAAATGCTTAAGAGGTTTTTCAGGTCATTTAGAAACAATGCTTCTATAACATCAATACAAATGTGACTGCAATGAGATAATACAGGAAAACACTGAAAACCTCAGTCTGTGTTCGTAATCAAAGACTATACATACTGCTGATGTATGTAAGTATCGGTTCCAATACATAGTATGTGAATTCAGACTGTGACATGTGAGAAATGTCCCAACGTACAGTAAACTAGATGAGCATGAATTTCTAGTTAAACGGACATCATGAACCAGCCCAAAGTACATCGCAGGCTGTCCAGTGGCTGACTGATAGTTTCAACAGAAGACAGCCAGTGATGTTAAGGTGCAGATAAGAGGAAAAGCACGGGAGCTCACATAATGTTCTGTGGAAAACCTATTGAACACTTCAATATTTAATACATTGAATTTGCCTAAAATAATACTGAAACATATTGCATTGAGTTCAAAAGGAATTATTGATTTACATTTGTGATAAACAATTCTCATTCAATGGTAGCTAAGATTGCTAGCATTGGGATAGATATGCGAGAAGACGTGTTGGTCGTGTTTACTTCAGTGTGAACAGTCTGCTGGTTAGGGCACATTTAATTGTTAATTTTGAAAGCATTATGCCAGTTCACACTGTATACAGTATGTGGTTAGCGATGTTCCTGTACAGCCTCTTGCTTATTTCTAGCTATGCTAGCTGTTCTAGGAATGTCAGTGTTGGTCTGTCCAGAAATGTGATTCAGAGGGAAATATCTCAACAACTATTGGATGGATTGCGGTAAAATTGAATACATTACACACACACATGTCCCCAACAGGGTGAATTGCAGTGGCTTTGTTGATTCTCTGAATTGTTAAATCCAGGACAATCATCACGTCAACGTTTCTATTCCTCAACTGTGATTTGGGTTTACTGCTAATTAGCTTATCATGCTAACATCCTTGTTTGGCATTTTGGCTTTTGGATGTTTGCCATCTTGGCTTTTTTGGAGCCAGAAGTGATGGTTTTTGGACCAGAGAGTGGGAAGAGTGTGTGCAGTGAAGGCGCCCCCTGCTTGCTATTAAAGAGAATGCAGTTTAAAGGCACTTGACTTTTCACTCCAGATGGGGCCCCTTGGTTGGATCACACACAGTAGGGTAGTTATCATGTTCCCACACAGAAGAAATGTGTGAAATTAGCCTGCAATCTGTCACGTTTATGCATCACATTAAGAGTGTCTGACAGCTCGATGGGATCAGGCCCTCTATGACAGTGTTATTACTTTGCTCTACACACTGAGCTGCACAGAACCACAAATAAACACCCAATGAGTCCTCTGCTTCTAGAACAAGTAGTTCCAGTCTGATTCATCGAACTAAAACCAGTCGTATTATGAGTGGAAACAAGAGCCTGTTGTTCCAGCCGACAAAGGACTTGATGGCTTCCAGCTTTGAATTGAGCCTTTAAGACAAAACAAACAGGGCCCAGGATTGACCCCAGAGGAACCTCAGATGTGGTCAAGTCTGCTTTGGTCGTCGGGCCTTTCCAGACTGTTATTACTGCACCATAGGAAACTCCCTCTGCAGTGGAATGAATGTTACGAAGGAAAAAGAGATTCAAAGAGGGGAATGTTGGAATGAAATCAATATAATGAGAGAGGGGTGAAGTTAAAATGAAGGGAATGAATGAGATGGAGAGTGATGGAGGGAGGAGTTCCCTTTGCCATCTGTCTGAATGATGTCAAAGATAAAGGGAGAGTTAAAAGAAAGGAAATTAAAATAGATAATCTCCTCGTATTCATTATTAAGTACCCCAGTTGGCTTTCTGCAGTGATCGTATTCATTAAAAACATGTAAACAAGAAACTGCTTTTCTGTAATTGCAGTACAAACTAGAGAAGTCTAATGTTCCATGCTACAATGTTCCCATTGACTGTCGATTTGTTGGCCTTGTACTGACAGTAAATAAACATATCATTGAGTCTGATCATTTCTTTACATGCACATGTGTCCTTGACAAAGACCTTAAACAGGAAAAATATCTCTGTTGCATTCATGTTCAATAATCAGCGTGGAGCGAGGGACACAATATTACAATTCAATTAACTAAGTTGGTCTAAAAAAATGAAGCTACAGAGTACACACACAGTATGGATTAGATGTTAACCCAGATTGAGTGCCACAGGACATTTAGTGGGTCATGATGCCTGATTAGTTTCCTGAACAATTAACAATCTGACTGATGGATTTCTGGCTGGTCGGATATTTTGGTTGGCTGTCTGCAGTTTGAGCCATATGGCGAACCATTTGTTTTAGCATTTTTGTTAAAGAGGACATATTCTGCACATTTTCAGGTACATATCAGTATGTAGTGTCTCTACTGTGACATGTCTCCATGCTTTAATGTTCAAAAAGCTCTTTCTCCTTCTCATACTGCCTGTGCTGCAGCACCTCTTTTCACCCTCTGTCTGAAACCAGTCTGCTCTGATTGGCTAGCTGGCCGGCTCTGTTGTGATTGGTCAACCGCTTAGAGATGTCCCGCCCATTAGCCTATCAAGTACAATGTGTTGGAGCGCTAGTCAATAGAAGCCTAGCGTTACATAGTGATGTCATAATGTTATTGAGGTAAACAAAGGAGTCCAATGGAGGCGTTTCAGACAGTGGATGAGTGTGGGAGAGAAACTCCCTCTGGAGGGAACACAGGGATTGTAGCCTCTGCAGACCATTTACGTACATGCAGAAAAACCTATACAAGACACTACAGGGAAGAGACACCCCATAAAGCATAACAGGGCCTCTTTAATAGTTGTTGTGGCCTCTGTGTGACTCACACTTTGCTGTGATGGAAGTCAAACTGAACTTCAGACCATGATGTCTGCATCTTCCAGCCATCTGCACTTCCACATTCCTCATTTTTATTATTGTATTTCTCACAATGGCAACGCTGCCTTTGTCTTTCTTTGTCAACATCAGATGAGGTAATGCTCAGTGTCAGCAGCATGTTGTAACCCTTCATTCAATATGTACAGTGAGCATTCAAGTCAGCTGTTTTGGCCATGCATAACGGCAGATTTAAACATGTAGTGTGAATTAACAGAATGTAAAATATGTATACAAATTGTCAGTGTTTAGTATCTACGCTTACAAAATGAAAGAAGATAGAGGTGGAGAGATAAATGCGTGCGTTGGATCTTCTGCCCTCGGGATTGGTTGCTTAAATTCCGTGGGAAACCAGTAATGACATTCCCGTCTATTGAAGGATCTCTCAGCCATCTCTTCCCTCTCTGTATCTCAGAAGCCTCGGCTGAGCCGCTGCGCTCAGGCCGACCTCAGAAGCCTCGGCTGAGCCGCTGCGCTCAGGCCGACCTCAGAAGTCTCGGCTCTTACTGGAGAAATAAAGATCTTTAATAACATGTTTATGTCTGTAAAGAACAGACGATGGGATTACCAAATGATCGTCTTAGAGAGGAAAAGTCTTCCCCCAAACCCTCGTAAGAACAATAAAGACGTCGACAGTTGTTAAATGATTAGTTGATTTATTTATAGCTTCTCAAATGTGACATGGTTGGAGAAACGGCAATAAAAGTGGCGCGTTGGCTCTGTGGAAAACTGTTCACTCTTTTATGAAAACATTTGTGGGATTTGTTGGACAAATGTGGAAAAGATGTCCATGCAGTTCCAGTGGAGGTGATCATTTAATAAAGAAAGAAATAAGATCCTCTTTCTTAACATCTCTGAAAGCTCACCACATGAATAATGTGGAGTGTTAGCTGGATGTCAGCGGCTGGTTGTTACCCTGAATGTAATGGAGCTTTGAGGGAGGCTCTAACTATTGAAGAGGTTCAGGGTTTGCTGCTCCTTTTGAAACTAAAGTCCTGTTTAATGGAAGTAAAGTGAAGATATGATGTCATGCTCTCTATTTCTTGTTCTGTCTTTCTCACTCACCTCTACTACCTGGATAATGATGTAGTGCACTACATTTCTTTACCATTATACATAGAGTATGTTCAGCCATTAATGCCAAAACCTTGTCAGTGAAGAAGACCTCTCCCTGGACCTTTCACTGACTGCTGTTATGCATTCATCACCTTTCAAACGTCCACTTTCCTTTGACTTGAAAATATCTGACATCATCAAAATATACTGCATTGTCTTGTTTATGTTTCTTATGCTGGTGTTATGTATTGTGTATCTTGTTTTTTATGTGTTTGTACGGCGACCTTGAGAGCCTTGAAAGGCGCCTATATCAAATAAATGAATTATTATTTATTATTATCATGTCAGTAAAGCTGAAATTGATCCGATTAGTTGATCGACAGTAAATGAATAAGTAACATGGTTTTTAATTGAATAATGTTTCGAGAAAACCTGAATTTCATTTTGACTTTGGCTCTGAGAAACTGTGGTGGATATTCTTCACTCTTTTGGTTAATAGAGAGATTGATCCTATCACTAATTGTCTCAGACACTTCAAAGCTCTTCCCACACTTCCAAATGTTCTGCTCCTTTTTTCAGCAACAGCTTTTCACTTATTTAGCGTAGTTATGTTATTTATTTATAACAATTATAACTGTGTGTGTGTGCAGGTCGCGGGGACCTCCAGCCTCAGCTGGACAGCGCCATGCAGGAAGTGAATGATAAGTACCTGCTGCTGGAGGAGACGGAGAAGCAGGCGGTGAGGAAGGCGCTGGTGGAGGAGAGGAGCCGCTTCTGCTGCTTCGTCACCATGCTGAAGCCCGTGGTGGTCAGTCTCTCACACACACACACACACACACACACACACACACACACACACACACACAATAGACTCTGACTGTAGAAACTGATCAACAGAAATGTACTTCTATCAAAAGCCTGCATGCTACAGACCCAGGTGGTGGTTGTTTACAAAGTGCAGTGAGGAGGTTTTGTTGTACATGTTTGAGCGTGTTGCTGTGTGTGTGGTCAGGAGGAGGAGATGTCCATGCTGGGGGAGATCACTCACCTCCAGACCCTCACAGACGACCTGAAGGCTCTGACCATGGACCCCCACAAGCTGCCCCCCTCCAGCGAGCAGGTACACCTCCTCACCTGAGAACCTACATATCTGCTGACCCAGGATCCATCCAAGATTCCTTTAGTGTTTCATCTCAATTATTCAAGTATAAGAGAGTCAAATCTTTGGTTGTGAATCCTCAACATTGTAGTAATAATAGCAATAAAATGAACAACAAAAAGACACTAAAATAGCAGTGCAATATTTTACAATAGTATAAATAATGTACGTATATAGTAGTCAGTGTTGGGGAGCTAAGTAGAACAAATGGGAGAAAGTACAGTACAGCTAACCTACACCAGGGAGAAGAACTAAAGCTACTGTAGATGGGACTCAAAGGTTGTACTGACATGTGCATACTGCAGCAAAGTTGTTTGTTGTACAGTAGGCTTATCAAACAGTGCAACATACAATAAACTTAAGATATACAAGGAAACAATTGATAAATAGTACATGTGACACAATGGTGCAAGTCAAATGCAGGAATAGATACTCAATTGAGTTTGTTTTTTTTAAGTCCATGTGTTTACAGGCCATCAATAAACCCCAAACAACTAAATATATCCACAAAAAAAGCATTGAACTTGCACCTTTTTAGCCAGTTGGAGCAATTTGAACACTGGATCAGTTTTGTAATTTATGACTTGTACAATCTTAACATCTGGCAGCTGACACTACATGAAGATGAAGTGTGTATGGTGGTGGCAATGCATTACAATAGTAAAATAATAATTGTCTTTGATGGCCTAAAACGGTCCCAGTTGTATTAGTTAACTACACAAATAAATGGCAAAACAAATGATTGAAGTTTTCCTGACCCTCCCCTCTGTCCCTCCAGGTGATCTTAGACCTGAAGGGCTCTGAGTGCACCTGGTCCTACCAGACCCCCCCCTCTTCACCCAGCACCACTGTATCCAGGAAGTCCAGCATGTGCAGGTTGGTAACCATGGCCACAGAAACTGCCCATCATCTCAACCAGCTGATTTATTATCTGATCTGTTCTCTGCTGCCTCCCTGTGGCCACTAGGGGGAGCTGCAGCTTCACTAGGACCTCATGAAATCTGTTATTTCTCTGGTTCATTAAATACTTACATTTCAAAGAAGATAGATAGATAGAATGGGAGGGATGAACCCCTCTTTAATGGTCACACATGCAGAGCACACGGCACACGGCACACAGTGACATTTGACCTCTGCATTTTACCCATGAATTGGATGTGAAAATGTGTGCTTGAAATAAATTGATTTACAAAAAAGAAAGGCAGTTGTGTTGAAAATCAGGAAATAAATGAGGAAAATGTAGTATATATAAAAATAAACATATTTACAAGAAGTACTTACAAGAAACATAGAATAAGAACAAAATGAATCAAATATGAACATAAATAAGATAAATCAGTATATAAAAAAATAACCTGTGCATTTCCGAGCGCAAATGTTCAAATGATGGTGATAGTGACATGCAAACATTTGTGCACTAAATGATGGCACCATTTCAAATGAAGATAGTGGTTTTGTTAACAAACAGCTTCTCAGTAACCCCCCTCTCCCCCTGCAGCAGCCTGAACAGTGTGAACAGCAGCGACTCTCGCTCCAGCGGCTCCCACTGCCACTCCCCCACCTCCCACTTCCGTTACCGTGCCTCCTCCTCCTCCTCTTCCTCGGTGCTCCCCCAGCAGGCCCCCGCCCGCCTCTCCTCGGTCTCCTCCCACGACTCCGGCTTCATCTCCCAGGACGCCTTCCAGTCCAAGTCCCCCTCACCCATGCCCCCGGACGGCTCCCAGGTGAGGACAGAGTTCACCATCTTACTGAAACACACTGTGTGTGTGTGTGTGTGTGTGTGTGTGTGTGTGTGTGTGTGTGTGTGTGTGTGTGTGTGTGTGTGTGTGTGTGTGTGTGTGTGTGTGTGTGTGTGTGTGTGTGTGTGTGTGTGTGTGTGTGTGTGTGTGTGTGTGTGTGTGTGTGTGTGTGTGTGTGTGTGTGTGTGTGTGTGTGTGTGTGTGTGTGTGTGTGTGTGTGTGTGTGTGTGTGTGTGTGTGTGTGTGTGTGTGTGACCCAGTCTGAGCCGACTCCCCCTTCTTCCTCTCCTTTGTTTCTCTGTTGTCATAGTAGCGTGATCTCACAATCAGATGGACTTGTGTATTTGTATTTAACTAACAGGGATGTAGTCTGAATCAAGGTTAAGTTGAAATCTTATTCGGAATTTTGAATTTAATAAACCAAATCAAATCTCAAACAGTTTTTTTATTGCAGGTTAGGCTTATGTTTGGATTCCAAATGAATACTAAGAATATTCCATGTAAGCCTTCAATGTGGCAGTATGCGCTTTTAATTGTAAAACAATCCAATAAGAGACAAACTAAGTTCACCCAATGTTAACAAAATAAAATATATTTAATTGTTACACTTGAACTGGTATACAGCTGTCTCCAAACACTTTCCCACCTGGATACTACCACCTTAGTTTTGTCTTGTTTTACCTGTTCCATCAACCATGCACATTTATTAGGAGTAAAAGTAGCTTTATCCCTAATAATTAAACAAAATACATTTTTAGAAAAGGAACAGTTACTCCAGTGGACTATATGTTTCTGGTTGTTCTTATACATCAATGTATGTTTTCTTTTTGGATGCAGCAACATGTTGTTGGATTATATATATGTAATGCATTTTGTATGCATTTGTCAAACCTCTCTGACACTAAGGAGACACGTTGTTCTGTTGCACACGTTTTTAATGGATAGATTTTACTTCATGATCTTTTGGAATACATTCACACTGGAGCACTTTATTACAATATGTGAGTAAAGTGTTTTCCGAAAGTCTTCTTCTTCCTGTGTGTCAGAGTTCCCGTTAGAATAATTATTTGCCGGTCAAAATGTCCGTTAAAGTTTAAATCTTCCGAACAAAATTAGAAAAGTGCCGGTCAAAGGTCTTCTTTGTTATTTATTGAGCTTTAAAACAAATTGATATGATTCGATATTAAACAAACTAATTATAGTAGATTAATTAACTATTCAAAAGTGTACAGTAATTTACAATAACACGGGAATAATAAACTGAGTGCTCTCTCCCTCTCCTGACAGCCCGCCAGTATCATGCAGCTCGCGGATCCAGTAATGAGTGACCCGACAGTCAAACTAAACGTATCTATAACTAGTTTAGGTAGTTTGAGAGGTAATTAAAATAGCTACGTGTGATGTTCTAACCTGAAGTGTGTTTTGCTCTGCTCACCGCTGCAGGTGATCATGCAGAGCTGCGTGTCGACTCGTCAGCAGCAGCTGATCTCTCTCTCCCGTCAGATTAGACTTTACTCGCGTTTATGTCCATATCGATCAGATCTAGCTAGTTCTAGCTAATGATACGACTACCTACTTATTAAAAGACACCTAAACAATAAGCGTCGCTATGCAAACGGGTGAAGCCACAAAGTATAGCGTAGCATTATGCATTTGTTTACATGCCCACCGGAACCCCGAGGCATTACCAACAGATCAACGCACAATCAACCCATACAGGACATCTCTTTCTCCACATTAAGTGTTAGACATTAGAATTGACTATTCTTGTCTGTCACATACTCTTTTGTCTGTCACATAGGCTACTATGCTTGTCTGTCACATAAGTGGCGCAACTGATGCAGTATTGCGCTAAAGGGAAATTATTTTGACCGGACATTTTGACCGGAGAGATTTAGATTTGCCGGTCTTCAGCATATTTTACCGGTCATAGTCCGGTAATTACCGGCTAACGGGAACTCTGCTGTGTTGTTTGTTTCATTTTACTTGCTGATTATTCTGCTGACTTACATTGAGATTCTCTTTTTATGACTAACCTGCATCATGTTTCTGTTTCTCTCTGTTTCTGTCTATTCGTTTTTTTTGGCCTTTCTCTGTGTGTGTATGTGTGTGTATTTGTGTGTGTGTTTGTGTGTGTGTGCTTTGCATGGCTCTGCTGCAGTCCTGTGTCTCTGCTTTATCTGAGGAGCCTTCCTCTTCCTCCTCTTCCTCACCCTCACACAACCAAGAGGTGAACATCTGAAAACACACACACACACACACACACACACACACACACACACACACACACACACACACACACACACACACACACACACACACACACACACACACACACACACACACACACACACACACACACACACACACTTTGCTAAGGTGTGTTAGGTCTGCTGTTGTTGTTGTTGTGTGTGAAGGTGTCACATGGAGCTTTGGAGCATCAGGGTTATTACACTGATGTTTGTATAACAGCAGAAACCTCCATTCAGTATATCACACGTTTGATCAGATCCACTTATTATTATGGATTTGGATGAAGAAGTTCTTGAAAACGAGGCGTGTCAGATTTAGTAGTCTCCTGACACATCATTCAACATTTGACATAATGCTGTTTGGTAAATAGAATAACCTAAAATAAAAATGAAAGAATAAACAATCAGAAGAACACAAAATGAAAACAGGGGAAACAGACTTTAAAGTCATTTAAAGCAAAGAGTAACAGAGAGTCCCCATGTTCAGTTTGGATTGTGGGAACAGTCAGTTCAGAAGATTGGTCCTGAGAGCTGATCATGTCTGCCTGTGAGCCTTAGCAGAGGCTGACATGCACCTCCAACAGATCTCTGAACAGTCCCTGACCTGCTCCTGCTCCATGCAGCACCTCCTCTTCATGTTTTCACATCCTCAACAGTCCTCACCCTCACCTTTTTAATTTGTGCATTGTGTCTCTTCCTCTTCCTCATCCCCCCCCTTCAGTTGTCAAATGGTTTTGACCATCACGCTGCCCTCTGTCTGCACGGACTGGTACTGCAGGCCCAGGACCCCCCCCACCTCCACCCTCCATACTTCACCTACTCCACCACCACCTCCCCCATCTCCTCGCCCTCCTATTCGTCCATTTCCCCCACGTGGCCCTGGTCTCGCTCAGGCTCCGGCCAATCAGGAGAGTGCCTGCCTCTCGGCCCCTCGGGGCCCGGAGTGTACAACTCATCCAGAGTCCCCACCTGGAAGGTTTGACCCTCGTTCTGCCCCCCCGGCCTCCTCCTTCATTGTTTTCCCTTCTTTCTTCAGATGTGTTTCATCTCATCATTACAGTGTCTTCTTCTCTTCTTCTCTTCAATAGTACTTTAGTTCTGCTTTTGTGTGTTATATGATTCCCTTATTAGTCTGTCAGCTCCATGATTTACAAGCAGACCTTAAAACAACTATTACACATTACAGAAAGCCTCTCTCTTCACTCAAATATCATTTCTCCTAATTCTCCTCATTTCTAAATGAGGGTTTTACTGATCTGTGGTCTGTAAATACACATTTATTGAATCCTAATTTTGGTTTGTCTTAATTTTTGTAATAATTGAACCAGAAAGGTTAATTATATTGCCTTGTATTCTCTCTTAATCTTGTTTTATTCCAGCAGATACAGATGTGCTATTTGACTGACAATGGTTCCGTTTGCAGTGGCTTGTTAACTAACACTGCACTGTCTCTGGTCTCTGTGTAGGACTGGGCCAAACCGGGCCCTTATGAACAGTCCATGGTGAACACCCTGAAGAGGACCAAGGACAGGAAGGAGACTACAGATCCCAGCAGCCACCACAGCGCTGACCTCACCCCAGGAGAGGTTAAAGGGAGCCCCTCTGGGATCTCGGCCAAGGTCAGACTTTGTTCATTTCAATAAAAAGGGTCAACACAGGTCTGATTAGATAGAAACTTGGTAACTGAAGTGATCTGACGGGAAGAGACGCAAAACAAATCCAGAGGAGCAGTGGGAGACATTACAAATGTGTGTGTGTGATGTTGCAGGAGGACCGGGAGGCCCACGAGGAGCTGGCCCGCGCCCTGGCCCGGGGCCTCCAGCTGGACATCAGCGGCTCCAGCAGAGACTCCCTGCAGGGCTCCAGTGGGTACAGCAGCCAGACACACACCCCCTGCTGCTCAGAGGACACCATCCCCTCTCAAGGTGTGTACACACACACACACACACACACACACACACACACACACACACACACACACACACACACACACACACACACACACACACACACACACACACACACACACACACACACACACACACACACACACACACACACACACACACACACACACACACACACACACACACACACACACACACACACACACACACACACACACACACACACACACACACACAGCTGTGGTATAGTGTGTCAGAAATGAAGGGGATAATTACAAATATAGTATGTAAAACTATGTAGTAGTATGTCGAAAATATATAAATAAAAACAAACACAGTAAAGCATGTCCAAAACAGTACTCAAAAAATGGTATGGTACATCCAGAAGATATTTTATTATAAATATGATATTGTTGTATGTCATAAGAAAGTCATAATATGTCATAAGAAAGTAGTCAGTCAATTAAAAGTGAGGTGACTAACAGAGCTCTGTGCCCCCCCCCCCCAGTGTCAGACTGTGACTACTACTCAGTGGGGGTGGACCAGGAGGGGGAGCACCAGGACTTTGATAAATCCTGCACCGTCCCCAGGAACAGTGACATCACTCAGTCCTACCGCCGCATGTTCCAGTCCAAACGGCCCGCCTCCACCGCTGGGCTGCCCTGCAACCCCTCCTCCATCATCACCCCAGGGGTCGCCACCATCCGCCGGACGCCCTCCTCCAAACCAAACCTGAGACGGCCCTCCGGAGGCCTCAACCTGGGCCCCATCCCCATCAAGCCTCCCATGATCCCAGTGAAGACCCCCACGGTGCCGGACCACCCCGGCTTCCCCAGCAGAGCGGCGTCAGAGGAGGGAAACACTCCACGAACCCCGCTCAGCCCCCCCACCACACCATTGTCCCCAGGCTGCAGCGGACCCCTGTCCCCGAGGTCCGGCTCCTGGGAGGCCCAGCACCTGAGTGAGGGCTCGGACCCCCCCGACCCCCCACCACAGCCCGGGGGGCGGATGTGTGAGTGGGAGCGCCGGCCTCTCCCGGAGCTCCTGGAGGAGACGGAGAGCAGCGAGGTGGAGGATTTTCTGGTGGCTATCCGACGAGGCGTCAGGCTGAAGAGGACGTCCACCAATGACCGGTCAGCTCCGAGCATTTACTGAGACTCTGAGGGGGACTCAGCCAATGACCTGGCTGCGTTTAGCAAAGATGCTCTTAGAGGGACTCTTAAATGGTTATTAATTAAAGTAAACATCAACAACTTTGACATCAATGGACGCAGAGGATAGGAGGAAGTTGCCTCGCGACACTGATCAAGGATCAGATTTGAAATGACTCAAAACATCTTCTGAGGGATATTTGATCATGCTGAAATGAGCTGAAAAATTGCCACCATCACCTTTTGCCAAACAGGGTTTTAGGTATCAGAGCTCCTATGTAGATGGTTTGATATCTCTCTGCTAACTGATGCAAAGGGAATCTATCAAACTCATTTGGGTAAAATATTCAAGTTTCTCTTCCAGATTTAGAATTGATCCAACAACAATGTATCAATGGTGTTGTTCAGGCCAAGAATTCCACCATATTGCCACATTTACCTGACTGAAGCACTTCTCCCCTACAAGGTTTAAAACTGTCAGTATTGCCCTTGACTGAGGAATACTGGTGCTGATCCGAGATCAGTTCCCCTGGGCAACTTCAGTACATAAGAGGAAAGATGTGAAAGGACATCCTTGTGTAAGGAGTTGTACAAGAAGATTCTTGTAGCAAAAATGAATTAATGAAACATCACGTAAATGTTAATGTGTGTAGTATTGGGAAGGAAGGACAAGAGGTTATGAAGGAAAAGAAGTGGAAGTGGTAACAGCGAGCTGGAAGGTGTGATGGAGTATTTTCAAAAGATCAAATCATTATTTGTATGTACATATTAATATTTCCGTGTGTTTGTACCTTTTTGTTCGTCATTCGCTCCTTTTACATCCCCATAGTCTCCCATTTCACTTGAAGGTGCCAAAAAGCCTGTGGGCTGAATTTAACTTAAATATTCTCTATTTAAATGAAATGATGCTGGATTCTGTTTGTCTGTATAAACATAGAGAATAAAGAGTGACTGACAGAAGAATTGAGCATTGACACAAACTGAAAGTATTTGTATATGTTAGGGTACCATATTAAAGTGGTGTGTACCCCTCACAGCTAATGTGGTACAGTTATTAAAGCCACCGTCAGTAGATGAACCTGCATGTTCTTAAAGTGTGCCCCAGTATACACAATCAGCTTCTAAATGATGTGTAGTACCAGCAGTGGATATACTCAGTGTCGATAGTAGCACATCAGGAACTGTGGAGCCTGCAACGTGCTAGATGAAGTCTGCTGTTAGCTGTGCAAAAAGATGTATACATTTCAATTAAATAAATAGATGAAAGCTATAACAACTATTTGAAAGAACTCCTGCAGACAGACAGGATGTGACACGTTGTTGGCCTCCAGGTTCTCTAACCCCTCTGTGCCTGTTCAACCTTTAACATGTTGCTAATCTACCAGCTACGTAGCAACGTTGTGTTAGCATACTACTATAGTAATCAGAGTAATGTGGATCAGTGTATTGGTCTGTAGAGAAGCCAGTGTGCTGAGGAGTATTCAGCTTGCTCAGATGCTAACAGTTGTGGATGAGGTTAGCATTGGGAGAGTGTGCTGCAGTTATCTGGATTACAGCATGTTATAAGTATGACACCTTTAATGAGGGGTTGCCAACAGTCTCAGGCTGGCACAAGCAACATGGATGTACTGACATGTGTTGATGGTTGGGAGAACAAATGACAGGATCATCAATCATAAAAAGTATATTTTGTACTACAAGCGATACTAAAATATGAAATTCAGTAACTGTTAGTTCACTTTCCCGATACAGGCACCACTATAAAGTGTGCATTTGCTTGGAAAGGAAACAGGTAGGACATATAAACTAGTATTCAATTCAGCCTGCTTTAGTCCTGAAGTGAGTTCATCAAGGGTTTGAGACTGGCAGCCACGATGGAGGTCTTTAGTTGAAAGGACATCTTACATGTGTCCTGCTGCTAGCATTGTACACAGTGGGGGAATCAAACTTGGTATATGTACTCAAGTTCTGTACAAAATTGTACTTGAGAATTTCCCTTCTAGCTACCCACAATCATTGATGCTGAAATGAACCATTCTACATAGTGAGTGCTTTTAATTAATAATATTTAGAATTGTACCTTTTTAATAAGTAAGTAATTATAATGTTGACAAAGACACTGAATTTCTATTATTTATAATTTTGGTATTTAAATATTTATTTTGTTTAAATAAACCAATTTCGACACTAGCCAATGTAGTATTATTCAGCACTGTAACGTTCATTACATTACATGTCATTTGTTAGACGCTTTTATCCAAAGCAACTTACATACTCAGTACTGTGGACAATCCCCACAGGAGCATTTTGGGGTGAAGTGTCTCAGGGACACAACGACATGCTGACTGCAGTGGGACTCGAACTTGCTACCCCCTGATTCAAAGTCCAGCACTCTATCCACTGAGCCACAGCCGCCCCTACACACGTTCAAACAAATACTGAACATAGTCCAGATGCAGTACAACAAAGTCTGTTAGCTATCAGATCCATACACCTCTCTCCTCCAGATCTCCATCATGGCTCCAGATGGTTCAACCTCTGACCCCACTGAGAATCCTCTGTTCAAACAGACGGTTACAACTACTGCTGTTCACTGATATTCATGTACAACTGCGACAAATATATAACCCTGTAACGGCTTGTATTACTAGATGTCAAATAGCCCGATGAGTTGAACCAACTTGTGTCAGTGGGTGATTATCGTACCAAGCTGGAGTAGATGAACCTTCCCTGTTGCTAATGAATAGTTACTGTTGATAGAGTGCCATCACAAGTCCAATTATTTATTCATTTGTTTTCACTCATGTTTCTGTGGCTTTACACGTTTTTAAAACTCAAAACCTGTCCCGTTGAGCATATAAAACATATTACCAAGTGTATTTAATATGCATGTCTTTTTTAGTTGAACAAAGGATTTAATGGTCTGCTTTTTTCTACTGGAAACATTTTTTCCTTTACTTTTTCTTCTACTAGATGCATTTTAGAGGCCGTCTTTTGATGCTGCATTTCCCCACAGGGGTCAGAAATGTTTCAGATGTAGTGTGACAGCAGTTTGACTCCCTGGATGAAGACTGAAGCCTGTCTGTTTTATATCCATTTTCATTTTCCAACGCAGGTTAACCAATACAATCGTGTAGCTGACGCGATGAAAAGCGTATGAAGCTGAATGTTCCAGCCTGTCAGGACTCAGTAACTGTGTGTGATGCTAACACACACCGAGGAGTACAGAAGTGATTCACCATCAAACCCATTAGTAAAATAAGTTATTCTCAATGTCAAATTATTTGACAAAATTGAGCCACTTGAGAATATCTGGCCAGATAAAGTTAGATCAGAAACACTTCCAGTCGTGTGTGTGTGTGTGTGTGTGCGTGTGTCAATTTGCCAAATTTCCTACAGTATATGCTAAATGATGCCCTGGGTTTGTATTTTCACCGTTTCATTTGAACTACTTGTTTCACAGGTAAAATATTAAACATGTGGGAGAAGTTGTGACTTGATGCAGCTTCCTTCTTTTCACGTAAACTCTAAAATGATGTTATAACGTTTGGGAGTGTAAGTGGGAATGAGCAGTTTTGAAATGAAAAGTAGATCCTGTTCCAACATACAGTATCATGGTGTTGGGTGGGGCGTTATGTTACATGATCACAGTTTTGGGGGATGTCATTACCACCTTTCCAACGGCTGAGCCAAGACATTTGTTATTAAAACCTGAGGGCCACAGAGTTTGGAGGAGGAGATCAAGGGACATCATTTGAGACTAATAGGAAGTAAAGTATTAAAGCCCCAAACAACAAATGACTGCATTACCCAGAAGGCATCAGACTTCTCTGTTACTGCCACACACAGACCTGTCTCTAAAGTCATGTTTTTTATTTTCTTACTGGGCGACCTGTTCCTTTCCCTCTGGCTCTGAGGACCCTGTGTTTGTGTTTGATGCTCACTTCCTGGATCCTAACTGTCTCCTGTTTTCTATGTATACTCGCTGTTTTGGCTAAATAATAAAATCGTAGCATACGATGTGCATCTTATGACTTGGAACGCGTTTTGTTTTTTCCTTACTCTCCAACATGCCACTGATCTGTATTGTAGTTTACTTTTTCAATTAAATGATATATCCCAAGGCTGGAGAAGGCAACATTTAGTTTAAATATGAGCTTATGGATTGTTATATTAATAGATTACCGTTTAACTTCTGTCCAACAGATATGAATTGTAGTGAGATATACAGTATTGTGTGTGTCAATTTATAAACTTAGAAAATACTTTTAGAGTCAGTTGTTATTCAATTCTTAAATAAAGACCTGTTGAACAAAAAAGCCAAAAACATATGTAAAGGGTTAACATGATTCTCTCCTGCCATTCACTCTAATCTGTACATTAGTGTAAGCAGAAAGAGCTCAGCCTGACGATTGATTTAGTAAGAACATTATGTAAGATGGTTGTAGAAGTAACGGAAAGTGTGTTTTTTTTTTTATCCTAATACAAATGTAATGTGTCAACAAAGAGATGTTTTGGGACTGGCAATACTTTTGTATAGTTAGAGTAGAGTTCATGAAGTGAGAACACTTTGAGGAGGCTGTTTAGGGCAGGACCTGAGATTAGGCTCCGGGTTAATGTAGGGGGGGGGGGGGAAGTGGGAATATTTGAATTAGAGAGCCTTCATTAAAAAGACAGACAGATATAATCTTACATTGAACTTAGTCATGTGTTGTATTTAGAGGTAGTGGAGAAAGTCATTTATTGATTTGTTGTCTAACATTCTTGGAATAATAATTTAAATAAAAATATGTTTGATATGCTTTTACTGGAAAGTTTAAAGTCTAATAATAATAATAATAACTTTCAGGGGACCCAAGGTCGCTTTACAGAAAAACAGGAGTGTCTACACAATACTGATTATTTTGTTGTAACTTCTGTTGAGCCTCAATAAGCAGAATGATGTTGGAAACAGTACCCAAACCGTGGCTATCACATCAGCAATACTATCAGAAAGTATATTTTAGCAAAGGTCACTAAGAAACTCATGACTGAATAAACAAAAACTAAACTTTAAA